>NC_062574.1:41840807-42473515 GCF_022837055.1 Prionailurus viverrinus
GCTCAGCCTGGAGGGACCCCCAGGGACACCGGACGTCACTGGGTCATTTGGTCAGTTGAGGACATGCAGGAGTGGCTGGTTAAGAACGCTTGGGAACGTCGAGCTCTGTGCTTTAGATCCAAGGGGGGATGGGCTTGCAGAACTGTAGGAGAATGCTAGAAGCTGGGTGGGGAAATCAGCAGGGGATGTCCAAAGAGAATTTATCAACCATGAACTCGAGGTCAGCTGGGCTTAACTACTTTGTAGTTAAGACATCTTTGTAAAGGCAGGAACTCAGGGCGGGTTGTCTGTTCATTCCTGGGAGGGCTCTACTCTTGGCTATCCAGATTATTCACTAGCCTCTTCAAACATAATAGCCAAGGACACATATCATCACTTCTTTATGTGGCAGTTTCCTTAGATGTGTAATATAATAATGATAACACTGTCCATCGTAAAAGTCTTATTGGGACATCGAAATATGATACTACATGTAAATCACACGGTAAATGTTCTAAGTATCTGAGGTTAACTTGGAGCCTCCTGTTGTGGGGAATAAGTTTAGCAATTCTCTGAGCCCCACGTGGATGGGTTCACAAGGCATAAAGAATTACAAAGCCACAGGATGCTCACACCCAAGTTTGGGTAAACAAGATTAAGTAAATAGGTATCGAGAGGGCGGGGCAAAGACCCCAATGCAAGGGTACATGAGGCAAAGAAGATTAGGGATTCTGGACGGATACACCCCGCAATTTAGTACCATAGCAGAAAGCTGCTTTCACTGGAAGGAAGGACCAAATCAGGTAAACAGGTGAATAGGGCTATTGGCTCTGCCTGGTGAAGCTGCCCAGAGCTAATTAGCAAAAGAAAGGTACCTTGTTGACCCTGAGGTCACCTGCTTTATCTGTCTTATCCCCTAGGCTGGCTAAGATAAACAGACATGGCGCCTCCTCTCTGCTGTTAACAACCATCTGCCCGGCGGCAGGATTTTGTCTTGTATTGACCCAAACCCCTAACACCGTGTATCTTCCAAACCCCCTTTCCCTCACACCCACCAGTTAGTGTTCACAGATTTATTGTCTCTTTGTGCCCGTCCATCACCATGTTTGTAAACATGATCCTAATAAAAATGAAGCAAGGCCCCTTAATCGGGGATCTTGTCTTCTCCTGGACATTAGCCAGCTCTCATATTTTAACCCTGCATCCCGCTTTCTTGTCTAGCAAGACAAGAAATTCTAGACCCAAAGTCTATGACATCCTGTGAACAGGGAGACAGTTGTTTCTGCTCAAGAGATTTCAGGAGGAAAGACGCTTGTGATGTGGTTGGAGAAAGTGATGCCATAAAGTGCTTATGAGGAACGTGGGGCAGCCCTCATCACACCCCAAATCTCTATAGCTTTCCAACAGCGTGCAAGAGGCACTCAACAGTCCTTAGAACTCTTTCTGAAGACGCACAGGTTACAGCAGGGGCGGAAGTTGTTAAACTACCCGCATGATGGGCACATCAAACAATGAACAAGGGAAACTGGAGAGAGCTTGGCAGTGAGGACATCTCGGCAGCGGCCAAAGGGAAATTCTGCTCGGCAACATCGAGCGCATCTTCATCTACAGAAGGGACGGGGGTCAAAGCCAAGCACTACCGGAGACAATCACACAGGTCACCAAGGCTGTGGTGACAACATAGGTAGAAACTACCAGTGGCAAATGCAGCTAGAGAAGGAAGCGATGTCTCCACGGCACCATTTCTTTCTGTCTTAATCTCTCCATCCTTCCTCGTGGCTTCCAGCGCCAGCAAGATTTTACTCAGAAGGGAGCAGAAAGAGGGCGTGGGGCAGGGCGTCCAGAGCAGGATCAACTCTCTCCTTTCTACTCCAAGATGTTAAGCGATAAAAGGGGAAAATAAACGCCAAAGTCCACCGCAGCTCACCCACGCCAGTCCGCATCCATTAGGTCAACAAAGTGACCCCGTGGTGTTTGAATTGGAAAGGACATTGAAGCTTTGGACAGCACTGGGATCGTTCTTAATAATAAAGAGTGACCTGGAAACTACAGAGTATTCCCAAGGTATCATATCAAGAAGGTGAAGGGAAATTCAACATGGCGGGGTATTAGATCCGCACACCCTCCCCCACTGTGGAGATTCTGACTCAGGATGTCAGCAGACCTGGAAAATTATATTTTATTTTTTTAAATTTTTATTTATTCTTTATAAGTTTATTTATTTATTTTGAGAGAGAGAGAGAGAGCATGCACAAGCAGGGGAGAAGCAAAGAGAGAGGGAGAGAGAGAATCCCCATGGTGACGGTGCAGAGCCTGATGTGGGGCTCGAACTCACCAACTGTGAGATCCTGACCTGAGCTGAAATCAAGAGCTGGACGCTTAACTGACTGAGCCACCAGGCGCCCCCAAGGAGATTATATTTTACACAAGAACTGCTCCTAGTTTTAATTTGGCCTGGCCTCTGATCTAGTCAAAGCTGAACGTTCTTTAATGGAAACTTGGTGCACTCCCCAGAAAAATAATTTTTTTTTTAATTTATTTTTGGGACAGAGAGAGACAGAGCATGAACGGGCGAGGGGCAGAGAGAGAGGGAGACACAGAATCGGAAACAGGCTCCAGGCTCTGAGCCATCAGCCCAGAGCCCGACGCGGGGCTCGAACTCATGGACCGCGAGATCGTGACCCGGCTGAAGTCGGACGCTTAACCGACTGCGCCACCCAGGCGCCCCCAGAAAAATAATATTAAGAGTAGTTGTGTTAATAAGCACAATTTACTGAGTGCCTGTGGTTTTCTATGTTTACATGCTTATTATTGGTCTTTACAATAACTCGGTCAACTGAACCTGCTGCTTGCATTGCCTTATTTACTTCTCAAGAAAACTTGTGATGAAATTTTTATCTGTATTTTTCTGTGGATTGCTGACCCAAAGCCTATGGAAGTCGAGTTGTTACAAAGTCCACAGAGTCTGGCCTTTAAGACTGGCTGTTTCAATGAAGTCCCATTACCACAGATGTGACAGGTGGTGACAGATCTAAGAGGAGAGGCCGTCATTTCCTTCTCCCAATTAATTATATTTTCTGCTGTTCCATTGACTCTAAGCCACCCAATTCAGGTTGCAATGTTACATAATCATTGCTAGATAGTGTGTGTCTGCATATATGTGTGTGTATGCACGAACGCAGAAACGTAAACTATACGTATTTAAAACGTACATGCATTCAGGTGCCTGGGTGGCTCAGTCAGTTAAGCGTCCGACTTTGGCTCAGGTCATGGTCTCACAGTTCGTGAGTTCGAGCCCTGCATTGGGCTCTGTGCTGTCAGCTCGGAGTCTGGAGCCTGCTTCAGATTCTGTGTCTCCCTCTCTCTCTGCCCCTCCCCTGCTTGTGCACGTGTGTGCACACTCTCTCTCTCAAGAGTAACTAAAACACTAAAAAAAAAAAATTTAAAACATACACGTATTCAAGGACAAATTCACAAAAATTAACATGATATTTGGGCACGTGGGTGGCTCAGTTGGTTAAGCATCTGACTCTGATTTTGGCTCACGTCATGATCTCAGATTGTGAGATTGCGTTCCCTGTGCTGACAGCTGAGAGCCTGCTTGGGATTTTCTCTCTCTCTCTCTGTCTCTCTCTCTCCTCTGCCCCACCCCTGCTCGTGCTCTCTCTCTCTCTCTCTCTCTCTCTCCCTCCCTCTGAAAATCAATAAATAAACATTATAAAAACAGACAAACAAACAAACATATTATGTCAGCATTTCAAGGGTCTTCTTGAAAACTTCTTAGGGCTCAAGGTAAATGAGATAATATTATACTTACTTCAAAATAAGTACTTCTGTCGGTCTGAATACGCTCTGAAGAATTAAAAATCCCAAGGAGCCCATTGCTGATGATATCCATGAGGACAGGAAAGCAGTTCAGCCTTTTGGTGTTACATGCTATCGAGAATCTGTGACCCTACAATATAACAAACATGCATTCTAAGTCCTCAGGAAGCAAACACAAAATTTAACGAAGGGATATGGTAGAAAATCATTTGACGTATTGACAACACGAGAAAGCCAAGGCGCCGGAAGTGATTAATGTCTCCATTCCTCATATTATCTGATTAATTCCTGATATACCACGAGGGGCATCTTTGCTCTCTACTGGCCACGGCATCAGCCAGGTGGCTGTTGATGCCTAAACTCTCCCAACACAAAATCCCTCCGGTGATTTTTAGCAACGTCACCATAAAAGTCCACAGGACAGCGTGTCTTTAACATTAGGCTTTCTTTCCAAATGCGACACATTCATTTTATAAACTACGAACGTGTGAATACTTGGAGGTAGAAGGCAGGTGGTTATCGTAACGAAAGTGTAGGTTTTCACAACTACGGATCCTGCGGTGGCAACGTCGCACGTAAAATCTCTTTTAAAATGACATTTTGAAATCATTTCACCGAGTATGTCAGTCAAGCCATTATGCTGTATACCTTAAACTGATACAGTGCTGTATATCAAGCATATCTTAATAAAACTGGGGGAAAACATAAGGTTAAAAAAAGTTACATCTGTATCTGTATCTATCTTTAAAAAAAACATAGGACATATATATACATATACATAATATAATTACTTCTCCCCTAGATAGAAAGAATATATGAGGGGCGCCTGGGTCGCTCAGTCAGTTGAGCATCCAACTTCAGCTCGGGTCACGATCTTTCAGTTCATGAGTTCGAGCCCAACATCGGGTTCTCTGCTATCAGTGAGGGGGGAGGGGGGGTCCGCTTTGGGTCCTCTGTTCCCCTCTCTCTTCCCCTCCCCCACTTGTATGCACACACACTCTCTCTCTCAAAAATATACACACATTTTTTTAAAATCCGGCAAAAAAAAAAAAAGTAAATTATTATTGGGCATGCAGTTTTGCAATCATAAATAAATTATGTGACTCGCATCTTATCTAATTACTTTAAGCAATGTTTATTGATATTAAGAATGCCATTTTTTAAAAATTGTTTTTCTGAGCACACTGGTAACTAACTTGATTAAGACGTACTAAGGACTAGTTTGATCGGAGGTAATTTCTACTAAATATGTTTTTAAGTTTATTTGTTATTTATTTTGAGAGAGACAGGGAGAGTGAATGGAAGAGGGGCAGACAGAGAGAGAGGGGGACAGAGGATCCGAAGCAGGCTTTGTATTGACAGCAGAGAGCCTTATGCGGGGCTCAAATTCATGGGCTCTGAGATCACGACCTGAGCCAAAGTCTGACACTTAACTGACTGAGCCAGCCAGGCACCCTGAAGGTAATTTTTAACTTTATTATTGGCATGGAAATTATTTCTGAAAATTAACTCTGACAAGTTGCCAATGGGCAAGCTTTGTGAGACTTACGTGCCGTGATTTATACATATAACATTGTCTTTTCGTCTTTTCTCATTTGTTTACTACAAGGATCTCTCCCCAAACTCCCATGGGGTCTAGGCAGATAATACACATAAGTGAAGTCGTGTGGAGAAAGAGTAACAGACGAATGAAGTCCAAGTCTAAACTGGGCAACTGTTTCGCAATTCCAAATGCAGATTGCCAGAATTAGCACATGAAGGGATTTTTCAAGAGAAGCCAGAAATTTCAACTAAAAAAAATTTTTTTTAATGGTTATTTAGTTTTGAGAGAGAGAGAGAGAGCACAAGCAGGGGAGGGACAGAGAGAGAGGGAGACGCAGAATCCGAAGCAGGCTCCAGGCTCTGAACTGTCAGCACAGAGCCCAATGTGGGGCTTCAACTCACAAACGGTGAGATCATGACCTGAGCTGAAGTCGGACGCTTAACTGACTGAGCCACCCAGGCGCCCCATAGGAAGTTCAATTTTTATATGAAATACACCAATCTTAAATATTGCCAAATAAGGCGGTCCTTCTCAAACTTTAATGAGCATACTAATCCTCTGCAGATTTTATTAATGTGCAGATACCCAGTAGGTGTGGAGTGGGGTCTCAGAGTCTGCATTTCTAACCAGCTCTTAAGTGATCCACTGATGCTGATTCATGACCCACAAGTTGCAGGAAACTAAGGCATTTTTTTTTTTAATATCAGATAGTTGAGCATAAATACTTATCTGAAGATTTGACCCATTTGTGTAGAGTTCAGCAGGTAAGACTTGAGCTTTTTTCCCATAAAAATATACAAAAGCCTACTGTAAAAAATTGAGAACTGATTTCTTTTTGGTAACAAAACTGAAGTTCATAATAGATATTAATCAGACTTATTATTAGAGGATTCATCAAAATGACATTTGAGTTGAAATCCAATTGAGAATACAATTTAAATTACTGATTCAAATGGAGCACAGTAGGTAAGATTTAAACTCATTATTAATAATAGTGCATACAATTTAATAAAGAATGAAATCAAATAGCATTTCATTATATGTTGCTGTGTAAATAATTATAGTACAGCTTCTCCTCTAAAAATAAGAGATATCCCACCTGTTTGTGTTAAATCGGCCTTGTATGTCAGTTGTTAGGTGTTATTCCGATGGCATTCATCCCCCATCTTTGGTGAGATCAGAGCCCAACATACCTTGTCGTCACCTGACACAGTGATAGCACCATTGTATGATGGCTCGTTCGGGCCATTTCTAGTTCCAAAGGCATCCACTTCCAAAGCTATGTTCTGTTGCCTCAGTGAACGTACAAAGTTATCAATGCTCGACCCTACCATGAAGGTAAAAATCAAACGAAGCAAAAGTGAAGTCAAACAATGGTCAAGTAATATTTAAAAAAAAAAAAACACAAAACAAGACTAAACTAAATGGTGTCACCCAAAGCCTACCATGATGACCATCTAAGGATTTCCTTAGAAAGGCAGAATTGATGTTGTGATACCCAAATCCATTCTCATATCGAAAGTATGACAAGATTACCTAGAGTCTAGCTCTTGACATAGAATTTCTGTTCATGTAGAAATACTAATCAAAATTAACATCATAATCCTTAAAGATCCTCTGTGTTCTTAGAAATTTAGAGCAGATTTTTTCCCCCAGACCCCAAGAATGCATAACACTTAAAACATGTTATGGAAAGACTTCAAAGATCAGTCAGTGACCTACCGACCACCCTTTTTGTTGCTTGATGTGATATACTTTAGGATTTTTTTTTTTTTTAATTTTTTTTTCAACGTTTATTTATTTTTGGGACAGAGAGAGACAGAGCATGAACGGGGGAGGGGCAGAGAGAGAGGGAGACACAGAGTCAGAAACAGGCTCCAGGCTCTGAGCCATCAGCCCAGAGCCTGACGTGGGGCTCGAACTCACGGACCGCGAGATCGTGACCTGGCTGAAGTCGGACGCTTAACCGACTGCGCCACCCAGGCGCCCCTATACACTTTAGGATTTAAGTAACCTCGCAAAACGTGTTTCTAAAAGAAACTCCCCAGTCTTGAGTTTTTCACTTTTTATTTATTTATTTAAAAAAAAAATTTTTTTTTTTCAACGTTTATTTGTTTTTGGGACAGAGAGAGACAGAGCATGAACGGGGGAGGGGCAGAGAGAGAGGGAGACACAGAATCGGAAACAGGCTCCAGGCTCCGAGCCATCAGCCCAGAGCCCGACGCGGGGCTCGAACTCATGCACCGCGAGATCGTGACCTGGCTGATGTCGGACGCTTAACCGACTGCGCCACCCAGGCGCCCCAAGTTTTTCACTTTTTAAATGAATTTCTTGTTTGGCCTCATATGTGTTTTCTAAAACATACAAGACTTTATTTTTCCCCTCATGGTTTATGCTGCCCGGGGAATCCTTCAACAGGAGCGACGCGGAAAAGTTACATTTGAGCCCCATGTTTACCTGTTTTATTGATGACCAGTAGGGGGGTCAGAGGAACTTGGGGTGGTTGTCCCGGGGAGAGGAAGTACATATTCGGAGCCAGTCCCCAAGAATAACTCTTTTGATATAACTCATAGAATAGATGTTCCAAAAGCTGAGGGCAAAAGCTGATGCCAAAAAGCAACAATCTACATGGAGGAGAACGCAGAAGAAAAAAATTCACCTATAGCGACTTTTGTAGACTTTTCAGTTTGAGTAGATACTGGGTATGATAATAGAAATACATTATAGACACTAACCAAACAAATGCATCATGCTTCCCACCTCCTTCCCGTTTCTTCTTTCTAAAATGAAATGGCTTCTACATATTTATGCTTGGTCTTTCTCTCTCTCTAAATGCCTCCCCCCAGCCTCCCCCGCTTTTGGAAATGTCATTCAAGCTCATGATGTTGGCTGAGTAGGACTCTTATTTATTTTTGAGAGAGACCTCAAGAGGAGGAGGGGCAGAGAGAGGGGGACAGAGGATCTGAAGTGGGCTCGTTGACGGCGAAGACTTCCATGGGGAGCTCGAACTCAAGAACCGTGAGATCACAACCCGAGCCAAAGTTTGCCATTCAAGTGACTGAGTCACCCAGGCACCCCTGGCTGAGTAGGACTCTTAAATCTCTCTCCAGTTTCCATTTCTTCCCTCTGTTTCCCTCTTGCGTTTCTCCCTTTTCTGGACCACCGTTGCTGGCAAATCACCAACTCCCAGGCGTATCACTACACTCTGAACTTTTTCCCCCTCCTGTTCCCAATTACAACATTTTCTCATAAACCCAAGTTCCAAGGACCAATCATTTTCCGCTCATTTGTCTCTGGTAAAGTCCCTTTTCTGAATGGTTGAAAATGTCTATCGTAAAAAAAAAAAAAAGAAAGAAAGAAAATGTCTATCGTATCGTCATTATTACATGCCTAGAAACATTTTCTCTTCCCCTTTTCGAGTCTGGACCTTAATTATCTCCTTCCTGACCTCTTTCAATATTGTCCTCAATGACTGTTTTTCTTGTCTCCAGAGTCTTCTATTTCCAAACCATTTTGTGCTGTTGCCCAATTAGGTTTCCTGGCAATCTCTGCTAATGATGTCAATCACCTTTCCAAATAAAAACTAAAATGTCGGTATTTCCTCATTATTCACAAAGCCCAGCTCTTCAGCTGTATGTAATATAGCATCAAAGTTATTTTTACTTTTCCGTGTACTTTATGTTGTAATTCACTTAACTCGATACCAATCGACCTTTGGACCTTTCAGGTGGCTCCAGACTCAGTACTGCCCCCTCTGCCTGAATTTCCATCCTTCTTTCTTTCCTTAACTAACCGTTACGTTTTCCTACACCGAATTCAATTTCTCCCCCGTAGAAAATTGTTCTTTTCCGATGCTCATATTGGAGCATAATCTTTCTCATACTGAACACTCTGCTTACCGATATTGCCTAATCTTGTAGCGTGGTTTTTAGTGTACGTCTAATCACCCCCCCAGAGCCAAATCTCACGCCTGATTTATTTTGATAAGTGTAGCAGATATGCAAACATAGCGTGTTAGACAGAGGCGCTAACAAATGTTTTTTTCTCTGAATGAGTCCTTCCTGGAGAGTAGGGTTTTTGCAAGGACGTGTTACTCAGCGAAGAGCCTGAAGCTATAGGGAAATCAAGCGGGTTCCAGACAGCAGCATGAAGCTGGGGCGAAGACACAGGCTGGCACAGGGCTCCTTGGGTCAAGAGGCAAGTCTGGGGGATGGGACCTACGTGCTAGCTGCCATGCTTCTGAAACACTATTTCAACCCTTTGGGGAGAGCAGGTTCTGTGTGAAATTAACAGAAACCCCTAAGCGGTTAACCTGGTTTAATTACATACCCACCAAAGCAATTAGAAATCACTTTCTGTGTTGTGAAAGACCGTAAGCAAGGGCTCAGAGCACGGACCAAACATATCTGAAACCCTCAGGTACTCACATGGTCAACAGAGTTTTTTTTTCACTCTTTAACTTCAGGAGGCGAACTTTTGCTATGGCACAGAGCTGCTGCCTCCAGAGAGCCACGCCACTGATTAATTTCTTTGTCTCGTTAAAGGAGGGCAATGCTTGCTCTAGCTCAACAAGGCTCCCGGTGTCTTTTGTCCCAGGACTTTGTAACTCTCCCCAAATTCCAGTGTCTATAAAACACAAAATCAGGAATTTATGCTGCGTCAGCTTAGATGCGCTTTACTTATGTGTTTCTATGACCGTATCTTTTCACCAAATGGTGTCAGAGTAGAAATCTTGGGCAAAGATGTGAATAACCTAATTCATGGCATTTCTAGAGCAACTTAAAAATTTTTTAAAATGTTTATTTACTTTTGAGAGAGAGAAAGAGACACAGAGTGTGAGTAAAGGAGAGGCAGAGAGAGAGAGGGGGGGACACAGAATCTGAAGCAGGCTCCAGGCTCTGAACTGTCAGCACAGAGCCTGACATGGGGCTTGAACTCACGAACTGCGAGATCGTACCCTGAGCCAAAGCCCCACGCTTAATGGACTGAGATACCCAGGCACCCCTAGAGCAACTATTAAAGGAAACAAAG
This sequence comes from Prionailurus viverrinus, assembly GCF_022837055.1. Taxonomy (NCBI): domain Eukaryota; kingdom Metazoa; phylum Chordata; class Mammalia; order Carnivora; family Felidae; genus Prionailurus; species Prionailurus viverrinus. The sequence continues at coordinate 41,851,186 of NC_062574.1, forward strand.
AAAATAAGTAAGTAAATAAATAAGGTATAATACAAGAAGAAAAACTAATGACATAATAAAAGAAATCTTGTATTTTATTAAAAAAAAATTCTTTTTGTAATCTTTATTTATTTTTGAGGGAGAGACAGAATGGGAGTGGGGGAGGAACAGAGAGAGAGGGAGACACAGAATCGAAAGCAGGCTCCAGGCTCTGAGCTGTCAGCACAAAGCCGGACATGGGGCTCAAACTCACGAACAGTGAGATCATGACCTAAGCTGAAGTCGGATGCTTAACTGAGCTACCCAGGCACCCCTTGTATTTTCTTTTAAAAAAGCTTTGTGTCTACAGTTTTAAAGGACTTCGTTCATTCTAAGGAAATCAATGAAAAGAAATCCATATTTAGCCTAGAAAAATCTACTCATTGCAAAAAGATAAGCTATTTAGTATTTCTGACTGAGGTGGAAAAGCTGGTATATATAGAACCCTCTCCAGTCACCACCCCCCAGCCCCAAAATACGAAATTGGTAGAGACAATACTTTTTTTAGTAGTCATGATTGAAAATTAAAAACCAAAGTGACCTCTTTTGGAAGACAAGCCTAGAGCAACTGATCTACTCTAGACTTGTAGAAAGCAATAATCTATGTCTATTAAAAGTTAAGTATAACCATAAGTATATAACTTCAAAAGTGGATAAGAGGGAAAAAGAGGTGTTTTTTTTAAGTTTATTTATTTATTTTGCCAGAGAGAGAGTAGGGGGCAGAGAGAGAGGGAGACAGAGAATCCCAAGTGGGTTCTGAGCTCATAGCAGAGCTCGAACACATGAACCGTGAGATCATGACCTCAGCTGAAGTCTAAAGTCAGATGTTTAACTGACTGAGCCACCCAGGCGTCCTGATTTTTTTTTTTAAGTTTATTTATTTTGAGAGAGAGAGAGAGAGCATGCATGTGGGAGGAGAGAGAGCATACATATGGGAGGAGAGGAGGGGCAGAGAGAGAGGGAGAGAGAGAGAATCCCAAGCAGGCTCCACGCTGTCAGCCTGGAGCCCACACAGGGCTTGATCTCATATCCATGAGATCGTGACCTGAGCTGAAATCAAGAGTCTGAGGCTTCACCGACTGAGCCCCGCCAAGGGTCCCCGAGAAAGAGGTGATTTTAAAAACCCGCTCAATCAATTAAAACATAGAAAATGAAACAAAATAAAAGAAGCTAGTAAAGAGTACGCCAAGTAGGATGACACATAAACCAGAAATAAGGAATTGCCTTAGATTAAGTAGAGACGACTTTCCAAGGAATGACAATTATTCTGACAGCAAACCTTTCAACAGCAACGATGGAACCTGAAGACGTTGGAATAATATCCTCAAATTGATACGAGAAAAGTAACTGTCAACATGCTATACCCTTAGTAAGACATGTGGTACAAAATCAGGAACTCAAGAATGGGGGCCAGCATGGAGAGAAAAGGGAAGAAGGAGACAGAAGAGATACCTCTCTTCTCTGCTTTAAGTTTACCCAAGACCAGACTGAATCAGAGCAGCTCCAAAAGCATATAACCTCATCATTCAAAGTGTATTTTCAAGATAGGGTAGTCTACAGAAAGATAAAATTAAAGCTTCTTTTTGTTTCGCTTTTTTACCTGATTCACCAACAGCTGATTTCCCTTCTAATTTCAAGAATACCTCATTCAACGTTGTCATGGAAACACCATAATCCTCAATGCCCTGATTAGAGCATCTATCAAGATCCCTGTAAAGATCTAAAAGTAAGCACAAAAATACATCAAAAGAACATAATGTGAAATGAGATTGGTAATAGCTGTATTCTTCAACAATAGAAAACGTGTGATAGGCCAACAGCATTCATAAGAAACAAAGCTATGGTACAGACATTCCCTTATTTCTAAAATAACCTAAACTACAATATGTTTCTGAGTCTTGAGTATAAAATTGTAAACATCTGTGTTTCATTAGAAAACTACATATGCAGTGTTCTTTAAAAAAATATTATGTTTTGTTTACTCTCTTTTTTAAAAAAATTAATTCTGTTTGATTATGGGGAGTTTAATAAATGGACTGAATGCTTGTGTCCCTCCCACAGATCCATGTGGTGAAACCCTACCCTCCAGTGTGATGGTATTAGGAGGTGTATAATCATCAATGAGATTAGTGCCTTCGAAAGAGTCACAAGAAAGCTGGCTTCCCCTCCCTGCTCCCTGCCATGTGGGAATACAAGGTGAAGTCAGTACTTTGCAACCCCCAAGAGGTATCTCATTGAACCCGACTGTACTGGAACCCAAATCTGACACCTCCCAGCCTACAGAGCTCTGAAAAATAAGTGTCTGTTGTTTGTAAGCCACCCAGTCTATGGTATGTGTTACAACAGCCTGAACTAAGGCAGGAAATGTTCAATCTTAAAACCCCATTAATTCAGGAATATTATCCCCAAAGCTGAGAGAAGAATGCTGTTAGGAATAACTGGTAGGCAGTTTAATAACACATGCAAAAGAACTAATGTTTATAGAAATAATTAGGTGCTATGCAATCATCCTTAGTTTAAAAATATATATAAATTAAAGGGAAAACAATGTATATAAGTTTGCATTCACTCTCTCTCTCTCTTTTCCAGCGTCTGACCATGATATGAAGATTACACAGGGTTCTCAAAGAAGGTAGGTCTTTTTAGGGATTTTGAAGGTTACTTTTTTTTTTTTAAAGATACTGGGAATAATTTTTGGGTAGTTCAGGAAGGTTGGAAGTAGAATAAATGATAATTCAAATATTGGGAGAAATGAAAGTTTTCTATCTTAAAGGTGTGTTAGATAAATAAAAAATACAGATGTAGTCATGATTTCCAATGAGTTCTAAGGGTTGGTTCTTTTTCAGCCTTTTTCTAAATTGTGCACCCCTCCTTTGAAATTCATTTAAAACATAATCATGGAACGCTTGGGTTCGTGGGTTTCATAAAGATTTCTGTTTTCACAAGCATACGTGTATCCAAGACGTGGTGCATGCGTCCAAGAGTACAGTTACTTCACTGATTCTAAGATAAATACATTTCATCTTTTCTCAATATATTTGAAATGAGCATGCATCAGGAAATGCTGGCGTGTCATTTTATTTATTTATTTATTTAAATTTATTCTCAGGTTAACTAACATACAGTGTAATCTTGGCGTCAGGACTGGATTCCCATGATTCATCACTTACATATATAACACCAACTGCTCATCCCAACAAGTGCCCTCCTCAATGCCCATCTCCCGTATACGCCATCCCTCCACCCCCTACCGCCATCAACCCTCAGTTTGTTCTCTGTATTTAAGAGTCTCTTATGGTTTGCCTCCTTCTCTGTTTTCATCTTATTTTTCCTTCCCTTCCCCTATGGTCATCTGTGGCAGCATTGTTTCCTTCCGTGTCTTTCTTGGTAGCACCTCCTACAGCTGAAGCTGTCTTAGATGCTGTGAACTTAGATGCTGTTCCATGTCAGGTGTTTTTCCAGGTGCTGTGTTTATATTTAATATTTTAATCATCGATTTAAGTATATTAATAATTTAATCCTCATAACTGAGGAACTACAAAGCTCATACTATCGTTATCCCTTTTTTACAAATAAGGAAACTGAGGTACAGAAGAGTGATATAACCTGTCCAGGATAACAGAGCTAGGAACAGCCTTGCTGCGATTTGAATCTCCCCAGTCTGGCTCTAGAATTCCAGCTCTCAACCACTGCACTCCACTGTCTGATGCTATATTTCTATATTAGCCATGATTATTAATGCAGGCATATTGATTCAAGCAGGTACCAATGGAGCCAGTATCCTCCATTAAAAGTTGGCAAATTCCTTGAAGCCCAAGTACACACATATTCGTGGTTACACTTAAAAAAAAATGCAATCTACCTCAAAACTCTTGGCAAATGAAAGCATATTGGGAGACCAGGTAGAAAAGTGGGAACAGCAATGAGCTTCCGGACTTTTGTACTTGCCTCAAAGTGGTGAATTTAGAATGTTTGGCAACACACAGGTGGATCGTCATTACTATTCAGTTACTGAGATTATAACATTATGTCACGATGTTGATCATAAAACCATCTATCTGCATTTGGCATGCTATTCCCTTAGTCCCCGTTCAGTACTCTGCCCTCTTTTCACAGACCTCTCCTTGTCCAGACCACACTCTCTCATTCATTCCTGAAACAAATGTCCTGAATATTCTTAATTTTACCTTGATGTTCTCCTGCACCCCTTAATTGCACATGTTTCCACTTGAAACATATTGAGTATCTTTGGGCTCAGTTTACTAATAAGTATTCTGGAGATATCGGGGCTAATATTAGCAGGGACTTTGGGGGATATTAAATGATTAATGCACAGTTCCATGCACTTAGCAAGCATAAAGATGGCAGCCATCATTCTTAATGCCGCTGTTATTGTTAGTAACATCATTAAAAACCATTTCGTGGTGTCTACGTTCTGTTACCTGGAAATTTGTTTGTCCTTTCCAAGGGCAAAATATATACGAGCTTTTCTTCACTCTGTGCTGTTAATTTGGCCTCAGGGATGTGCTGCTTAACAAGTGATGTTATCCTGTCCGGATCGCACATTTCATTCAGGTGCAAACTGACGTTTAAAAAGAGTGTGTTAAAGCCATTTTTATCCACCACCATCTCTACAAACAATTGTAGTATGTTTGTCACTTCCTTAATATTTATGAGACAAAAATATACACGTAGCTAGGATCATGGAATAAGCAAGACTTAAAAATATGTAGTCCAGATAGAGTCCACAATGATATAGTCCAAACTGTATAATCTAGAGGCACTGGTGTAGGGATAATAACTCAAGGGTTATTATTTGGAGGCAAGAGATGTATCAGCTAGATGTCGGCGGGGGTGAAGTGGAAGAAATGCCTGATTTGGTCTCCATCTATCCACAAGCTCAGTTTTGAATTTTCCCTTTGCAATAAAAGGGTTTTGCAAAAACCACGAACATGTTGAAAACAAAGACAGAGGGGGTATGGTACAGTCATTGAGAACATGGTCCTATGTCCCACTGATATACATTCCAGAACCCAGGCTTAATGTCTTCCAGCATCGAGTTTCCAAATTTCCATCAAAATTCCATTCAGTTTTCCAATAGTCAGTTCTCAAAGAATCTCGAAAGACAGAATAAAATAAAGCATGCGTGTGATCATACCAAACCTTGCACCAAGTAAACCCTCAATAGATGTTATCTAATTTTTTTTTTTTTTTTTGGTCCAAAACTTACTCAAGTCAAAGGTGATTTGCCTTTGTGGGGAGAACATATAAAGTTCTTCATGAATCATTGGATTTTACATATTAAAATTTTTTTTAATGTTTTATTTATTTTTGAGAGAGAGAGAGAGAGAGAAACAGTGCGAGTGAGGGAAGGCCAGAGAGAGACACAGAATCCAAAGCAGGCTCCAGGCTCTGAGCTGTCAGCACAGAACCCGACATGGGGCTCGAACCCATGAACCTTGAGATCATGACCCAAGCTGAAGTCAGATGCTTATGGGACTAAGCCACCCAGGTGCCCCATCATTGGATTTTAGAAACACCATTTTTAGTCACACCCATTGAAATTTCCTGAGGCTATCGAATGGTGAAGGCATCACAGTTGACTTTGATGACATAAACCTGAAAAATCCATTTTAATTAAAACTATTCTGTGTTTACAAGGCCCTTATGTGATATGCTATCCAGGATCCCAAACAGAAAGAATACAGTACGTTCCCTAGAGGAGTTTGGAACATAACAGTAATATAAAGCACCAAATTATAGAAGAAGTGAGTGAGGGAAGTTGAGCTAAGTCAGTTAAGCACTTGGCACCTTGTCAAGTATTCATTCATTCAATATTTTTAGCCTTAATTGCAATGTGGGTATTATTACCACTATTACATCAATGAAATTACTGAGGATAATAGAAGTTAAGTAAATTGTCTAAGGCAACAATTCAAAATAGTGTTTTCAGGGTTCCAGAAAAGAGAATACTTATTAAGGAGAAAATATTCAGAAAAGACCTTCAAGATTGGGGGGCACCTGGGTGGCTCAGTCGGTTAAGCATCCAACTCCATTTGGGCTTAGGTCATGATCTCGTAGTTCATGAGTTCAGGCCCTGCATCGGGCTCCTTATGCTGACAATGCAGAGCCTGCTTGGGATTCTTTCTCTCCCTCACTCTGCTCCTCCTGTAAGTGCTCTCTCTCTCTCTCTAAGTAAATAAATAAAAGAATGGATAAGATGTGAACTTGGTTAAAATGGGTCACAGGAGGACATGTCAAACAGACATCCCACTTTAAGCGGAGAGAAGACAACAAAACCATGGAACATACTTAGAAAACAGCGAGTGATTCATTTTATTTTATTATTTTTTTTAAGTAGGCTTCGTGCCCAGCACGGAGCCCAATGCGGGGCTTGAACTCACAACCTCGAGATCAAGACTTGAGCTGAGATCAAGAGTTGGACACTTAGCTGACTGAGCCATCCAGGTGCCCCACAAGTGGTTCATTTTAGTTGGAAAGTACTGATTCCGTTGGATCATACTAAGCAATCATGATGGAATGATAGATTTGAACAGGTTAAACACTCAGACTAAATAATGGACGAAATTTAACCACATTTAACCACTGAGGATGAAGTGATTTAAATTATGTTTTAAGAAATATTAATTTTTTTAGTGGGAAGTATAGGAAGAGATTCACGCCACACCTAGAATCTTGGTCCAAAGATTCTGCCACTTATAAATGATGTGAGACTGGGCAGGTTATTAAAACTCTCTGACATGTCAGAGGCTAATAATACCATCTTCTTACAGTTATCTGAGGGATTAAATATGATTATATGAATATTTCATACATAAATTATCTTAGCAAGAATGCAGAATACAGCCAAGTGATAGACATTACTAAATAAGCATACTAATTATTATCAGGAAGAGAAGGAGATAGAAATGAATGAGGGGGAAGATGAAGTCAAGGAGAACAGAGAGGAGACTACTGAGATTGTCACAGTGAACAAAAATAAGCATTGGAAAAATGATCAGGAAGGCCTGGAATGTCACTAAATTTCTCTTTGCAAGTGATATGTTGTGAAAACAATTTCCAAAAATTTTGTTTAAACTTAGCTCACTCATCCTTATATCCGTGTCTACGATCCTACCTGTTGCTTCATTCTTGCTAAGAAAGGTCTGTTGTGGGGTCATTCTAACACGGCTCTCTTGAAATGGTCTTCATAATTTTGTAGCCTTTTCTAACCTACCGATACTGAGATCTCCTGTCCCCGACACGTTCCAACGTGTCCCCAACAACACAGGCTGTACCTTAAATGGTAGCCGATGCCCCATTTTTTCTTCAGGAACAGGGAAGAGCCTGCACACTTCAGCCTCCCGTTGGATATAAATACCTTCCTGTCTAAGCAGAAAATAAAAACAAGAAATTGCATTACAAGGTAATTCTCTCATTGTTTATCAAAGAACAGATCCATCCATAAATAGTGTATTTTAGGAGCATGATCCACTCAGATACTTGCATTCTAATTCTAGTCATATGTAAGCCAGTTTCTTCATCCTCCAGTAACTAAAATGACACATTAGTTTATTCTCTAATCTCTCTAGAAAAGTTATCACATGATGAGAGGCTCTGTTTCAAGCCACCTGACATTCCTACTGAATAAAACAGAAGATATTTTTAAGAGCATGCTACATATTTACAACCGATGAGTTATTTTGCAACAGGATCAGAATCCATCTATGGGACAAGGTGCATGGAGATGTAGATGCTCAGAAGGGTGACAGCAAGTCTCCTGTCTTGGTTCATGACAGTCACACGCAAGGCAGTTGTGTTGGAATTTATCTACACGTACTGTGCACATCCTCCCTAATTTCTCACTAAGATACATGAAAGAAAACCAAGAACCACCATGAAATGACATGAATGGAACTTGAGGGCATTAGGCTAAGTGAAATAAGTCAGAGACAGAAAAAGAAAAACACCATATGATCTCACTTATATGGGGAATCTAAAAAAAAAAAAAAAAAAAAGAATTACCAGCCAGGATGTCAGCCTCATCCATAAACTGGGTACTGAAGAGAATGACTCTATCAGATTTCCTCTCTTTTAGAAGGTTCCATACGCGGTGCCTTGACAAAGGATCTGATCCAGCAGTTGGCTCGTCCAATAGTAAAACCTGCACCATAGAGAAATGTAAATCATTTTCCCCCTTCAGACAACATTTTTAAAAAAAGAATAGACGTGTAAATGTATTTGGGAGAAATACCTTAGCCCGTGATTTTCCATTTGAACAGTTCTCTTGCATTTACCATTTGCAAATTCAGTCCAATTGAATACAATAGTTCCAGACTCCTCAATCTCATTCACCAGTAGTTTTGGCCCCACTTACCTGAGGGTTTCCTAAAATGGCAATCCCAAAAGTTAGTTTCCTTTTTTGTCCACCACTTAAATTTTGAGCAAGAATGTCTTGAATGTTTTCCATCTCCAAGTCCCTTAAAACTTGTTGTACCTAATGAGAGAGAAAGAAAGAAAGAAAGAAAGAAAGAAAGGTAATAAAGAAGGAAGGAAGAAATGAAACAAAGAAAGAAAGAAAGAGAAAGAAGGAAAGAAAGAAAGAGAAAGAAGGAAAGAAAGAAGAAAAAGAAGGAAGGAAGGAAGGAAGGAAAGAAAGAAAGAAAGAAAGAAAGAAGAAAAAAAGAAAGAGAGAAAGAAAGAAAAAAAAGAAAGAAAGAAGGAAAGAAAAAGAAAGAAAGAAAGAAAGAAGGAAAGAAAAAGAAGGAAGGAAGGAAGGAAAGAAAGAAGAAAGAAGGAAAGAAAGAAGGAAGGAAAGGAGGAAGGAAGGAAGAAAGGATGAAAGGAAGGAAAGAAAGAAAGAAAAGAAAGAAGGAAAGAAAGAAGGAAAGAAGGAAAGAATGAAATAAAGAAAGAAAGAGAAAAAGAAAGAAGGAAAGAAAAAAAGGATGTTTAGTTTAAAACCGAACATGTTTGTTTTAAAACACTATTGGGGTGCCTGGGTGGCTCAGTTGGTTAAGTGTCTGACTTCAGCTCAGGTCATGATCTCGCGGTTCTGAGCCCGAGCCCCACGTCAGGCTCAGGGCGGACAGTTCAGAGCCTGGAGCCTGCTTTGGATTCTGTGTCTCCCTCTCTCTCTCCCTGACCCCTGCTCGGGTTCTCTCTCTCTCTCTCAAAAATAAATAAAAATTAAAACAAAACAGCAGCAAAAAAAAAAAAAAAAAAAAACCAAAACAAAAAAACACCACTATCGTTTTGCTGTTCGTTGCTAAGGGCCTTTTGCAGTTTATATGATGAACTGTGTAGAAATAGCACGTATACATCTAGAGTTTTCTAGATAAACAATTTCATGTTCATGGCTGTGTAACATCGAATATGTCCCTCTACCTCTTGTTCCACTTCATGTGGTTGAATCCCTTTTATTTTGGCAAAAAGCCTGAGATTTTCTCTCACGGTGAGGAAGCCAAATTGTACGTTGGTTTGTGGACAGACTCCAGTGAGCTTGCTGATGGTTTCTGAGTCTGCCATTTCCGAAAGGCTGTGATTATAGATGGTGACTGAACCTAGAAGTAGAAAGGTTGACGGTTAGCGTGAGGATAACACTTGACGGTTAGCATCAGGACAACACGTTCATTTAAGATATTTTAAAGTGAAAAACAAGTGGAAAACAATCACTAGAATCTTCTATTTATTTTTGGGGGGTGGGGGTGGAGGGAGAAAGAATCTGAAGCAGTCTCCACGCTCAGCACAGAGCCTGATGACATCATGGGCTCCATGTCATGGCTCTGGGATCATGACCTGAGCCGAAATCAAGAGTCGGATGCTTAACTGACGGAGCCACCCAGGCGCCCCTCGCTAGAGTCTTATATGCAGATTTCCCTATAAGGACTACCCTGTTGACTAAAAATGTAACGCTCAAAATTCACTTGAACCAGTCGGAATGCCAATTAGTAAATATAAAGCTTCTTATCTTGAAATATTTACACCACAAAGATTTTCCTAATAAATAGGGCATACATTTATTAAAAGAATAACTTGAAAAAACCTGTAAAACTTTTCTCTTAAGTACCCGAGTGTGACGAGTAGTTAATGAAACTACGAACTATTGAAATGAACCAGCAAAACAAATTAGCTAATGAAATGCACAGTTCATTCGTTTGCCCACGTTCTTGCCCATAATTGTGTCTCACCTGACGTTGGGGCCGACAGTCCACTGAGCATATTCAACAGGGTCGTTTTCCCGGCTCCACTGTGACCAAGGAGGGCAGTGATCTGGCCTTCGTATATGTCAAATACCAGACCTGGCATTATTACAAAAAAAAAAAAAAAAAAATCCCACTCAGAGCTACATATTAACCTTACATTCTCCAAAATTTTTATAATTTCTTATAGCATGTGCATATTTGGCTAGCAGTATTCAAAATAAAATTCATCCCCAAATTCTTCCTTTTAAAATGGCATCTCCTGGGGCACCTGGGTGGCTCAGTCGGTTAAGCGTCTGACTTCAGCTCAGGTCATGGTCTCGTGGTTCATGAGTTCGAGCCCCACGTCGGGCTCTGTGCTGACAGCTCAGGGCCTGGAGCCTGCTTTGGATTCTGTGTCTCCCTCTTTCCCTGCCCCTCCCCAGCTCGTGCTCTCTCTGTCTCTGTCTCAAAAAATAAATAAGAAACAATAAAAATAAAATAAAATGCTATCTCCTATGATACACATTTTACAGCTGTAGCATTGTCATGGCGTATTATTACGTGATTAACGATTTTTTGGAGAAGAGCACTTTTGTCATTAAAAATGGGCTGACAATAAAGATCATTTAGGGGTGCCTGGATGGCTCAGTTGGTTAAGCGGCTGACTCTTGACTTTGGCTCAGGTTGTCATCTCATGGTCATGGGTTCAAGCCCCACATCAGGCTCTGTGCTTATAGTGCAGAGCCTGCTTCAGATCCTCTGTCTCCCTCTTTCTGCCTCTCCCCTATTCGGACTCTGTCTCTCTCAAAAATAAATAAATGTTCAAAAAATTGAAAAAAAAATAAAGATCATATACTAGGACTAGGGAGGGGATGAGTTGAAAGTAAAGCGTATCATGACATAGTCATACATCTTTCAAACCCCTAAGGTATCTATGGCACACCTTGACTTTCTAAAACTGTTATATATTTTTTTAAATGTTTATTGACTTATTTTGGAGAGACAGAGACAGGGTACAAGCAGGGGAGGGGCAGAAAGAGAGGGGGAGACACAGAATCCGAAGCAGGCTCCAGGCTCTGAGCTGTCAGCACAGAGCCCGACGCGGGGCTCGAACTCACAAATCGCGAGATCGTGACCTGAGCTGAGGTCGGACGCTTCACTGACCGAGCCACCCAGGCACCCCTAAAATTGTTATACGGTTTTTAACTTGCTTGGAAGGAAACATGATGTGTTCCAATGGAGGAGAGTAGCAGTATTTTGTATCCCCACGAAGACAATGCAACGGTGAGGCGTGGTCACCAGATCAAACAGCCTTGTCAAATATGAGGTTAGTGTCTTACCTTTCAAGGCCTCTACTTTTTCGTGGTTTCCTTTTCTATATTCTTTTTTAAGATTTCTTATTCTGGAAGAAAGAGGAGAATGTCTTAAGGACATGGTAGAAGTAGATAGAGGATTGAGAAATCAAGTCTTTGGGGCTGTGAGAAAATCTGGGGGCTCTTTGCCTCACACAGGCCCAGGTGGCCGGAAAGGATTTACTGAGGAGACACCAGCAAATGGCACGGTGAGCAAATTTGGGGCAGAGACCCGGGGAATTGAGGGATTTCTAGTTGTTTGGAAATACAGCAAGCAGCATTGAATAAAACACGGACATCATCTCAGAAGGGAGGACGTTCGTGCTGTGAGTTCCCTAACTTGGGTTTTCTTCCCATGTCTCTGGATGCCTGACTCCCCTTTTCTGCATCATCTGCCTCTTCCTTTTCATCTTATAAATCAGGAAGCAAGGAAGGGAGACACCAAGTGTGTCAGAGAAAAAGGAGATAAGCATAACAAGGGACACAATGACGGTGTCTGTTATAAGGCGAGGAAGCACAGAAAGAGAGAGAACAGCACAACGAAGAGCAAAAAAAAGCAAAAAGCAAAATGGAAACATGAAGGTTATTTATTCACTGATATTTGTCGTTCTGCATAAGATAGCAGTAAATGTAAATGGTGACAACGTTGCTTTTGACAATGAGTGTGGCCTTTTGTAAGTACAGCAGCCCGGATGCATGCATGGTGGACCCAAAGAGGCCCCTGGGAAAATCCGTCACATCTGTGTTTTTCCTCCTAGGTCTCTGTTCCCTGACCTGTTTTCCATGTGCACTTTTACGTAATGTGTTTATTACCTGATGGCTTCTTTTCCCTGGAATTCTGGAGACACTGGCTCAAACGAGTCATTAGGTGGTGAAGAGTCTGAATCTGTTTCGTTCTCAAGGGCCACATGATCAGCCCTCTGGTGTAGAAACCAAAAAGAGGATTTCAGGAAAAACCAAGGAGAACGTCGATGTCCGTATTCACCTGCGCGAACAGGAGGCAATTGCATATCGGATCAGTCACCGCTTTAAGGATGAGTTGCCGTGGGACAGCTTATCAAGGCAGCTGCTTTGGGAAGCACTTAGACACCCTTAAACCCAGTATCAAGCACTAGCTTTTCCATCTTGCTCTGATACAAGCACTAAGAGTATAATTATCCTTAATTTCTTATAAGCATCTCTTTTTATTTTTATTTTGTTTTTATTTGAGAGAGAGAGAGCAAGTGAGCACATGAGTAGGGCAGAGGCGCAGGGGGAGAGAGAAAATTGAGGTAATTTTAAACAGGCTCCATGCTGAGCACAGAGCCCCACATAGAGATCGATTTCGCAAACTATGAGATCATGACCTGAGCTGAAATCAGGAGTCGGAGGCTTAACCGACTGAGCCACCCAGGCATCCCACGAATCTCTCTTTTTAGAAAAAAAAAATCTAAAGTGTTGTGGTAGAACAAGATCTTAGAAAGCAATTCTCTAAACAAAGCGCGGAATACCTCTGGGCTCATTTTAGAAATTTTGAAAGCGATGCTGGATAATTGATATCCGACATGTGGTAGAGAGATATTTTAAAGAAACGCACTGAGTGAAATTGCATTGAATTACAATTATGTTACTACTTACTGGGCAAAATTTTGTCAAAATACAATGTCAAGGCCAAATAGAGAAGAGCATCAAAAAGCAGCATGAATAGAGTCGCTATTATTAGGTACGGGTTGTCTGAAGAATCCAAATGGACGTTAGAATTCACGTCATAGTCCAAATGTATAAGCTGGAAGAAAGATACACCCATTGAATTTTAAAAGGGGAAATAGAGTATTAAGAGTTATTTTTGTCTTGTTTCTGCTAAACACTGGGATTGAAAAGATAAACATAGTTCCTGTCTTTACAGAGCTCTAATCTATTGGAAGACATAGCAATGAAACCATCTAACTAAAAAGCGATTTGGGAAGTCAGTGAAAGGAGGTACTAAAGGCTTAGAGCTCCATGGGCAGAAGTAGACAAGTCCTCTGAGAAGTAAAAACTCAAAGGAGAGGCTGGCTGCCTATAGAATTCCTTCAGGTGTAGGATGTGGACAAAGGAGGCGTTCTAGACAGGGGATACCGTCTGAAAATAGAAACACGGAGGAGCGAAAAGCACGTCAGTAGTTGGGCAGAAGACAGGAGAAAGTTTTTCTTATTATCGTGAGATACACGTAGCATTTTACGGTTATGACGTCACACCTGGAATCAGATTTGCTGAGAAGAGGTTCAGTTTCGTATACATCAGGCCAATTAGAAAGAAAAATTTATTTCTACTGAATTCCTGGTTGTCAAATACTTGCGATAATATTAAAGGTCATGTTTCCTGAGCATTAAGTCAGTTAAATGTTCACTGGGACAGCCCATGAAAAGTACAAGCTGGACCACATCCATAATACAGGATCAGTCTATATTTAGCGACTTAACACCAAGCCACTTATGCTGAGAGAGAAAAATAAAACCTGTCCCATTTCTTAGATGTATCTGGAAGTGGATGGAAATTTTGATGCTTAGAACACGTAGCATGAATTCCTCAGAGAGAATTGTTTTAATGTTTGTAAAAAACAAAAAAAATGAAATAGCTACATTAATTCTTACCTGGGCCATCCCAACAGTGAAAGCGAAAGGGCTAAGAAGACATAAGGTCCATTCCAAAAATGCAGGAAGATCTCTGTACAATGCAGTGAATCCCAGACTCCCCCAAAAGACAGTGAGGAGAAAGACAACCAAACCCGTAAGGAAAGGTTTCTTTATCAACACGCTCATCAGGAAAGCTAACGTTATCTGAGAGGAGAGAAAAAGTTCAGGTAGTATGTAATTCTCTGAGAATCATCACCAGCATAATAAAAAAAAAATTCATAATACAAAAGTATGTGATATCCATTCTTCCTTCCCGCCTCCCCCCGCCTCCCCAGACACTGTCCCATGCAAAGATTCAAATACTGTGAACAGAAACAAGTGTGATCAGAATCAGAGGGACATGACTCAAAGAGAAGAAGAGAGATTAAATTCACCAACTCACCAAAGACAGGCCATAGAGGAGAAAGAGAGTGAAGATCACCACGAAGCCAGTTTGGACGACGACTTGGGCGGATGTTACAATAAGAGCCATCAAAGTGGCCACGATAAAGTTGAAGCCACCATACATCAACCCCCAGCAGAGCCTAGCACAGAAACTAAGCATCAGTTCAGAGGGCTGGTACTTTATCACTTTATTTATTCACGTACTCTGCAGATGATTTGGGAAGCTTACCATAAATCAAGAGTTAAGGGAATACAACAACAGCTAGTAGAGTAGAAAACTTCTCTGTCCCCAAAGGTCATAGGCGACCGGGGAAGGTAGACAATGAACAAGTAAACAGGTAAAATGGGTAGCTAATTGCAAAAGAAGAAAGAGACAGACTGGGTGATATAATGAGGTTAATTGGGAGACGTTTTCTGGGAAGACATCCATGATGATGTATAGTTTCTGGACTTCTTCTTTCAGTAAAATATAAAGCCCGTGGACAAAAAAGCAGGTGATGAAGCAGGTTTCAGCAAACTTTTCCCCTGAAGAGCCAGGCAGTATATCTCTTAGGCTTTTCGGACCATACAGTCTCTTAGAGCTACTCAGGTCTGCTTTTGCAGGACCGAAACAGCACGGACAACGTGCAGACAATGTGTAGACGTTGACATCTGAATTTCATAGAAACTTTTGTGTACCATAAAATATTTTTGTTCTTTTGATTTTTTAAGGCATTTTCGTAGAAGCCATTCCTAGCTTGCAGACGGTACATAAAGGGGCCATGGTTTGTTAACCCTTGATATTGATGACTAGATATAGAATAGATATAGATACAGATAGTCACACACGCATAGGACATAGATAGATGCAGAAACATAGATGGATATGAAAATACATTTTTCTTGCTCTCAACGGCAAAGTAACAGGAAGAAAATTCTTTATAGGGGGAGAGAACCAGCTTTCTAATCATACAGATGTGGGCTCAGGGTTTCTCTGTTACCTCTGTTCATTGCATCTATATGATCCTGAGAGGTAGCTATTTATTTTTTTTAATTTTTTTCAACGTTTATTTATTTTTGGGACAGAGAGAGACAGAGCATGAACAGGGGAGGGGCAGAGAGAGAGGGAGACACAGAATCGGAAGCAGGCTCCAGGCTCTGAGCCATCAGCCCAGAGCCCGACACGGGGCTCGAACTCACGGACCGCGAGATCGTGTCCTGGCTGAAGTCGGACGCTTAACCGACTGCGCCACCCAGGCGCCCCGAGAGGTAGCTATTTAATCTCGCTTAACTTCCTCACTGTCTGTTGAAAAATAACAGAATTAAGGAAGTGTTTTACGTTATGTGGTTAATGTGGTAACTGGTTCATAACGAGTCCACAATGACCACTTGGTTTTCTTCAAAGTTTAAAATGCCATCATGTTTTTGAGAAGTCTTGCCTAATTGTCATGATTCCCTTTGCTCAATCACTCTATTCATCTGAAATTCTTCATCTCTCCATGTCCTACAAACTTCTAAATATCATTTGTATGCGGTATTAATAGAATGTCACAGCCTTTTCCTATGGGGGAAAAGTCCCGATTTTTTTTTTACCCCCTTCCTAATTGGATTTATTTGGTTTCTCTCTTCTTTTTAGCATATTGTTTGCTTTTCTCTGACTGTAGATTTCTATTTTTTTTAATTTTTTAATGTGTATTTATTTTTGAAAGAGAGAGACAGAGCATGAGTGGGGGAGGGGCAGGGAGAGAGAGAGAGAGAGAGAGAGAGAGAGAGAGACATAGAATCTGAAGCAGGCTCCAAGGTCTGAGCTGTCAGCACAGAGCCCGACATGGGGCTCGAACTCACGGACCACGAGATCATGACCCAAGCCGAAGTCGTATGCTTAACCAACTGAGCCACCCAGGTGCCCCTATTCTTTTTTTTAGGTTTATTTATAATTTTGAGAGAGACAGAGACAGAGTCAGTAGGGGAGGGGCAGAGGGAGAGTGAGAGAACCCCAAGCAGGCTCTGTGCCACCAGCATAGAGTCTGATGTGGGACTTAAACCCATGAAGCTGTGAGATCATGACCTGAGCTGAAACCAAGAGTTGGACGCTTAACCCACTGAGCCTCCCAGGTGCCCCTTCTATTCTTTTAAAAACACAGTGAGCAAAGTTTCCTTCAGTATTGAGTTACACAATTTTCATACAAAAAGAGAGACACCAGACAAAACTCCCATTCTAGACCAAACCAGCAATCCATTTTCTCCACTTTTGTACTCACTTAAACATTTCTGGAGGAAATAAATAAATAGAATTGGTATCAATTGGCAGCATTAAAACGTGGGGTCTTCAGTTAAGAAATGGGCAGAAGACATGAATAGACACTTTTCCAGAGAACAGACACATGAAAAGACGCTCAACATCACTCATCCCCAGGGAGGTACAAGTCAACACCACGATGAGATACCACCTGACACTGGGCAGAGTGGCTAAAATTAACAACACAAGAAACAACGGGTTTTGGTGAGGATCTGGAGAAAGGGGAACACTTTTGCACCGTTGGTGGGAATGCACTCTGCAACACAGTACGGGAGTTCTTCAAAAAATTGAAAATAGAACCAATCCACAACCTAGCAATTGCACGACTCGGTATTTATCCAAAGGATACAAAAATGCTGATTTGAAGGGGCACGTACTTGTAAAAGCGTTATCAACAATAGCCAAATTACGGAAAGAGCCCAAATGTCCATCGACTGATGAATGGATAAAGAAGATGTGTGTGTGTGTGTATATATATATATATATATATATATATGAATATACATATATAGGAATATTACTCAGTGGTCAAAAAGAATGAAATTTTGCCATTTGCAACAACATGGATGGAACTAGAGTGTATTATGCGAAGCGAAATAAGTCAGTCAGAGAAAGACAAATACCATATGATTTTACCCATATGTAGACTTTGAGAAACAAAACAGTTGAACATAGGGGAAGGTAAGGAAACATAAAATAAGATAAAAGGAGAGAGGGAGGCGAATCATAACAGACTTGTAAATACAGAGAACAAACTGAGGGTTGCTGGAGGGGTGTTGGGTCGGGGGATGGGCAAAATGGGTGATGGGCATTCAGGAGGGCACTTGTTGGGATGAGCCCTGGGTGTTATATGTAAGGGATGAATCACTGAATTCTACTCTGGAAAGCAATGCTATACTATATGTTAACTAACTTGAATTTAAATAAAAAAAAGAAATCTTTCCATTTGCAATGATGTGGATAGAGCTAGAATGTATTATGCTAAGCAAAATAAGTCAATCAGAGAAAGACAAATACCATATGATTTCACTCATGTGCGGAATATAAGACACAAAACAGATGAACATATGGGAAAGAGGGGAAAAGAGGAAAGGAAACAAACCACAAGAGACTCTTAACAATAGAGAACAAACTAAGGGTTGACAGAGGGAGGTGGGTGGGGGATGGGCTAGATGGGAGATGGGCATTAAGTAGGGCACTTGTTGGATGAGCCCTGGGGGTTACAAGTAAGTGATGAATCACTGAATTCCACTCCTGAAACTCATATTGCACATACAATATTGCATATTGTATGTTAACTAAAATTTAAATTAAAAAAAAAAAGAAAAAATATGCGGGATTTTCTTACTCAACTGAATAGTGCCTAACATTCTTTTAAAGACTACAGGGCACATGTCTAGATCTATTCTGTATATTCTACAAATCTTGTTTACTATTGAGAATAACATCAGTGTGCAAAAAAAGCAAATTCAAACCATGACTTTTTTCAGTCCAGAACTCATGCTTTTACTATTCTGTATCTCAAATACACCCCTTGGCTAAACTCGTTAAAAATTTGTTGTTGTTAACTGGGGATTCACTCCTTGGTTTCTTCACTTACATCTACTGCCCTCTCAGACTGTGATCCTTCCCAAATTTCTATTGAGTGCCACCTAATATTCAGCTGACTTTTTGTTAAGCTCAATGCAAAGCACTTCAAATACATTCCCTTCTGTAATCCTCACAGCCAACGGAAATAGATGCTATGACCAGTATTTCACAGAAAAGAACACTGAGGTTTAAAGAGATTAAGTAGCTTGCTCGGGGTGGTAACGCTCAGAAGGAGAAGACCCGTGATTTCCTGCCACCCAGGCCTCGGTTCTAACTTCCTCCACTCAGAAATCTCTGTGCTTAAAGAGCTTAATGGGCTTGTTCATTCAGTGTCATCAGAGTGTTGGTTCATTCAATGCAGGGGTGATATCAACCACCCCATCTAACGAGACATCTGAAACGTATATTTCATCAAACATTAGAAACCTCAAGTTCTTATACGTTTGGGTTCATTCACGTATGGCAACTAGGGACTGAGAGCCATCATTTCTATTGCACAGTGACCCGGGTATCAGCAGACATCTATGGAATCAGGCTTTCTTTAATTCAAAGAAGTAGGAAAAGTTGCATTTACCAAACTTGCTTGAATCTATTCCATTCATTTATAAGGCTCTGCTTTCTGCAAGAATCAAGTTTAAATAGGATACTTCATAGGGAGTCCAATTGGCTAGCTTGCTGTGTTTATTTAGGTCGCGTGATAGATTGCACTTCACTTACCGTGTAACTTACCAGAATGCTGACTCTCGAAGGCCCATCATTGTCATCAATGACTTAATGTATTGCCTTTCTTGTGTAACATTGACTGATACATAGTAAATGAAGGCAGAAAAAGAAATAATGCAGAAGAATATGAAAAAATCAGTCGCAACTCCCGCTTGGGCAACAAAAGGTAGTATCTTCATATTTATGCCAGTAATTGACATCAGCTCTTCCATCACTGAGCGATTTGTCGTGATCTAAGGGAAGGTATCAGTGAACAAATTGTTATCATCGAGCTAATCATCACCTCGCACGTTGTCTCTCAGTTATAAGAAACGATGTGCATTCCACGTTTAAATATCCATGCTCATTCGTGATCTGGCCCCTTGTAGTTCCTGGAACTCACTCTCCAAGTTTTGTCCTGACTCCTTAGAGCATGCCTATTTACCATCTTTAAGGGACACAATTCTACTCTTGCTCAAAGTCACCACTGTAATGTCACCTCTGTTAGTCATCTCCGCTGACATTTCTCATCAGAGTATCTCCTGCTTCGTTGTTTGCCTTGCACAGCATTTATAATTCCACCATTGATAGAACCTAATCTCTCATGACGACTCCATATCCATATTTCTATCCCCTCACTATCCAGCATCCCTGGAGAAAAGTGCCTGTATTGTCCTTATTTCCTGATCCTGAGGGCTTAGTGTCATGGCTTAAATACAGCAGTTGTTCAGTGCATTGTGCCAAATAAATTAAGTGGATAAATTCAATGATAAGATAGGACAACCCATTACAGCACCATGCATCAAAAGTTAACTTACAGCACGATTAGCCTTCTTTAACTTAATACTCACTTCAATGATAGCAGCATTAATGGCGGCCTGAAAAGCTACAAAGCCTTTCTCCCAGAACATTGAACCTTCACATGTGGTTTTTCCTTCCGTTACTTGACAGTGAGCTTTGGTGAAAGAAGAACACCACCATTTACAATGTCATTCTCTCAATTAACCAAGAATGTTTTGTTGAGTTTTGCTCTTCTGTTTGCTTGTGCTAAGAAAGCACTGATTTTTAAAAAAATTTTTTTTTTCAACGTTTATTTATTTTTGGGACAGAGAGAGACAGAGCATGAACGGGGGAGGGGCAGAGAGAGAGGGAGACACAGAATCGGAAGCAGGCTCCAGGCTCCGAGCCATCAGCCCAGAGCCCGACGCGGGGCTTGAACTCACGGACCGCAAGATCGTGACCTGGCTGAAGTCGGACGCTTAACTGACTGCGCCACCCAGGCGCCCCTGATTTTTTTTTTTTTTTTTAAAACATTTGGTATTCACTGAACAAGAATCTCTCTTTCAGGTTATATCTAGCAGTAACATAGGAATAATAATAGCAAATATAATTTCTTAATGAAACAATATACCTAGAAACATAGGCTTTATTTAATAAGAATGAACCTTGGGGTGTCTCAGTGGCTCAGTCGGTTAAGCGTCCAACTAGGACTCAGGTCATGATCTCACAGTTCGTGGGTTTGAGCCCCGTGTCGGGCTCTGTGTTGACGTCTCAGAGCCTGGAGCCTGCTTGGGATTCTGTGACTTCCTCCTTCTCTGCCCCTCCCCCACTCATGCTCAGTCTCTCTCTTCTCTCACAAATAAATAAACGTTAAAAATTTTTTTTAAAAAGGATGAATCTTCGGGCACCTCAGCAGCTCAGTCAGTGAAGCAGCCAACTCTTGATTTTGGATCAGGTCATGATCTCACGATTTGTAGTTCGTACTGATAGTGTGGAGCCTGCTTAGGATTCTCTCTCTCTCTCTCTCTCTCTCTCTCTCTCTCTCCCCTTCTCTCTCTACCCTTCCCACACGATCTCTCTCTCTCAAAATAAATAAATAAACTTTAACAATAATAATGGGAAGAATGAATCTCATTTATGTTCAGAAATGAAAAGTACGTGCTGGGGACAGAGTTCAGCTATCACATGCGACCTCTAGTGACTAATGATGTAATAGCAAAAAAAAAAAAATTTCTAGCAGGAAAGTTACCTGAATGGTCTCTGTGTTCCTTCATCTTGGGGATTCTACTTCCCCAGAAAAATTTTAAATGGTATGAGAAGGTATCATTAAAGATGACTCTCACTGCATCTATTGAGTAGTTTAAATCCAATTCTTTCATGCTGTTCTCATCTGGCCACCCCGTGATTGTTCTTCCTGTCATATGAAAGAAAGAGTCTTATGAAAAAAGGAGATAGCTAATAAGTAAGAAGATTTCTATGTGGTCCAAAGACAGCATGCCATATTCAGTTATGCTTAAGTTATTTTAGGTGAAAATTCTTTATTCACTAAAGGCTGTGCTGGTCCTAAATAAGACAGTCGTACTGGGAGTGGGGGTCTAAAATCTAGATAAAATCGGAGGTATGTGGCAATCACTTTGATCGCAAATAGATCACGCTTTCCCTGCAAAAAACACTTTTAAAACAATGGCTTAAAACACAATGAACTTGGAACAGTAGCACCACCACTCCTACATACACAGATTTATCCAAAGTGGAAATACATGCTATAATTATAATATATAATTTCGTTTGACAATGGTGCCCCTGTGGCCAAACTTCCAAAGAGAGCGTAAAGTTGTTAAATTTGGAGAATGTTTTATCAAGATAATTTGTTTATTCCAAAGATATAATGTAAATTAATGACTGCTACTGACCAAACCCAGGCCACTTAAACCACGCAATTTCCTGCAATCTGGCAGCTGCATCCAGAAGCTTATCAGACTCAGGTCCAATACTTTCGTCAAGACTATAAGTGGTGTGTATTCTTTCTTCAGAGTGTCATGATTTCATGATTTTTGGTTTGTTTTATTGTTGCTGTTGTTGTTTTTTATCTGAGATATTAGCATCCATGGGCGCTCAGTGCCTAGATCCAATGGTTCAATGGCACTTTCAAAATGGTGATATTATATTCCCATCATGTTTTTTACTAGTGGAAAATGTTTATGGAACAGTGCTTTCCATCATCTGTTTGATTATCCAATAATACACTTCATTTAGAATAAATGCTGGTATTTTCCCTTTATACACAGATTTTCATAATAGGAACTGATTTTGAACCATCCTCCCAAAGCAACATTTTTTCCTTTTAATACGTTACGAAAGCCTGGATTTCATGTATACATTGGATGTGATTCAACTCATTGCATTTATTATTCCTGTTGGAGCTCAGAGTATGCCGGGTTTGACCAGGGGGAGTCTCTTCCAGTTGACTACTGAGCCTTTCTGACAGAACCTTTTCTTCCTCGTAGGCTTCTATCTGGGGTGACAATATTCTTCACCCTGTAAATATCCCGTCCAAGACCTCTGCATCTCCTTTCTGCCAGAGCTGGGACTCCTGGGCTACCAGGACACGGAGGTGAGAGAAAGACTATTCCATAAGTACTTATTTGGTATATCCCACTTTCCATATATAACGGCTTCGGAATATATATATTTTTTATGTGTTTGAAGAGATTTAAAAACCGTGTGCTGTCCCACATTTCCAGAATCTTCTCACTAATATACATTTGAATAATACTGGACTGTCTCGTTTTGATACGGACTCTAATGAGGATAAAAGTTAATCCCAACATAAAGGGGTGTGTTTGGCAAAGACCTGCAGGAGAACATACCTTTCATGAATGGGGCCGAAGCCACTTTGTTCATGATCTCCTGGGTTGTTTTGGATTCGGGTGTGAACGCAATCACATAATTAGAATCGTTAAAACGATCTACACGTCCCAGATCCATTGCAGGCAGTTGAGGAAAGTCATTAACTTGATGTAAATTGGAGGAAAGTCGGTATGCAAACAATACTAGAAGAAATGAGAAAAACCATTCCTACACAGCAACGAGAGAAAAATAAAGCAAATCAATAGCTGTTCAACCACAGATAAGTCATCCACGAACAACTTAAAACACTTAATTTTCTGTGTAGCTTGGACCAGTTTTCTCTCCCAGTTTCCAAGTGTTTCAATTTTCTTTTGTCTTTTACTCTGCATATTTTGAAATATGCGCATCCATGCATCAAGACAGAGTTATGGCATCAGGTCCCAATTATCACTGAGAATCTACAGTTGATCACACTTTCATGTGAGTGTTAGAGGCTGGATTGCTTCATGAATGGCCTAATGGCTTATAGTCATGTTGAAACCCGAGCGTCAATGATAAAGAAGTGTCATATGTTATGAAATAGGTTACCAGCTTCCATCAACAGGAGGAAGGTCATATTTTTATCTGCTGCCGCCCTGCATGTGGAAGAAGATAGTCCTAAAAAACCGCTCATAAAAAGAACGTTAAAAACCTTTGCCTTTGTGACAACATTCCGAAATGGGAAACGCAGCAGAATGCATTTGCAGTCTGGCATTAAGAGCACACTTCACTATTTCCTTTCAATTCTAACCACATGGGCGTTAAAAGAGGTATATATCTTACTTACCATCTGATCTTATTTAAAAAAATTCCTTTTTTAAGTGTACCCATCCATTTTGAGAGAGACAGAGACAGCACGAGTCGGGGACGGGTAGAGAGAGAGGGAGACAGAATCCCAAGCAGGCTCCATGCTGCCCTCGCAGAGCCCAATGTAGGGTTTGAACTCCCGAAACCACAAGATCGTGACGTGCGCTGGAACCAGGAGTCGGATGCTTAACCGACTGAGCTACCCAGGCACCCCTGATCTTTTAGTATATGTGTTGTCTATACCTACACCAAATGCATCGGTCTAGATGGATCAATTGATAGACACAATGCTTATGTGAAACACAGTTAAAAGGTTGGAAGTAAAACACCTATATAAAGTAGAATCCAACTTTTATATTTATACTTATGTAATCTTTACTCCACGCAGGGATTTTTGTATGCTTTATTTACTGCCAATCTAAGCATTCAATACATACTTCTTGAAACAACACACACACACACACACACACACACACACACACACACACAATGTTCATAAAATCAAATGTTAATAGATTAACCCTCGAACTATGGATATTTAATGGGTGATTTAATTTTTTTATTATGTTTTTCTCAATTTACTTAATTTTACTTAATTTACTTAATTTTACTTAATTAATTTACTTAATTTACTTAATTTTACTTAATTAAGAGAAAATACTCTCCTAATAGAGCAAAAGTTCAAAATGCCTCTTTCTTGTCCTGTTTCTTTATATACCCATTATTTCTTTCAAATTGATGCTGTCTGTGTCCAAAGTACGCTTGTGTAGAAGTGCTACAAGGTATCCTTTGAGTTGTTGGGTTTTTTAAATTTTGGATTATTTGTTGCATTAATTTTGGATTAAATTTACCTCTTTCTTTGACTTTGACCCTGAACTTTTATACCTATTCCTTCATGAGTTTCAGATGAGTTCAGATGTTAAGAAGTATGATGTCTGCAATGTACAGATGTGGCTTTATTTTTCAGGAAGCTTCTGAACATCAGTTATTTAAAGAATGCCTCCAGTAGGAAATCTACTAATAATATATTTAAAGGACTCTCAGTTAAAGTAATAGCGAAGTCCAGAATTTGAACAAAGAAATCCAGCCTGGGAGTTAAAAAGTGTATATATGTGTGTGTATATATATGAAACATTAAATAATGAAGATAGAGTGTGTACCACCCAGAAAACTCCCACAGTTTCCTCTTTGAAACATGAGAAGACGCTGAAGCATACCAACAAGGTCTCTCTTTTCATCCTCCATTTTTTAAGAAAGTTCTTGCAGAGAAGGGCGCACGTTTGCTGACCCACGCTTATGTGCCTCTTGCTCATTCTGCCCTGTTTATTTTGAAATAAGAAAGTAAAGTAAGTGTGAAGGTCTGCTATAGGAAACGTTGTGCAATCAAACCAAAAAAAAAAAACAAAACATTGTAGCAGCTGTTCTCAACTGCAGGTATAGAAAAGGGAGCCAGAAAGCTAAAAGCATACAAGGGGAAGTTGAAGCTAACTAGCGTGTCAATTATTTTAATCCCCATGATAAACCTTTGACGTAGATCCTATTAGTCTCCCCATATTAAAGATGAGGGAAATGAGGCACACAGAGGCCAACACAGCGAATGATGGACAGCAGAATCAGAGCTTTATTCCGGAAAACCAACTTCTGGAGACCTCACTCTTTTTTTTTTTTTTTTTTTTAATTTTTTTTTCAACGTTTTTATTTATTTTTGGGACAGAGAGAGACAGAGCATGAACGGGGGAGGGGCAGAGAGAGAGGGAGACACAGAATCGGAAAGAGGCTCCAGGCTCCGAGCCATCAGCCCAGAGCCTGACGCGGGGCTCGAACTCACGGACCACGAGATCGTGACCTGGCTGAAATCGGACGCTTAACCGACTGCGCCACCCAGGCGCCCCTGGAGACCTCACTCTTAACCAGTGTGCCATGCTGTTGTCAAAATTCATCTAGGGGGTCGCTTGGTGGCTCAGTCCATTAAGCGTCCGACTTTGGCTCAGGTCATGATCTCGCAGTTGGAGAGTTCAAGCCCTGCGTGGGGCTCTGTGCTGATGACTCAGAGCCTGGAGCCTGCTTCAGATTCTGTGTCTCCCCTCTCTCTACCCCTCCCCCGCTTGTGCTCTGTCTTTCTTTGTCTCTCTCAAAAATAAATAAACATTAAAAAAATTTTTTTTTAAAGAAATTCGTCTAGGGATTGTGGGGATCAATTCTCCATTTAGTGCAAGATCAGAGATTCTACCAGCACCCAGACAGGTGGTGAGGAGCTCTAGGAGGGATCCACTCAGACTACTTATCCATGGGCTTTGCTCTGTGTAGTAATTATCAGGAACCCCCAAATGCTGGAACATAAGGAAAGATCGATTACTCTCAGAGTAATCTCTGCAAAAGGCAGAGAAAATATACGGGTTTTTAAAAAAAAGACAGCTTTATTACAATAAACAGAAGACAAGGTTTTAAATCTTCCATATAATGAACTATAGTTAAATTCAAGGAGAAAGGTAAGAAGAAATGAAAAGCCAATAATCCTACTTAAAATTCCCATCGAAGTCAGTAAAGAATATAAAATCTATGATACAGAGAAAAATTTTGTAATAGTCCCAAATTTTCAAAGAAAATTAAAACTCACTTAGAAACAATGAGAGAGATAAAACTACATGAAGTAGAAACAAACAAACAAACAAACAAAGGACCCAAAGTAAAGTATTTGGTAAAGAGATACCCCAAAAGAAGAAAACACAGTTGCAAGAAAAATACATTGAAGAAAATAACATTGTGAAAAGTCCAATGGAAATTAATTTTTCAAGGTAGTGGAAAGATGCGTATTTCCCAAAAAAGCTCTCCAAGTACCAAATACAATGACAGAAAATATCAAAAAGTAATGATTTTTTAAAATTAAAGGATAGAGGGGAAAGTTGGAATCAAGTTGACAGCATAGAGGTGTGGTCATTCAGGAAGGAATGAGTCAACAATGTATAATGGAACAGAAACCAGCCTGATATCTTCCAAGTGGAAGTAAGAAAATGATTTGCCCTCTTTCCTTTGAAAAATCTACCCAGAGGGACAAAAATAAAGAACACTGATGAAATATTTATTTGCGATAAAACTAGAATGATTTAACCCCAAACCACAGATACTCCCCCACCAAATTATTAAATTTTGCTTCAAATTAAGAAATATACACAAAGGAGTACCACAATGTGCTTATGAATCAAAAATTAATTGACAAAGTTAACTGAATCTAAATTATTAAGAGATCCCTGAAACCCACACAGTATTCTTTCCCTTGAAATGACCCGTCAGGTGAAAAGCCATGGCAGAAGCATGGCAGCTGGTTTCACCTTGTGGGAAGTCAAGGAAGGTGACGAGAATGTGCACGAATACAGTATTGTTGTTTTCTTCAAGCCCACAGCCGGGATACAGAAGAATGTGGAACATCTTTACACCAGTGGTAGAAACAACAATAACCCAAACAAAATGAAAACCACAGTCCCATGGCATGAACAAAAACCAACAGACGCAAGAAGACTTTGATGAACTGAATTGTCAAGAAAAACAAGCCCATGATGGGTGCAAAGAGAGCCAACCTTGCAGCTTCTGGACCGGGGGGACAAGCCCCTCATCTGAGTGTGGGTGGGGAGACAAGGTGTGTCCATGGCAAAGGGTATTTGCAGAGATGAGGAGGAAAAAATCAAACCTTAGATGATGTACGTGTGGGATGCAAAACGTAGAATCTAAAAGAGTCTAAAATGCGAAGAATAAAAATAGCCTAAGCAATTTTTCTTCACCCTACAGCCACATTGGATTTTCTCAGAAAAAAAAAAAAGTAAAAGAGGTAAGAAAGGTCCTGAACAATAGAGAGAATCTTTGAAGTTCTGTGCTTTCTCGTGCTGTCTAGATTTCTGAGACCTTGTCAGAGTTGAACCCGGTGGTGTGAAAGTGCTCCTTGTTGGAAAAGTATGGACAGAAAGTTATAGTTATCGTGGTAAGGTCTGTTTGGTAAAGGGGTGTGTATGGTGTCATTACAGACAAAGTTGATTCTTGCAATGTGGTGGGACCCATTTTATTGCCAGTAGAAAAGAAGCACCTAAAATAATTTTCAGATTCATGATGTTCTCTTCCTTCCCCATGCGTACAAGTGGATAGGTGGGAGGTTGAAATAGGGATAAGGGGTGAGCAGACAATGGACACATGAATCAAATAAATTTGTAGTTGGAGTTCCTTGAGTTGGAAGCTCATTCTAATAGTATATTATCAGAGTCAACATAGACCTGACTATTTGTAGGCACCCATGTAGGCACTCTGCTGTTGTCAGTGGAAGTCCTCCATTGCCTCCTATTTATGGGCTCAACCTTGGCCTTGGGGGTAATCCGCACAGGGCTTAGGCTCACAGGGAGAGAGGACTAGCCTTCAGGCTTACACACAGGTCTACCAGTCAGCCAGATTGTTGGTTTCCAATACGTAGGCCAAGTCATCAGCGACTCTATAGAATTGTTTGCAGAGGACATCATATATATAGAACCTATATAACAATAATTCAGGACATATCTGCCCAACAGCCATTAAATGATCTCTTTCAAACCTAGCGAAGGCAGCAGATTCTAGATATAACACTCAGTCTGGTAGTGGTAGTATGATGTAACTATTTGTATGGTCGTCTTAGTGGAGCCCAAGAATTACTAGTGTATCTACTGGAATGAGTTACATAATTGAATTGCAAGAGGTCTATCTCATTATTTTCCCATCAGGAAGAATGACAAAATTTCTCTGAGACTTGTAAAGCATGAATGCTCATGAATTATCTTAGTTCATGAAGAAACCATGAAGCATAACCTTACTTAATAGAACCCAACATTCTAGGAGTGGGAGTTGGTCCAGGAAATGGTCCAAGGGTAGTGGCTTGAGCCTTGGCACAAAGCTTAGAGCACAAGGTCGATTGGCCAATAAGATCTGGGTTTTCGGGGTGGTCGTGTTCTCTTTTCCTTTGGCTCTATATTGAAAAGGGATGGAAACCATAGAGTTGTATGGTCTCTTCCATCATATGAGTTAATGAGGTTGTTTCTGGCTACTAGATTCATGGCCTAATGCTGATCTTATCCATGGGGTGAGAGCAAAGCCACAAATATTCTGGTCCCTACTGGTATTTAGGAGGTAACTCAAATGGGAAGATCACTTACTCAAGGCAGCCTTGGGAGGCATTGCCAGAGATAAAACCTAATCATTGTGTATTGTAAAGAGTATTGCGAATCTGCTCTTTCAGTCTGAAAGGCATGGAATAATTGAAGAGGAACGTGGTAGGCAGAATAATGGTTCCCTTCTAATCCTGGAACTTGTGAATATGTTACATTATACCGCAAAGGAGAATTAAGGTAATGGATGGGAGTGAGGTTGCCAATCAACTGACTTAAAGTCAGAGAGACGATCCTGGATGATCTGGGTGGACCCAAGTAATCACAAGCGTCCTGAAAAGTGGAAAAGGGAGGTAAAAAAGGCAGTCAGATGAGGTGATGTTAAAAGGACTCAACCTGTTGCTGGCTTTGAAGATGGAGGAAGGTGGGCATGAGCTGAGGAATACGGCAGCCTCTGGAAGCTGTAGGAGGCAAGAAAACAGAATAGCTCTGCAGAATGGAAGGCCCCCCTGCCAGCAGCTTGATTTTCATCCGGTAAGACTCACATCACACTTCTCACCTCTCAAACTGTAAGATGATAAATCTGTTTTGTTTCCCACCACAAAGTTCATGGTCCTCTGTTACAGCAGCAATGAAAATTAATACACGGAGCACAAAAGGGAGTCTGAGAGCGTGAAAACCGAGAACAAGACGAAGGCGAGGGCTTTAGGACACAAAGAGTTGTTTGTGGAACAAATGAGGGCGTGAATTTATGTTCAAAAACTGTCCAAAAATTAACAAAGAATCCAGAAGCTATGTGGATGAGTTCTTGACCATAGATAGCACCACCAGAGCAGGCTGTGACGGCCTGGAGATCCCAACTGAAATGACACTACGATGTCACCAATTAAGAAACCAGTGCCCCGGTAAGCCATGGTATCTGAGAGGGTTAAATACATCGCCTACATGCCTACTCTTCTTTCTTTCTTTAGCAATGCATGTGCTAGAAAATATTGATGAATACAAGAAATTAACATGACCTAATTGTCATGATTGTGGGTATTTCCTTCGGACTGTTAAGACTGATTTTTTTTTCCCGCTACACATCCCGATGTAAATGTCAGGGGGAAAAAAATTACTATTCACCACAGTAGCACAAAACATCTAACTAGCTTACATTGCTCCGAATCGGAAGTTGTGTGATCTAGAAATAATAATGTGGCTCTGTAAAAAGCCAGTCACCTCCTGCCAGAAAGAATTCCTCATATTCAGAAAATAAGTACATTGCAGACAAATTAGATCAAGACTCCTATAGATGTAGTATATAAACAAGGTCAATGAAAATGTTGCCCTAAGTTTTCTTGAAAATCCGCAGCCAGCTAAAACAATTCAAAACTCACTCAGAAAATCATGTGCCCCCCCACCTCCATGTTTACAAATACTCTGGCAGTAAAACTGAAAACAAACAAAAAAGAGTAAGTAATTCTAATAACTTGGGAAGCAGCCCCTATTTGCAAAGAAATGACAGAAAGTGACATTCCTTTCAATCCGTCTAATACCTTTTAGATAATATATGCTATTTGTCCAAACACGCTTTAGTCATAGGGTAAAAATGAAAAAAAAACAAAACCACTTAGTTCCCCAACGGGTTATTTAGCCATACAATAGAAAACACTCAGCTGGTTGGGGGAAAATCAAAACAACGAATAACTTACTGCCTTGAATAGTTTTCATCCAAATGTTTGGCATTCCCTATTCGAAGTCGTAAGTTATAGTTGTATATGCAAAACAATCACAATTTCAGAGATTAACTTACTCTCAGGAAAGCTGGGGCAAGAATCTAGAAACGGTTCATCCACATGTCTCTGCATGTCCTGGAGAAGAATTCACATTCCTTTTGGGTCACTACTACATCATGCTTTTAATTTCATGTTTATTGTGAATAGTTCCGTTTTAGAATGATTTCCGAAAAGGATTATGGTCTTAATTCAGCCAGCCTGCCAAAAACTCTCTGCTCACATCACATGGTGACTTCTCCGCAGTTTTCCATTTCTTTGTCTCCCAGCCAGCTCCTCAGCAGGGAGTTTGTAGTTGCAGATGGCTGGCTGGACGTATCAAAACATTAGGAACTATCAAACCAAAGAGAATCTAGTCTTTCTCAATTAGCTTTTTCATACAAAGCCCTAATGGGAGAGCTGGCCCCCAGCACAGTCTTTTTAAAGAAACGCAAGTAAAGAGCCAGTTCGGAGAAAAGCAGAGCCGGGAGAGGTTGAAAAAGAAAAGGTTTTAAAAAATGATAGCTGTAAGTATACAATCAGGTCAGAAAGCAACTCAAAATCTTTCACCGAAATTTAGCTCTTAAAACCGAGATACGGAAAGATGGCTGTGAAGCGATGTAATTTTTTCAGGGTAAAACAATGAACTTTTATCTGCATCCCAGCTGCATGCCAGCCGTCTACAGCATCTTCCTGGGAGGGCAAAATAGGAAAATCCTTTGAGCACATCCTATAAAAACACCTGCAATTCTCATGACCTACCAGCTTGCTATTTCTATAAGTCCCAGCAAACAAACCCCTTTCTCTGTAACCACCTGCTGGCTTTTAGTATGTCCTGTTTTCCATATTTTTCTTTTCTTCTAATGCTTATTTATTTTTGAGGGGGGGGGAGAGAGAGAGAAAAAAAAAAGAGAACGAGTTGGGGAGGGGCAGAGAGAGAAGGGGACAGAGGATCCGAAGCAGGCTCTGTGCTGACAGCAGGGAGCCCGGTGCGGGGCTTGAACTCACCAAACGTGAGATCGTGACCTGAGCTGAAGTCGGACACTTAACCCACAGAGCTGCCCAGGCTCCCCTCCATAGTTTTCAAGAAACATTTGTAACAGGTAAGAGGTGCCATTCTCTCTTTTTTGAGCATTTCATTTAGGTTGAAGACAAGGCAATTCCGAAACTCCTTGTAATGCACAGAGTCTATTTTTGGCTGAAGAAGAAAAGTGAAAAAGGACCACACTCTTTCTGCTTGCAGTCCATAAGTCCGTTGGGTGCTTCTGCACTGTGATTGCTTTCTGAATACACAACTGAAGGAGAAACAATGTGCTGTGCACGCAGTTCTTAAACTGAATGGGCTCGTCTGCGTCCCATTGTCCACGATAATCACATGAAATCTTCCTCACCTACTTCCCATCCCTTAATGTTTATGCAATCATGTGTACTCTTTTGCTAATTGTGTGTCCAGAGATTGTTCAGCCAGCCAAATAGACACAGATCGAACTCATTAATGCATGAGACTATGGAAGTAAAAAAAAAAAACAAAACTTGCTGAGTGTTTCTGCAAGCCTGCTGTCTTCTGTAGAAGATGCAAAATTATCACTTTTAATAACCTCACCAGCATTTTGTAAACAGAGAGTATCATTTAGGAAATGCATTTCTTTCTTTTTTAAGTCTATTTATTTATTTTTAGACAGACAGAGAGAGAGAAAGCACGCACAAGCAGGGGAGGCGCAGAGAGAGAGGGAGAGAGAGAATCCCAAGCGGGTTCCGCACTGTCAGTGCCGAGCTCCACGTGGGGCTCGAACTCACCAACTGTGAGATCGTGACCTGAGCTGAGACCGAGAGTTGAACATTTAACCAACTGTGCCACCCAGGCACCCCTAGGAAATGTTTCTCAAGTAACTTTTTTCTAAGAAAAAACTTGTTGGCTTCTGGACTCTCTTTCTTCCTCTCTTTCTTTCTTCCTCCCTCCCTTCCTCCCTCCCTTCCTTCCTTCCTTCCTTCCTTCCTTCCCCTTTTTTAGTTGAAGTATAGTTCACACACAATGTTGCATTGGTTTCCAGTGTACAACATAGCGATTCAATAAGTCTACCTGTTATGCTGTGGTCATCACAATGTAGCTGCATCTGTCCGTACAACACTCTTATAATACCATTGACTTTATTCCCTATACTGTCCCTCTCATCCCTGTGACTTATTCATTCCATAAGTGGGAGCCCGTACCTCCCACTCTCCTTCAGATGCTATTTTTTCCTTTAGAATCTTGGTTTCTTCCTTCAATGCGGCCACGTCGTAATCTCTCTACCTCTATAACAGAGCAACAGCACCCTCATTAATCTTCTTTTCAACATGTTCTTGATTACCCCTACGTCTTTACTCTTTTAAATAAGCTTCAGGATCAGCCGGCCAATTAAAACCAAATCATGCCATTGGCATTTGGAAGGTGGAATGGCACCGATTTTATGCAAAAGGTAATTACTAAGCAGCCACATATGGCACCTACAATACGCAGGGCACACTTAAATATGAACACAATCACATAATAGTCTCCTCAGGTAGGTGCTATTTTACGGATGAGAAAAATGAAGCCCAGAGAGTTTAAATAATGTACCCAAATGCACACAGTTGGCAATAGCGGATCCTGGGTAAAAGCTCGGACCATCTCCAGTCTGTGGCTTAAATAACAAGTGCTCTGATGTCTCATTTGTGTGTGTGTGTGTGTGTGTGTGTGTGTGTGTGTTCATTCAATGATTCTCATTGTCAAGTAGTATTCCATTGTATATATAAACCACATCTTCTTTATCTGAAATCTGGCCATTTGTAGCAACGTGGATGGAACTGGAGAGTGTTAGGCTAAGTGAAAGAAGCCAGGCAGAGAAAGACAGATACCATATGTTTTCACTCATGTGTGGATCCCGAGAAACTTAACAGAAGACCATGGGGGAGGGGGGGGGAATGTTACAGAGAGGGAAGGAGGCAAACCATAAGAGACTCTTTTTTTTAAAAAATTTTTTCTAACATTTATTCATTTTTGAGAGAGAGACAGAGTGTGAGTGGGGGAGGGGCAGAGAGAGAGACACACACACAGAATCCAAAACAGGCTCCAGGCTCTGAGCTGTCAGCACACAGCCCGACCCGGGGCTCGAACTCATAAACCATGAGGTCGTGACCTGAGCCGAAGTCAGACACTCAACCAACTAAGCCACCCGGGCGCCCCACCATAAAAGACTCTTAAATAGAACAAACTGAGGGTTGATGGGGGGTGGGGGCGAGGGGAAAGTGGGTGAGGGGCGTTGAGGAGGGCACCTGTTGGGATGAGCCCTGGGTGTTGTATGGAAATCAATTTGACGATAAATCATATTAAAAAAAAATGATTCTCACCTTAGATGCACACATTTTACAACTCGCCTTGCCTTTTGCTCCGTATATTTGGCGACAATAGTCTCCAGTGCCAGAAACTTTATAGATTTCACGTGGTGTAAAGCATTCTATTTGAATTCCTTCCTGGCTGATTATAGTGCCACGGACTTGTGTATAGCCCTCAACACCGTGTGCAAAAGCAAGAAAAAAAAAAAAACCAACCCGATTTGCAAAGAATGAAGAGTGGAGCCGCCCAGCATCCAGAAAGAGAGAGAGAGAGACGGAGAGAGAGAGAAGCTGAGAACATCTGCTTGATTCCCAGGGACTTTGCTGTTGTTTTTTGTCCTTCCTTGGACCCAGCTGCATGG
The DNA here is from genome assembly GCF_022837055.1 of Prionailurus viverrinus. Classification (NCBI taxonomy): domain Eukaryota; kingdom Metazoa; phylum Chordata; class Mammalia; order Carnivora; family Felidae; genus Prionailurus; species Prionailurus viverrinus. Next base: position 41,885,411 of record NC_062574.1, read on the forward strand.
CTGTATCTGAGTTTTGGCAAATACTCTCCAAAACTTTCTCTCTGTCTTTTTTTTTTAAATATAAGAAACAAACTTGGTTCTGTTTTGTGCTCTCTCTTCTTTGCCTTGAAAGATCCTTTGTGTGATATATTCCTGCCCTCGATGATTACTTCCATTTGCATTTCTCAATATATTTTTACCTAATTCTCTTATCTGTCTCCAGGATGTCTCTTGGAGCAGTAGAATTTTGTTTTTCTTTTCACTGGCCTGCGAATCTTCTACTTTCTGTGAGAGATGTAAATCCCTGGGATAACCAAGTCATTTTCTCCAGTCATCTCACTATGCAGTCTCCAAATTAAGCTTTCCTGTGGTTTTCCTGTTTCTCCATGTCTACACTGATCACGTTTGTTCTCTGTTCCCTTTCTTAGGTTCCACTTGTCCTTTTCTCGTCTCATGTGGAAAGCCCCAGGTAACAAGTTTCTAGTCTTTTATTCTACTAGTGATCACCCTTAAATGCTGACAAACATACTTGAACCTACCTTACTCTGGCAAGGGAAAAAAAATCAACCTAAGTCTCTAACTGTCTTCCCCCCGATGACCTGCTATTTCTGTGCCTATGCTCCACCCCATATGGATAAGTCTGCCAGCATATCTGACCTTGAAACCTGAGCTCTACTCCTTACTAGCTGTGCAATGCTGAGCAAGGGACTCACCTGTAAGAGACAGAGAGTACGCTACTATGCAAAAGAGTCTTTTAGGATTTGAAACTTTAGAATTTGGGGGTAGAGTAGGGATTAAAGGAAACAACACACGTAAAGTATTTTGCACAGCATCTAGCGTTGCGTGAGCACTCAGTAAAATGCTAGCTATTATACTCTCCACAGCCTTGGCAAAACTGGAACTTATGGGTATTTTTTTATTCAAGTATAATTTGCATACACATTTCAGGTGTACAATATGGTGATGTGACAATTCTGTATATTACTCAGTGCTCATCAAGGTAAATGTACTCTTAGTCCCCTCTGTCTATTTCACACATCTTACCCTGGAAATTATAGTTATTTTTAAAAATTACTAATCTGATTGATAAAAAAAAATAATACCACCTTAATGACTTCCTGTACATCTCTTAGGTTACTTGTGACGTCAAGCATATTTTAATACAATCTCTGGCCATTTGTAACTTGACTAATAAGTTCATTCGTTTTTTCTGCCTGTATTTCTGTTGCTCTGCCATTCTGGATTTTTGTTTGTTTGTTTGTTTATGCCTTTGTTTTTGACTAAGAGTGAAAATGTCTTAAATAATTTATTTTAAAAATAAGATGTTACGAGGAGGAGTTCAGATGGCAGAGTAGTAAGGGGACCCTGGGCCTGTCTCGTCTCTCGAACTCAGCTAGATCAACATCAAACCGTTTTGAACGCCGAGGAAATCGATCTGAGGATTAATGGAACAATCTGCATAATTTGAGGGAGAGAAGGAGGCAGGGACATGGTGTGGAGAGTTGAATTGGAGAGAGAAGAGCTGGGATGCCACAGAGGGGAGGGAGCCATTTTCGCAGGGAGGAGAAATAAAGAGGGGAGACAGAGTAGCTCATCCAGCTTGTGAAAGAAAGCACACCCCGGTAGAGGTCATATGGCCTCTCTGTGAGCCAAAGACCCAGCAGGCACCAACCATCAAGGCTCCATACCCACACAAAGACTCCAGCTGAGGGCAGCAAACTCTGGCTCTGGCTGTGTGTTACGATTTACCGTAAACTCTGAGCTGCTGCCACTGCATGGTGGCATGACCATTTCCTGGGAGAAGCTGGCCACAGCATGATGACACCCTCCCCCAGAAGATCACTACGGGTCTGAGCTGCAGGGGTTTCTCAAATGGGGTGTATTGAAACATAGCCATGCCTGTGATGAAACTCTGGAGGGAGATGCTGCTTTGTAGGCAGACAGCTCAGACACAGAGAGAAACAGAAACAGGGGACATAGAAGGGGTGACTGATTGTGCACGCATGAGGGCTCAAGCTTCCTGCTCTGGAGAGTGAGGTGAAGTCATTTTCACCAGTTGCCCACCAACACTGATTGACCCCAGTGAGCTAAATTCCACCATCAAGTGGAGAATGGAGCCACTGTACCAAGCCCCACACCCCTGTGCCCTCCAAGCTCACCTCCACTAGGGCAAGTCCACCTGAGAATCAGAGCAGCAGGCCCCTTCCCCAGAAGACCAGCAAATCCCTTCCATGCACTTAGTCTACTGATCATAGAGTGCTGCAAAGTTTCAGCTCTAGGAGAAACTGGATCTAGCTTTATTTGTTTTTTTGTTTTGTTTTTGTTCGTTTTTGTTGTCACTTTTGTTTTTATTGTTTTTCTTTTCTTTTGTTTCTTGGACACAGAAAGAGCAAAACTTTTTTAATTTTTTAAAATTTTATTTTATCATTTATTATTTCTTATTCTTTAAAAGTTTTTCCCACTCTTTTTCTTTTCTCTCTCTCTCTCTCTCTCTCTCTCTCTCTTTTTTTTATCAAGCTTCTGTTAACAAGCAGACCAAAACACACCCAGGATCTAGCTTCTTTTATTTGATTTTTTTTAATTTTTAAATTTTTATTTCATTGTATTATGATTATTATCATTCTTTTCATTGTTGTTGTTGCTGTTTTATTCCTCTAAAATGATAAGCTGGAGGAATTCATCTCCAAAGAAAGAACAGGAAGAAATAATGGCCAGGGATTTAATCAACACAGATAAAAGTAAATGTCTGAACTAGAATTTAAAACAATGATTATAAGGATACTAGCTGAACTTGAAAAAAGCATAGAAGTCAACAGAGAATCCTTTTCTGCAGAGATAAAAGAACTAAAGGTCAGGCCAAAATTAAAAATGCTGTAACCGAAGGGCAAACACAAATGGAGGCCATAAACATAAGGACGGATGAGGCAGAGGGGCGAGTCAGCTAAATATAGAGGATAAAATTATGGAAAATAAAGAAGCTGAAAAGATGAGGAAAACAAAGGTCAGGGATCATGAAGGCAGGCTTAGGGAACTCAGCGATTTATTAAAACATAATAACATTCATAGCATAGGAGTCCCAGAAGATGAAGACAGAGAAAATAGGGCAGAAGATTTATGTGAACAAATTATAGCTGAAAATTTCCCTGATCTGGGGAAGGACACAGACATCAAAATCTAAGAAACACAGACAACTCCCATTAAATTCAACAAAAGCTGGCCATTGCCAAGACATATCAGTCAAATTCACAAAATACACAAACAAGGAATGAATCCTGAAGGCAGCAAGGGAAAAAAGTCCTTAACCTACAAGGGAAGACAGATTAGGTTTGCACCCAATCTGTCCATAGAAACTTGGCAGGCCAGAAAGGAGTGGCAGGATATATTCAATGTGCTGAATAGGAAATACTCTATCCATCAAGGCTGTCATTCAAAATAGAAGGAGAGATAGAGTTTCCCAGAGAAACAAAAACTAAAGGAGTTTGTGACCACTAAACCAGCCCTACAAGAAATTTTAAGGGGGGCTCTTTGAGTGGAGAAGACAAAAAAAGAACAAAAGCAACAGAGACTAAAAAGGACCAGAAAGCATCACCAGAATCACCAACTTTACAGGTAACACAATGGCAGTAAATTCATATCTATCAATAATTACTCTGAATGTAAATGGACTAAATGTTCCAGTCAAAAGACATAGGGTATCAGAATGGATATAAAAACAAGATTTATTTATATGCTGCCTACAAGGGACACATTTTAGACATAAAGTCACCTGCAGATTGAAAGTGAGGGGATGGAGAACCATCTATCATGCCAATGGACATCAAAAGAAAGCTTCAGTAGCCATATTTATATCAGACAAAGTAGAGTTTATTTTATTTATTTACTCTTTTAATGTTTATTTATTTTTGAGAGAGGGAAAGACAGAATATGAGTGGGAGACACAGAAGCCAAAGCAGGCTCCAGGGTCTGAGCTGTCAGCACTGAGCCCCATGTGGGGCTCGAACCCATGAACTGTGAGATCATTACCTAAGCCAAAGTCAGAAGCTTAACCAACTGAGTCACCCAGGCGCCCCCAGACAAACTAGATTTTAAACCAAAGACTGTAACAAGAGATGAAGAAGGGCATTATAACATAATCAAGTGGTCTATCCATCAAGAAGATCTAACAATTATAAATATATAGGCCCCCAATGTGGAGCACCCAAATATATAAATCAATAATAACAAATGTGAAGAAGCTCATTAATAATAATACAATAATAGTAAGGTACTTTAACACCCCACTTACAACAATGGACAGACCATCTAAGCAGAAAATCAACAAGGAAACAATGGCTTTGAATGACACAATGAACCAGATGGACTTAACAGATATATTCAGAACATTTCATCCTAAAGCACCAGAATATATATTCTGTTCAAGTGCACCTGGAACATTCTCCAGAATAGATCACATGCTGGGTCACAAATCAGTCTTCAACAAGTACAAAAAGGTCGAGATCATACACGCACATTTTCAGATCACAACACTATGAAACTCGAAGTCATCCACAAGAAAGAAATTTGGAAAACCCTCAAATACATGGAGGTTAAAGAACGTCCTACTAAGGAATGAATGGGTTAACCATAAACTAGAGAAGAAACTTTAAAAAATACATGGAAACAAATGAAAATGAAAACATGACAGTCCAAAACCTTTGGGATACAGCCAAGGCAGTCCTAAGAGGGGAGACTGTTGCAATTCAGGCCTATCTCAAGAAGCAAGAAAACTCCCAAATACAAAACCTAGCCTTACACCTAAAGGAGCTAGGAAATAAACAGCAAATAAAGCGTAAAGCCATCATAAGCGGGGAAATAATAAAGATGAGAGTAGAAATAAATGATGTAGAAACCAACTAAAACCCCAGTAGAATAGATCAACAAAACTAAGACTTGGTTCCTTGAAAGAATTAACAAAATTGATAAACCCCTAGCCAGACTTGTTAAAAAGAAAAGAGAAAGGACCCAAATAGATGAAATCATGAACGAAAGAGGAGGGCTCACAACCAACACCACAGCAAAACAAACACTTATAAAAGAATACTATGAAAAATTATATGCCAACAAACTGGGAAATCTGGAAGAAATGGACAAAGTCCCAGAAACTCACAAACTACCAAAACCGAAACAGGAAGAAATAGGAAATTTGACCATACCCATAACCAGCAAAGAAATTCAATCAGTAATCAAAAATTTCCCAACAGGGGTGCCTAGATGGCTCGGTTGGTTAAACATCCAACTCTTGATTTTGGCTTAGGTCATGATCCCACAGTTTTGGGGATCAAGCCCTGTGTTAGACTCTGCACTGACAGCACAGAGCTTGCTTGGGATTCTCGTTCTCTCCCTCTCTCTCTGGCTCTCCCCCACTTGTGTGAGCACTCCCTCTTTCTCTCTCAAAATAAATAAATAAAGTAAAAAAAAAAAATCTCCCAACAAACAAGAGTCCTGAGCCAAATGGCTTCCCAGGGGAATTCTACCAGACTTTTAGAGAAGAGTTAATACCTATTCTTCTCAAACTGTCCCAAAAAATAGAAATAGAAGGAAAACTTCCAAACTGATTCTATGAATCCAGCATTACCTTGACTCCAAAACCAGACACAGACCCCACTAAAAAGGAGAATTACAGGTCAATATACCTGATGAGCATGGACGCAAAAATTCTCAACAAGATATTAGCAAATCAAATTCAACAACACATTAAAAGAATTACTCACCATGATCAAGTGGGATTTATTCCTGGGCTGCAAGCCTGGTTCAATGTCCATGAATCAATCAGTGTGATACACCACGTTAAAAAAGAAAGGATAAGAACCATAGGATCCTGTAGATGCAGAAAAAGCATTTGAAAAAAAAATACAACATCTATTCTTTTTATAGGGGTACCTGAGTGGCTTCATCAGTTAAGCGTCCGACTTTGGCTCAGGTCATGATCTCATGGCTTGTGAGTTCAAGCTCCATGGCGGGCTCTGTGCTGACAGCTCAGAGCCTGGAACCTGCTTCAGATTCTTTGTCTCCCTCTCTCTACCCCTCCCCCACTTGCATTCTCTCTCTCAAAAACAAATAAACATTAAAAAATTTTAAAAATAGATTTGTATAAAAAATGTTTAATGTTTATTTATTTTTGAGAGACAGACAGAACACAAGTGGGGGGAGGGGCAGAGAGAGAGGGAGACACAGTATCTGAAGCAGGATCCAGACTCTGAGCTCTCAGCACAGAGCCCCACGAACCATAAGATCATGACCTGAGCCAAAGTCAGATGCTTAACCGACTGAGCCACCCAGGAGCCCCAACATCCATTCTTGATAAAAACCCTCAACAAAATAGGGATAGATGGAACATTCCTCAACATCATAAAGGACATATATGAAAAAGCCACAGCTAATATCCTCAATGTGAAAAAACGGAGAGCGTTTCCCCTATGGTCAGGAACAAGAGAAGGATGTCCACGCTCACCATTTATATTTAACATAGACTGGAAGTCTTAGCCTCAGCAATCAGACAACAAAAAGAAGTAAAAGGCATCCAAATCATCAAGGAAGAAGTCAAACTTCCACTATTTGCAGTGGACATCATACTCTATGTAGAAAATCTGAAAGATTCCACCAAAAAATTGCTAATTCAGCAAAGTCACAGGTATAAAAATCAATGTGCAGAAATCTGTACAACCAATACGACGTCGATACGCCAATAATGAAGCCACAGAAAAAGAAATCAAGGAATTGATCTCATTTGCAATTGCACCAAAACCAGTAAGATCCCTAGGAAGAAACCTAACTAAAGAAGTAAAAGACCTATGCTCTGAAAACTATAGAACACTTATGAAAGAAATTTAAAAAAAATTTTTTTTTCAACGTTTTTTATTTATTTTTGGGACAGAGAGAGACAGAGCATGAATGGGGGAGGGGCAGAGAGAGAGGGAGACACAGAATCGGAAACAGGCTCCAGGCTCCGAGCCGTCAGCCCAGAGCCTGATGCGGGGCTTGAACTCACGGACTGCGAGATCGTGACCTGGCTGAAGTCGGACGCTTAACCGACTGCGCCACCCAGGCGCCCCTCTTATGAAAGAAATTTAAGAGGACACAAAAAGGGAAAAGCATTCCACACTCATGGATTGAAAGAATAAACATGTTAAAGTATCTATTTTACCCAAAGCAAACTACACATTCAATGCCATCCTATCAAACTAGCATTTTTGGCAGAGCTTGGACAAACAACCCTAAAATTCACATGGAATCACAAAAGACCCCAACTAGCCAAAGCAATTCTGAAAAAAGAAACACAAAACTGGAGACATCACAATTCCAGATTTCAAGCTATATTACAGAGCTGTAGTCATCAAGACCGTATGGTGCTAACACAAAACCAGACACATAGATCAATGGAACAGAATACAAATTTGTCAACTACCCTTTGACAAAGCAGGAAAGAATATCCAATGGAAAAAAGATAGGCTCTTCAATAAATGGTGTTGGGAAAACTGGACAGCGGCATGCAATGAAATTGGACCACTTTCTTACATCATACACGAAGATAAATTCAAAATGGATGAAATACCTGAAGGTGAGACAGGAAACCATCAAAATCCTAGAGGAGAACACAAGTGGCAACCTCTTTGACCTTGGCCGGGGCAACTTCTTACTACACACGATGATGAAGGCAAGGGACATGAAAGCAAATATGAACTACTGGGACTTCATCAAGATAAAAAGCTTCTGCACAGCGAAGGAAACAATCAACAAAATGAAAAGACAGCCTACATAATGGGAGAAGATATTTGCAAAGGACATATCTTGCAAAGGGTTAGTGTCCAACATCTATAAAGAACTTATCAAACCCAACACCCAAAACCCATACAACCCAGTTAAGAAGTGAGCAGAAGACATGAATAGACACTTTTCCAAAGAAGTTATCCAGATGGCTAACAGACAGATGCAAAGATACTCAACATCACTCCTCATTAGGGAAGTATAAATCAAACCCACGATGAAAAACCACCTCACCCCTGTCAGAATGGCTCAAAGCAACAACACAAGAGACAACAGATGTTGGAGAGGATGTGGAAAAAAAGGAACCTTGAACTGTTGGTGGAAATGCAAACTTGTATAGCCACTCTGGAGAACAGTATGAAAGTTCCTCAAAAAATTAAAAATAGAACTACCCTATATTCCAGTAATTGCACTATTAGGTATTTATCCAAAGGACACAAAATATAGATTTGAAGGGGTACGTGCACCCCAATTTTTACAGCAACATTATCAACAATAGCCAAACTATGGAGAGGGCCCAGATGTCCATCAACTGGTGAGTGTATAAAGAAGATGTGGTGTGTTTATATACATATGTGGTGTGTGTGTAAATATATGTATATACATTCCATTATATGCATACACACACACACACACACATCAAAAAGAATGCCATCAAAAAAGAATGAAATCTTGTCATTTGAAATGATGTGGACGGAGCTAGAATGTATTGTACTAAGCAAAATAAGTCAATCAGAGAAAGACAAATACCATGTGATTTCATTCCTATGTAGTACTTAAGAAACAAAACAGATGAACATTTGGGAAGGTGGGCGGTAAGAGAAGAGAAAGAACCAAGCTGTAAGAGACTCTTGATAGAGAACTATGGGTTGATGGAGGGAGGTGAGTGGGAGGTGGGCTAAGGTGTTAAGGAGGGCACTTGTTGTGCTGAGCCCTGGGTGTTGTATGTAAGTGATGAATCACGGAGTTCTACTCCTGAAACCAAAAAATAAAAATATAAATTAAAAAATAAATAAATAAAATTAAAAATGCCAAAAACCCCAAAACAAAACAAAACCATGTTATTGCCTTCTCACATCTAGTTTCGCTGATAAGAATGCTTATATAACTGTGGGGGCGCCTGGGTAGCTCAGTTGGCTAAACGTCTGTCTCTTGGTTTCTGCTCAGGCCACGATCTCACGGTTCGTGGCGGGGAGCCCCACGTCAGGATCCGCACTGACGGTGCGGAACCTGCTTGGGATTCTCTCTCCCTCTCTCTCAATAAAATAAAATAAACATGTAAAAAAAGAATGCTTCTAGAACTCTGATTCTCATTCATTTATTTTGTTGTTCCTACTAGGATATGTTAGGATTTTCTCTTTAGTCAGAAGTATATGAAGTTTCATGCAAACGAGCTTAGGCGTAGGTGTTGGCTTTGGTTTGGGTTCTTGGTCTTACGTGGCACTCTGTGGTCATTTGTAATCAAAGAACTTGTGTTTTTGTTTTGTTTACGTTCTGGGAAATTTTCAGCTAATATTTTGGCCCAATACTGCTTCCCTTTTAGCCTTTCCATTCTTTTTTTTTTTTTTTTCTGGAAGTTTGTTGGGTATTTGAGATCTATTGTCTTTGTCTTGCCTTTGGCCTATCTACTGTCTTAAAACTGGAACGTCATCGATTTTCATACCACGTACATGACTCCAACATACGATTTTTATTATGTCACTCCCATCGATGCCTTCACTGGCTTCTTCGCAAAAATACACAAGGCTTTCATCATCGGTCAGTGCTCCTCTCTCCAGCCTGCCTGTGCCTTAACCCTCACTCCAACTCCAGTCATAATTTAGACATGATCTTTGAAAAAAATTTTTTTACGTGATTATTTATTTTTTGAGAGAGAGAGAGACACAGAGTGCCAGCAGGGGAGGGGCAGAGAGAGAGGGAGACTCAGAATCTGAAGCAGGCTCCAGGCTCTGAGAAGTTAGTGCAGAGCCTGAAGTGGGGCTCAAACTCACAAACTGCGAGATCACGACCTGAGTGAAGTCGGACGCTTAACCGACGGAGCCACGCAGGTGCCCCATACGTGATTTTTTTTTTTTTTTTAATGAATTCGTGCACTGTATTCTCATTTACCTTTATTTGCTCTCCTGGAATTAACTCCTCCTCTCAACTGATCTTCCCATAATAACCTTATAAAGTTAATGATAAGGCCTGACAATTATAAGTAATAATTGATAATTATCTGTCTAATTCTTACTTGTCCTTCAGGTCTTGGGTCTGGCCTCCTCCTGGAGGAAACTTTCTGACCGTCCTACATGTGGATTAGATAGATGCCCTTCTCAGGTGTTCCCATGGCTATGGTAATATGTACCTCTTAATACTTTAATTATACTCATCTCTCTCCCACCATAGACTCTAAAAATCTTAGGGGTACTGTGGAATCCTCACCATGGTTCATATCAGAGAGCCTAAAACATGAAAGTTGCTCAATACGTATATTTTGAGTTTCAGATGTAGAATATTGATGTGAGATAGGGAAGCAAAACCAAAACGAAACCCTCAGGGATTCTTTCTAGAAGCCTGGTTATGAAAGAAAGGCCATTGGTTGGGGGGTAGCCAAAATGAATTGTCTGGGCCAAGGGTAGGTATCTTTAAAAGATGGTATTTTGGAGGGGAAAGTAAAAATGGAAATGCTGAAAATCCAGGAGAAATCAAGTAACAGAGGGAGCATTGCTTTTTCTTGGTGGGAGGTAGGAAAGGAGAGCCTGGGTCAGAACCCGATGAGACTCAGACTTGAGATTTTTTTTCTGCGAAGTGGAAAGCGAATTCTAAGAACAGACCAACAGATGTGCTTGGCCACTGAGGATGGTGTTAGGAGTTTTGACATCACTGTCAAAAGAATGGAAGACGTCTTCCTTAGGCATGTTAGCAATTTTCAAGGCATGCTGAGAGCTCTGCAGAGGTTGGTAGGACTCCTTAAAACAGAAGGAAAGTCTGTGAAGTTTGCCTCTGAACTGACGGCCCCAAATAGCGTATTTTCGAAAGTTGTTTACCAATGGCTAAAATCATTGGTGGATCGATAAAGGTTATCGATGGCTAATGAAACTAAGTCATGAAATACCTAAAGCCTTGAAGATGCTTAACATGAGCAAGAAAGAAAAAACTTCGTTATTGAACAAGATGAGTTATTCAAACTCAGGACACGAGCATCCGTGCTAGTGTCTCAGTAACAAAAATAGCAATACAAAAAGTGTTGAATTTTGTAACATTTTCGCGATGTCATTCTTTTCACAAAAGGTAATTTGCTTACTGTATAATTAAATACGACTTCCTATTTTTATTTATATTCACCAATTTTGAATTTATAAAGTCGTTGGGTCTACACAGGTTTCTTCCCCCCCCCCCCTTTTGTTTTACTTTACATAAGCCTGTTACATCTGGGGCTTTTTGGACATAATCATCAATTGTAAGTACATCACTCAAAGCTGTCAATAGATTTATAGAAGCTGCACACAGCTCATTGGGTTTGAAAGAACTGAGCAATATTGCCATTGATTTTCTCCTTGACTTTGTCGACAGTGGGCAAATATCTCAGGGGAGGATGTGAAAAGGGGGTGTGTTAGTAATGGTGGATGCCAGTCTCAGTGCGGAATGCCTGAATGGAGCCGGGGGAATCTGGTCTCCTTCTCTCTTACAGATTAGAAAGATCCAAGCCTCAAACCACAACATTTTTGGCTACAAGTCTTTCATGTATATAGATTTAGATATGTGATTACATCCAAATATCCAGAAATTATTTACTATTATGTAAGAAGGTCAGATGCTCAGCCTTTTTGTAAAAAATAGTCGGTAAGAACTTCAAACAAAAATCTGTTCTGTTACCTAAAAGTATTTACAACGCACAATTGTTACTCTTCTAAACCGGCCCCTGGAGTACTTTTGCAAGTTTCCTGGTTTGCTTAGTGTAACACTTAAAAAGCTGGAGCAAATGTTGGACCAGCTACCTTTTAATTGATCATTTGCATTGAAATAGCACATGGTATAATTTTAAAAGACCATCACAAGATTTCTACCAATAGTTGGGTGATGCTGATGTGTTTGTTCCCTCAACAAAGACTTAAAATGCATGAATAAAATATAACAAGAATAGAGATCAAATTCAAACAAAAATAAACACCCAGATGCCAGAAATGAGACAGGAAAACAGAGCTAAAATAAGATTGTTATTTTAAGCCAGTTAAATTTTAGGTGGTTTAGCAAAGGCTGATTGATAAAGCCAGCTAAAATATAATTCACGTGTAAGGATAAAATAGTCATATCTTTAAACAAAATCTGAGATTGTGGTTTTTTTTTAATTTTAATTTGTTTTATTTTTATTTTTTTAATACTTATTTTTGAGAGAGAGAGAGAGACAGTGGGTGAGTGGGGGAGGGCCAGAGAGAGAAAGAGACACAGAATCAAAGCAGGCTCCAGTCTCTGAGCTGTCAGCACAGAGCCAAAGGTGGGGCTTGAACTCGTGAACCACAAGATCATGACCTGAGCTGGTCAGATGCTTAACTGACTGAGCCCCCCAGGCGCCCCTGAGATTTCTCTTTTATAGATATCTCGGAAGGAACTAATAGACACCCCTCAAGGAGAAAAAGATTGAACACACAAGGAAGTAGTTGGATGTTGAAAACTAATAATTATATTGATAAACTAAATAAATATGATTGTGCAAAGTAATGATGACAAAGATTAACTCGTGTTTGGGGTGGGAGGGACATGTTAGTCACAGTAGGGACTAAAATATGAGGTAGCAATTATATGGAAGAAGAGAGAGGGATGATCAGAACTCAGTTCCCTTGAAATCTTATCATTTAGGATGAGGCCAGAAATCCGGATTAATTTTAAAAACACATTATCCAATATGGTAGCCACTAGCCTGAGGTGGGTCTTCAAATTTAAATTTTAAGATTTAAACTGCTAAGATTTAAAATTAAGCTTCTTTACCTCTGACAGGTCAAACACTTTTGAAGTCATCTGGCTTCTAACAATAAGAAAAAGCCAAACAAACTGAAAATCAGTGATGTTTCCTGGACCCATCGGAGATTGAGGCTTCAGGGCAAACCACAGCCTTGAGATCTGGAATCCTAGGAGAGACCTACCACTTTTTACAATTCAGATATGTCATGCTTGTATTTAGGTCTCCGCGCAAATATGGCTTTCTTTCAAGGAGCTGGCAATATTCTTAGATGTGAAATACGCATTCCCCCAAATCCAAATAAAGCACCAAACACGGGCTTCTTGTTTGGTCCTAAGGGTGGGAAGAAACAGTCACTTGTGGAGCATTCCATGGGGCTCCTGCCCAGGTTATTCCCAAGAATGTTATCATCAGGGCAGGTCCTTGGACCTTCGCTGGATTGATTAACCAGTCTTGGTTGCGTCTGTGCGTCTCCATTGCATTCGAATCAGTCCCAAGACTTCTCTTCAGTTTCCAATACTATCACATCACCAAGACTGTGTATTTTTACCCTGGAGACCTGTATCAGGTCCGAATCCCTTCCAACCAAGTCATGGCAGTGAGCTGCTGAGTTCAGATGACCCGTGATGGCACAGTAAACATGAACTGGGATCCTTCCCGTGGGAAAACAAACTATGGTTGGCTCTCTTCCAAGACTGAGCTAGAGAAGAAAGCATTTGGAAAAAAAAAAAAATCCCGGGGTACCTGTTTTGTTTTGTGGGTTGAAGCCATGTCTGGAACGGCCGATGTATTGGACAGTACATCTTTATTTAAGCCTCAGTGGTCCACTGTTGGTCTCCATGAGCTATAAAGACTTTTCCACAGGCCACACAGGGCTATTATACAGAGAATTCATTGATACCTGTGCTCCAGCTGCTAACATGTCATTAATTAAAGAGGTAATCCCTTTGCCCACCAGGTATTCTGCATTGTTTTAAATTAACCACCTGTGTGGGCCCGAGAAATTCCAGTGGTTTCCATTTACTGTGCCCAAGGGGGACTGTCATGCCTTCTGTTTACAATATTAGGTAGGGGAAGTAATTGCTAGTTGGACGTAATAGCCACCCCAGTGATACATTCAAGTAGAGGGGAACCAGCCACCTCACAAAAAGTTTGCTCAAAAATCCCAATTTTCATCTAAACTTTCACCTTAATCCCATCCACCTTTTAATTTCTACATCTTCCTGATCTACATTAAGCTGCTGTGAAGGCATTACCCAGAGATTTCAAATCACAGTGCATTGGCTCCTGTGTTAAGGAGTCCCAGAAAAGGTTTCTTCTCCTCCCCTTCAGCTCCCTGGCCATTTCATCCATACATGTGCGGGTGGCCTTGGGTCCCCACCAGACTTGGCCAGAAGACTCTGCCTCTCCAATGTTTACTTGGATTAATCTGCTTACCCAATACCCCAGGCGATTCTGGGTGGCGTTTCTCACATAATCTTTGCCGCCTGGCTTTTTGAATTCCTTCCAAGTGGGGTAAATGGAGAGAACTTGTCTGGGGGGCCTTCTAATGTTGGGGGACCCATGGGGAGTCTCACTGGCCCACACAAGCTTCCATAATGCTGCATCAACATCTTTGTTTCAACACTGTCTATGTCCGCCACATTCATCCCCCTTTTCAACAACCATCTAAGACGTCCACACTGCTGGGTGGAGTCCCTTGATTCTCCTTTCTGTCCCTCCCATTTCTTTTGTAATTCCTTTGGTGACCTTGGTATCGGTAAGATCCAAATGGGGCAGCCGAGAAAGCAAAACTGATAAAACTTCTGAGACCATTCGATTTTGCAAGAGTAATGTCACATGGGATGCCCATGTGACAACGGGCACCCTTAATCACAGCATTTACCATAACCTGGTAATGGGCATATTTAGTGGGTGAATATCCTAGTCACCATAAAGCCAATCCCACACGGCTTGCCCACAAAGCACATTCGCCGCTTCATCTGAAGTGTTCCACTTGGCAATTGGAGGGGGAATCGGGCAGCCCTCCTTCTCAGGTAAGCACACCTCATGGTGGCTTTTATCCAGTCTCCTAGGAATCGATTCCTCAGGAATAACCTTCTGCGTGTCTGAATCACATACAACCATCCGTGGTTGTTCAATGGTGGACTACAGATCCTGTATCAAACCAAACATGCTCTTCCACTCTGCACCATTCGAAACCAAAGACAGAGCCCCCAAATTAGTTACCCCCGCAGTCCATTTTAGGAAAGGTTCCTCAGGAAGAGGATAATGTGATCCACAAAATGAGACATCTCCTCCACACCATATCCCCCGGCTTTAGTAGTTTTCTGGTTTTGCTCTCCACCACGCTGACTACCTTTTTGGTGATCAGAGGGCTTAGAGGTAGTTTCCTGGCATAATTTCCCCCTCTGTGGGCAGCTTTGAGGCTAGTGGCCAAAGCTCAGGCTGATCCAAATTTGAACTTGGTCCAGCATCAAGTTCCAACTCAGAACTCTCTCTCATTTTAGCTGTTACAGATAACGATAAGCAAGAGGTTGCGTATTTCGCATGCTCATTATTTTGCATTTCCTTGGGTCTATTCTCATCTCTAATTCCGCTGGTAACTTTTACCCTTAGTAACTGATCAAAGAGCCGTTACAGTTTTATACCACAAGTGCCTAGGTGGCCATTCAGGGATCAGGGTTCCTCATCCCTGCCCTTCTTTCTTTCTCTTTCCAAACCATATGTTTCCATATGTGCCAGAGCTGTTCTAGCAAATTCCATTTCACTGATACCAAATGTCTGGAAAAAGCAGGTTTGTTTTTTTCCTTTGTGTTTTCTTTAAAAAATTTTTTTTTTCAACGTTTATTTATTTTTGGGACAGAGAGAGACAGAGCATGAACGGGGGAGGGGCAGAGAGAGAGGGAGACACAGAATCGGAAGCAGGCTCCAGGCTCTGAGCCATCAGCCCAGAGCCCGACGCGGGGCTCGAACTCACGGACCGCCAGATCGTGACCTGGCTGAAGTCGGACGCTTAACTGACTGCGCCACCCAGGCGCCCCTCCTTTGTGCTTTCTTTTGCTTTCATACTTCACTTCTTGCCACCAAATGTGTGCGGATTTTTTCCCCCCATACTGACCAATTCTCCAACAGCAGCTGGGGGTCCTACAATTTGATTTAGTGCTGACACGATCTGTCTGTAGTGTCGGATCCCACGAGTTAACAGCCCTGTCTCACAAGACTTCCCCGAGTTCCATGTTGCCTTCTCTGATTCTGGCCTTCCAGCTCTAAATGGGGTTCCCATGACCCCATCCTTGGGTTTGACAAGCTAGCACAGTTCAAAGACCTCCAATTGGCGGGGGGGTGGGGGGGGGGTGGGGGGGGTGGGGGGGGTGGTGGCGCGCCTGGGTGGCTCAGTCGGTTGAGCATCCGACTTTGGTTCAGGTCATGATCTCACAGTTTGTGGGTTCGAGACCCACATCAGGCTTTGTGCTGACAGCTTGGAGCCTGGAGCCTGCTTCAGATTCTGGGTCTCCTTTTCTCTCTGCCCCTCCCCCGCTCACGCTTTGTCTCACTCTGTTTCTCAAAAATAAGTATGTGTAAAAAAATTTTTTTAAATAAAAGACCTCAGGGGAACACTTACTTACGTTTACTGGTTGATTATATAATAAATTGTATGATGAAGGATTCAGATGAATAACCAGATGAAGAGATACATGGGGTAACTTCTGGAAGGGTTCCAAGCTCAGAAGCCTCAGTCACCCAGGAACTAGGATGCACCCACCACCTTCCCAGCACATTGATGTGTTCACCAGCTTGGAAGCTCCCTGAATCCCATACTTTGGGGATTTTTATGGAGGCTTCATCAGATAGTTGTGATTGACTATTAACTCAATTTCTAACCCTTCTCCCACCTCTGGAGAATAGTGGTAGGGCTGAAAATACCAAGCTTCTAATCACGGTTTGGTCTTTCTGGTGACCAGTGCTGATCTTACAGCCCACCAGAGTCATCTTATTGGAACAAAAGATACTTCTATCATCCAAGAAATTCCAAGGGTCCTAGGAGCTCTGTGTCAGGAACTGGGGTCCAAGACCAAATGCTAGAAGGAACTGGGAGCAGAGACATTCTATATGTAATCTTATTCTTATTTTTTTTTGCAAGTAAATATAGAGAATTGTAGCCAAGATCAGCTTACCTGAAGCGGAAGCCAGTAGTGACCAGAACTGGTAGGAACAAGCACCTTAAATGGTAATTTGGTGAATTGTTGGAGGCTGAGTGAAGATTAGCCAAGAACTGGTAGGAACAAACACCTTAAATGGTAATTTGATGAATTGTTGGAGGCCGAGTGAAGATTAGGTGAGAATAGGACGTTCCTGGGGTCAATAGTATTAGAGGGGTCAGAAGCAGGTGCATGTAACTGGCGGAGGGCAAAAGCTATGGGCATGGAAGGATACATCTACTGCTTGACATCAGGAATGAAAACGAGGGCAAGAGGGAAGAGATCCTCTGATCTCTCTCCTTTTCCACCTTTGCATCTATTGTTGCTCTTTCCTATTGGATTGGTCAGACCCAGTTGGAAGCCAACCATGAAAGCAGGGAATTGGTGATACAGTCCACAGCGGTCAGCCTCCCCTGGAAAGGGTATAGTAGGAAAATAAAGAACAAAACCAGCACAAGACCTGTCTACAATAGAGTTTGAGATGATACAACTATTTTTCATTTAAAAAAAATTCCTTTTAGGGGCGCCTGGGTGGCTCAGTCGGTTGAGCGTCCAACTTCAGCTCAGGTCATGGTCTCGCAGTTTGTGAGTTTGAGCCCCGCGTCGGGCTCTGTGCTAATAAACAGCTCAGAGCCTGGAGCCTGCTTCAGATTCTATCTCTCTCTTTCTCTCTCTCCCCCTCCCCTGCTCATGCTTTGCCTCTCTCTGCCTCTCAAAAATAAATAAATGTTAAAAAAGTTTTTTAAAAAATTTGTAAAAAAATCCCTTTTATTTTATTCTGATCTCCTTCCATTTTCATACCCATGTATCTGCTTTTGAACATATTCCTAATAAAAACCCAAGTTTTCAAAAACAAGCATATTATGATGGTTTTAGCAAATCATGTCGTTTAATCTTTTAAAATATTCATACATCATCTGATATTGGTTATTCAGTACTTTGTAAACATATTTCTACAACACTTAAGAACACTTATAACTTATAATGAATAGAAGCAAAGATTTCATCATATCATTACGTGAATGATTATGTATGTTGTGGTCTTGTACATCTGAGCAAGACAGGAGAATTTATTGCCTGAGTTTTAGAAAGAATTTAAATGCAACTCTTATTATGATATGAATTTGTCTTTACAGGGTGCGAAGGATCCTGAATAAACAGTACGATCATTTATCATGGATTTAGAAATATAATGTTCCAGATATAATTTTGATGTATGTAATGTAATATATGCAGATAAATATTTAATTGTATGAAAGTTTACAAAATGGATATGAAAAAGATTAAAGTACAAGAGTAAATGAACAAAGAATACAAATAATTAACACAAAATAAAATGCAAACATAGAAAGCTAGAACTCCACCATAAGTTTAAAAGTAAATTAAAACAATTCCAATGTTTTATCAGCAAATATGCATATATGTTTAATTAAGAAGTTATGTATACTATAATGATTCCACCCCTGTAAAAGAGTTCACTAAAGAAAGAAGTTGATTTTTGTGGTTTTTTTTGGTGTGGAGAAAGTGTGCTGATTCTTTTATTCAATTTTATTCCATTTCTATATTTTTCTCCATTATGCAAATGTTCTTCAATGAGTATCACAATTTGTTTTAAGTTATATAACATCACCAAAAAAAAAAAAAAAAAAAAAGGACATCAAGAATACTGCTTGGTATCCAAAAAATTTTCTGGTGATATTCAAAATGAAATAACTATTGCTTAAGGAAAAAAAAATAAAATTACATGTAAAGCACACACATATTTTTTAAAATTTAGTAATAAAAATGATACATGCATGTGTGTATACAGATAGAAACACATGTACATATACATATGTAAGAGGGAAGTGATTTTAAAATAGCAGAAAATACAGTTGGCCCTTGAACTACATGGGTTTTAACTGTGCAGGCTTACTTACATATGGATTTTTTATCATACAGTACAGACTATTTTTCCTTATGATTTTCTTATAACATTGTCTATTCTCTAGCTTACTTATTGCAAGAACACAGCAGATAAAACATGACACACAAAATATGTGTTTCTGGTATTGGGAAGGCTTCCAGTCCACAGTAGGTTATTAGTGGTTAAGTTTTAGGGGAGTCAAAAGTTACGTGCAGATTTTTGACTACATAGGGGTTTGGCATCCCTAATCCCCATGTTGTTCAAGGATCAACTGTACACAGAAAACTGCTAATGAGCTGGTGAGAAATCAACACCTCCCATAATCACAAAATAACATATTCAAAAATTTTAAAATCTGAACAAATGCTGCGATGCCCCTATTTTCAAAAAGTATGTTTGAACTGCTTCTCCAATGTACGTGCTTGTTCATTTGTGAGTCCAAGGGACTCCTCACTCTGTGAATTTCAAAACAATTTCTGAAAAGTTTTCAGAGGAAGACTCTTGGGTTTTACTTGTGTTTCACAGCAAACCCATAAACCTCATGCATTCCAAATGGGCGTGTAGCACATAGTTCAGCAAGGGAATTTTTTAGTAAATGTCATATTTCAAAGTTATATGCCATGTTTGAAGTTATACTTCAAAAAAATTCCAAATTTGTGATCATATTTTCACAATACCTGGTACCTGGTCTTTAAGTAACTTTATCAATACTTTGTATTGGCTTTATCACAGATTTTCTATCATTCCTAAATTTAAGAGGAAGAATGATTTTGAAATTTATTCATTTATTAACTAAACATACAAAACATACCTGATATTGATGTTAATGATTTTTAAAATTATACATACTGCCAATTATAACATATAACATAAGCTTATATGACACAAAGAATTAATAGGTTTGAGCTTTTAAGAGTCGTCTGAAGGAGAGAGGAGTTCCCATCTCATGGTTGTATCAATTTCTTCTTCAAAATTCCCCAGCTCCTGTTCCTTAGAAAGCTCTAAAAATACCTAAACAGGAGACATAGCAGAAGGAAAAAGAATATCAAGTTGTTTATTGTCTTCCAAATTAATAAGAAATATAAATGGTACTAGTGTGTGAAATTTACAGGAATGATACAAAACCATCAAAGCTGACCCACCTTTTCCAATGTGCACTGGGAGAGGCTGTATTCTTCCAGGTTAAATTTATGTTTCACTGGGAGGGGGGGTGAAAAAAAAGACAAATAGCAGATGCTTACAATTTATTACTAAGGATTTTTTCAAAGGCATACAAAATAAAAATACACACGATTAAAATAAATAGAACATAAAGCTGAAAAAAAACGCTTGGTGAAAGAATGGAATCACGAAAAGTCATAGTGTTAATATAAATGCAAATTAAGACTCTTAAATACAGAGAAAAAACAGGGTTATGGGGGTGGGGGTTAGAGGGATGGGGAAAAGGGAGATGGGCATTGAGGAGGGCACTTGTTGGGATGAGCCCTGGGTGTTGTACGTAAGCGATGAATCACGGGAATCTACTCCTGAAGCCAAGGCTACACTGTATGTTAGCTAACTTGACAATAAATAAATTTTTACAAATGCAAATTAAATTAATCTTGATAGTAGAGTTTTCTCATATTACATTTTGATATGGTTTATTACTTAGTATGTATGTCTTGGGAGACATATGAATTCCTTGAGGAACTACATAATTGATTAGTACATTCTTACACAGAAGGAAGATTTCAATCCCATCCCTTCCACTTTGAAAGGACCCAATACTTCTGTGTCACTGTCTTCAGCCAGTTTATCTGCTGTACCAAGCTCTATGCTGGGCGTCCCCCCCGGGAAATCCTCGTGAGACTGGTCATCGAATTGACATATTCAAGTGTTCACAGCTTACTACTCACCCAGTGAGAATCTTCTGTGTGTGAGCCACCCTTGGAACCATAGGCAAAGGAGGGGTGAAAACAAAACCCCTGCGTTCTAAGGGCAGGAGTATGGGCCTTAAATAAATAAGGACTTAAATATGTAATAAATGATGATTACTACTAGGGAGAAAAGATAAATCAGGTAAAGGAAACAGGAAGTGCCAAGCACTCTTTTTTTTTTACAGGATGGCTGGGGCTGGCCATAGTTACCAGGTAAGAATTGAGCGAAACTTGAAAGAAGTGAGAAAGCAAGGTGGGTAGTTAGGAAACAGAATTTCACGAAGCAGAATCAGCAAGTGCAAAGTCCTGAGGCAGGAGTGTGCAAGTCTGGTAGCATTTAGGAAGTACTGGGAAGTCAGGGTGTCCAGAGCGGAGGGAATAAACCTGGGATTCGTATTCTCTCAAACACGATGGGCCAGGTACAGGTCTAGACACTTGACAAACGAACTCATTTAATCTTCCCAATGACCCTGCCAGGTGGGCACTGATATTACCTCTCATTTCTAATGTTTTTAAATGTTTATTTATTTTTTTAGAAAGAGAGAGAGAGAGAGAGAGCAGGGGAGGGGCAGAGTGAGGGAGACAGAGGATCTGAAGCAGGCTCTGGGCACTGAGAGCTGAGAACCCGATGGGGGTTTCGAACTCACGCACCGGGAGATCGTGACCTGAGCTGAAGCCCCACGCTCAACCGACTGAGCCTCCCGGGCTCCCTTACCCCTCATTTAGAGATGGGTCATCTTAGACCTGCAGAGATTCAGTGGCTTTACCAAGGTAGAGGGGCTGGCACAGGAGTTGGGGGTTTTCACCACTGTGCTGTGTGAGAAATTACTCCATGACAGTCTGCTGAAAGCCAATGAAGAGGAAGAACAGAGAATTTCCAGTGGCAAGAGGAGCCATGCACAATGCAGGGGACAGACTGAGCAAGAGACATGGACGGTTCATTCACTGTGACAGGAAGGCAGAACACACAGGCACAGAGGCAGGTCTCCTGATGGATGGGGGCAAGGTGTTCCGCTCAGGTCACATGATCTTATGGTGGGTGGGATGGGAGACTTGTGTCAGGCTCCAGGCTGACAGTGCAGAGCCTGCTTGGGATTATCTCTCTCCCCCTCTTTCTGCTCCTCCCCTGCTCATGCTCTCTCTCTCTCTCCTTCTCTCTCAAAATAAACTTAAACAAAAGAAAAATATATTACACATATTACACAATTATCTACCATGAAATTATTACCTAAGTCTGAACAGATTCTTCCAAAATTTTATTTTATAAGGATAACTCTTACCTGCCTCTAATTTGTGAAAGGTCTGAGATAGAGGGTACACATCCGCCAAAGGTATCTTATAGGCCAAGAAGGACGAACACCTGGGAATACGAAAAATGTCATATTTGACGTTGAGTTTCAAGGGGAGAAGATGACCATCAAAATAAATACTGATATTAACATCAGTTTCCTCTGAAGAAAATAAAAATAATGCCAGTTAACATATGGCTTACATATAGAACAAATAACATGACCGATGGAAAATCCTTAAAAGGTCTTTGGTGGCTGCCTGTTGGAGCGAATTCTCCCAGAAATAATGCAGCTTATCTGCATATATGCTCAGTGTATGTAAACCTATCTGTTATTGTTGTTGAACACGGGCATCTGAACTGATCCCTTTGCTTAGTTTAAATTAGGTTGCAATTAGGGGTGCCTGGGTGGCTCTGTCGGTTAAGCGCCGACTTGGGCTCAGGTCACGATCTTGCCGTTCGTGAGTTCAAGCCCCGCGTCGGGCTCTGTGCTGACAGCTCAGAGCCTGGAGCCTGCTTCAGATTCTGTGTCCCCCTCTCTCACTGTTCCTTTCCTGCTCTGTCTCTGTCTCTCACAAATAAACATTAAAAAATTTTTTTAATTAGGTTTTAATTAATTAATATTTCATCTTTGTCACTAGAAATCTAAGGGAAGGGGGATGTGAGGTTCAGAGAGAGGGACAGACTAGGGAAAGTTCCAAAGGCTTTAACTATAAACTTCCCTGAGCTCTGAGGACAGGAAGAGCCGGAATGGATTCGGATTCGTGGCGTCTTGTTTCCACTTGCCACTTCCAGCTGCATGACTTCGTGCCTAGTCTCAGCTCATCCTCAAATGGCTGTCTGATGCCCCCGGCTGGCCCTAGAGCTGCTCACACCTCCAGCCCCGGCCCCTTTCAGCCCAGCCCTTCCTCTTCCAGCCTTGCCGCCCATGGCCATCCCACCTAGATCAAAATCGCTTCTTGGAGTTGTAACACCAAGAGGCTGGAAACAGGACTGGGTTACTTGCCCTGGCACAGCCTTAGAGAGTTCCGTTATATTCATGCTGGGCTAAAATGGAAATAGCAGTTGCTATCCCTGCTTCTTTGGCGTGCTCCTCTCTCCAAGGAGTTCCAAATTCAGTTCTTGTCCCACCTCCTTGCACCGTCCCCCACCAACAGGCAGGCATACACAAACACACGCGGACGTACAGGTCCACACACGCGCCTTTCCGTTCTCCGTTTTGAGGCGTGAAAACTCATTAGAGGGAGAATGTTTGATGATCTCGACTGCTGTTTGTTTCCTAGAGGGGAATTCACCCTAAATACGTTACATCTTTTAAACTGTAAATATTTACATCTTTTAAATATTTTCAGGGAGGTCTGTGGAAGGCGCATGGGGCCAACCGTGGTCCCGTGTGGGTTCCATGCAGGAGAAGTTCCTTTCCCCCAATTTTTCCAAGTCCTGTTTTGGGTTGGGGCCAGCCCTGGATGGCTGAGGAGGCTCATGCAAGGTGTTCTCAAGCCTTCCCAGGGGACACAGCTTCCTGGGTGGCTCTCCAACCTCTTACAATCTGGAGGAGTCTGTAAATCGGTTTTTGAGGTCCCTAACTATTATTATGAAGTCAAATCATCCTGAAGTTCTCACAGAGCAGAAAAGAAACCACTTGAGTGGGTAAAGCCAACAGGTTTTTCCATAATCAGAAGCTCCTTCACCTTTCCTGCTGTGCAGCCTGTGGGAAGAGCTTCAGAATCTCGGCTTGGACCCAAGTCACCTGGGATGATTCCTTCACTTTCAGTTCTAGAACGTAATCCTTGCCAAGTTTGTTTTTCAGGTGTTGGATGGAGCCGATGCACCTATGGGCAAGAAGGAAAGCATGTTGGAAAAAATGTTACTCCTTAAATTTCTTACATTATTCCTTTTTTTTTTTAATATTTATTTTTGAGAGAGGGGCAGAGAGAGTGGTAGAGAGAATCCCAAGCAGGCTCCCAGCCATCAGCGCAGAGCCCAATACGGAGCTCGAACCCACGAACGGTGAGATCATGACCTGAGCTGAAGTCAGACACTCAACTGACTGAGCCACTCTTAGATTATTTTCGAATTTCAGATGGAGGGAAAGGGGCATCCCTGATCGAACCGAAGGAAAGAACTCTAGGTGCTCACAGTGATTTCGCCCTTCCTGTGGGGAATCTTGTTCTGAGGGTCAAGCACAGACTCCAGAAGGACACCCACCTCAGCCTTCCAGACACCATGATGGCGACGCGGTCACAAATGGCCTCTGCTTCAGCCAGGTAATGGGTGGTCAGCAGGGCCCCCTTCTCTGTGTTTTTAATGGCTGCCTTGATCATCTGCCTGAAGCACATCAAAAAATTACCATTAAAAAAAGGGTAGAAAAAAAGAGAGAAATGGAGGGAGAATTGTAGAAAGAAAATACAGTTTAGGAATCATTTTTATCAGCCAAGTTTCTAATTAAAAAAGCAGAAATGTGAATATCGATTAGGTCTCTGATAATATGAAGTGTTTAATATTTTTAACGCTTTGATATTAATATTTAATATTTTTAGGTATGCCAACGGTATTCTGGTTAAGTATTTTTTAACATTTATTTATTTTTGAGAGACACAGAGAGACAGAGTATGAGCAGGGGAGGGGCAGAGAGAGAGGGAGACAAGAATCTGAAGCAGGGTCCGGGCTCTGAGCTGTCAGCACAGAGCCCGACGTGGGACTCGAGCTCACAAACC
The DNA here is from genome assembly GCF_022837055.1 of Prionailurus viverrinus. NCBI lineage: Eukaryota > Metazoa > Chordata > Mammalia > Carnivora > Felidae > Prionailurus > Prionailurus viverrinus. The sequence goes on from NC_062574.1 coordinate 41,910,161, forward strand.
ACCAGATCATGACCTGAGCCGCAGTCAGACGCTTCACCGACTGAGCCACCCAGGCGCCCCAAGGGTTTTTTTCTTTTTTTAATGTGAATACCACATGAAGATGATACAACATCAGAGAATCTATGTGTTAAATATTTATTTTCCCAATTATACGGATTATCTCCACTAGATTAGAAATGAGTAGATTTGGTGTCCCGAGATCAGTTTAAAAACACAACTTTTGCGTAAAGGTTATACTCCTGGCTCTGAGGGTTATGATAATGCTCACCACATTTGCTGCTGCCCTCCTGGATCCATGCCCGTCGATGGTTCATCCAGAAGCAGGATAGGCGAATTTCCCAGGATGCTCAGCACAAAACACAACTGAAAAGCAGAGAGGCACCTTATTTCGCTGCTTCCATCATTCCGGCCCTCAGAATAACATCACACATCACACACACCTTTCGAGTGGCTCCGGCCGTCAATTTCTGCACCGGCACATTTAGCTGTTCGCGCAGGGTGAAAGCATCCACCAGCCTGATGGGAAAAGGATGAGAATATCAGCGCAAAAGAGGATGTTTGGAAAATGTGATCCCACAGAAGAGTAATAGCTTTTGGAGGGAAGCCTGGCACTGTTCTTCTGAAACTTGAACGATCGATCGGAGAGAAGAACAGTTCGTTTTGGAACATGGAAGGCTTTTCATCTCGTAAAAAGTCCTGGAGGGTAACTAGAATTTCGAACTTGGAACTGAAACGGATGCTTATTCGTGATCATTCATTCATTTAACACCGTCCATCATTATATGCATTGTTGTGTTTTTTAAAGATCCCTCAATCAAGGATGCAGGAAACAGCTCCCGTCCTCCAACCCTGCCCTACCACTGACACTCTCTGAAAAGGTGGAGGCGTTGCTTCTCCTCTCCGTTCTTTATTAGTGAATTCAGCATCAGCGGTACAGCCTCCCTCCCTGCCTCGGGACCGAAAGGGACCAGACGACCTCATTTTACCGTGAGATGGCAACCGTGGCGTCCCCTTTCCTCAGCCCTTTGATGGCAGTGAACACCTCCAGATGTTCCCTCACTGTCAGGCAGGGCCACAGCACGTTCTCCTGAGGACAGTACCCCAGGAAGCCCACCATGCTGTCTCCCTGATGACCCCAGCCTCTCAGCTCCACCTGAGAAAGTAAACCGGTTTTAGACCCACACGCCGCCTTTCCTCTCATCTCACGATTCCCCAAGACACCACCACAAAGCTAAAAAATACCGCAAGTTTTTGAGCATCGACAGACTATTATCAGATTGAAATCATAAAGCCTTTGTCTTTCTCTGTCTGACTTATTTCACTCATTTCACAGTATACCCTCTACGCCCAACCACGCTGTTGCAAATGATAGAGATATTGAAATCATTATATTGTATACCTGAAACTAATTTAACACTGTGAACTGTGCTTCAATAAAAAAGGGCTTAATTAAAAAGATAAATAAACAGCCCAAAATTAAAAAGCTAAAAAAATGAACACAATAGACATCGGTTCATACATTTCTTCTAGAAAATCATCGAAGCTGCTAAAAATAGAGTCTCACGAAGATACAGCCTGCATTTATCACGAAATTTATAGTTTGGGAATAAAAAAATCATTCTTCCATTCTTTACTACCTCTCCAGCTGTGGGCTTTGCGATCCCAGAAATCATTCTAATAGATGAACTTTTACCGGCACCGTTAGGTCCTAGCAGTCCCAAAATCTCACCTGAAAGAGAACCACTGATTATCAATCTGGGAAGTGAATCATCACAAACTCCACGCACGGCACTATTTTGAAATTGATCACATACATGCAATTCATGTCGCCAAACCATGTCCTTTAACTCCTATAATTATATGGAATGATAGTGAAAAGCTTGTGGGTTTGATGTCAATAAGTCTTTTGTCTCCCAGATTACTTTTTTTCAGGGAAAAATGTGCCAGGTGCTTTTCGGTAGTAGGCACCAGATGTTCTGAGACCATGGTTGAGTGATCCCTAAACTTGGAAAGGCAGGGACATTTTTGTCCATCCCGAATTCCCCCACCTGCATCCAAGCCACCATTGTCTTTCATCTGAACTGATATAAGAGCCCCTTAACTTGTCTGGCACCCATATTTACAAGCCAATAATAGCCAATGTGCAATTTTTTTGCGACGCTTAAGCACTAACCAAAAGCTGGCTAAAACCTCTCTGGTGGCATTCTACTAACTTGGTATAAAAATCTCAACCCGTGGCTGTATTTCGCAGAGTGGCATCTAGTCTGGCCCTGCTCCCGACTCGGACTTCCTCTCTCCCATCTGCGGCTGCATCACTAGTCTCTCCGTGCCTCAACCATTCCAAAGGCAACCCCAGGTCTGAGTCCCTGCCCGTGATGTTCTCTCTCCCTGGGTGCTCTTACCTCTTCCTGTTCGCATAACTGACACCTTCTTATCACCCAGGTTTTGGCTTAAACGTTACTGCTCTAGAAAGGTCTTCCCTAACCCTAAGTGAATGTAGCACCAAGCTGCTCGTGCCATTTCACGTATCTGAATGCTCCACATAGAAATTGCTTGCTATGTGCTGGGGCACCTGGGTGGCAGACTTCGGCTCAGGTCATGACTTCATGGTTCATGAGTTCAAGCCCAGCATTAGGCTCTGGGATGATAGCTTGGAGCCTGGTTCCTGCTTCAGATTCTGTATCTCCCTTTCCCTCTGCCCCTTCCTCCCCCCTCAAAATAAGCATTAAAAAAAAAAAAATATATATATATATATATGAAAGAAATTGCTTTTGTGCTGACACTTTTCTTGATAAGTTAGTTTTGTTTTTTGATCCTCTCTTAGGATGTAAAATCTATGAGGATAGTGACTTGCCTATTTCTTTCATGATTATATTCCAGCACCCAAAGTAGTCCCTGGCATGCTTAAAAAATATATGTTGAATGAATGAATGAATGAATGAATGAATGAATGCTTCAGCAAGTACAATGGTGCCTATAAGATAGATGTTCAGTGGGTACTTTTCAAATAATGGTGAATAAGCTTAAGTGATTCTGCCAAACCTTTTTTAACACAGAAGGAGATATTTCTTGCTGCTATTTTCTTCTTTCTCTTTGAGAAGCAACTTTTCTTCTGCCCTGCATACTCTTTGTGGAGACAGCTAGCAATTATGACAGGTTTCTGGAATAGAGGACAGTGTGATTTTCCTCTTAAGCTTCAGAGATGTTATGTTCCTATGTTCTCACTGCTGGAATCTTTCTTACTCTATGTCATAAAACAAAGTATATTTCAGATGGACAGTAATCAAATCAATACCACTTGTTTCAAATGTAATGTGCATTCGTTGATGTCAACAATATTTCTTGCTTCTAAAATTAACACAGATAGCTTCGTGGAAACTGGCTCATTGCCTTCCCAGAAGTGCCCAAGCTCACGGGCACATCATAACATCTGTCTAGCAGATAAAAGAGTAACCCTTTAAATCTTAATCCCTATTCAGCATTTTAAAACAAATCTCACCTAAATTCCCCAACTTGGGAAATGTTTTGTTTTGAAATGATAGCTCTACCTATCAAAACCCATTTTTCTCAAAAGGGGAATAGCACCGGGGCTCCTGGGCGGCTCAGTCAGTTGAGGGTCCCACTTTGGCTCAGGTCATGATCTCCTGGTTCCTGGGTTCGAGCCCTGCATCACGCTCTGTGCTGACAGCTCAGAGCCTGGAGCCTGCTTCGGATTCTTGTCTCCCTCTCTCTCTCTGCCCCTCCCCCACTCGCGTTCTGTCTCTTTCTCGCTCAAAAATAAACATTAAAAAAAATTTTTTTTTACAGTGGAATAAAACCATTATATTCTGTGTTCTCCTTTGACCTTGAGGACACCCCAAAGAAGCGCTTGCATATTTAAGAATTACGAAAAGGCACTGAACTCTGGGGGACCTGGGTGGCTCAGTCGGTTAAGCGGCCGACTTCAGCTCAGGTCAGGATCTCATGGTCTGTGAGTTCGAGCCCCGCGTGGGGCTCTGTGCTGACAGCTCAGAGCCTGGAGCCCGCTTCCGATTCTGTGTCTCCCTCTCTCTCTGACCCTCCCCTGCTCATGCTCTGTCTCTCTCTGTCTCAAAAATAAATAAATGTTTAAAAAAAAAAATTTTTTTTAAAAGGGCACCGAACTCCAAACTTTTGCAATGAAAACCAGCATATCGCCCTCTATTCTCGATAGCTCTTGAATATAGGGCCGTTAACATCCACTTTGTCACTTGCTTTTCTACCTCCTCTGAGAGTGAAGTGGCCAGGGCAGTTGCCGTTCTTATTCTTTCTGCTTTCACATCTTCATCCTCGTCACCAGGTTCTTCTGGATTGGGTTGAGCACCTCTACTTTGGGGGGAAATTCTGTGGACAAAACGAAATGTAGGACAGAGGTTTCTTCGTTATGAATGATATCCCTCAGTCAGCAGCTCTGTGATCGTGCCATTGTCCTTTCTTTCAGTAAACTGGTGATGATGATCATGGCCCTGTGAATACACTGCTTCTGCTTTCCCTAAGAGCTCCCATCTCCGTGGCCAGAATTGCTCCCTTCATGCCCTCCATGTTGTTGCCCGTCTTCCAGTTAGAATCTCTGACCCGTGCGAATGTGCTGACAAATAACTGCTGCTGCTTTCAAAATCAGGTCACCTACATCTTCTCTGTTGACTCTGAGCCCAACTTAAGGACACCTGACATTTTCTTCAGCATCTTTTACTGTCTGCCCTTCCTAGAGCTCTTCTGGAAGGTCCCTGTTATGAAACACTCTGGGCTACATTCCTCAACCAACTCCATCCCACCTCCTCTGTGCAAGGACACGTGATCACCTGAGAGGAGAGACTGGCATATCTGAGTACTCATTAAATTCCGGAGGAGGGGCGCCTGGGTGGCTCAGTCGGTTAAGCGTCCGACTTCAGCCAGGTCACGATCTCGCGGTCCGTGAGTTCAAGCCCCGTGTCGGGCTCTGTGCTGACAGCTCAGAGCCTGGAGCCTGTTTCGGATTCTGTGTCTCCCTCTCTCTCTGACCCTCCCGCATTCATGTTCTGTCTCTCTATGTCTCAAAAATAAATAAATGTTAAAAAAAAAATTAAATTCCGGAGGAATTGAAAACTTCCCTCCGCCGATGAGTGACAGAGAGTCCTGTTTCTAGGCAGTAAGTCAGCAATCCAGTGACCATCGTGAAAATCAGCCTGCTGCGTACGTTGTCAATATAAACCCACGCCAACAGGTCAGTAGCGCAGCCGCTACGTAGGAAGGTTCAAATATGATACTAAATTCAAAATTAAGTTTTCTCCCAACCTGAAAACAGGATCCCTTCGCGTTATTTTCTTTCCCCATTTTGCTTCCATGCATCTCAGGAGAAACACCAGTATCAATGTCTGAAAGTAGGGCTAGGAGCAAAGAACAGCGGTTACACGTCGGCATCAGTTCACAAATATTATTTAAGCGTCTGAATTAAATTGGTGGCCTTTGTCTTCAGGTAAAATACAGGCAAATCATTCTTACAAGTCCAGGGAGAAAGCCGGCTGTCCAGTGACCATCCAGCTCCGTGCCTCCTTTCTGCTCACAACCCACATCCTGGCTGTCAGCCGAGTTGATCTGCTCTACCTTCAAAATCACCCAGAACCCAACTGCTTCTCACTCCTGCCTGTGCTGCTCCCTTCCAGGGTCCAGGCCGCCATGATTTCTTATCATGATATTGCAACACCTTGCTCCCTGGTCCCCTTCTCCTTCTCCTCCCCTTGCCCCCAACATCTATGCTCAACACAATAACTAGAACTACTCTTTTACAACATGTCTATAAATAAACTTAAACACAAAAAAACACAGGGTGCCTGGGTGGCTCAGTCGGTTAAGCATCTGCCTCCTGATTGGAGCTCAGGTCATGATCTCATAGGTTTATGGGTTCGAGCCCCGCATTGCACTTTGCATTGGCAGCATAGAGCCTGCTTGGGATCTTCTCTCTCTTCCTCTCTCTCTGCCCCTCTCCCACTCACACTGTCTCTGTCTCTCTCAAAACAAATAAACTTGAAAACAATAAAATAAACTAAAACATAAGTCTAATCATACTGCTTTGCTTAAAACCCTCCAATGAGTCCTCAGTTACTCAAAGAAAAGGTAGTCCTTAGAGTGACCCAGAATGCTCTGTGTCAGCTCTTTCTGTCCTCTTTGCACTTTACCCCGTGACCTCTGAGATCTTCTCTTGTACCCTTCTCTCCTTGGTCACTCTGCCACAATCACACTGGCCTCCTTGCTTACCCTGGGACAAGCCAGGGCCCCTCGTGCCCCTATTACAGGAATGCTCTTCCCCAAGCTCTCCCTACAGCCTGCTTTCTTGCCCCACCTCCAATCTTTAGTTCTCACTCAGGCCTTTCCTGACTACCCATTGGACACAATATATACTATTTATTTTAGTTTATTATCTGGCTCCTTCAACCAGAATATAAACTCTACAGGGGCAGGGACCTCTGTCCAGTTTTGCTTCTACGTCTGGAAAAGTAATGACACGTTATATCCAGAGACAGTAGCTTTCTTCAGCCCAAGCATACCAACAAAATCATCTTTCCCTTTCATTTTTATTATTCAACGTTGCCCTTTTTATCTCTAATTCAAAGGACTTAAGTTACATTGAACCTGTGTTTCTTACAAGCTCTCTCAAACTTGGAGGTGGCATAAACAGGATAAATAAACACGAAAAGTTAATTTTATATTAAATTCTGGACTTACCCAGTCCACTCAGGCATATAAAAACTAACTCATGATTTGGACTCATGTCTGAATTATCTTATTCTGAGACTGTATCAAAAGGGCTTTCAAAGCTGGTACCCGTCAGATAAAACCAAATAGTTATTGTAGTAAATGGTAACTATAAAAAAAAATAGGTAAAGAGGTAGAAAGGCCTTCTTACTATTAGGCATACTAGAAGATCAACTCCACTCAGATCAAAATGGCGGTCCTGATTGTCTGAATGGTATGCCTGGGCTCTCTGTGAAGACAGAAAGAAAAAGAGCTAAGTGGAAATTCATCAGCTTTATGATTTGCATTTAAATAATGAAATTCCAATAAACCAACCAACCAACCAACCAACCAATCAATAAAATGAAATTCCACAAATTGCATATTTTCAATGCAAGCATCAAGCTTGAGTCCTCTGTATGCCCTGGTGACAAATATCCCACTGCAGGGAAGAGAGGGGACCCCTACTCAATGCTGTCTCCCAGTGAACAGGTGACCTGTGTCTGTTCTCTTTTCCAATCTTTTGTTGTTGTTGTTGTTGTTTAATCTTTTGTTTTAACATTTGCTTCAGGTCTACTGAAGGCATCACAGAGAGAGTATCCTTGTGAAAAATAATAGGGATTGACAATATTTGTCCCAAATGCCCCTCAAGAGCCTTTTCTGGGCCCCTTCCTACCCTGATGGTGACTTTCCCACCATAATAGTTAGCCACATCATGCTATTCTTCCTTCATCAGTCAGTACGTTCAGAAAGTAGCTCATTCTTCCTAAATAATATACGACAGATATAAGTTAGTGTGGTTCACTCGGCAGGTCTGCTTATATTTTAGGGGATTGCTTTAAGCAAAGGAAGGGATTTCCAATTGAGAATTCTAAGTGTTCCTCAATCAATGGAAAAGTGCTTTTGCAGACAGAGGGCTTTCCAGGGGCCCCAAGAACATGAGGGATTAGGGCAGCTTTCTCTACTTTCTTTGAAGTATCATCCAGGATGATGTGGGGCCCTAAAGAGCATCTTCCTGGTTGAGCTATCCAGCACATCTATCTCCTCGTGCATTTCTTTCCATTTGAATCCCACTTTCTTTTTTTTTTTTTCAACGTTTATTTATTTTTGGGACAGAGAGAGACAGAGCATGAACGGGGGAGGGGCAGACAGAGAGGGAGACACAGAATCGGAAACAGGCTCCAGGCTCTGAGCCATCAGCCCAGAGCCTGACGCGGGGCTCGAACTCACGGACCACGAGATCGTGACCTGGCTGAAGTCGGACGCTTAACCGACTGCGCCACCCAGGCACCCCGAATCCCACTTTCTTTAATGCCTCCTGGTCTTTCCTGTTTCAGTGCCTTTGCCTCCCTCCACAGAACATACTTACCTTCTGCCCCCCTCTCCTGCTAATTAATTCTGACTCATTCTTCAGGATCCTGTGGAAGCATTGCTTCCCCCAGAAGAATCATCTGACTCTCTAGATCATGTCAGCTGTGCTTTGTATCTTGCCCTTGGCACTTTGCCCTTCTCTTTTGGAACTTTTAAGCCTTTTGCACTGAGTTGTTTCACCAAGTGAATGGTGAAAGAATGAATTGTACTATCTTGCTCATCAGGTGTCCCCAATGGCCCGCATAGTACCTGACACAGAATACTGTTTCCCAAAGACAAGCACAGGGTCCAACACAGACCACTGGTTAATGTGTATTTTCGAATGAATAAATGACCCTGTATATGGTTTTATCCTCACAATGGATAATGAATACCTATTAAACTAGGCAACGGTTTTCAATCTGACATTAGATTTGAATAGCATTTGACAATGCTTACGTTTTGCAAAGTGCATATGGCAAAACTTTATTGAGGTTAATTTTTCATGCCAGGAAATTCACCCATTTTAAGTATACAATTCAAGGATTTTCAGTAAATTTACAGAGTTGGGAGAGCATCACCACAATTCACCTTAGTAACATTTTCATCACCCCAAAGAGATACCTCATTTGCATTTGCTATCAAACCCCATTCCCAATCCAACCCAACCCCAGGAAACCACTAGCCTGCGTTCTGTCTTTACGGAATTGGGGCAAAGCACTTTAATAGGCTGCATATTCAAAATTAATGACATATTAACGGTTAATATTTCTTACCTCTGCCAAAAAAGCTAGAAATTCACCCATGGTGGATGAGGGAATTAATATCATGCTGGAAATCAAGACAGGTAAGTTGAAGTGATTCATTACAAGGGTGTCAAACATAATGGTTGAGGTCTACAAGGCAAGTGAAGATATATTGCAGGTCAGACATATACAGTCCATTGATATTGGGGAAAATATTTAAAATGTAAATGTTATCATCTATATCAGAATTTCCCCACATACAGATTTACCACTTTCAGATGGAGAAGGGAAGGGAGGGGTTTTAGTTAATGAGAATAAACGTGACTGTGAGCTCCCCAACAGAAACATTTTACATAAAAACCTGGAGATTAAGGCAAAGACTTCCTAAGAGTGCATTAAGTGCAGTCTAAGACAATAAGCTAAAGAGAGAAATCACCCTTTTACAGCTAAGGTAACAATATTGTGAATGTATAAAAACCTGCATAAGATGAGAAGCTATATGGGTAGTTACTTTGTTTTATTTTTTTATTTAAAAAAGTTTTTGTAATGTTTTGTTTATTTTTGAAGGAGAGAGAGACAGAGTGTGAGTTGGGGAGGGGCAGAGAGAGAGGAAGACACAGAATCCAAAGCAGGCTCCAGGCTCCGAGCTGTCAGCACAGAGCCCGACGCGGGGCGCAAACTCACGAGTCTTGAGACCTGAGCTGTCAGGTCATGACCTGAGCTGAAGTCTGATGCTTAACCGACTGAGCCACCCAGGGTCCCCTATGGGTAGTTATTTTAAAAAGTCCATACTGCCTCCTACCTAGACTAATGCTTTCTCAATGTCATTCCTGCTCCATTTATGCCTCATTCCAAACAGATAATTTTATCTGCATTTTGATTACACTGATTGATTTTGAGACTCTGTATTTTGATTACAATGGACTTATTTGCTTTCAAAATACTGGTAAATGTGGGATGAGGGATAAAGATGATTTTTCATTGTTCTGTTTTAAGGATCAGTTTATTAGTCCACAGTTGTATTGAGCACTATTTTTGAACCTTTTCTGGATCTTATTAGTGTGAGAATTATCATAAAAATAGTAAAAGTTGTAGCTATTAAATTCGCTGAATATCACACAAACCCCAGGCATTAAGAACCTGGCATGCGTTGTTTGTTTTAATGCTCACAACACCATAATGTGGTCATTCTTGCTATCCCTTCCTTGTATGGGAAATCCAGGGTTTGGAGACCATAACTAACATCCCCAAGACCACACAGTCAGTCAGTGACAAAGTCGGAATTCAAAACCCTATGTGTGTGTGATGCCTAAGTCTTTATGTCAGAAAACGATACTGTTTAGTGGGTTACATAAGGGAATGTTGAATGGCTACTCAGTGAATTTAGAGTTTGGGGGGAATGGATAATCTGCACATAAAAAACAATTGGGAATACAACTAAAGAAGTTGTAATCAAGGGTTCAGTAGGAGCACAATAAGCATTTTAGATGGCAAATTCAAAAAAATTTTCTCTTTTTTAAAAAATTTTTTTTTTCAACGTTTATTTATTTTTGGGACAGAGAGAGACAGAGCATGAACGGGGGAGGGGCAGAGAGAGAGGGAGACACAGAATCGGAAACAGGCTCCAGGCCTGACGCGGGGCTCGAACTCCCGGACCACGAGATCGTGACCTGGCTGAAGTCGGATGCTTAACCGACTGCGCCACCCAGGCGCCCCCAAAATTTTCTCATTTTACAACCAATAAGCTAAGACTCAGTGTGCCAAGAAGAGAGGTTACCTCTCTTCTTGGGCTGACATCATGGGCACCATCATGGGCTGACAGGTGCTTCCTTATTAGACAGGGACCTAAGATACCCATGAGGTACCACACCCTGTGGGCTATGAGAATCCACTGGACTCCAGAAACAAATTGACAGCTGACTGTGGCTTCACTCAGTGATGGAGAGGCCTCGCCTACACTGTCCTTGCAAATGCACCCAAGATCACAAAAGGACAGCTGCACTCCCCATCGTCCGATACGTTTCTATATGTGATCTGTGAGTGATAATGAATGACCTGGCGTGGTTTAAATGGATACTAACTGCGTCGTGCAAGATCGGTCCTCGCAACACACGTTGCCTCAACACATATTTCGAATGAAATGATAAGTTCTTTGTACCAGGCACAAAGGTATTGCAAAACAGCTTGAGGTCTGTGCGAAGATGGACGGTGCATGGCAAATCAAAGAGTTACGCCCAAATCAAGATGCTGATCAGAACAGACTTTAAATTAATATTGTCAACCTTGCTGCTACCTCATACCTTGTGACATGTGTAATGATGTGCGTGAGGTTGGAGGCGTCAATTTTATTCTTGAGTCGCCAATAGTTTGTGTGTGACCTGGAAACAAGCGACTCATTTTTCCTCCTCTATAAAATGAGGCGAATGATACCAGATAATGAATTTTTTTTTAAATCTGACTTTCCAATATTCCATAAGTATGTAGCTTCTTTTCACTGATAGAAAAATAAAATGTTAGAGACCAACACACTGAAAGAGATACAGATGAGAAAGGAAAAGGGAAAATAATCAGAAAGTATAAACCTGTATTATACTGGAATACTAGAGTATATATATATTTTTTACATCTTGGACAAAGAAATCTTTATTTTCCAAAATTTACTTTGCCTCTGCAATACTGCCTCATCTAATTTTACTCTGTAATAATTAAAAAATAGTTGGCAGCAAAGGAAAAAGCCACCCAATCATATGTAAATATATTTCTATTTGAAAAACAGTGTTTTAGAGCTGCGTGTTCAATTATCTGCTATAGCCCTTTATTTACTAGTTGGTTCATATCACAGTGTGAACGTCTTAACCATCACGTTATTCCACAATCCTAATAGGACAGGTGATTTGCATTAGCATGACTTTGCTTAGAAAGAGCAGAGTCAAATTTCTTCATTCATTCATTTATTCACTTGCGGCTGAAAAATTATGCGAAAGAATTTATATGACAATGCGGAATCTATTTTGCCTTCTACCATGTTTTGAAGGAAATTTGCCTTCACAAGACTTTCATTATTTATATCTTCCCCGCTCCCTAAGCCAAGCAGTGAGAGCTATTGTTCTGGCAGATTCTGGTGTATCGAGTCTGGAAAGCCTTCATATTCTGTTGAACTGATAACCTTTGGGGGCACCTGGGTGGCTCAGGCGGTTGCGCGTCCAACTTCGGCTCAGGTCATGATCTCTCGGTCTGTGAGTTCGAGCCCGGCGTTGGGCTCTGTGCCGACAGCTCAGAGCCCGGAGCCTGTTTCAGATTCTGTGTCTCCCTCTCTCTCTGCCCCTCCCCCGCTCATGCTCTGTCTCTCTCTCTCTGTCAAAAATTTTAAAAAAAGACAGAAAAAAAAGAGAAATGATACCCTTCGAAATCCTAGAACTTGGCTGACAAAATTCTGTCCGCATTTTCAGCAATCTTGGGCATTCAGTAATCTTTCATTCATATTGACCAATAAGTTCTCTGGCGTAGGTACAAAAACATCTCCAATCTTGGAAATTATTAGCGTCTGAGGTTCAAGGATACCTTCTTGAAGCCCGTAGAAATGGACTGTGACATTTGACAGTACAGTCCATTTCCGCCGACAAATGTTACAAAGCCATTTTTTGTTCTAATGTCACCAGGGAGCCCTGTATTCTGAAGAACCCATAAACTCAATAGTAGCACCTTGCCCTTCCGGTCTTCTGTAAGGTTCTCCAGAAATGCTAATCAAAGGGTTGTACGTGACTTCTTCAGGAAGGTCACTGACTCGGAAACATGTAACATTTCCTCTCCTTTCTACAGTGCAATCGAAAGGTATTACTTTTTTCCCATTTCTCAAGGCAAAGGTGACCATATCTAACGTGACAGTGAAAGTTTAAAAAATAACTCTCTCTATCAATAGGTTTGTACGTGTACTTACGATAAAGAAGCAAAATGACCAAAGGCCACTATTTTTTCTCCTCTTGCGAAAAATAAATGATATCACATACGTCAAGAAGACCAGTGAAGCTGCATAACCAAGCGTAATCACAGCCTGAAGATAATACAAACAGTATCAGGGTCAAACCCTGAAGTATTAACCGAGGGAAAAATTAAATTACAAATCTTTTAAAATGTCTTATTGCACATGCACTTTGAATTTTTTTTTGGTTTTAGTTGATGACAAAATGAAAATGCATATGTCTTCCTTATAGAAAATACCAAGCGTTATAATTTATAAGATATTGTCTATATGGTGTGTCACTTACCAGGGCAAACACAATTCGACTTGTGATATAAATGCTCGTTATATTTGCAATGTAGAAAATTAAATACATTGAAAGGAGAAGAAAAACGAAGAGGCTAATATCCACCAGTGCCTGCCCACACCAGTAGGCAGAAGGGTAGAGGCCAGAGATCCATAGCTGGGACTTAGCTCTCCTCTGATGAGAAAACAGGAGATACACAGATTCAGTTGAAATCCAAACCCAAAACAAACACACTGGGGGAGATTTTAAAGATAAATGGAATCAAGTCATTGTAGATCTTCTAATAATTTAATTATGCACATACTATTTAGAACCCGAGGTCTAAAGAGCCAATTCCATAATGGCGGCCATTGTGAAAACATGTTTTATTTTATAGGTTAGATTCCCACTTTAACACATGCCTAATGAATAGAAAAGCAGATCTCATACTGATCAAAGCATAGGCCTCCTTCAAGAGAGATATTGTTCTGTGACCTGAAGGACAATACCCATTACCCAAGTATGTTCTGGGACTTCCAGGCTCAGAATAGGGATGGTGATTCAAAGTTCACCTGGCCCATTGGCTAAATCTGATTTAACTGTTTTGCTTTGGATCACAGACAGGAACAAATACAAATACAACCACAAATTTTATCTTTGTAAAATATAAAGTCAAATATAATTCAGGGCCCACTTCAGGGTCTACACCAAAAAGAATTGAAAGCAGGGTCTCAAAGAGATATCTGTGTCTATCACAGTAGAAAGGGGACATAAGTCTTCAATCTGGTCCTCAGCGTGAATATCAACGATTTCTTCCTTTTCCTTGGGAAATAACGCAGTCGAAAGTCGTATAATAATCCCCTTTGAAAGTTTACATTAATTTGAGTCCCTGTAAAATTATTGCATTTTTCCTGAAATTTTGAAGTAAAAGATACTTTGTGTTTTGGAACTAAACTTTCTGACTTGATAGAAATAACGCTTAACTATACTATCTAAATTAAATGCATGTTTATATGTTTTCCTCACAGGGAAACATTTTGAACACACACCATTTAGAACACAATTTCTGAAGTCCCCGCAGTTCCCCCCACCCCCCTTTCTTACTTTGTAATCGCTGACACTGCTCATGGAGATGTAAGGGGACATGCTGCACACCACCCAAAATAAGAACATGGAACCTTCTGGCAGCCCAATCCAGAATAACACGTAATTCTGAAATGTAAAAAAGGCACTTTAAACTGGTGAATGTTTAAAAAAAAAAAGAAAGGAACCAACGCTAATTATCATCCAGAATACGCTTTTCGAAGTCTTAGAAAATCAAAATAAAAGTGTATGTCTAGTTCAGCAACATCTATGCATGAAGGTGGGAGGGGAAACGATGTCCGATCATTTAATGTGAGGCTTCACCTTCTAGAAGAAAACAAGAAGCAAAATATAACTCGGGACCCACATCAGGGTGTACATCGAAAAGAATGAAAGCAGGGGTCTCTAAGAGAGATCTGCCCACACATGTTCATAGCAACACTATCCATAATAGCCAAGACGTGGAAGTAACCCAAATGTCCATCAAACAGAAGAAGGAATAAACACCATGGGGTATATATACATACAGTGGAATATTATCCAGCCTTTAAAAGGAAGGACATCTTGTCACATGTTACAACATGGATGAATTTTGAGGGCATTACTCTAAAGGGAATAAGCCAGTCACGAAAAACTAAATGCTACATGATTGTCCTTATATCAGGTATCAAAAAGTAGCAATAAATTAATAGAAACAGAAAGGAGGACGATGATTAGCAGGGCCTGGGGGAAGGGGAAAATGGGCTGCTCTTGTTTGATGGGGATGAAGTTTTAGTTCTGCAAGACAAAGAAGTTCTGGAGATCTGTTTCACAATAATGCAAATAGACTTAACACTACTGAACTATATACACTTAAACATGGCTAAGAAGACGAGTTTTATGTTATGTGGTTTGGCCACGATACCAAAAATAATCATTTGGGAATTACGATCCTGGAAACACAGATGATTCCGTTCTGAGTCGTACGTCTTTCTCAGCAAACCCGGTGATAGATGTGTGAAGACACCAGCGTCTAGTCAGATGTATTCTGAAGATGAAGATGGCCCTTCGTGCCACCAAGCCAGTGGGCCAGGAGATGAACTTTGAGTTGCCGTCCCCAAACCAGTGTCTGCCTGGGGTGGGTCTATGCTCAGGCAGGGTACAGGCCTGCCTCTTGGGTATAATTCAGTTCAGCGGTACGGTAGGCTAACTCAAAATAATTCTACCACTCTCCACTTTACTTAAGGCTTGAGGGGCTTTGCCCATCCGTTCAAATATTTCACCAGGTGGGAAAATGCCTCACTGTTTTCATAAGAACGGCCGAGAGAAGAAAGGTATGTGCCGCTGGGGAGGCCTAGGAGAGGAACCTTGGGGCCTTGTCTATTCTGATCCTGAATAAACAAGTAATGACATTTAGAAACTAAAAGATCAAGAGGGGATAACATCTATCTCTTTCTACTGCCAGTTGATTCTACTTTCTGGAGTGTTCCCTTCAGACCACCCTACTCTTGCACTGTGCTGGCTCTCACAGTTAGTGGTGGCTTCACTCATAGATGCATGTGTCCATCGCTGGCCTCTCAAGTATATTCTGTCCATCTTCTCTTTGCACGTACCCCCAGCACCACTAACGCAGAGAAGCCAAAACTGAATTCAACCCCTTTGTCACAAAATGGGCTTCCCCTTTTGATGGCTCCATTTTTTTTTTTTTGAGAGAGAGATAAAGAGCAGAAGCGGTTGGGGGATGGGCAGAGAGAGAGGGAGAGAGAGAATCTCAAGCAGGCTCTACATCCAGAGCACCCGGGGCTCGATCTTACAACTGTGAGATCATGACCTGAGCCGAAATCAAGAGTCAGATGTTTAACCGACTGATCGGTGGCTCCATTTCGAATCCTGTTTTTTGTGCTTCCAGTCTCCTGGCTTGAAATAGTTTGAGTCAGCTCTTAAGAGATCCCTCTTGAGTATCAAAGTCTGACCAGAAAACCATTACCACCTTCAGTACTTAGAAAGAAAACAATCATGCACTGGTTACATGGGTGGACAGAGCAGAGAAGCCAACAAGGATGATAAAGCAAGAAGACACCGTCACTTCTGGGCTGGAGGGGCAAAGGAAGGAAGCAATGTGACTGGAGACTGGACCCCCTGCTGCAGGGCCCTCTTGCTCTCCCACTACTGCTTCCTATTGTCCAAATCCAGGCTATGGCCAACTGACAAGGAGCCGCGGAAATGTAGCCTGTGCACATCAGATACCCCTGGGATGCAGAGCAACTACGGGTTGACGAAGGAATTAATCAGGAGGCAGATAGCCCAAGAACTGGTTGATTCTCCTTCAGATCCAGCTACTATCCATTTAGTCAATGGGGGTCCACCAACAAATTATATGAGATTTGCAAGATTCTAAAGCTGTCTTAAAAGTGTTCTTGATTTCCGATTTAGCGTACACACACACACACACACACACACACACCCTCACTCACACTCTCTCCAATACACTTCTGCAATCAAATCTGTATCTTTGCAGGAGATTCTCTAGACTATGACAAAGTCTTGAAAAGGTCCCCCATGAGCACTCCCTGATAATAACAAGAAAACAAATTGTTATTTTGTTAGATACGATGTTTAAAATGTTAGGACAAAAAAAACCCACCTTAGGATTAACAATTATGAATATCTAAAAGCTAAAGAGGGAACACACTGGTTGCTTGCCAAATTCCTAATTGTTCAGAATGAGTAAATCCAATACTTACAAAAGGATATGGGCTTCTCTCAATTCGAATATTTTGTGTAGAATTAAACATTCGAAGTAGTCCGTTGCTAACAATATTCACGAGAATAGGAAAACAGTGCAGCCTCAAGGTATTGCACACAACTGAAAATCTATAATCCTTTGAATAAAACAAAGACAAAGTAACGCTAATTCCAAATCACTAAAGAACAACAAAAACGCTTTCATATTAATATTCTCAATACGGTTGACCCTTGAATGACACGGGTTTAACCTACACAGTTCACTTGCACGAGAATTTTTTTCCGATAAATATAATACAGTAGTGTCAGTGTGTTTTCTCTCCCTTATGACTTTCTGAGTAACATTGTCTTTTCTCTAGCTTACCTTATTGCGAGAACACAGTATATAATACATAGAACACACAAAGTATGTGCTAATCGACTATTTATCTTATCAGTTAGGCTCCGGTCAACAGTAGGCTCTAAGGAGATAAATTTTTAGGGAGTCAAAAGTTATACATGGATATTTGATTGTGCAGGGGCTTGGCGCCCCTAACACCCATGTTGTTTAAGGGTCAACTGTACATAAAAACATCTTTAGGGTAGTTAGGCATTGAATGGGATTCCTTAAAGTCATGGTTGGTGATTATAAGGTCTAACATTTTATTGAATCCGAATAATGCAATTACATTTAGCTACTTTCATATGTAGAAATCATCTAATTCCAAAGTTAAGATAGGAAATGTTTTACAAAAGCTCACTTACATTTCACAGTTTATTCAGTAATGATCCCCAAATGCTTTTAAATCAAGTTGAGTGTACTAGCTGGGTTGATGCCGTTTTTAAAACAGTTAAAAATGTAGTGCTTCGTTTTTGTCTTTTTTTTTCATAAAAGTAAAAGCAAGAGACAAGAAGCAAACATACCTTTTGTTTACCAGAAACTATGATAGCTCCATTGTATGACAGGTCACCAGTGCCATTTCTGTTTGCAAAGTCATCTACTTCCAAAAGTATATTCTGATGCTTCAGTGACTGTATAAAATCTTCAATGTTTGACTCTAGTATGAAATCAATAACAGAAGCCCACAGAACACAAGAACATACATGTCAAGTCTTTCAAATAAACCACAACACAGTTTAAAGTCAATACGTACACAACATTATGTGAAGGCATGTCTCTTTGGGCATCACGATAATAAGATTAGCCCACTCTACCGTTTCCTATTTATCAAATCTTGTGCTGCGATGACTTAGCTTTACAATTCTTTTTAGGGCGAGTTAACATGTAACTATTAAAACAAGATTATTTTATGACCCTTGGCTAAAAAAAAATACACTTGAACTCAATAATTTGTGGAAATACAATCAGTACTTCAGATGAGCCAGCCTAAAATGGCCAATAATAATAATAATACTTCCCTCTCTGCCTTATTCTTCAAAAAACAGAAAAGTAAATATATACTATGTGTATGTTAACATATACGTATATTTTATGTACATATCTATTACCTATATATATATATTACATATTTCAGGAGTACATATTATATTTTAAATTATATAAATTAAGATCTATTTTATATAATATATTAATATATATTAAATATGTATAAATATAAAATACGTTAATATGCTTTTAATAAATAAATAAAAATAAAATTATATATATGTGTGTGTATATATATATATATATATATATATGTCAGAAATGAAAAGAGTGCCACTATCAGACCAAAGTTTTTAATATGCCCCTAAAGAAGAAAGCAGATGAGATTTGTTTGACAGAGAAAAACCCACAGCCTATTTCCACTATAAAGGAAACACCAATTTCCAGGATATCTAAACTCAGAGTGGACAAATTCAAGGGGGCAAAGTGGTCTCTGAAGCCACAGTCATGCTCATTAACCGGTCAACCCCACCTGAAACAAAGTGCCCACAGTCCTCTCCCATGTTCCACACGGAGCAGCTGTCCCCAGGAGACAAGTCCCCAGATTTACTTGTTAAGAGATACTATTTGGGGAAAACCGCAGGGCAAGATTGAAAGTAACTCCAGACAATTAAAAGGACAGGATGGAATGGAAAAAGAAAAAAGGGGGGGACTCTCATTTTTTGCTCATTTGGACTTTGAAATGGAGTTCACACTGGGACTCAGAAGGCGTTCTGGGATCAGAAAATTCATCTGGGTCAAGCCCCAGATGAATTAGGATTCCCACCAGGTGGGAAAGGAAACGTGTACATAGAAAATAAGCTTTCCATGCATCCTGAGAGTGTAACACTCCATTTCCATAGTCACCTGAGGAAGGAAACCTTAACGGTTACCCACATTCACTTAGGCAAACAGGGCTTCTTTGATTTAAAGATGAACATCTTACCAAGAAGCATCGTATTTTGAGAAAAGAGGAACAAGAAGGCATAGAAGCCTCAAACTTAAATCACAAAACACCTCACAACTGAGTCCAGGGAAGGAAAATAAAACAAGTTAATCCAAGTATATTGCTCTTAGAACAACTGGAGAGGAAGCTTTACACACGAGATAACAATAGGCTGAAAGACAAAAATGAATAGGCTGGCAGTCGTAGCCTGAAAATTTCTGGATCTTAGAAATAAAATATACACCAGTAGCAAGACTTCCCATTTTAAGGCAGCAGAGTGAATAAAATTTACTTTCTAAAACCAAAATTGAAAAGAGAATGAGAAACAGAAATTAAAAGGCCACCTTTGTTTAAAGAGGAGAACCTATAACCCCAGGTCACAGACATATATGAATATTGGAATGGACTGGGTTACTCATCAAGAGAGGACTCCTATGCTGAGTGTGTGTGTGTGTGTGTGTGTGTGTGTGTGTGTGTGTGTGTGTGTGTGTTTGACATCTTAGGCAGAAACAAAAGCTTCCTCAAAGTTAAATAAGAAGTTAGACAAAACCAATTACCCATAATTTAGAATAAATAAGAGCCTGGGTACCAAGCCGTCTTCAGGAATCTTCCTAGATCCTATTGGAGGGGCATAGGGTATAAAAGTGTTTCTTTTCATGTCAATCAGTGTGTATAATATTTATGGAACAGGTTAGGCTGCTGCAACGAAGAGATTTCAAATAGAGTAGTTCAATCAATACATAAGTTTATTTCCCTCTCACATAATAGCTTGGGGCAGTCGGGGAGGCAGGTAGTTCTTCTTGAACTAGGTTAACTAGTGACCCACATTCTTTCTGTCTTATCCCACCATCACTATCATCTCCAAAATCAGAGCAAATATGCATAGTTCCTCAGCTGTTTTCTATAAATGAAGTCTAAGTGCACATTTTCTTGTCTTACGATTTGGTGTTTTTCCCCTCTCCATAAAAATAACTCAGTTCTGGATTAAAGTCTTGTGTTTCTCTTCACCTGTGTTATTGATGATCAACAAGCTGGTACGAGGGTCTTCGGGGGGTTGTCCAGGAGAGAGGAAATACAGCTCAGGTTTAAATTCCCAATCACTCTTTTGAAATAATATGGCATAAAGTATCTTTTCCACAACCAGCGGGAACACTGCAATTCCAAATACCAAGAGTCTACCAATAAAGAAAAAATAACCATGTATCTGTAGCAATTTCATTTGCCGCCAGATATTCCACAAATATTTGTTGGGTGCCAACTCTATGCCAGCCATGATTACGGCCGCTAAAACTTTGAAAGTCAGACCTTAGCATGCCTCACAGTACAAAAAGGTGTTGCTGTATAAACACCAGGCTGTCAAACCATGAAAATTAAACAGACCTATGTATAAGGCCAATCGAGTGCTGCCATGCAGGCATTTCTACTGCTGTCAGTAAAATGAAATGTTGTATTTATCCATTTTCTGGCAGGAATGTTGGGTACCATATTCTAGTTTTAAATTCTCTTCTGACTCAACCCTCTCTTGAAACTCACTAACAAAACTGCGGTACTCTGATACTCACAAGGTCAAAAGCTCTTTCTTTCCATGTTTTAACTTCAAGAAACGGAGCCGTGCTATTGCGCAAATCTGCATTTTCCAGAGGCCCAAGTCGCTCATATTCTTCCGCGTTTCAGGGAGAGAAGACCAAGCTGGCTCTATGTCATGTAGGCTTTCTGTGTCTCTTATCACCTCTGCTTGTTCAAAATCTACACACACGCACACACACACACACACACACACACACACACACACAACACATGATTAATGCCATCCTTGGGCATCACAGTTTTCTCTTTTTAGTAACATTAAAAATTGTTTTATGATAGTTACAAAGGAAACAATATAAGAAACGAATTATATTTATGACATCCACATTCAATGAACTGAGTGATAAAATATAACTAAATTCATACCCAAAAAAGCATTCGGTAAAGGCTGACCTCATTATGCCAAGCCTTTGATAAGGCATAGAAGGTTCCATTTGTAACAATATTCTGAGGGATCTCAAGAAATATTCTCCATAGAAATAACCAATCATTGATGCCTACATGTTGACTAAGAAGTATCATTATTTGGGACCCAATCACTCAAGTGCTCTTACGTGTAGTTTTCTCCTATGTAAAATGATGCCAATCGCATTTTTTGGGGGAAAGGCTATTGTAGAAAGCTAATGCACTATATCCACACATTGATCCAATTTTCTGGCATAGCATCTCCATAAATGACTGCTTTTATTATTATCACCCATCAAAATACATAGGAGATGATCCTAGCTTTTTCCCCATTAAGACCTTGGTGGAATTCTGTACACGGACAAGCTAAGAACAATTTTGGGGAGACATCTGTTCAGACTTCATGACCTTGGTCAAGACACTTTCACATCCTCAACATATCCAAGAAGCAGCGAGCGTCTGGGGGATGGGGGAAAACTGCTGACATGGGAAGCAAGTTGTCCGCAAAGAAGGGAGCTGTGTTCAGTCCTAGTAGTGATGTTAGAAAATAATGACAGCCTTTCCCAAACAGCGGAGTCAAATGTGGAATTATTCACATTCTTTAGTGTAAATCATGCATAAGACATTATCAAATACTAAATGAATACATGATTATTTGGAAACTGAGTTTCTGTTATTTATACAACGAATCTACCTTGTTCGATAGTTGGTTTTCCTTCCAGTTTCATGAAGACGTCACTCAGAGTTGATGTGGAAACGTCATAACTCATCACACCCTGGTCAGAACACTTATCAAGATCACTGAAAAGGTCTAAGGCAACAGATGGGAATATATACATTTTAAATACCACATTGATAACAAAACCCAGTAAACTAATGCTTATTTAGGAGATGATCCAGAATGTTGTTCAGAAAATATATGTCTTTGGATTATCACAGTAAGCAAAAACAACATTTTATTAGAATGTTCTCTGAAATGAGTATGTCAGAACTTTCCCCTCTATCTTCAAACCATCTATACTCTACCTTCCATTCTCAGTTCATGAATTCCAGAATACTTCTTTGAAGAAATACAAGCAATCAGAAAGAACATTATCTTCTCCCCTCTACACCACAAATCAATGTGTATTTCTGCCCATATTCTGGGTCTTCATTCTGTATGGGTGGAAGACGTATAGCTGTTCCCACCAAGGCTACCTCTTTGACTTGTGTTCCCAATTCCATCCCATTCGGGCATCTTGAAGACTTCCTAAAGCAATTGTCTCCCTTTCTCTGGCCTGTATCATCAATTTCTCCTACATCTACTGGGCCATCTCAAACAGCAAGCATAATGCTGTAAAGTCATCCAGTAAATAAAGACAAGTAACAACAACAACAAAAACCTAATCCCCTTCCACTCCCCCACCCCCACCACACACGTGTACCCATGGCTCAAAGATTTGTCTACCACCTTCAGTTTGTCACATCCTATTGAACTGAACTCCTCAAATCCAAATGCTACCCCTATCCTTCCACAGAAGCTGTTCTTTCCAAGGCCATCAGCGACTCCACGTTTTAAAGTCAATGGACAAAAGCTTTGTTAAAAAATTCTTTTAACTCTCCCTGCTCCATCTCTTTCTCTGTCTCTGTCTTGGTCCAGCTCAGTGACATTCACAGCTGTTGACTACTTCCTCTTTCTACAAACATTGTTCCCTTTGAGTTAGTAAAAATGTACATATTCTTTTGTTTTTCCTTCAAGTTCATGGTGGGGGGGGGGCTCTTGATTTCCACCATTCTCTGACTCTTCCTCTACTCTGTCCTGAGGGCTCAGTCCGAGGTCACCTTCTCTTTCCATACACTCAAATCCAATCCCTTTGCATTAAATCCATCTGTATGCTAATGATTCGCAAGTTCAATTCTTACTTTGAGTGTTCTCTGATGTCCAATATCCTATAATCAAATGTATAGTCACTTGACCTCTCCCCTTTGAAGTCTAAAAGCATCTCAAAGCAAACTGGCTACAACAGAACGTCAATTCCTCCTTCTCATCCTATCCAACTGTCTCTCTCCTCATTTGACAATAAATGACACCACCTTCCACCTGGTGATTCAAACCAAAATTCTAGAAGTCCTGTTGGATTTTTCACTTTTCCTCATGCTCCACAGACTGGCCAACATCCAGATTCTTTGACTTTATCTCAAAATATGTTTCAGGGGTGCCTGACTCTTGGTCTTGGCTCAGGTCATGGCCTCACACTTCCTAAGTTCAAGCGTTGATAGTGCAAAGCCTGTTTGGGATCCTCTCTCTCCCTCTCTCTCTGGCCCTGTCCTGCTCATGCTGTCTCTCTCTCTCTCTCAAAATAAATAAGTAAATAAACTTAAAATATATGTGTGTTTCAAATCCACCGACTTTTATCCGTCTTTCAACCAGTACCATGGTAGCCCAATGATCATCATCTTTCACCCGTCACATGGCTGGTCTCCCAATGTCTACTCTTCTTCCTCTATATCCAGAGTGCTCTTGTATAGCCCGAGAATGAAAATATAAGTCACATCACATCAATCCCCCATTTAACGACTTCCAGTGGTTTTTCAGTACATTTAAAATAAAATTCAAACACCACATGACAACCTCTAAAGCTCTATATGAGTGAGCCTCTATCTACCCCTACAACCCTACCCATCCCCAGTTGCCAGTGTCCTCCTGCACTCACTGCACTCCAACATCTCTTTCCCTCCTCTGCTTGGAATGCTTTTGATCATTTTCTTCTTTGGGACTTCTGACACTGTATAAACCCCAGACTGACATTCGTCATCTTTGTAACCCATATGGCCTTGTTTCTTATTGTATTATAAAATTGTAACATAGCTTGGCTTATTGTGTGTGTCCACTTCTCCCCATCCAATGGAATGTAGGCTCTGTGAGGGTAGGGACTCCTATGTCTTATTTAATTCTGCATCACTAGTGCCTTGAGAAGTGTCTCTTCTTTAGTAGTTCCCAATAAATATGTATTATTTATCTCTTCCATATTTTGTACAGGACATATGTGTGCCATTGGACTTGCAGAGGCCGGGGACTCTGGTGTGACATGTTCTCATGGTGGGGTCAGCACATAACTCACTCTTCTCCTTCCCCAACCAAAACAGAAGGTAGGTTAGTTGTATCTCACTGGACGTTAGTCCCAGAACAGAATAACATAGTACAGCCTGGGGACGTGAGAACATCATCTTCCAGCTCCTACAAGGACACAGAGAGCTGCCTTATCTGGGAGGTGAGACTAAATCTGAATTCCTGAGTATTTGCTTAATAAGATCCAGTCACCCAAATGAGTCTGTTTAAATCAGCCCCGCAGAGAGTTAAACCTTTAATAAGCTAAATGTTTAAACAAAAGGGAAGCTGCTTAAATAAAAAAAGACTGAGATATATCTCCTCATTGTTAAGACAGGGAAAACTCTAGCACCCACCTCATAGAATAGTTGTGAGGACTCAATAGTTGATATGTCCAAAACTAGTAGAATAGTGCCTGACCCGCCGTAAACGTTGCAGAAAGAGTTAGCGATTATTAGAATTACTTATGGAACAAATCCTAGGTTGGGACTGCTACCCAACACACAGAACCCAGGGGGAACACTTTTGTGGAACAAATAAACTACGGGGTTTTTTTTCTTCCTGCAAAGTAAATCTATGCACAATGAAATTAAAATACAAAAGGGAATCGATAGCAGACACCCCGATGCCCCCACCCCTATCTCTTCTGTACTCACTTAGACGCAGTAAATCTGCTTATTAACACCTGTCTGATGGCATTTTTTTCTGGGTTCTGAAGTATGTTGAGCTCATGTTGAGCACAAGCCATATGGGTTAGAAACGTAATGCTCCTGGAAGCAACCCTTCACTGATGAAGGATAGGGAGCGGTGAATAAACACCTCAGCTTTGTCACCCCTCTGGTGACATAACTCCGAGGCCCTTGCTCGTCGATTCATTTATTTATGCCAGTGATATTATATCTCACATTCTTATTGCAAACACCTACTCAATAATGCAAACTTCCCTAGCTTCCTTCCATTCCCTCTCTCATGTCCCATTTCCTGCTGGTGTTTCTAGACATCAATTACCAAACATATTGCACTAAAGTCTTCATCTCGAGTTCTGCTTTTCAGAGAAACCAAATCCAAATCCACTTAAATAATGAAAACTGTAAGAATGGGGTAAAGACTTGTTCCCAAATTTCATTCCACTATAATCGTACTAAAGTTACCTGGAAATTTATTTGTCCTTTCCACAGGCAAGGTATACACAAGCTTTTCTTTGTTTTCTGTTTTTAATTTAGCATCAGGGATGTAATGATTAATGAAGGATGTTATTTTTTCTGGATCACATATTTCATTTCTGTACAAACTAATATTTAAAAGAAAAGATCATTGATTTGTGTTTTCTCTACTGCTGTCACAAAAGAAGAGCTTTTATTGAATACCTAGCCTTTGAGTACCGCTTTACTTGGCTTTAGGGGACAAACGAAATGAGTAAAATAATAATAATCACAACAGAAGTAATAATAATAATAATAATAATAATACCATCAGTTTGACAAGTCTTATGACCTATACAGAGAAGGTGTATAAATTCAGAACAACTACAGATAGACAAACAAATACATGCTGTAATTGAAACTTTACTTCCAGTAGGAAGAAAAGCAGAGACAGGTGAGAACATTAGGCAGAAGGAATTGCTTAGGGAAAATAATTACTACACCAGACTGTGCAGGTATCGGGAATTAGTGACTAACAGAGAGGTTTGGCCTATGTGTGTGTTTTGTTTGGGCATAAGGTTTTTAGGTTTGGGTTTTTTTTTTTTTTTTTTTTTAATTCTTTTTACCTAGACACACTTTCTGGTTAGACATGGTACTCTTCCTCTCTGCCACCAGATTTATTCCCACGTTTGATACTAGCTTCTGAAACTATTTCATTTTGTGCCCAATGAAAGAATGAAACTATGTTCCAGGATTGTATGAATCAGCCGGGGGGGAAGTGGAGGGTGGGAAGAAGACAGAGGCTGAAGATGCCTTTAGGATGCACAGAGCAGGTACCTGGAAAGTGGCCCAGCCCTCTTGGGAGCTGTCAGCCTGGGCTTATAATCTTGCAATTTTGCATATCATTAGCATTACTGGAGATACAAGGAGACAGGAAAAACATTCGGGGAGCACTAGTCACTAGTTTGGCAAATATGGAGCACAAGGACAGTTGGCCCTCATAATGGTCTGCCTTTTTGATATAACAGCATTGAAAACATAGATATGCGTACATCCAATCTACCCCCAAGGTCTTTACCTTAAGTGATATCCAAGACCCCATTTTCTCTTCAAAAAGATGGAAGATCCTGCACACTTCAGTCTCCCATTGGACATGATCACTTTTCTATCTGATTAAAAAGAAGCAAGAAAGAAAGGATGTTGGGAGTCATTTTTTCCCTCACTAGAAAATACAGGTGAGGAACCAAAGCTCAGATTTCCAAAGGAAAAGTGTTCCACAGGAAATGAATATATTGAATGCGCCTTTAAAAATTTGAAATACCCATTAAAATTGATGCATTTAAAATGAAATTCTGAATTCTAGTCTATGTCTGCGCCCTCCAATAATTCTTGAAAAAAAAAATTCCCAGAAATTACAGTGGCCCATTTTCTATTCTGGAGGCCAAACAATAAGTGGATATGTTTCAACCCCACATATGTTGATTTCAACGTTTAGACTCATTGAAAGCTAAAACAATCACGGTTTTTTTCATGAGCGGTCATAATCCAGTCGGTGTGGAGTTCTATAGGGTATTAGACTCCCCAGACGGCCATGACACGGAAGGTTCGCCGAGGTCACGGGAGCACAATGCTTGCCCTGGAGATACACATTTCCCCAATTCTTTATCGTAATACTGAGATAACACCAACAATTACCAGCCAGGATGTCAGCCTCATCCATGAGATTGGTACTCAAGAGGATCACACGGCCTGCTTTGTGCTCCTTGAGGAAGCTCCACATTCGATGCCTTGAAAAGGGATCCAACCCAGCAGTTGGCTCATCTAAGAGCAAAATCTACAGAGGATGACAACGTATAAAATCTCTCTCTCCCGCAGTAACTATTTCCACATGGTAGCATGGAGAACAGTAAATAGCAAATAATAATAACTACCCAGCGTTTATGTCCCAGAATGCTTGCAATCGTAGTTTACCAGCGGAGTCTCTCTTGACACATTACAATGACACCTCTGCTACTTTTAGGGGTCAAATGAGACCCCGACTTTTTACTAATATTCAGTCCACATTCCACGGCACGCATCGCCACACTTACTTGAGGATCTCCTAAAATGGCAATCCCAAAGGTCAGCTTTCTTTTCTGTCCTTCACTTAAATGTTCAGCGAGGTTGTCCTGAATGTTTTGTATGTCCAATTCTAATAAAATCCTTTGTACCTACGCAAGAAAACACACAACACTTAAAATCCAAGATGATGCGGACTATACGATTTTAACCGTCCATGACAGCAGTCGATCTGTATTTTTCACTAGGACCTCTTTGCCTAAATTTTGTTCCTGACCGGGTAGGTAAATCCCTGAGGGGAATTCTGTGGTCATGATTTAGCTTGGCAAATTTACCCTGTTAATCCAAGGCATGCTCCTTTACCTCTCGGTCTACCTCCTGTGGCCGAATCCCTTTTATTTTAGCAAACAGCCTGAGGTTTTCCTTCACCGTGAGGATGTCAAATTGAACATTGAATTGAGGACACACGCCAGTCATCTTTCTGATTTCCTCCAAGTCTTGTGTCTCGGAGGGATTTTTATTATAGATGGTAACTGATCCTAAACACAGAAGTTAAAAATAATTTAACATTGGGAAGAGAGAGTGTTTATTAATGCTTAAGATCTTCTATAGGAAAACATTGGCATTATGTCCACAAATATCTAAAATAATGACTTTGTAAGTTATCAACAACTCTGGATTAACCTTAACATAAATATATGTTCAGGGTGGTCTATATTTTCCCTGGAGTATCACATAACAATGGAATAAGGATAATGCTTTTCACGAAAACCTGGGAAACATGAGGTATATTCAAAATCATGGAGTCTGGCAATCAATGTTAGATAAACAAACAGTATTTGCTCTTACACAGTCAAATTTAACCTTAAAATAAGAAAGGCAACATATGACCTCATTCTATCACTGCACATATTGCCTTTGAGAAATTTCTTTTTGCTCACCTTCTGTTGGAACAGACGATCCATTAAGGATGTTTAGTAATGAAGATTTGCCAGCTCCATTATGACCCAGAATTGCTGTGATTTGACCTTCATATATGTCAAGGAGTAAGTCTGTTTTTAGAATAGAATGTTAACATTAAAAATAAGAGGGCGTTAGAAAGGGCTTGGTTCTAAACATAGAACAAAAAATTAATTTTAGTTGGATATTCTCAAGTCTTTCAATAGTTTATCCAATATTCTCCTGGCTGCTAAAATAACATGCTTCCTGTACAGTATTTGGAAATGCATACAACCACCTAAGAAGACCAAATTAATTACAATTTCAAATATTAACATTGGAACACAATTACTTCCATTGTATATGCATGTGCATATGTGAACACGTAAATATATATACAGATTTTGATCATATTCTGTATTCTTTTCTAGCCTACATTTCAAATATTAAATGATAAACATTTCTCATGACATTAATTACCTTTTAAAATATATCAACCAAAAATTATATTTTCCCCTGTTATAAATTTTCTATTCTTTCATTACAAACCTTTTGCACTTACAGGTCAGTAGAAGAAAGTCATTCACCTAAGAATCCTTTCCATTATTATTTTTTGTTTGTTTTCTCTACCACCAGGTGAAAACCACATTCTGTTTTGGAAAGTCGTTGGATGAAATTCTTAAGAATTTTGTAATACATTAAGTCTAAAAGATCAGGTTCCTTCAGTTAAATTTGTGACCTACTTTCAGACATTATTGAAATTAATTAACAACTGGGATGGATTCCAGTTCGTTCATTTTCTACCTGGATGACCTTGGATGAACTAAACACTATGAGGTTCACTTTACTCAACCATTAAATGTATTAGGAATAAGAATTATATGTAAAGGGAAAATTCTTCCTATTGTAATCCAATCCATTAAAACACTCACTTATAATTCGTTTCAAAGATTCTAAAAATCATTGGAAAAATAAGCTCCAATAATTAAGGAAAATGAAAGAATAATAAGGAATTAGTCTTGGCCACATGATATTAAAATTATTAATGATTAAAATAATATGTTAGTAGTGGAGAACTATAATAAAGTAATATGTTAGTAATAGAGTAACACCAGTGGGATAAATATAATAATTAAAATAGGGGGCGCCTGGGTGGCTCAGTCGGTTGAGCGTCCGACTTCGCTCAGGTCACGATCTCACGGTCCGTGAGTTCGAGCCCCGCGTCGGGCTCCGTGCTGACAGTCCGGGGCCTGGAGCCTGCTTCAGATTCTGTGTCTCCCTCTCTCTCTGGCCCTCCCCCCGTTCATGCTCTGTCTCTCTCTGTCTCAAAAAAATAAATAAATGTTAAAAAAAAATAAAAAAAAATAATAAAATAAAATAATATGTTACTGCTTTAGGACACACTGACTAGGGAATGTAAAAGAAGCCTAAGATGGACCAAAGTAAACAGAAAAAATAAAGATGAATGAAACAGGCTTTTAAATTCATCAAAAAGATGAATTAATTAATAAATAATTCTGGGAGAACTAAACAAGCACATTAACAAGTTTTACATTTACTGTTGTTTTTTTTTTTAATTTTTTTTCAACGTTTATTTATTTTTGGGACAGAGAGAGACAGAGCATGAACAGGGTAGGGGCAGAGAGAGAGGGACACACAGAATCGGAAACAGGCTCCAGGCTCTGAGCCATCAGCCCGGAGCCTGACGCGGGGCTTGAACTCACGGACCGCGAGTTCGTGACCTGGCTGAAGTCGGACGCTTAACCGACTGCGCCACCCAGGCGCCCCTACATTTACTGTTTATAAATGGAAAAAATGACGTTTTCAAAAGTAAGGGAAAACTGATGATCTCTATCCTGGAACTGACCCATATTAGCTGGAAAAAAAGAAATACAAGCCTCAGTTCCTCATCTGCAAAATGGGAGAGATACTATTTATCTGACAGGATTCAGTGAAAAAGTCAGTGTAACTCACTTATCATTGTTTCCATGGAAGTCATCTAACTTTAAGTGTTCCTATTATTACTGCTGTTGCTTTTAATTATTGCTTCTTCCCACAAGTGTATACATTTTTATAACCTTGGAGGGAAATGATTTGAAATATGCATAAAAATCTTAAAAATATAGTCCCTTTGAGTTATCTGCTTTTAGAAATTTGTATCCACAATTATATTCACAATGATTAAACAAGAAGGCTTATTATGGTGGGGTTTTTTTAATGTTAATTTATTTGTTTTTGAGACAGAGAAAGAGAAAGCGAGTGGGGCAAGGGGCAAAGAGAAAGGGGGACAGAGGATCCAAAGCCACTCTGAGCTGACAGCATAGAGTTCAATGTGAAGCTCATGGAACTGAGATCAGGACCTGAGCCCCTGCTGAGCCACTCAGTCACCCCCTAGTGCTTTTTTTTTCTTTTTATGATAAGGACAAAATTGGAAACAAGCCAAATTTCATTCACTAGTGTCAGTCAATTGAGGTGTCCACACATGGGAATCCCATTTAGCCACTGAAAGCCAGGCTGCAGGTAAGGACTTCAAAGCGTGTTCCCAAAGGTGTTCCAAAGTTGCTACAGGAAGTAACTGCGAGGGGAGAAGGTTGAGAGCTTGCAACTCCCCATTACTTCCCCAAGAGCCCCTGGAACTGTTGATTTCATATAGCGTTTCTACGCAGTGATTTTCATCACTTCTAATTTTTAAATTTTTTTGAAGATGTTGTAAAAAGTCGTTCATGGTTATTGATGAGTACAAAAGTGGTTCATAATGCACGCTGGAAAACTGAAATGACAAATTAAAAAAAAAAAGACTTCAATGTATCGTTGGCGAAAATTCAAGAAAGAAACCACAGATGGAGATGGTATTGGATGGGAAAAACCTGGGGGTAGGCGGCGGGGCGGAGAACAAATTTGCTGACACGGGTACAGAAAATTCTCAAAGTGAGAAATGACCTCAGAAGGATAAGTGAGACTGAGTTAAGGCACACTACGGACTAAAAAGTAAATGCAATACTAAAGCACTGGACAGACAACCATGAACCTTAGGGAAGGTCTCTGGCTCTTCTCTTGTAACTTCTCAGGTTTCCCGTCTCTTGTAAAAATCAGTCACATTCTTCCTAAAAGTCATTACTAATAAACACAGGCTGTCCTCTATAAAATGAGGCCACTAACTTGGATCTTACCTAAGTATTTGTTACAGAGAACTATTTGTCAGAATCTAGTATCAGATGCATTGGTTCATTCAAACTTCTAACTGTGTTTGCCGTGGAGATGGTCACTTGTGAAATTTCATTCATGGTCAATGGGGTTACTCACCTTGTTTTATTTATTTTTAATATTTATTTATTTATTTACTTAAACTCAAGTTATTTATTTATCTATTTATTTATTTATTTAAACTCAAGTTAATTAACATAAAGTGTAGTCTTGGTTTCAGGAGTAGATGCCAGTGATTCATCGCTTACATATGACACCCAGTGTTCCTCCCCAAAAGTGCCCTCCTTAATGGCCATCACGCATTTAACCCATCCCCCCCGCCCACCTCCCCTCCAGCAATCCCCAGTTTGTACTCACCTTGATTTAGTTAATCTCACCAGTACATAGAAACTATATAAATTCCCTGGCTAGTATAAAAATATATATATCAATTTTACGTCTAGATGGTCTTTCCTCACAGTGCAAATAAAATACAACATTGTTTTTAGCAAGCCGTCTTTAAAACCAAAGTGAAATCATACCTTTCATTGCATGGCCCTATTCCTGTAAATTAGTGAATCCATGAAACACCTGGAAGGATTTTATAGCCAGTTCTCAATCACAGTTAATCTCCAAATGGTGGAGTTAGCTTGTTTGTATTCTGTTTTCTTTTTCTGTTTTGCTCGTGTGCATGTGCTCACGTGGAATTCTTCCCATTTTTTGCAATAAAGAAGTCAATGAAACAATGAAACGTTTCTCTTTACCTTTCAGTGCTTCTGTTTTTCCAGACTTTCCTGTATATTCTTTTTTGACGTTTTTGATTCTGCAAAGACAGAAGTGGTGTTTACTCAGCCAATGCAGAAGTGAAAGCAGCAGAGGTCAGGAACAACCCCAGTCACGGTGACAGATACACCAACCCCCTTATGTGAAATAAGGGATGCTATAACCAGTCTGCTCAGAAAGACAGAGACTTGCTTTTGAGTAAGCATTTTCCCCAAGAGAGAAAATAAAAGTCGCTTTAGAAAAGTTACAGTTAAATTATTAATGTTTTGCTTAGAGAAGCAGAACACTTTAGAATGGTTCTCACCTTCTGTCTTTGGATGTTTTCTACTCTGTACACAATCAGCTCGTTAATCTGCACTCTTTAACTCTCCCCTCTCACCCTCTCCCATGCCCTCCCATCCCCTCCCACCCCTTTCAACCTTGTTCATTCATCAGACCCTCTGTCACCTGCATTTTCTATAGTTTCCTCTCTGATAGCTTCTCTTTGGCCTGTACTCTGCTTTGGATACAATCAGATTTCTCTCCTCTTTAAAAAAAAAATTTTTTTTTTAAATCTTTATTTATTTTTGAGAGAGAGAGAGACAGAGTGCGAGCAGGGGGGAACAGAGAAGGGAAACACAGAATCAGAAGCAGGCTCCAGGCTCTGAGCGGTCAGCACAGAGCCTGTTTCGGGGCTCGAACTCATGAACCATGAGATCGTGACCTGAGCTGAAGTCAGATGCTTAACCGACTGAGCCACCCAGGTGCTCCTCTCCTCGTCTTATTAAAAACAATATTTTCCGGGCACCTGGGTGGCTCAGTTGGTTAAGTGCCTGACTTCAGCTCAGGTCATGATCTCCTGGTTCATGAGTTTGAGCCCCTTCGAGCCCCGCAGTGGGCTCTGTGCTGACCGCTCAGAGCCTGGAGCCTGCTTTGGATTCTGTTGTTTCCCTCTCTCTCTCTGGACCCGCCCCCCCCCCCTCCTAAAAATAAACATGAAAAAATGTTTTACAATTTTTTTAAAAATAGCAAATTCTTTCCATGTCCATTTTCTCACTTCCTCCTCGATCACTCTGAACCCACTATTCTAGTGAACCTCCTCATACTGAAATCATTAGTGGCCCCCTAATTATTAAATGTAACAAAGACTTCTCTTTCCTCACTTATTGGATTATGGGTCGCTATTGGTGTCGGTGTCCTGGTTGAAAGTGTTTACGTTCAAGGTAACATTGGATTTACTGGCTTTCTTCCTATTTTCCTAAATGTTTCATCTCGGTTTTCTTGTAAGGTCCTCTTCTTTTGCCAGACACATTATCTTGGTGTTCCACAGTGTTCTCCAGGTACATGATGGTCTTCCCATTCTTGACTCTCTTGATGGGTTATCTCATTGATTCTCATGGTTTTTACACCAACCTAATGCTAACCCTATCCTTTCCTCCCAGCATTAGGCTCCCACATCTAAAGGTTTCATTCGAATATCACACACGCACATACACACCCCTCTAAATGGGTAATGACCAAACTTGAATGAACATTAGAATCCCAAAGGGAACTAATACAGGAAGAGGCAGGAACCAGGCTCCGACAAGTTAGAGATGTCATGACTACATAAGATCATGTATGGTGGCATCTTTAATTCAAAGGGAAATAATTTGGTCAACCGCTTTTCTGAGCATGGATCAAAATTAAAGTAAGGACAATTATTCAACCAGGACACTGGCAGTGGGTGGGGTTACACCAAAGAGTCAGGAAATATAAAAGAGAAAGGCTTAAAATGGTGCTGAATCTGACCACAGTGGGACACCCATTGAAGTGGGGTTTTAATGTGTGTGTGGTTTTTTTTTTTTTTTTTGAGAGAGAGAGAGAGAGAGAGAGAGAGAGAGAGAGACAGAGAGAGAGACAGAGATCATCCATGAGCAGGGGAGAGGGGCAAAGGGAGAGAGAGAATCTTAAGCAGGCTCTGCATGGGGCTTGATTCCACAACTCTGGGATCATGACCTGAACCAAAATCAAGAGTCAGATGCTCAACCGACTGAGCCACCCAGGTGCCCCTTAATGTTTTATTTTACTAAAGAAACTTCCCTTTAGGAGTAGCCGGTTGTTTTTGGATTTCAGAGATGAAGATAGCCATTTGGGGCAGACATCCTGTCTACGCTCTGGGAATGTTGCACGAATGGGCTAAAGTTATAGGAATGGACGGTTGTGCATACAAGTGATCCCAGAGAAGGAAAAATTGGGAGGAGGCAATAATGGGTGAGAGGGAGCCAGTTTTGAATAAAATATAGATATTTTTACATAGCCATGATCTTGATTCTGGTTAGAGCTCTGCATGAATTCCTCTATACTTTCAGATATGTATAGCTCACAGGCTGCTAGGGAAAGAGGAAGTGTCCATTGGCATATAAAGGGGAGACCACCTGGGAAAAAGGGAATCATTACAGTAGTATCTTCTAGATCCATGCAACATATTGGGATTGATTGTGATATTGTTGACACTTGTCTAGTGGTGGGGAAGGCAAGGGTTTCCCTAAGAAAGGGTCGCTATGAGGAAAGAAGAGTTAAGACTTATGCACTGGGAACAGTGTCTAATGTTGGGTGGTAAACAGTCAACTTTAGGTTGTCTTGAAGCCCCAGAACCTGCTTCACTGGTGACTGAAATGTACAGAAACTTGTCACCGAAGAGCTACAAGGTTGGGCACCTAAGCCTGGTTTGCTACTTTGGTGTGGATCTGGGGTGAGTTGTCCTGCAATGGAGTCAAACGCTTTAGTGTAGAGGTCTTGGATCAGATGACTTTTCTTTCCTGATTTGTTAGTGGCTCCAACCTCCACTTTAGTAAATAATCCAGACCAAGAGACAGGGACCTCCAGAGTTAACACTGCATAGATGGGTCAGGTTTGGGAAGTAAGGGGAACAAAGATGGCGGGTGAGGACATTTTACTCTTCTCTCTTTTGCAGAAGTAGAAAAACAAACATCTTTTGATCGACATAACTAACCTCAAGACTTTTTTGGAAGATTACATCTGAAAGTTATTATAATTTGAATAGTAATAGAGTTTTATTTTTTGTGTTCTCAACGAGTGAAGAGGAACTGAGGACACTGAGTTTTGGGCGATTATTCCTCAATTGGCCTTTCTCTTTCAGATAGATGTTTTCATTGAGCTGAGGTCGGTAGGGGCTGTGGCCCCTCAGGAAGCTTAACAGAAAATAGGGTCTGAATTAGAAGGATGAAGTTCAGGTATGTAAGTTCACCTTATGCTCTTTGTCTTAGGCAGAAATAGATCACTTCCTAGCTATAGTGCCATTTTATTCCTCTTCCTTCACCTCCTGACATCTCTACAGTAGCCAGGGGCTAAGAGAATAGACAGACTCTGGATTCCCATCCTGGCTCCCCATTTATGAATGCATGACATTGGACAAGAGACTTAACCTTTCAGAACCTCACCTTTCTCATTTATAAAATGGGCCAAATAGAAGTGCCCACCTTACAAGCTTTGGTTGAGTAGTAAGTGCGTGTCTGGTTCCTAGTAGGCACTATGTGAATATCGGCTAAATGAGTGGTTTATATTTAAAACCCTCTGGTTCTTCAATTTTAGGGCACATTAGAAAAACCTATAGGGCTCCTTAAAATCTGCAAATTCTTGGGCGTAAGCCCATACTCCCTGAATTAGAATCGCTTGAGGTAGGATCTGATGGCAGAGATATTTTAAGAACTCCTTATATGAATTTCAAACAATCCTACAAAGTAAATATTACTCTTGTTCATTACAGGGTGGGAGATCCAGAGAAACTTACACATTTTTTTTTTCTCAGATTACACATCAGATGAGAGGGCATTGTGGTATTGAAGTCTAAAAGTTTTTGAGTCCAAGTTTCTTACTTCTTCCATTATATCACATAAGCCAGACAAACTATAGAGGAAGGAATTTGGAGAAAGAAAAGAGTAAGCATGAAAGAGAGGCATGAGACAAAAGTTAGAAATAAGGAGGGAGACAAGATGGCGGGTGACGTGGTAACATTATATGGAGCGAAGCAAAGAGAATTTTCCTTTCAAGGAGCAATCAAGAGCCGTTGGTGGTCATGTGGAAGAATTCAAAGTGACATTCACAAAGACAAATTTCTTCTTCAATATTTTGTTCAAGTTTGCCTTGCACCCACCCATATATTGGTATAAGTGTGATTACCTGATGGCTTCTTTTCCTTGGAATTCTGGAGCTACAGGTTCGAAACAATCATCAGAAGGATGCTCAGGATCTATTTCTTTCTCAGTGAACTTATTATTAGTCCTTTGGTGTTGGAAACAAGACGAGTTCAGGAAAAATAATGGAGAGTAATGGCGTTCATTTCCACCTAATGCATCAAGAGGCAATACAGTATTGGATCATTAACATTAGAACCAAGAGCAAAGAAGCCTTATTCAAAATAGTGCAGAGTGTCTTAGACTTAAGCATCATAGAGAAATTGTTTTCATTATAACTTCTTATTACTGAAAAGAAAACTGGTCATGAAGTAAACAATGAAAATTCAAAGGAAATAACGTATTATCACAAAAGCCAAATAGTACCATAGAACTTTCAATAAATACACATATACAAAGGCTTGAATAAAATGTGGTCCAAAATATATTTAGAATGAATGAAACCGAACATTTAGGGGGGAAGGCCTTAATATGGCACATAAAAATAACTGGAAACATGTTTGTGGACCTCAGAAATCCCTTGATCGCAACAATACGACTGGACGTGGTACTGAAGTACCTATGGAACGTGTATGTAAAGTACAGAAAGAAATTATATTTGTTCAGGATAAATACACTGTCATTTTCCAAATGTAAAACACAGAAGTAGTATTTGTTGCTAAGGGCTTTCAGATATTAAACCAGAAGTGACAGAAAGATGGGAATATATAAAATAATTGCACGGAAGCGTAGAAGACAGGGTTAAATACAAAGTGGAAAGAACATAAAAAGTAAGATAAATAAATAAGATTGTGCAAGAAAAAAAGTGTTCTGATTCTAGCATGTGGGCAGGAAGTCTGCACTTGTGAAATTTTTGGTTGTTGGTAAGATAGAGAAAATTTAACTGGGTAATATAGTTCTGTAAATATGAACAACTGATTAAAAATTTTTCAGAATAAGGCTGAGGACGTCCTCTTTCATTTTTATTTTGTTACTTCCTTAAAGGATGGACGTGTCACCTTGTGAAGTGGTCCTCCAAGAAGGAGAGGGAGTAGGGGAGAACCTGATTGTTCCAGACCTGGGGTCCTTTCTGGATGTTCAATTCACAATCTGCCCCACATTCTTGTAAGAACTACTTACTAAACACCTTCCACCATACGATAGATCGACACTTGCCAAAACCATGTGGGGAATTAATTTATTGCAGCTCATTTTGAAACAAGTCTTACATATCATTCTTTGAAAACACTTTCAGGGATTCTTGAAAAAAGTACCATTATTTAATCACTGCATATTCATAATGTATATTATTAAAAGCAGAAGACTAATTGTTTTCCCATGAAAATTCCTTCAAACTGCTAAAACTATGAAGCAGGAATAAAGAACTCATTCAGTTTGTGATAGGAAATATTTGTTATTCTTTACTTCTTTTTTTTAAAATTTTTAATGTTTATTTATTTTTGAGAGAGAGAGACAGAGTGTGAGCGGGGAGGCGCAGAGAGAGAGGGAGACACAGAATCCAAAGCAGGCTCCAGGCTCTGAGCTGTCAGCAGAGAGCCTGACGCGGGGCTAGGACTCATGAACCACAAGATCATGATCTGGGCCAAAGTCGGATGCTTAACGGACTGAGCCACCCAGGCGCCCCTGTTATTCTTTACTTCTTTAAGTACATTTACATAACCTTAAGTAAAAACCTACAATGTGATCAACATGTGCAGAGGTCGAAGAAAAGCCACTTTTACTTACAGGGTAAGATTTTGTCAAAATATAATGCCAATGCCAGGTAGAAAAGCGCATCAAAAGCCAATACAGAAAAAGTTGCTATCAGTACATAGGAGTCTCCTGAAGGGTCAGGAAAAATTACACCGTTCATAGTACTATCCAAGTGGATAATCTAAGATTCAAGCAGAAACAATCATTAATAAGTATTTAAATTAAACACAAAAATAATCCAGTGTGGCAGCAAGATTTATCATTTTATTAAACAGATTTTTCAAGAAGCCCTTATAATGAAGTTATTGGTGAAACTATTTCTGACAACAAAGGAATACTGGAAGGAAATACTGATTTAAAAAAAATGTTCTAAGAATAGGACATTTTCTTGTTTTCATAAAGTCATTGCAATGTTGCAAAATATCTGTTCTATGCAGCAAAAAGAACACAAGTTTTTGAAAGAATATGAAAAATTATTTGAAGCATCTTAGTTGGATAATGATAAGAGAACTTTTTCTAGTTATTACTGCAAATAAAGATATGTTTATAATTTTGTCATGTGATAATAGGTATAATGTTCTAGATGTTGTTCTAAGGCTTTTTATAATATCTCATTTAATCCTTATCATAACCTCATAAGGTAGGCCTTATTATTTTTCTAAATGTTTATTTATTTATTTTGAGAGAGAGAGAGAAAGAGGAAGGGGCTGAGAGAGAGGGGGAGAGAGATTCCCAAGCAGGCTGCACGTTGTCAATGCAGAGCCTAACTCGGGACTCAAACTCACAAACCATGAGATCATGACCTGAACTGAAATGAAAAGTCAGACGCTCAACTGGCTGAGCCACGCAGGTGCCCCTAGGCTGTGTTCTTTTTATGTGCATTTTACATATGGTGAAATTGAAGCACAGAGAAACTGAGTGGCTTAACCAAGCAAAGTCAAAATCACGTAGGAGTGGCAAAGCTGAATTCAACACATGAAGTCCAGCTCCCAAGCCCAGTTCCTCACACTGGACAATATAAACTCCACTTATGTAAAATGTTAACGTTTCACGACAAAGTTGAGTTTATTCCGGAAATGCAAGTCTGGGTTGACATTTGAAGATCACTCTATGCAATTCAACATAAACCAGATTGAAGGAGAAAGTGAACTGGTTAGTGAAATAGGTGCAGAAAAAAGCATTTGATACAATTCAATACCCACATATAATAAAGTCTCTTCGCAAACTGAGAAGATAAGCGATCTTCCTAAACCTGGCAAAATAGATGTACACATACCAATACCAAAAATCATCCTTTTTGTGAAATGTCGAAAGCTTTTCCTTTGCCTGCATTTCTATTCAACATTGTACTGGAGGTCCCAGTCTCCTCGATAAGGCAAGAAAAATAAGTAACTAGCATTAAAAACTGCAAAAGGAAAAAAAATAAACTATCATTATTTGTAGACAACATGATTATGCATAAGAAAATCCCAAGATAAAACCTAGAAAAATACTAGCTTTTAAAGTTTATTTATTTATTTATTTATTTATTTATTTATTTATTTATTTTTGAGAGAGACAGAGAGAGAGAGAGAGCATGGGAGGGGCAGAGAGATGGAGACAGAGAATCCCAAGCAGACTTTGTGCTGTCAGCACAGAGCCCAATGTGAGGCTTGACCTCACGAACCCATGAGATCGTGACCTGAGCCAAAATCAGGAGTTGGCTGCTTAACCAACTGAGCCACCCAGGCGCTCTTAGTTTTAAAGAATATAGCAAGGAAACTGGATACAGTGCCAATATACAGAAATCAGTTGTATCTCTCTACATTTATGACAAACATTTAAAAATAAGAATCTAAACACAGATGCTATTTATAATGGCATCAAATGTATTAAAAAAGGGGTATAAAATTTGGAATAAATAAAAAAATGTGCAAGGCTCTCAATACTTAAATTACAAACAGCAAATGAATGTGAAGATATATTATTCATGATCAAAAGAAAAGTGTCAATTTCCCTGAAACTGATTGAAAAAATCAAACTGCATCCCAACATGAGCAGCTTTGTGCACACATACATATGCGTGTGTATCACTCAATAAGTTAATTCTAAAATTTACACCATTCAAAGAACCTAGAATAGAAAAGTCTCTCTTTGGAGAAGAAAATCAAGTGGTAAAACCGTTACCACCATATATCAAGACACATAAAGCAAAAACAATTTTAAGATAATGTAGCAACAGTTCAAGAGTAGACAGATGGGTTAATACAGGATTGGTTGAGCTCTGACAAAGGAAATATAGCAGTCTGTTCAGGGAAAGGATGGTCTTTTCAACAAATTAAGTGGAAGAAATTGGATATTCATGTAGAAAAATTAATATTGCTTCTACATATAGATATCCGAAAGTTATTTTGAAATGGATTTTATATCCAAATGGAAAAGTAGAATCAATTTAGCTTCCAGAAAAGAACATGGGAGACAAACTTGGCTAGAAAAAAATTTTTTTAAGCTTATTTATTTATCTGGGGAGACAAAGCACATGTGCATATGTGCACTGGTGAGCTGGGTAGGAGCAGTGAGAGGGGACAGAGAGAGAATCCCAAGTAGGCTCCGTGCTGTCAGCTCAGAGCCGGATGCAGGGCTCGATCCCGTGAACCGAGAGATCATGACCTGAGCCAAAATCAAGAGTCGGAGGCTTAACTGACTGAGCCACCCGGGCACCCCTGGGAGAATATCTTTATGACCTTGGGGGAATGCAATGATTTCTTAAAGATACAAAGCACTCTACAGAAAAGAAAACGCTCATTAAAAGCACCATTGAGCAAGTAAATATGTCAGCAACAAATGTCTCATAGCTCGCGTATGTAAGATATTCCTACAAAGCAATAAGGAAAAGACTAAAAGTCAGTTTAAAAAAAAGTGGGGGGGGGGAAACCTGGATAGACACTTTATAAAAGAGAAAATCCAAAATGCCACTAAGTGTACGAAAAAGAATGAAATTTCATCAAACATCAGGAAAATGCAAATTAATACCCCAAGATTTTTACTGCAGATCCACCAGAATGGCTAAAATTTGGCAGACTAATAATACCAAATGCTGGTAAAGATTCGGGACAACTGTAACTCGAAACATCTGGGGCAAAAGTAAATTGTTTCAACCACTTTGGAAAAATACTTGGTAGTAGCTATGAAGATTAAGATATATGTATCCTAGATCCTACTATCCAACTCCGAGGTCTGTACCGAACAGAACTGAATGCCCATATTCACTAGGGTAGATGCATAAGGATTTTTTGTAGTATTAATAGTAGTCAAAAACTGGAAAAGATTTCCAGGCAACACTAAAAACAGGCAACACTAAAAAATTAGGCTTAGGAACACACATTAGGTGGGGATGAGGAAGTGAAGATCACAAAACTTTTACCTTCAGGAGCAAAGAGTGGAGTTGTGGAATCCTTCTATTTCTTGATCTAGCTCATGAGCGTTTTGATACACTTAGTACCTATTTGTTACACTCTGTATTTATAGTCTTGACAACTTTTCAGATTTGAGGTTTCCAAAAGCGGTTTACACAATTTTTAATAGAGAATGCCTTCATTATATAAAGTAAAAACGAATATCGTATGATTTCATTCGTATGTGGAATTTAAGGAACGTGACAGATGTGCATAGGGAAAGGGAAGGAAAAATAAGATAAAAACAGAGAGGGAGGCCAACCATAAGAGACTCTTAAATACAGAGAGCAAACTGAAGGGTGCCGGAGGGGAAGTGGAAGGGCGGGGTGGGCTAAATGGGGGATGGGCGTTAAGGAGGACACTTGCTGGGATGAGCACAGGGTGTCATATGTAAGTGATGAATCTCTGGGTTCTACTCCTGAAACCAATACTACACTGTGTGTGAACTCACTTGAATTTAAATAAATAATGAAAAAAAGAAAGGTGAATAGCTGCATATGAGAAACAAGAAGAAAATGCTTCCGAATGAAAATACACCTGAGAGGGGGAACTCTGTCTTATTCAAGATGTTCTTATTCAAACTTCCTTATGTGATGATGATTTTTCTACACTGGAATAATAACATTCTCAAATCTAGTCTTAGGCTAGAATTGTTTAGCATAAATGCTCCTAATTTGAAAGAGCACTTAGGGGCACCTGGTTGGCTCAGTTGGTTAAGCATCCGACTTTGGCTCAGGTTATGATCTCACAGCTCGTGGGTTTGAACCCCACCTCAGGCTCTGTGCTGACAGCTCTCTCTGCCCCTCCCTTGCTCACGCCCTGTCTGTCTCTCTCTCTCTCAAAAATGAGTAAACATTAAAAAAAGAGAAAATGTTTGCAACCATGAAGAGTTATGAAGTACCAAGTTCTTTTGAAAGTTCAATAATAAAGAATTAACTAGGCTCCTACCTTACTCAATCCAGCAGTAAAGGTAAATGGGCTGCAGATACTCAAAATCCACTCCAGAGAGGAAGGGAGTTGTCTGTAATAGGCGGCGAATCCCACGCCCCCCCAGAAGACAATGAGGAGAAACATAACCAAATTGGTGAGGACCGTTTTCTTTAGCAACACACTCATCAGGAACACTAAAGCTATCTGAAAGAGAGAGAAGACGTCTAGCCATTAAACAGCCATTACACAATAAATACAGATGTCTAGATCATAACATAAATATTTACCAGCGAGACGCTGATGAAGATATCAAGGCATCACAATGCTCAGTCCTTCCCTCAACCCCTTTGTAAAGAGGATCCTTATTTGCTCTCCTCAACTGCTAGGCATTAGTTGCTGAAGAAAGGGCAGGGGGAAAGCTGTGCGTGCCGAGGACAAGGATACACGTGCACACTTGGAAACACCCAAAGAAACCACATTAATGTCTTAAGAAAGAACACCTATGTACCCTCTCCAGGAAACACCCTGGGAGGTGGGGGCGGGGTGGTGTAGAGGCTCTTGCTTTATGAAGGAAGAGGGGTGACATGGGAAGAGAGGGCAAGATGGAGTGTCAGATGGAGATACTGTGCAAGCCACCATGTTATGGGGAAACTTTGGGACGAAGACACAGGTCCACCCCTCAAACGCATCCTCATGAACCATCTAGAAAAGTCTTAGAGTCAAAATATTTTTAGAGTCAAGGTGTTTT
The DNA here is from genome assembly GCF_022837055.1 of Prionailurus viverrinus. Classification (NCBI taxonomy): domain Eukaryota; kingdom Metazoa; phylum Chordata; class Mammalia; order Carnivora; family Felidae; genus Prionailurus; species Prionailurus viverrinus. The sequence continues at coordinate 41,953,552 of NC_062574.1, forward strand.
TTTTTCTTTTTGAGGCATCGTTGCATTAATGCAGACTTTATGCAAAAGAGAGGTCCAATTGTATTTCATACTAGATCAACTTCTCAACAACTCCTAGAGACTTTCTCAAGCAAGTACGCACACACCTGCACACAAAGCGGACATGAAGGAAATAATGAACTGTAATGACCTCCAGAGAACTTCATTTTTACTACATCTAGCTACGACCTAAAGCAGAGAACGTGGTAATAAATGTATGCACTTACCAAGGACAAGCCATATAAGAAGAAGAGTGTACATATGACCATGAAGCCTGTCATGACTATAATTTGGGTAGATGTTATGACAACTGTAATGATTATGGAAATAATGAAGATGAAGCCAGCATAGATTAAGCCCCAGGAGAGCCTAAAAGAAGACAAAAAGTTATTTCAGTTATTTTAACTTCATTAGGAAATAGTTAAAACCTACCAAAAATCTAAAGAATGATACAATGTTTACCGTTCTATCTGCCTACTTAGATTAGTAACTAAAATGTTATTAATATTACATTGGTAGGGCTGTGCTGCTGCCTCCTGGCTAAGCATCAGCTCTGCATCCACTTATCGTATAAATAGAATGAACATCTGCAAACATGGCATCATCTTGTATGTGTTCTGTTGTTGCTTGTCTACATCAATGGACATATATTCATATTCATATTCATCAATGGACATATATTCACTGTTGTATAATAATATTTCATCATATGACTATATCCTAATGTTCTCCTGCCCATGGACTTCTAGGTTGTTCCAATTTTTGTCTCCAATTTTTATTTATTTGTTGTTGCCAAGACCACTCTCGTACTTATCTTTTTTGGGAAAATGCACAAAAGTGTCTCAAAGGGGTAAATGCTGAAGTAAAGAGATTAAGCTCTTTGTGCCTTCAGCATTATAACATATTACCGAGGTGTTCTGACCGTAGAAATGGGAGGGAATATAACTAAGCTGCTGATCAGTCAGGGAACCACGGAAGCCCCGGGGGCAGAGGAGAATTGGACCGTTCTTGAGGATTTCAGCCGGCTGGACCTCCACGCTCCCTAGTAGTAGAAAACTGAAATTTCGTAATTCCTCCAGGCCCATTCTTTTCTTGCTATTCCTGTTCATGTTTCCTTTTTTGAAAGCTGATATAAATGAGGGTACAGCCTTAAGTGCTCATTCTGTGTTGTTTTAGATGTGCTGGGGTTCGCATTTTTATCAGGTGGTTAGTAAGAAATAGTATTCAGTCTTAGATCTAAGAGGACCACACAAGGTGTTTGAGTCCGGGCTTCCTGTTTTACAGATAAGTAAACTGTAGGTCCTACTGTTACTTCATGGGCCTATTCAAGACCCACCGAGTAAATCAGTAGCCAAGCCCAGACGACAGTGCGCGCTCTGCTCAGTCCTCTTGCCTCTACATGAAATTGCCCAACTGAATAAGAATCCGGGGCGTCCGGGTAGCTCAGTCGGTTAAGTGTCCGACTTTGGCCCAGGTCATGGTCTTGCGGTTTGTGGGTTGGAGCCCTGCTTTGGGCTCTTCGCTGACCGCTCGGAGCCTGGAACCTGCTTCAGATTCTGTGTCTCCCTCTGTCTCTGCCCCTTCCCTGCTCACACTGTCTCTCTCAAATGAATAAATGTTTAAAAAAAAAATTAAAAAAAAAATTCAACAGCTGAAAAAAATAGTGAGAGTATTAAAACCAGGAACTTGCATCAATATGCCCCAGAACAACTGGTTTAATTACTGCTTATTCGACTTCTTTTTAAAGGTCATGGCATTACAGTGATTCAGCCTTTGTTGGAAACATCAGCATTTTTGGAAAGCATATGGCATTCTGCAGAATCCACTTCCTGAGTACAGAAGGGAACTGCTACAGGTGGGAATTAAAATTCTATACAGTAGGAGAATTGCAAATGAAGGAACTTAAAACATTACCTAGAAAAGGGAACTCATTGCAGGGAGTTTGGCCAAGGGGGGGGAATGGGGGGGATGTTAATAAAGCTGTGAAAGCCTTCACGATAAAAACAAAGCAATTCAGTCATCACACTTAAATAATAAATGCTGATGACATTTCACAGTTATTTCACATTACTTAAAAAAAAAGGTTGTGATACAACTTATTTCCAGTAGACACCCTGTACTTGGCAAAAACATTTCAGATTTGTTTTTTCCTTTTTAGTTTTAAGGATATATATATGGATATATAGATATATGGATATATATCTATATATCCATATATCCATATATCTATATATCTATATATCTATATCTATATCTATCTATCTATCTATCTATCTATCTATCTATCTATTCGTTTTGCTAACTTTACGTTACATGCATACTAAGAAGCATTTACCCTGAGGATGAATCCACATGTAAATATCCAATACCTTTCTGATTTTAATCCAGAATTGACTTGTGCCCCCCCATTCTCAGGTGACTACAGGAATACTGCCCCACAGGACATCCTCTGAACTAAAAAACAGTCCTATTTACACAGAGTCCCCCTCTCTACCCCCCTAACAGACTCCATTCATTCCTTTGCATTTGCCAAAGTTTCACTGCAAACCACTCTTTTTTTTTTTTTTCATTTCAGAAACACATTTTCCTCTTTTTCTGTTTCACAATTAAGGTATGTTAGAATCAAAACTCTCTCTGTTAATCAAATATACTTGATAGAAAATTTAAAATTTCCTAGACCATAATGTTATTTTAGGGAACATGTGACTTACAGATGATTGTTCAGTAAATAATTCCTCACCCATTCCAAATAGTTCCATAGCCACAAAGAGTAATTTTCTTGATGTGGGGACTATACAAAGACACATTTCCCAGGATTCAGTATTGAAAAATGTTAGTTTTTTTTTAAGTTTATTTATTTATTTTGTGTGTGTGTGTGTGTGTGTGTGTGTGTGTGTGTGAGAGAGAGAGAGAGAGAGAGAGAGAGAGAGAGAGAGAGAGAGAGACAGGGAGGGGAAGAGAGAGAGAGAGGGAGAGAGAGAATCCCAAGCAGGCTCTGAACTGTCAGCACAGAACTCACGGGGCTCAAACTCATGAATGGTGCAATCATGACCTGAGCTGAAATCAAGAGTCGGATGCTTAACCAGCTGAGCCATCCAGGCGACCTCTTGGAAGCTTAGAGCTTGTATGATTTGTGTTTTTATCTTCTAGTCTTACCCGTGATCATTCTGTGAGATCCTTGTTTCTATTCTTCAATCATTTGTTTTTATTATAATACAAACACACACACACACATAGATAGACACATACATAAATATACGTGTGTTTAAATATATGTATTTAAAAACATCTAAATCATTTTTGAATGAGTCAAGATACAAAGATATCAATATATGAACAAATGCCCTTATTGAGCCCTTCCAACATGCCACCCTAAGTGCTATATGCACTGGGCACATTTTATAGGACATCTCAAGTCCAACACATGGTACTTAAGTGCTGCAAAAAAATATATCCCTGCTGATCAAACCTCTGAACACAAGCTAGCCATTATAGGATCATACTTTCTTCAAGTATGAGGAAGTGCGGAGAAGTCAAAGGATAACCATGGGCAGACCAAACAGGAGGGGTGCAATCGGGGCCGCTGCATTGGAGTCTCAGCTGTGGCACACGGTTTTGGAAATAATGACACGTTTTTACCACTTCCTAATTTCTGATTATTCGTTGCACTGCTTGAATCAGTTACTCACCAGAAGGCTGAATCTTGTAGACCCATCATTTTCATCAAATCCTTCCATTTTTTCCTCTCTTTTGTAACGTTGAGCGATATAAAGTGTATCAATGGAAAAAAGTAAAGAAGGCAGTAGAAAATAAACATCTCCTTTTGAAGAATGCTTTTATGGATAAAAGGTAAAGTCTTCATGTTTATAGCAGTAACTGACATCAACTCTTCTGTCACAGAGCGGTTTGTTGCGATCTAAAGTGGGGTTTAAACAAGGAAAATCATTATTGGAAAAAATAGGAACTGAACAGGCTATGGTGAAATCCACACAAGCTTATGAGGGCTATACCAACATCAATTCCCTGATTTTAATATTGTTCTGCGGTTATGAAAGATATTACCGTTAGGAGTAACTGGGTGGTGGGTACACGGACTTCCATGTACATTGGTTTTTGCCATTTCCTTTCCCATCACTCTGAAACTCCTCGAAAATTAAAGTTAAAAACAAAAGCAATGGGTTCCTTCGCCCAAATCCAATCTCAGCCTTTGTATCCCTACTTCATTGTACAAACGTATGAAAACCTGAGCATATATCACCTTTCACCCAAATCTCGATACCTGTGGAACGAGTTTACGTGAATTATTAGAACTTTTCTTACTTGTATGATAGCAGCATCAATGGCAGTTTGTAAAGTCACAAATCCTCTATTCCAGTATTTGGCCAGAGAACAGGAAAAGTCACCATGCATATTCCAACAATGAGCTACAAGCACAAAGGGAGGCCATACCATAAGCGACGTTAGCAGATGGACGTCATTAGAGAACAAGAAATGAGAACCCAAGGGAAAACAATCTAGAGGAGTCTCCACCAGTCAGAACTTATAACCACATAGGAAAAAAAAAATACCAAATAAAGTTCTTAATGAGGCAAATTTTATTCTCCGAGACTGTAGTATGCGTAGGAAGTCTTAGACATGAAAAGAAGGTGAAAGCTGGGGCGCCTGGGTGGCTCAGTCAGTTGAGCGTCTGACTTCAGCTCAGGTCATGATCTCACAGTTCAAGAGTTCGACCCCCCCATCGGGCTCGTGGCTGTCAGTGAAGAGTCCGCTTCGGATCCTCTATCCCCTCCCTCCTCCCCTCTCTTGAAAATAAATAAATACTTGAAAGAAGATGAAAACAAACAGGCCACTCCTACCATGCTGGATTCCCTGCCGTGCCTCAAAATGCTAAATGCACTCTTGTGCTAGAACTTTTTTTTGCTCATATGCTCATATGCTCTGTCTCCTGACGGATCCATGGCTCATTCCTTCCCTGTATCCTGATCTCTTCTCAAAAGCGATCTCAGCACAGAGGCCTCCCCTGGCCACCATAAATAAAAATATCTGGAAGAGCATTCGGGCTCTATCTTGCAAGCCTGCTCTATTTTACTTTGTTGTTTTATCGCCACTTGGCAGAGTGCATCATTTTTGTCCCACCCCCTGTCCCCGACTGGAATGACTCGTGCAAACAGGCTTCCCTCTGTGTTTTGCTCACTTTCATCCCCAGGGCCAGAACAGTGCAGGACACAAAGAAGACACTCAGAGAATGAATGGGAAAGAACCGATTCTCTTAGTCACATCAATTCTGCTTCCTGAAAGGCCCTCAGACCCATTCACTCTCCTTCTCAGCTGCCGCCAGTCGTGTCCGAGCTGCCTTTGGCTCCCTGGTATGTTTGGCTGTGTTCTCCCCCACCGCTCTGCAACCCATGCCCTGGGCCATATCCAGAGAGCTCCCTTAGGCTTGGGGGTCTAATCTCTTCTCTGCCCTAATTAAAGTACCTCAATGGCTCCCCAACACCCTAGGTTTGTAGGACGTCACGGGGTCCAGCCCTTGGGTTAACTTCAGCCTCAGTCTCCTGTCACATTCCTTTCCATGTCCTCTGTTCAGCTATACTCATCTTCTTCCATGGATACAAACAGATGCCCTTGGCACCTCGGGATTTTCACACCTGCACTTCCTCTGTCTGAAATGCAACGCTTTCCCCACCCCCATGTGCCAATCCTTCTCATTTGAAACATCACTTTGCCCCGTAAGACTTCTCTCATCTCACAGCTTATTAGGAACCCCTGGTCTAAGTCTCCCACCCGCTCAGCACCTCTCTTTGCACTTGTCATGAACTCATCAATGTCTGCCTTTCCTGCTGACCTGGAACCTCACCTGAGGCCAGGACCTCTCCGTCTGGATCACCCCACATCCTTTGCAACATGCCCCTGTGTGCTCACTTTATCTCCATTGGACGACTCCATCATGTTTTATCGTGGGAAGATATGATTGCCCTTGGAATAAGTTCAGCGATACAATGTGCTCTATCTACTTTATCATGTTCTATCAAAAGCATCTCTGTTGCCCATCCCGACCTATTTCTTAGGTTGAAAACATGAAAAATACCACAATGATATTTTATATGGAAAGTCACCTGTGAAAAGATCTTCCTTCAAAAATGGAATGTTATATCCCTGAACAAATTTTAGCTTATAAGAGAAAGCGTCATTAAAGATGATTCCCACCAGGTCTGCAAAACTGTCTAAAAGTAGTTTATCCATGGATTTTTGATTTGGCACTCCGATGAGTCTTCTTTCTGTGGATGACAAGGTAAAAATAGACAGAGAGGGTTGCACACTTTCACTGCAACGGAATGTGATATCCAACTGTGTCATCAGATTGGAATGAAACTAAAATCATTTTCCACTTAAATGAAACTTATCCCAAAAGACAGGGAGGGCCTTTTGAAAAAAAAAATGGTTTAGATTCTAGACTCAGGAGACATGCATGAGAACTGAGTGTTTTCTTTTAGTAATGACAAGTATTATGGCAAATTTTAGGTATAGAGAAATATTATACTAGGGTAAGTATGCATATCATACTTAGAGTAGAGTAGAGTCAGGGGATTCCAGATTTCAGATTTACTGAAGCAAAGACACCTCATCTGATTTTTGCCTTATGTGGGAACTAAGATTGCCAGGTAAGTGTATTTCTCACAGCCAGCAAAGTCACCTGTGAGAAATCGAGGATTAAAGAGCAGACTACCAAACTGCACCCACCTTGCCCATGAGTGAAATACACATTTGATCTTAGTTATCTCAGTTACATAGTGATTTCATTTAGAGTGAAGGCCTTTAAAGATGTGTACAAAGTATACCATATGCAGACAGAGTATCTTTAGATCAGCCATCCTTACTTTTCATAGTTCTGACATTATAATTTAATAGCTAGATTTAATTTCTTTTATTTCGATGTTTTTTTTTTCCTGTGTTGTAAATCTTAATCACTGTATTTCCATGTTAAGGGCACCTGCACCCACAAATGGCATATTCTCCTAGACACTATTCTGCAAATCTGAAATGATAAATTTATTGTTTTAAGTAAATTCCAATAGAAATGCAGACCTCCCTAATGGGACCCCCATCAAGCTGAAAGGCTTTAAAAAACTAATTGTTGCGAGAGAAAGAAAAAACTAACCAAGTCTGTAGGCTATCTTGATAACCTAAATAATTAGCATGATAGATCACTGTCAGTTCGAATTCAACATGTAGACATCAATTCAAAAAGATATGAAATAATACCAGTAATTCTTTGTTGCCATTAGTACACCTACCTTTCACAAAGGGAGCAAATGTCGTTTTATTCACTATCTGCTGTGTTATATCAGAGACGGGTGTATACACAACACCTATAGAGTTATTAAAGTTATCTGCCCTTCCCAGAGCTTGGGGAGGAATTTCAGGAAAATATGTCTTTTCTCTGAAGTGTGAAAACAGTCCCATGTACAGTCCCAGAAGTATTGGGAATATCCATTCCTATAACAGGAGGAAGAACGAATTTAGATTCGTTTTATTCCCTTAAAAGTTTCAGCCAATACCAAAGAACGGTTGAAGATAAATTCTGATTTTGCCACATAGTTGGCTTCTCTTTGCTCTCAACTCTTCAGAGCAAAGGGAACCCAACAAAAGATGCACACCGAGATAGTTGCCACATAGACCATTCTCCAACACTAGAACTAAACTTTTGTATTAAATCATGAACTACTGCAGAGGCCATCATAAAAACCAACAGGGTGACTAATAGGATGACACTTCTTAGGCCTGGGCATCGGACTTTATAGTCTCTAAGACACAGAGGGTCCCAGATAGAGTTCATGATGGCAAATAGCAACATTTTGGTCAATTGTCATATTCTTGTATTGGAAATAAAAAAAAAAAAACATGAAAAGGAACTGAGTGTTGGATATTGCCCAGTGGTTCACCAATATCAGTAATCTCTTCCTGCTTAAAGCAATGCTAGACCACATTCCCAGCCTCTGGGAATGAAGTCAGACCAAGCGATTGAGTGATTGAGTTCCAACCATGGAACATGAGCAGAAATGATATGCAACCTTCAAGTCCTGGCTTGTGGAACCATGCAAAACCTATATTCTGTCTCAGTCCCTGCCCTGTACTTTCTGATGTTCTGACTAGATTCAGACGATCCAGGGGAGATCTCCAAGGCCTAGGGAGATGGCAGAGTCCCTAGATGAAGGAACTCGGGTCCCTGACTGACTGTATGGAGAAGATTCCTTCACCTACCAGACCCACTTTAGTTTCACTGTCAACCTTATTTAGACTATGAGCAAAGTGAAAAACAAACTTTTGCTGAGTTAAGCCTCTGAGATTTGGGTCAATTACCTGTAGATAGCCCACCTACCTAATGCAACTGACAATCAGTGGTGGTACTTGGTCCGTAATTCTTGGAAATAGTCTTTACGTAGAAAATTTATGGCTTTGAAAAGAAGTGCCCCAAGTTAAAATTTCTCAATTTCTGCTGGGGCTCTTTTGATTATTTCTTTACTCTAATTTTGTTACATATGGTAGCAGCTTTAATAGCTGCTATAATTTCCCGGGGTGCCTGGGTGGCTCAGTCAGTTAAGCATCCAACTCTTGGTTTTGGCTCTGGTCATGATCCCATGGTCATGAGACTGAGTGCTGTGTTGGGTTCCATGCTCAGTATGGGATTCTCTCTGTCCCTCTCTCTGCCCCTCTGCCTCTCTCTCGCTGTCTCTCCTTCTCAAAATAAAATAAAATAAAATAAAATAAAATAAAAATAAAAATCAGGACACCTGGGTGGCTCAGTTGGTTGGATGTCCAACTTCAGCGCAGGTCATGATCTCAGGGTCTACGAGTTCGAGCCCCGCGTCCGGCTCTGTGCTGACAGCTCAGAGCCTGGAGCTGCTTTGGATTCTGTGTCTCCCTCTCTCTGCCCCTCCCCCACTCGCTCTCTCGCTCATTCTCTCTCTCTCTCAAAAATAAATAAACATTAAAAAATTTGTAAATAGTTGCTAATAATTTCCCATACAATTAAATTCTCATTTATTCTGTTTTTTTTTTTTTTTTTAATATGAGGAATATTCTTCGTCTTTGCAATGCTACGTTATTTTTCAGGGACTGCTATGAGACTCTCAGTTTGACAAGTACAATTAGAGGCAACCTCAAAATCAATGAATCCAGTCTGCTACTTAAAATATAGAATAAGAGCATCGTTAGGGGATAAAATAAAAGAATAAGGTGAGCTGCAGAAAGAGGGAAACTTTCAAACATACCAATAAGCTCTCTCTTTTCATTCTCCATTTCTTAAGAAAATTCTTGTGCAGAAGCGCCTGAGTTTGGTGGTACACACTTTTCTGTTTCATATTCATTTAGCTTTGCATTGAACAAACAAGGAGAAAATTAACAAGGTGTGAAATAAACCAGAAAAATAAGTGTAATAAGAAACATCTTGGGGAGAGTGGCGGAAAAGCAGAGAGAAAAACCTTGATCATCGTTTGGTGGAAAATATTTCCTGCCTTTAAGAACTACAAAAAATGAGTTTAAAATATCATCTTAATAACACATGGCTGCAAAATTTTACATCACATATAATCACTGTAAGCTATTTGGGAGAGTGGGTAACCATTGGGACATAGTGTTCAGTGTCACAATTTTCCTGAAAAAAAAAGAGCAGAACAATGGAAAAGATATTGTTACTTTTCAGAACCTGTAAGCCACTTCACACGTTTTTACCTCTTATACCAGAAATTCCACTATATGAATAGAGTAATTGAATTCTATCTCATCCGATTAATAATTTTTGTTCTTTGCATTTAAATAGAAATACCAGAGCTAATCAAATTAACCAAAATTCTGATTATTTCAATTCATTTGAATAATTAATTATGCCCAGTAAACGTAACCTCAGTGGACGCTTTTCCTGTAGCATTTCCCTTTCAGATGAAACTGAACAGCTTTTATCCAAAAGAGCTAGGCTGTGAGATAGCAATTCAGACCCAAACTACCTGAAACTTGATTGTGAGTCACAAGAAGGCTAGAAGAACTCATCTCCATTTTCTGAATTCAGAAGTCCTTGAATAACTGAGGAAACTAACAAGTAAGAAGAAAGAAAGAAGAAAGAAAGAAAGAAAGAAAGAAAGAAAGAAAGAGAAAGAAAGGAATCCCATGGAAAGTAATTTTCCCCAAATGCTTGCAAATAAGCCAACAGAGACGATTTTTTTTCAGCTTTTATACTCTCAGAATTAAATTATTTTAGATTTGCATAACAAAATATTCAGACAATTCTCCCTCACCTAGTACAGAAACAGATTTTACTATTTTCCTTTATCCTGCTGTTCTACCTGCACGATACAAGTTGGTTGGGAATAAATTGGAAAATTTTATCATTAGGTCTTCAATACAATACATATGAGTATTTGGAAACATCTGAAAAAGAGACTGATTTTAAGCAGTGTCCACCCACATATTTGCCATAGCACAACTAAACAGCTCTACTTACCGTCTGGAAAATTACTCTGGAAACACTGTCAAAGCACAGTTCTGTTTTTGTGTACAGCAACAATGAAAATTTCCTTATTTCTACTTCTTCATTTATTCCTTACATGGGTGCCTTCCCCAGGCTGCTTTGTGAAGGGGGGGGGGGGGTGTAGTCAGACCAAGCTGCACATAATGAACTTGTTTTGTTTTCTGCCTTTTCTTCCCTAAGCCAATTATTTGCAGGGAAACGATGGTTCAGTGGTTGGCTGGGAAGAAAACAAACCCTGTGTTTGTGCACTTGGCCTTTCAACTCCAGGGATGAGGGGTAAAACGGTAAACAAGGGAAACAGAACTAGCCTGTCGAACATGATGAGACCAAGATGGGGAAAGAGCAATAAATAAGTAAAAGCAGCCACTAACCAAAGTGCTTAAATGTGTATGAGAAATCTTTAGCTAGTTTTTTTTGTTTTTTGTTTTTTGTTTTTACTACTGATGTTTAAACCCAACTGCCAATGACATATTTGACTAATGTATACTAAATGGGCAGAATGTACTGGAACTGAAGGTTTTTTTTTCCTAATAAAGCTAAGCAACCCAGAGTCTGCCGTAGAGAAACACCTAATTTGGACAAATGAAGAGTTGTGAACAAATTCCTTTCTCCTGCTCTGTTCATAGGGAATGCAGGATTTCAGAAGGCTCATAAACAAAATAAAAGTAAGCAGATTGCCAAGGACTAAAAAACATATAAAAAGATTCAGGTCAATTTTTATGCATGAAGACTGGGGAAAAAATAAAATTTATTCAATTCCCATTGCGTAGTCTATCTCAGTAAAGAGTTGCAAACTTTTCTTGACCTGCCAAAGTAAATGGCAAAGCAGGAAGCCAAAGTCCATGAATTGGGAAATCTCAAATATTTGACATGGCTCCGAATCCACAGATGTTAATAATCATAAAGTTGAGAGTTGTTCTGGAAAAGAAGAGAATAATTTAAAAATATTTAAGCCACGGTATTATATATATGTATATTTCTCTCCTTGGTAATTAGTTCTATTTTTTTAAAAGTCAACAGTGAAATATCATATGTCTTTTACATTAAAAATTGGCAAAAACAAAGACAATAAAGATATTCTAAAGGTCTCACGGAGGGGAGGGTAGAGGGTCAAAAACACTGCTAAAATTTTGTATCAATAATAGGCCAATGATCCAAACAAAAAATTCTGTTTCTTTTATATCACCTGGAATATAATTCAAGTTGTTATTAATTTTGCTGTCGTTGTTGTCATTGTTGTTTTAGACCCTATGTACTCTATTTTAGGAATCTATTTTAGGAATTTTCACTTTGCTTACAATGCATTCAAATTCACACTACAATATCAATAATTATGTTGATTAAATATATTTTATTAGTTTCAGTTCTTACCACTGTTTCTTATATATGCTTTGTGTTCCTCTTTCTTGACCTATTTACTCTGATTTATTTTTATTTAGGAGGTCATTCTTATTTAAGCCTGAAGATTTCCCCATAAATGGTAACCTAATATAATGAAGTACCCAAACTCTGGCTATATTGAAATGGTGGGTAAAAAAAAAAAAAAAAAAAAAAAAAAAAAAAAAAAAAATATATATATATATATATATATATATATATATATATAAAGTCAGATATATAACCAAGGTTTAAAAAGAAGTAAGAAAAAGGTAAAGGAAAGAAACCAAGAAACAATGGAAGAAACAATAAGAAAGGAAGGTACTTCCCCAGGTATTAAAAATGAAAAGAGAAATTAAAACCAGAACTATGAATGGTATGCCAGCAATCAGCTGTCCAAAGAGGAGTTTTAATAACCTTGTGACCTAGACTCGATGGTTTACAAAGCTGGATTTTATATCTCTGCATGAATCCAGAAGCTTCACAGGACTGCTCAGTGCTAGAAATAAACAGAAATTAGCAAAACCACCTATTACCCCGAGGAAGAGCAAGGATGTGTATGTTTAGCCCCATCTCTGGGTTAAAAAATATATATACTCCATAGAAAATGAAAAACCCAAACATGTAGGACATGCCAGATACAGGAAATGGGGGAGAGAATCTTAATTTATTCTTCCTGTATGGTAACATGTCTAGAATATAACAAATGTCATAGTAGTTAGTTGCATTCTGAAGCCAAACTTGGGTTTGAATTCTAGCTCTACCACGTGTCAGCTATGTGACTTTTCACAAGGTATTTAACCTTCCCTCCCCCCTTAAAATGGAGATAATAACAGGGTATGTATGTATGCATGTATGTATGTATGTGTGTGTGTATGTATGGTTACTGTAGAGATTAAATTCATTAGTACAAGTAAAGTTCATAAAACAATGCTTGGAAAATCATAAAAACTCAAAAAATGTTACTTGTTTCTGATAATGCTCCTCCTCCTATACTCCCTCCTCCTCCTCCTCCTCCTCTTACTATTACTATAAATCTGGAGCCCCACAGAGAAGATGCAAACAATTCTATAGAGATATGTCCAGGATTCAGGGCACAAACCAGTATCGTTAAAGAAAGATTCCTCCTAGCAGCTAAGCCCATAATCAAAAGTCCACCATGAAAGAGAATCAGCAGGCCAGAAGAAAAGGGGGTTACTATTAACAACCGTAATAACTGAAGATAATAAAAATTATGACAGAGTCTATAAAATATATATTTAAAGTATTAAAAAAGAAATGTGAGATAGTTAAAATAGGAAGCAGTGACAAGGAAGACTAATAGGAAAACAGCCCATTAGAACTTATAGATATTTAAAAGGATTAATAAAAGTTAAGATTAAAAACATAATGGATAAGTTTTATATCAGATCAGGCATGGCTGAGGAGACAATTCATAAACCAGAAATGTACCTGAAGAAATTTTATAAAGTTTAGTGCAAAGACAGAACAAGATGGAAAATACTGAAAACAAATTAAAAGACATGAAAGACATGTCTAATAGGCATTTTATAACAAGGAAAAGAAAGAGAATAAATAGGAGAGAAGATGGATGAACATTTTCCAGAATTGATGATATGATCCCTCAGATTTAAAAAAAAACCATAATGTGTCCTGTGAAGAGTTAAAAACAAAAATCCAACAACTATTTTGCAGTGAGCTTTCAAAACATGAAAGAAAATGGAGAGAAAGAAATACTCAAAAACAATAAAGTAGAAAAGACAAGTTATCAGTTAAAGATCAACAGTTAGCCAAAGGGTGCCATAAAACAATGGAATAATGTTGTCAAAGTGCTGAGAGAAAATGAATGGTCAACCTCAAATTCTATACTCAGCTAAATGTGCATGGAATAAAGATCTCAGCGAGAATTGGCTGAACTAAAAGATGTACTTCCATTAAAAATAAGATTATTTGGGGGCGCCTGGGTAGCTCAGTTGTTTAAGTGTCCAATTCTTGATGTCATCTCAGGTCATGATCTCATGATCTTGAGATCCAGCCCTACATTGGTGTCAGCACAGAGTCTGCTTGGCATTCTCTCTCCGTCTCTCCCTCTCTCTCTGCCCCTGTCCCACTCACTCTCCTTCTCTCTCTTAAAAATAAACAAAATAAACATTAAAAAAAAAAGACAATTTTAAGAAAACAGCAAGAGTTGAGTCTCAGAAGTGTTTATAAATAAGTTGCCAGTACTAATTATCTACTGACTGTACACAATATTTTGTGGAAGAAGAGGCAGAACCTCCCACCAACCTATACATTTCTTCAGTCTCTGTTAATGGAATCTTAGAGGTGTCTATAATGTTGCAGAGCTTTAATTGCTAGTTAAGAACAGAGACAGATTGGCACAGGAGCAAAGAATGCTGGTGATTTTCATATGAGTACTATGCCATTGGTTTTCTCAGAGTTTGCTGTGGGAGCCTAAAGTTATCGGGATTACTGTCCTTCTCAACTCTTGGTCACGAGAAATCCTCCCATTTCATTTAAGAAGCGGTCCTTATGGGCCATGATCTTACAGATAATGCAGGCAAGGGGCAGTCATTTGACAGTGTGTTCATAAGCAGGGGAGGGGGATGACGATGGCATCACGTGGACAGGTACGAATACTGGCCTTATGTAGGAATGTTGTTCATTCACAGTAATGAGAAGAAAGAGTATATGGGGTACATTGAAACCTGGTTGGTTGCTGAGATTGCGAAAGCTCGTGAAAACACTCTTCTAATTGCTTACACGTCAATAGTCAAGTGGGAAGCAAGGTCTTCTGCTGAAAGTAAGAGCGGGGAGAGAGAGAGAGATGTCAGAGTCTGAGAAGCAAGAAGACATGACAAGTAGGTTAATTAGTCCTCCAACCCAGTTCAAGAGTAAACAGATTCGGGGGATGAAGTGCAGTTGCCAGGTAGAACTAAGGCTCCGCTTGAAGACAGGTTGTAGCCATTCATTTAAAGTGAGACTAGTTATTTTGTTCCTGTGTACTCTCCACCAATGTTCGTCTCCCTAATACAGGTTTAAAACCAAGATTGGGGTTTTTCCAGGCAATTATGATGAAGAGTGAGAGGATCAGGCCTTGATGGTATATATATATGGGAGTGGCTATTGGCCAAGGTAAGCCTTTCTCTTGAAAGGCTCTAGCTTCCTAAGAAGAGATGGTAGATGCCTCTTCTTTCTTGCCAACTTTATTTGGTCCATTAGCTCCCAGATTATACTTTCAAATCCATGGCAGAGAGCTGAATCAGTGTGTCCTGAAAGGTTGTGAACTTGGGGAAGCTTGGCTGTCTCAGATGATAACAAAGCTTTATTGAGGTAAACACACACGCACACACACACACAAAACAAAACAAAAACATATGTAGTTCATGATTCATTTTCTAAGTAAAGAAAACTTTCAGGTAAACTTGAACTACAAGTTCTCTGGAATTTTAGCTACAGCAGTACTTTTAGCTTTCTTTTTTTTTTTTTTTTAAGTTTATTTATTGATTTTTGAGAGAGAGAGAGAGAGAGAGAGAGAGAGAGAGAACACTAGAGGGAAAGGCAGAGAGAGGGGGAGACAGAGAATCCCAACCAGGCTCTGCCCTATCAGCACAGAGCCCAATGCGGAGCTCAAACTCATGAAGCGTGAGATCATGACCTGAGCTGAGATCAAGAGTCAGACACTTAAGCGAGTGAGCCACCCAGGCACCCCAGTAATTTTAGCTTTCAATTTCTTCTTTTGCATGTTTTCTTCTTATTAGTTTCTCTATGTTGATCATTTGCTTTGTGAAGAAATAACCATTGTGTACACAAAAGTACCCATTGTGTACGTGTACCCAGTACACATACAAATACCCATTTTGTGGGCAGAGTGGCTAGAATCCACTATTGGGATGAGACCAGAATTACTCTAGAACAAAATCTCAGCACCAAGAGTTTGTGGACCTCTCCATAGAGAGGCGCCAGGTGCCAGCCATGTCTGTTCTTGCTCAGACCTCTGGGACGGAACTCAAATGGTCCCTGGCTGGATTTGGTAGTGCTCTGGCTCATCTGTTGTAATCACTAGTTTGGAATCCCATGATGTAGCTGCAGCTGCTAGAGGCACCCCCATCTCCCCAGGAGCTGCCAAAAAGAGATAAAGCTGTCCTTAGAAAAAGGAAAGTCAGAAGCTCAGCAAGCACTCCCAAATGTAACTAAAGCAAAATCCGAAATAGTATTTTAAGGTCTTCCTGTTTCTGGAGTTCGCTGTGTTTCTGTCTTTAGAAAACTTCGCTGATGATTCTACTAAGGTTCAGTCTGTTCCGAAGTCCAATTCTTCTCATCTGACTGATGATGTTTTCCACTAATGGCGCATATTGTAGGGGTCTAGATCGTGTAGCACAGTGGTGGGTTGTTGGTGGACCCTCGTGGCAACTGATTCGGTCAATGTTACCTTTTTTGTAACCTTTTGTGCGTGTGGTGCCCCTAACCTACTGTGTGATCGTCACATTGACAGTGTTAACCAGGCCACGGGGCCTGGTGAGACGCTTTTTTTTTTTCCCCTCTCTGCTCTTGAGATAAACCTGCAGAGTAGATGGTGCAGACATGGACCAGCGTCCCCACGTGCAGAGGAGAAACATGGTTGAATTCTTATAATCCAAGCACTCATTTTCCATGCCCACCACCACTACCAACCTGCTCACACATGTTATCTTTTTCCATCTCAGAACACTTTTAGTACAATTTCATTATAGATTGAGGTTTACCGACTCGTTTACACTGAACGCATTTCATGTAAGGTCTACCCTAACGTCAAAAGGGAATGTACAATAATTAGATGAATAAACTGGCCCCAATTCCAGTTTCTAGGAAGTTTGCCTGTAGACCGAAATGCCGTTGATGGAATTTAGACACTAGTGACCTTTAATTCCAAAAGGCCTGGGTATCCTTGACCTTATTTTCTTGACCTTTTCCTTCCGTTACTACGTCTGTACCTCCCTTATGGGGTCTGCAGCATTGTCTGCTAAACGCAAAAGCTAGACATGAACGTTTTTTTTTAGTTGCATTCTGTATTTACCGCAAAGGCTCATATGGTAGGTGGTTAAATATTTGCCGAAATGAAGTAAATGTTTAAATGTACATATTTCATTCCAAAATGTTTTATTTTGAGAAGAAACAAGAAAAAAGAAAATTAAACCACTCAAGAGAATATTTATATAAAGAAATTATAGAGAACCCCACATCGGGCTCTGTGCTACCAGATCGGGATTGTTCGGGATTCTCCCTCTCACGCGTTCTCTCTGCCCTTCCCCTGCTCACTCTCTCTCTCTCTCTCTCTCTCCCAAAAATAAATACATAAACTTTAAAAAATAAAAAAAAAATTATAGGAATAGCCTCTCAACAGAAACCCTACTGTTGGCCCATTCCAAAGTTCACAAGGGTCTTAGGTTATAACATAATGGGTAAAGTCGCCCCCTCAATCTCTGATAGCCTCTGGCAATTTTGTCAAATATTCAGTATCACATTAACCCTTGGGTAAGCTTTCAAAGTTATGGACTCCTTTATGTCAGCTTCCGCTATAAAATAATGACCTTTGGCATCTTTTGTTTCTTCGTCAATAAATCTGTGGTCGATTTATGACCACATAACTCATGGATTTTGGGGGTTGGTGTAGCATCTTGTGTTTACTGGCAGCTGCCTTGTTGATTTCTTTAATAACATCATGCATTTAACAGTCGGTTAAGTGAGAGTTCATATACTTAGGAGTACCGCTGAACTCATCAGGAGTTATTCATGGCATTTCTTTAATCTTCCTGTTTTCGTTCCTTTGTTCATTTGGGGGCTTCTTCGTGGCTGTAGGTGTCTCAACTTTGTTTCTTCACGGTCAAGATTTGATCTCTTAATAAAGCTCTAGGTATGTTACTTGAGGCAAATGGGGACGCCTATTGTTTTTTTTGTTTTGTTTTGTTTTTTTGAGATGTTCCACATCTTTATAATCTTCTTCAGGGGATTCACAGAGCCCCTTCCGCGAACTGTCAGTTTGTTCTTGACATGGAGTTTCCAATTCCAAGTTATTTATTAGCCCATTTGTTACAATGATCTCCTCTCCTATTTCATTTAACATCGTCTTCAAGGTAGGTTCTTGGCCACAGTTTCCTAATGATGGAGTTTATTCTTAATCTTTTCATTAATATGACAGCACAATTATTCTAGATCTGAAAAGGCCAGCCTGTATGCCTCTTGCACCAGTCCAGGAGCAAAGTCCAAAGTTACTTTTTTTTCCCAAAGTTTATTTATTTTTAAGAGACAGGGAGAGACAGAGCGCAAGCAGGGGAGGGACACAGAGAGAGAGAGAGAGAGAGAGAGAGAGAGAGAGAGAGAGACTCTGAAGCCGGCTCCAGCTGTGAGCTGTCAGCACAGAGCCCGAACCGGGGCTCGAACCTGCGAACTATGAGATCGTGACCTGAGCCGAAGTCAGATGCTTAACTGACTGAACCACCCAGGTGCCCCCATCTATGTATCTCTCCATTGATTTTTCTTTTTTTTTTTTTTAATTTTTTTTTAACGTTTTATTTATTTTTGAGACAGGGAGAGACAGAGCATGAACAGGGGAGGGTCAGAGAGAGGGAGACACAGAATCTGAAACAGGCTCCAGGCTCTGAGCTGTCAGCACAGAGCCCGATGCGGGGCTCGAACTCACGGAGTGCGAGATCTTGACCTGAGCTGAAGTCGGACGCTTAACCGACTGAGCCACCCAGGCGCCCCTCTCCATTGATTTTTCAACTATAACTTTTTTGGTACATTCAAACATTAAAATAATATATAGATTGCAAACAAATGACATAGATATATAATAAACTGGGAAAGTCTGATGCTCATAGTATGTTATTAAATAAGACAAATACGAAACAGTAGGTATAATATTACCTGTGGTGTGAATATGCGTGAATGATACAAGAATGTATTAGCCTAGCCGGAAAAATCTTTTATATTCTAGACATGTAAACATAGTATGATTTTCTTTCAAATAACAGGTACTATGTGAAAATTACTTTAAATTATACTTAAACAAATTTTTTTAACATTTATTCATTTTTCAGAGTGAGAGAGACAGAACATGAACGGGGGAGGGGCAGAGAGAGAGGGAGACACAGAATCCGAAGCAGGCTCCAGGCTCCAGGCTCTGAACTGTCAGCACAGGGCTCGAGGTGGGGCTCGAACTCACGGACTGCAAGATCATGAACTGAGCTGAAGTCGGACACTTAACCGACTGAGCCACCCAGGCACCCCTTAAATTATACTTTTAAAATTAAATGGATTGAACTTGCCATTTTAACCATTTTGAAATATAAAATTCAGTGACATTAATTGCATTCATAATACTTTGCAACCATCATTACTA
Organism: Prionailurus viverrinus; assembly: GCF_022837055.1. NCBI lineage: Eukaryota > Metazoa > Chordata > Mammalia > Carnivora > Felidae > Prionailurus > Prionailurus viverrinus. Next base: position 41,972,853 of record NC_062574.1, read on the forward strand.
TCTAATTCTGAAACTTTTTCATTACCCTAAACAGGAATTTATAACTATTACACAATATCCTTCATTCACCCACTCTCTCAGCTCCTGATGACCTCTAATCTACTTTTGGTTTCCATGAATTTTCCTACTGTAGATATTTTGTATAAGTGTTCATATTCATACAATATTTATATCTAGTTTATTTCAAGCAAATTTTATGTTATACATGTGTTTATATATATTTACTTTACAGCATTTTTTTAAAAGTTGAGAGGGGGAGAGAGAGTGTGCAGGAGGGGCAGAGAGAGAGAGAGAGAGAGAATCCCAAGTAGGCTCTGCATTGTCAGTGCAGAGTCCAATGCAGGGCTTGAACTCACAAAGTGTGAGATCATGATCTGAGCCAAAGTCAGGAGTCAAATGCTTAGCCGGCTGAGCCACCCAGGGGCCCCTATTTTACCATATTTTTAAAAGATCAAGTGAATGGAGACATGGAAAATTTCTGGGCAATAAATGCCCATTTGTGTTACTTGCAATCATTGGTATTTTTTAAATTATTATTATTTGAGAGAGAGTGCCCAAGTGGGGGAGGGGGAAGGGTAGGAGGGAGAGAGAGAGAATCTTAAGCAGACTCCACACTCAGCACAGAGCCCAACACAGGGCTTGATCCCACAACCCTGGGATGATGACCTGAGCCAAAATCAGGAGTCTGGCGCTCAACCGACTGAGCCACCCAGGTGCCCAGTAACCATTGGTATTTTTAACCTAATCCAGAGTAATCCTGCCAGATCTTCCAAGGCATTTTCAATGTGAGGAGAATCTGTGTTAAAAGACATGAATTCTGTGTATGGGTTAAACTCTATCGGTTTTATGGAATGTGCCAAGCATCGTACTTACCAGCTTCTTGCTGCTTCTTGGAAACTGCCTTCCTGAGGGATGAGGGCCCAGGCTGTTCTTATTGTAAAGTTGACCATAATTTGTATCATGGGTGCCAGACGATAGCACATTCAGCCTATGTGTTGTTGGTTATAAACAGCTCAGCTCAAATAGAGACAAAGCCAATCACAAGCTTTGATTCTCCAGAAATGGAGCCGGGCAATACAGACGAAGTCAAACAGACGCACAGAGAAAGGCAATGAGGTAGGAAGGACAATGGAAGCCATGGGATAAGTTAAAGATAGAGGTAAGCCACAGCTTTAAGTACGCAGAAGTAGTTGAGAAAACTAACTGGGGGAAGAAGCCCATATTTCAGGAAAGGCAGAGCTGAGCAAGAAGCTGAGTATCATGGGTAGAGTAAAATCCACAGTCGCCACTCTTATATGTATTTTTCTGGCTTAGCTAATATAGTACACTCTTCTAAAGAGTCCTGTGGTTGTCTTGAATCCACAGTAACCTTCAAGCTGTCTCTTTCAGAACTCTCTTTCTTCTTGGATAGGCCGGGACTACAACAAGCCCCTCATTACCTGGATTAAGGTACGTGATTCCATTTCTTACAAGCTGGAAAATCCAAGGAATACAGAAATCACAACCAGGAACGAGGCTTTGTGCAATTGGAAATCACCAACAATGTGGACCTTTTGTGATTAGTTAAGACACTATGGCTGGAAAGCATTGAGAGGTCCTACCCATTCCAAAACTATGTTTTCCTGGTAGTCACAGCATGTGGCCAGAGAAGTTGGAGTTACGAGCAATGACTGCAAAGCAAAACTTTAAGGAATGAAACATACTACACTTGAATGATTTTCACCTATAGAAGCAGGAAATTTACAAAGTTAAAGTCCAGAATGCCTGCCTATTCAAAGAAGCTAAAGAAGGTTTGTTAGAGGAAGTACTTTCATCTGATAGCTAGCAGCACCCACTGCCAAACAGGTGCATCAGAAGACATCACAGAACCTTGCTGTATCCTTTTTGGTCAAAGCAAATCACTGTTTGACCAGAGTAAGGACATGGGTAGAAAGTGGAAGGTGTTATTTTTTTACCAAGCTTCTCTTTTTGACCAATTGTGATAATCCATCCCAGATATGAAGCAAGCCCAAAAGTACCACCTTTTTCTCTGGATGAGCCATTAGGACCTGGAAGAAAAGACTCATAGAAAAAAAAAAAGTCCCTGGAGGATCACAGATGACATAGGGACTTGAGACAGTCTCAGATGCTGGGTGGTGAATAATCAAACCTAGAGGATGAGCTCACAGGGTTAGCAAGAATTAGAGTCTCAGTATGGGCACTATTGACATTTTGAGCTGGATAATTCTTTTTCGTGGAAAGCCATCCTGTGTATTGTAGGATGTTTAGCAGCATCCCTAGCCTCTACCCCCTGGATGCCAGTAGCAACCCCCTGTCGAGATAATCAAAAACAACTCCAAATAATGCCAATTGTCCCCTGTGTGTGTGTGTGTGTGTGTGTGGTGGGGGGGGGGGGGGGGGACAGGGGTGACTGCCCCCAGTTGAGAACCATTGAACTAAAGCAACTGAAGAGGTGTGGTAATCTAGGGATAGAAAATGTTTCATCTACTGAAATCATAAATATATTTCTTTGTTGGTTTTAATGATCCAACGAATTGAATGGAATTTCCGTTTTAAGAAAACTAGAACATTACAGAAAAAATGCCAAATTTTTATGCATTCTAATTTAATTTTAGGCACTCCTACAAGGTAGGAGGATGTGCCTCTTTTATAAATGACCCGTGGAATGGCTGTTTGTAGGAATCAAGGTAAGGGGCCAAGTTCTACCTTTAAGTCAAGGCCAAGGTGAAGGTTAAGGAACTGACACAAACCACAGACCAGACAACAGGAATTCAGCAGATGAAGGAAGTCAGAGTCAGGGATGAGCACGACATTAAAAGGTCCTGTGGGGGTTTCAGAAGCTTAGGATAGGTACTGAACTTTTCTGTTGGTCAGAGAACAAAGTTACCCAGATTTCATAGAGCAGAGAGCTATTTGTTGATATTGGAACTACTTACCCAAGACTGTAATAAGAGAAGACTGAAGAGAAGTTCGTCACAGCTTTATTTATAAAAGATAAACTAGCATGTAACCAAAAATGTCAGATAATAGTAAAAAAAGTTAAGTAAAACCATGATAGTACATCAAAGGAATCCAATGCAGCCATTTCATAACCCAAAGGCATTACAATGATATGGGAAATGTTCATGAACCGTGAAGTGGAAAAACATAGGAAATCACCATGCCCACTGATGTCAACTTTGAGAAGGTACTCATGAAAAGAGCATTGATGATAGGTAGCTAAAATATTTATGCTGGTGTTTTACTATAGATTACTATTATCTTCGTCGATATAATTTCTATATATCCTTACATGAACATATCCTTATGTTATAATCAGAAAATTTAATTATATCTAAAGGTTATACTGTGTCATTTTATCCACCAACTTATTAGATCATCTTATGGTCAATATTACATTAAGTTGGTATTTGAGTAAATAATGCTTTAAAAAGAGCTGATATATTTAAAGTTCAGGTTCAAAAATACAATGTTTTATTCATAAAATGTGTTTAGCATCCAGCCTTATTGAAAATAATAAAAAAGTGGACTAACATTATGATTTTTGAATTAATATTGAGCACAAAATAGGTCTTACTAGTGATTACTATAATGTCTGATTATGTTACACTCACTATCTTTCCCTATCTTTGCTTCTCCCCTCCCTCCATTCTAGAATGTTGAAAGCCATTTAAATTCTTAATCATTATTGGTTGTTTAAACTACTGAATGTTTTTGTTGGTTTGTTTGTTACCTGTGGTAATATGGCAGATTGTTCTAGAATTCTGGAAACTAATAATGTAGTAGGACCTAAAACCTAACATTAGGAGACTCAGGGTTTTAAGGCTCTTCTTGTGGGAGGAGTTTCCATCTAACTGTTGTATCAACTTCATCATCAAGATTTCCCAGCTCCTGTTCTTTAGAGAGTTCTAAGAATACCTAAGTGGGAGAAAATAAATAAGGAAACACACATGTCAGGGTGTTTCTGAAAGATGGATACATACAGAGTTTCACACAAAGGCTCCCGGATGATGCTCCCTGGTTTAAAGAAAGCTCACCTGTTCCAAGGTAGCCTGAGAGAGGCTGTATTCTTCCAGGTCGAAGGTCTGTTTCACTGCATTTCAAAGGGACTGACATCAGTGGCTTACATGGTTTTCACCAAAAGTGTTTTCAAAGTACATAATATAAGCAGTAACCTCAGGTCCATGAGACACTTGAAGATACAGGCCAAGTCATTAATTTTTTTGGAAGGTTAACTTAAAGAAAAATGTCGATATGGCCCAACAAAGAAGAGTAATGCATGAATACATAAATTGCCACAGACTTTTTCTTCGAAGAGCTCCTCACGTCCTATTTTGGTATTTTGCCTTTTGATTCCTACATATGTATTATTGGACTCCAAATCGACTGTTGGGTATTGTTGGGTCTCTATATTTATAAGAATCTACGGAGGAGTACCCTGCATGCAGGTACCATTTGAGTGAATCCCATATTTCTACACGTCAAGGCCTCATCAATAGCCAGTGTGACCTCTAGTCAGTGTCTCTAGAACAAGTTCAACCCCTCCCCCCCTCCCCCCCACTGATCCTAACTTGTCACATCGCAGCCCTGTGTACTGTCCTTCTCGGACCTTCATTTGAGCCTCCTTTCGTTGTCTCCTCATTCTTGCTCCCTACCCCTCTGACTATGATAAACATCGAGATGCAAGAAGGTTCCCTCAGTATTCTCTGGGACATGTTGATAATTATCCTCCAATACTATGCAATGGAACCAGGAGAGAACATTCTGGCTTCCCGGCAGCTGAGTTACCTTGTTAGCAGAGGAAAAATCAGGGGGAGTAAACCTGATTCCAGAGCCACCACTCCATTTCTGTCAGGGTTTGTAAGACTAGTCCAGTGGAGGTTGTCTAAGTTTTGGCTGATTATACGATCTTTCCACTTGAACTCATATAGTATATATTCCATGTAAAAATACGCACGATAAAGTCTGTCTAATCTTACCTGCCTCTAATTTGAAAAAGGCCTGAGACAGAGGGCGAACGGCTTCCACAGGTAGTTTATATGCCATCATGGAGGAATATCTGGGGGAAGAAAAGAGTCCCACTTATCACAGTGTTATAACAGTGGGGAGAAATTGATGGCCAAAATAAATTTTCAAAGTTTTCTTTGAGTAAAAGTCTAAGTAGTTTAATTTGATAGTGTATGAATCTGAGCCGAATAACTTATCTTTAGTCATAAAAATCTGGTCACAACCAAAATCTGGTTGCTCTAAATTTAATGTTCAAGATAAATACTGAAAAATATCTCTGATAAAGAATCTTTCATACTCAGCCTGTGCCGTCTTTCTTACCGTATTAATGCCAATACCTGAACATGCTCCCTGGAACCTTTTCATAAAATTTTCCCCCCTGCATTTAATTTCCTATCTCTCTTATAATATTGAAACCTGCCAAACTATCTCCTATTAAAAAACTTTTTTTCTTGACCTCCAGCTTCCCCTTTCCCAAATAAGTTCGTCCATGACCTCCATGTGGTACAATCCAGTGAACATTCTTTAGTTCTTATTTTTTAGACTTCTCAAAAGTATTAAATGCAGTTGTAGACATCCTCCTTAAAACTAACACACTCTCTCAGCTTCTTAAACCACCAATATCTGTGACCTTTTTTCTAACTTTCTAGACCTGTTCTATTTAATATCTTAGCTACTAGCCACATGTAGTATTTAAATTTAAATTGAGGTGCCTGGGTGGCTCAGTTGGTTGAACCTCTGATTTCGGATCAGGTTGTGATCTCACAGTTCATGAGCCCCACATCGGGCTCTGTGCTGACGGTTCAGAGCCTGGAGCCTGCTTCAGATTCTCTGTCTCCCTCTCTCTCTCTGCCCCTCCCCTGCTCACACTCTTGTCTCTCTCTCTCTCAAAAATAAATAAACATCAAGGATTTTTTAAATTTAAATTAATTAAAATAAATAAAGTGTAAAATTCAATCCCTTGGTCACACTAGCCATGTGTGAAGTGCTCCATAGCCACATATGGGTATTGGCTACCATTTTGGACAGCACAGATATGGGCATTTCCACCATTGCAGAAATTTGGTAAGATAGTGCTGTTTTAGACACACTTTAATAATTTGTCATAATAGCTGTTGTGGTGGTGGTGGTAGTTTCCCCACCAGCTTTTCTTCCTCAATCCAATCTCAACACAGAGAGTTCCTGGTGTTTCATCCTAGACCTTCTCCCTTTTCTATGTCCCCTGTTGACTTCACCCATTCTCCTAACTTAATGGTCTTCTATATAGTAAAAATGCCCATCACTGATGATTGCCAGACCAAATCTCTCAATGACCTTTCACTTTTCTTCTGAGCCACAGGGCTACATCTCAGTATTTTGGCATCTCCACTTGGAGATGCCACCCTTTACACATCAACAATATGAGCTTTTCCCCCCACTCTGCAGGTATAAAGTTCATTCTTGACTTAAGTTCTTTACACATTCTGTGTTCTCTTCTCCCCATTCTTCAGCAGCCAAACTCTGCTCAGTTTTAAAGTCCTACCTTAATGTCATTTCCTTATTTCTTTGTATCTTCATTTGCTTAATATCCTCGTCCCCCAAAGATGGTAAGCACCATAAGAATCTTCTCTATTTATTGACTACTCGATACATGGTCTCCAGCATATAGTAGGTATTCAGTAAGTATTATTTTTAAGAAATTAACAGAATAAATATATTTAAAAAACCCTGTAAATCTTTCTTTTTTAAATGCTTATTTATTTATCTTGAGAGATAAGGAGAGAGTGCCAGAAGGAGAGGGGCAGAGAGAGAGGGAGAGATAGAATCCTAAGCAGACCTCTGGCTGTCAGTACAGAGCCCACTGCAGGGCTCTATCCTACGAACCATGGGATCATGACCTGAGCTGAAATCAAGAGTCACATGCTCAATTGACTGAGCCACCCAGGCACCCCAACCCTGTACATCTTTCAATTCAACTCCGCTTCATTCTGCTATTCACGTGGGTTTGGTTATCCTTGCTTGTAACTCATAGCTGACCACACACAAATTTCAAAGAACCATAGGGAGGATTAAATGTCCTATAATCAATTAATTTAGGATTGACTCAATCTTTCTCAAGAATATGTATGTGTGTGTTATTGGAGCTCTAGACACAATTTTATATTCGGTAAAATGCTACATAGGTTGACACATAATTTTTATTGTCTATTAAAAAACATTAAATTCATGGTTTAGTTCATTCTCTGTTCCTATTTTTCAAACCATTGCATAATTTACACATCCATGCATATGCACACACACACACACACACACACACACACACACGCACACGCACACACACACACCCCATCCACCTTTTCTGAGATATGAAACATCCACTGAAAATAGCTTTTCAATTGCTCTTTTTTCTATATATCCAAGTGACCTCCAAACAACTTGTTTTGTAACAAACAAGCCAGCTCTGCCTTTCTCTTCCTCTCCAGACTCATCCTAGACTAAATTATGTGTAGTGGAAAACCTATACACTTGCCACCCGAGCCAAAAACGGCCTTTACCTTTCCTGCTGAGCAGCCTGCGGAAAAAGCTTCAGAATCTCTGTGTGGACAGGTTCCACCTGAGTGGGGTCCTTTATTTTTACTTCTAGAATATAATCTTTACCAAACTTGCTTTTCAGATTTTGAATGGAACCAATACACCTAATCCAGGGAAGACAAAAAAAGAGTTGAAGGAAAAAAAAAAACCACTTATCTTTTAATTTCTTCCTCAACTGCAAATGCAGAGGTAGATATTCGATCATAGATCAAAAGATATTCGGTCATAGATCAAGGAGCTGAAGAATACAAGCTGTCACAGTGAACTGCAATTCTCCTTGAGGAACTTGGGGGCCGAGTGTGGTCAAGGATGGGCACCCACCTCAGTTTTCCGGACACCATGATGGCCACGCGGTCACACACAGCCTCAGCCTCCGCCATGGAGTGGGTGGTCAGGAGAACACCCTTCTCTGTGTTTTTAACAATGGTCTGAATTGCCTGCCTACAGATAAAGGATGAGATTGTTCACATTTAGAAAGTAACTTGGATATGTAAGAGACGAATCACTGGGTTCTACTCCTGCAGCCAAGATTACTACACAGTATATTAACTAACTTGGATTTAAATTTAAATAAATAAATAAATAAATAAATAAAGTAAGTAAGTAAGTAAATAAATAAATTTTAAAAGAAGAAAAACTAATTTGGGAAAATAGATGAACAGAAAGAAATAGGAAGACTAAATAGAAAATTCTGTATTCAGCCACAAGAAAAAAAATCTTTGCTCTAGAGAGAAAGAATAAAAATTGTACTGCATTATGTAATTATATTACAACATTCATTGGCTTCATAGCATGAAAAGTTGGGAAATAGTGAGGAAAACAATGTTTGTTTAAAAAAGCTGGAGTACAGAGAAACATCACATTGTGGGATTTTCAACAACTGAAAAATAAAAGAAAAAAGAGGCAGAGGAAGAAGAGTAAGAAAAAGAAAATCCAAGCGAAGACATTCAAGATTCTATTAGATTCTTAACGTGTCTAGTTTTCCTTCCGTAGGGAATTTTGAATACTACATTAAGTTTCACAGAATTAAATAATAGATGATGTGAGCATCAAAGATAAATAGAGCAAATGTAGAAAGAATATTAACTCCAGACTCATACTACGTAATCTGATGTCCCTCACCACATTTGCTGTTGCCCCTCGGGGTCCACCCCTGTGGATGGCTCATCCAGAAGCACCACCGATGGGTCTCCCAGGACGCTCAGTGCAAAGCACAGCTGGAATGAGAAGGAGAGGAACAGCGTGTCTGGCACCGACCCGTGGGGTGTGTAGAGTAACGCTCAGCCCCCTACCTACCTTCCTCTTTACTTCATGGGCTAAGTCCTTCACGGGCACTTTAAGTTGTTCCTGGAGCTTGAAAGCTTCCACCAATCTGACAAAAAAAACCCGACACTGATTTATACACAAGGCACATGTTCCTACCTACACCAACGATACAGAAAACCTTAGCACCATCCACCTGAAAACAGTAGGCTGAAGGACCATTAACATCATCACAAATGCATAAACTTATGATTTGGTTCTTATTCAGATTTTCAGTCGTTTTAATTTGCGTGAAAATTAAAAGATCTTGTTTATGATCTCCTTTCCATATTTAATCAGGAAATGACATGTTCCTCCCGTCTTCCCTCCACAAAGCTTCCTTCTGTACCGAGAAGTACTCAGAGCAGCCTCCTGTTTGCTCATTCCTTTCACTGCTGCGTACAGCTCCAGGTGGTCTTTCCCCATAAGACCGGGCCACAGTGAGTTCTCCTGAGGACAGTACCCCAAGAACTTGATGGTGTCATCTTCCGGTTGCCTTGGAGATGTTCTGTAGCCTTCTAAAACCACCTGCATCGAACAAGGAAAGTCAGATCCGCATCCAGCTTTGGCTCCAATCCTCCCTCTACTGAAGGAGATAAAAGTGGCTCCTCGAAAAATGAAAAACAGAATTATCATATGATCCAGTAATTCCACTACTGGGTATTTAACCAAAGAAAACAATAATACTAATTCAAAAGGACATACACCTCCCTCCATGTTTATTGCAGCATTATGGACAATAGCCAAGATGTGGAAGGAATCCAAGTATCCATTGATAGATGAATGGGTAAAGAAGAAAGGACAGATGAATTATATATATACATATATATATATATATATGTATATATATAATTATATATATTGTATCATTATATGTATTATATATATAATGGAATATATATAATGGAATATATATTATATTAGATTAGATTAGATTAGATACATATTCCATTATATATATTCCATTATATATAATATATATAATGCTATAATATATATAATGTAATATATATATAATACACAATGTAATATATAATTATATATTATATATTATATTAAATATTAAATATATAATGCATTATATGATATATATTATATATTATATTAAATATTAAATATTAAATATATAATGCATTATATGATATATAGCATTATATATTATACATAATGGAATATATATCATATTATACTAGATATATTATATATACTACATTATATATTATATATTACATTGTATATTATATATAATAAATTATATATTATATTATATATTACATTATGTATATTATATATTATATTATATATTACATTGTGTATTATATATAATAAATTATATATTCTATAATATATATTATAATACATATATTATATTAAATATATATTCCATTATATATTATATATATTATAGCATTATATATTATAAATAAAGGAATATATTATATTATATTACATATATATTATATTAAATATACATTCCATTATATATTATATATTATAGCATTATATATTATCTAATGGAATATATTATATTATATTAAATATTATAAATATTAATATATTATATATTAATTAATATATTAATATAATATAATATATTATTATATATTAATATATTAATTGATAATTAATAAATAATAATTAATTATAATTATATTTATTATAATTATATACAATTATAATAAATCATCTATTTATTCATTTTCTAAAAATCATTTGATCTGCTGAAAGAACAATATGAGGACGATATTGACACTGCAAATGAAATTTCCCCTGGCAATGAGCTTGTCACGTACCGTTCCTGCAGTTGGCTTTGTGTCTCCTGTTACCATTTTAATAGAAGTGCTTTTACCGGCTCCATTGTGTCCCAGCAACCCCAACACTTCACCTGGAAGACAGAGTCGTCATTGACGATATGATTTGTACTTCAAAGTTTGACCAGCCTAAATTCACTTAGCTTAGTAATATTTCAAAACAAAAGAACATCTTCCAACAACCCCTTTGTAATTTTCTATATTACAGTGTGAATGGAAAGACTTTGGATTTATAGTAGAATGGTTTGGTCTTCCTGATCCAAGATGGGGTTTCTCACCATTTGAACTGGGACATGATTTTGAAACAGAAATTGTTTTTCTGCCAACATGTCAAGTACCTTTATAATTATCTGTTAACCAAGATAGGTGAACAGTCTCAAAGAATGGAAATTTTCCCCCTTCTCATAGTCCCAAATCTAAATAATAAGGAACATTCTAATAAAGGGAACGTTATCCAAACCTTTGTTAACGCAGAATGAGATGTTTCTAATAGCTATTTTCTTCTTTCTTGTTGAAAAGCAATGTTCCTTTTTCTCTTTATATTCCTTGTGTAAACAGCTTGCCACTAAGAGTGGTTTCTGGAAAACATGACAAAGCATGATTTTCCCATTAAATTTCAGATATTTTGTGCATTCATGTTTTATCTTTCATGTCCTAGGCTATGAATCTAACCAGATTTTGTGACAGTGATAATTCAGCCTCTTTCTTTCAAATGAAATGCCTAAATGTATGTTCATGAATGAAGATTACTTTATCAACCACGGAGAAAACCAATTCCTAATCAAATTCATGTTTGCATTATGCCCTTGGCACTAATTTCTAGTTGATTTCTTTAAAAAAATTTTTTTTGTTTATTTTTGAGACAGAGAAAGACAGAGCGTGAGCAGGGGAGGGGCAGAGAGAGAGGGAGGCACAGAAACCGAAGCAGGCTCCAGGCTCTGAGCTGTGGGCACAGAGCCCTATGCGGGGTTTGAACTCACAAGCTGTGAGATCAGGACCTGAGCTGAAGTCGGTCGCCTAACCGACTGAGCCACCCAGGCGCCCCTCTGGTTCATTTCTTATTGAAATGAACTAGGTGTAAATTCACCTGCTGATTACCGTTACTAATGTCACAATTCGAGATGAGGCAAAATGAAACTGCAAGTCTTGCAGAAGACGCGAACTTTTGTTAAGGTTGATAAAAATATCGGAGAATGTGTTGAATTGCAGTGACGCATGAAGACGTGGCCGGTGAAGACCCACAAAAAACCGAAGAAGAGAAAACTAGAGAAGTCATGATAAGATGTGTACTGCAAAAGATGCGATTTAAATATGACATACACATGCAATGTCACAGAAACAAAACCAAGCTGCGAAAAGAAAAAGCAGGAGTTCAGCTCTCCAGGACAAGCTACCGAGCTCAGAGTTTTGTGAAGGGTCAAGACACTTGTCACCTCATCCGGGTTCAGAGTAGTGAGTGCATTTGCTGTTCTCGCTCTTTCAGCTTGGACATTCTCATCTTCTTCTTCTGGCTCTTCTGGGTTTGGATGATTTTCCCTACTTCTTGGGGAGATCCTACAGAGAAAATGAAATAACGTACCATTCGATTCTAGCTGTACCACCTTATCAAGAGAACGTACGTAAGCCTCTATACTTAAATGACTATCCTTGGCTTTAAGAGAAAAAAAAGTGATTTACTACCAACAAGATTCCTTCTGTAGGTAGCCAAGTCCCTTGAAATATTTTCTTTGATTATTGTCTTTAAGACCTTCTATTCCATCTGTCAACGGGCTCTCTAAATTCCCTCAGATGCACACTCATCAGTGTTTCCCGTCTGCCTCATCCACATTGTGCTCACATTACATCATCAGTGATCGCCAGAACTGGCTTCTCTTCTCTTTCCAAAACGGTCCACCCACATACTGAACGCACCAGCTCATTCTCACGTCTCCTCTTCAGGGACTGATACTTGCTCTCGGCAGGAGAAAAACAAATTTTGGTGCTTCCCCACTGCTAAGAGAGAGGCACGGAACAAACAAAACTCAACTTGCCTAAAATCTGTTAAGACCCAGGACTTAGAAATTATGCATGCCTGCATTCAATCTAATGTGGTTTGGGGTTGGTTTGGTTTTTATTTTTTCCCCAGAATAACGATGTCCAGTTTGCCCTGCTAAGAACTGACTAGTACATCTATCATAATAAATTGATGTTAAATGTACTGTCACCAACATTAAATATTTAAATTATACTCAGATGTTAAGAAATGTTCTCCTGACCTGAAGACTGGGTCTTTCCTCATTGTTTTTTGTCCATACTTCATTTCTAGACACCTTATGACAAAAAGGAAAATGATACTCTGAAGGTATGGCTAAAAAGTAAAAAAGGAACATTAGAATTAGCATCATCATGGGATTCAGATTCAGTGAACAATATTTGCCTTTCCTTATGGAAGATTTGATCATTTTCTTACAAATTTGACAAAAATCTTACAAAATACTTCGGACAGGAGTTTATCCAAACCAACCCTTCCAATAGGGGAGCAGGAAAAACCCTAAAAGTCCTGCATTAAATTAAAACACACACACACACACACACACACACACACACACACAGAAAAGCTGATGAGATAGTAGGGACTTTTTTTTTAAAGATATAAGAACTTTTGGGCTCCCTGGGTGGCTCAGTCTGTGAAGCATCAGACTCTTGGTTTTGGCGCAGGTCATGATCTCAGGGTTTCATGAGTTCAAGCCCCACATTGGGCTCTGCATCGACACTGCCGAGCCTGCTTGGGATTCTCCCTCTTTCTGCCCCTCCCCAGCTCACCATCTCTCTCAAAAATAATCAATTAAAAAGAAAAATATATAGTAAGGGCTTTTTCAGCCCGATCTCAGTGGATGTAGGGGGTAGGCTTGACATCAAAGCATCTCTGCTCCTGGAGTTAGTTTTCAAACTTCAGATTTCATGGCACATCCAGGAGAAGAAGACAGGAGAAAGTACACAACTCTAGAGTTTTCTTCCAAGCAAGGAGTAGAATAGGTGGTCTTTTCACTAATAAAGCACGGGCCTCAAAGGGTTTTACTCTTAGGGAAGGACATGAAGAACACCCAGGAGGTTTGTAAGATAATTGCCTTGAGTGTCAACCACGGGGAGTGAAACAGAATGAGAAGCCAGCTTTTACACATATTTGTAGCCCAAATTCACATCATCTGAATGGTCCCAAACACCTCAAGCCTGGAATTAATTAACTAATTAATTAATCTTTATTTTTATTTACTTTAGAGAGCAAGAGCATGAGCCGGGGAGAGGGGCAGAGGGAGAGAGAGACTCTTAAGCAGGCTCCCTGCTCCGTGTGGAACCTGATGCAGGGCTCAATGCAGGGCTCGATCCCACGACCCTGGGATCATGACCTGAGCCGAAATCAAGAATCAGATGCTCAACCAACTGAGCCACTCAGGCCCCCAAGCCTGGAATTTAGTTAAAAGCACTACCAAACTAGTAGCTATCCAAAGAATTTGGCAGAAGCATACAAATTGGAATAGATATCCCAGAAACAGACCCTGTATACACGGGCATTTTATATATGAACAGAGGCGTCCCTGAATATCAATGGAATGGCACAGGCTTTTCAATAAATAGTTCTGGACAACCGAGGATCTTTAAAGACAGAAATGAAATAGGACCCTTCCCTCACAACACAGAAATAAAATCAAGTGCGGGTGACTGAAGACATAAATGGGTAAGAAAATATAAGTCTTTTAGAGGACAACATCAAAGAATTTTAAATGACCTCAGAGAGGGACAGATTTCTTAAATATGAAATATGAAATAAAATTCATTAATTATCTTAATAGATTTAGGAAAACTATTTGATTATTCTTGATACACACAACCTTTGATAAGACTCAAGATTCATTCTTGATAAATACATAAGCAAACGAAGACTAAAACCTCTAGTAAACTAGGGATCGCATAATACTTTACACAGTTAATAGAATGCTTCATCGTTAACTACTAAGATGTTTCCAAGTAAAATCATAAACAATGGAAGGATGCCTGCCAGTAACAGCATTAGGTCCCAGGGTTTCTGTGTTTTGTCACTCAGAGCTGCACATTTTAATGAATATATGTCTCAACCAAACAACTGTATAACTTTAGGATTTGTTAGTGGTCAATTAAAAAATAATTGAATATGTAACATCTCTGCATATATTTAGAAAATAGGAAAGATACACGTTCAATATACAAAGACTCGTGGAAATGGATATAATTTTATAAATTTATAAAAACGTGGGAAACTTTCTCCCTCAAGAAACTATTCTTCTGCCATTAAAGAGAAAAAAGAGGTCTGTAATCCATTTTGTTTCCCTTTTCTGCCTCAGTTACCATATGCACAGAAATAACACTTATATTCTATCTCAGTATCTTTTCCCAGTATAAAATTCCACTTAATTTTTCACCTTTCTTTTTCATTATTCAAATTAGTTTATTTTTTCATCCATACTTAAATGATTTTTGGCCACATGGCATTCTTTATAAATCACCACAGGCAATCCAAATTGTCTTTGGATACATATCATGTCAATAATGTATAAGAATAGCAACCAAGCTGGGGCGCCTGGGTGGCTCAGTTGGTTAACAGTCCAGCTTCGGCTCAGGTCATGATCTCACGGTTCGTGAGTCTGAGCCTCGGGTTGGGCTTTGTGCTGACAGCTCAGAGCCTGGAGCCTGCTTCGGATTCTTTGTATCCCTCCCTTTCTGCCCCTCCCCTGCTTGTGCATGCGCTTGCTCGCTCTCTCTCTCAAAAATAAATAAACACTTAAAAAAAATTAAAAAAAAAAAACAGCAACCAAACCTTTAGTATTTCTGAACAGCAACCAAGCCTTTAGTATTTCTGGTGTATATTATACTGTCATTGATTCCATATAGAAAAATATCCTTATGCTTTACTGTCATTATATTTGAATGTAGAATATAATAGAATATAGTAAGAGCGAGTATTTTTAGGATACTTAAATTTGCCGTTATTTAAATAAGACTAGGTGTATTACACAGTTACAAATCCTAGGCAATACACATTCGGGTAGAAAATTTTTCTTACTATTAAGATTGTTAAGAGAATGCTCTGATTGCCTTCCTTTATTTCATCATTCACACTTTCCGAGTTTCTCACATACACATAAAATACCTGTTGAAGAAACACAAGAGTTAAATGAAGTTTCCTCTGCTTGATGCATATAAAATTTGTGCACTAAATATGCAAACGTTGAACTTGAATTTGTTCTCTGTTACTGAAGTCTGTTGATGAGCTGACATCCTTCCTTGGTTGTAATCTCCAACACCTTCTGCCTTCCAATTGTATGTGGTAGGGATTGGCAGATTTCTTCTTCTATTTTTTCATCTAGACGGATTTTATTTTTGACACATAAATATTACATATTTTGTTCGATGTGTGCTAACATCTATGAACATTCTCAGTACTGAGAGGCCTTGCAGTGTTCTTTCTGGTTACAGTTCTGTCATCATTATCCTCACCTCCTTCTAAAAGCCAGCCGGCACTGATCAGAATGTTAAACCCCAAATAGCGGGAGCTATTTTGCAAAATAGCTAGAAATAGACGTGTTAAGTCTTAGAATACGACTTTTCATAATTGTAAAATACCTAGAAATAGGTATTTTTTTCACAATTGTAAAATACCTAGAAATAGATGTGTTAAGTCTTAGAATAAGATAATTATTGAAGTTAAGCACCACATTTAGTTTTGCATTTCCCTCAGTTCCATAAGATAGGTAAACGAGAGGGAGTATATAATTCTCATTATTCATTTTACTAAAAGTGAATGTTCTCAGAAGAATCTAATATTTTTTCTGCCAATAGATGCTAAAAGGGATATTTTAAAAATTACTACCATTTAGTGAGTGTCCACACTATGTGAGATCCTGGGCTTGGCAGAATACATATATTACCTTCTAAGAGCAAACATTATTTCAATCTTTTTATACTAGATATTTTATAATAAAATACCCTTGACTATAGTTTTGCAATTATGATTCGTTTGTCAGATGAATATTTTTTAGCTGCCTCCTATTAAAAATACTATTTAATGGGGCGCCTGGGTGGCTCAGTCGGTTGCACATCCCACTCCGGCTCAGGTCATGAACTCATGGTCTGTGAGTTCGAGCCTCACATCGGGCTCTGTGCCCACAGCTCAGAGCCTGGAGCCTGTTTCAGCTTCTGTGTCTCCCTCTCTCTCTGACCCTCCCCCGTTCATGCTCTGTCTCTCTCTGTCTCAAAAACATAAATAAATGTTAAAAAAATTAGAAAAAATAGTATTTAGCATTAATGATTTTTAAATTTTTTATTTAAGTTTTTATTTTATTCTATTTTATTAAATGTTTATTTATATTTATTTAGAGAGAGAGAGAGCATACACATGCACCACGGTGGAGGGGTAGAGAGAGAGGGAGAGAGAATCCCAAGCAGGATCCATGCTGCCAGCACAGAGCCTAATGTGGGGTCCATCTCATGAAGTGTGAGATCATGACCTGAGCTGAAATCAAGAGCTGGGCACTTAACCAACTGAGCCACCCAGGTGCCCCTAAGTTTTTATTTTAATTTGAGTTAGTTAACAGTGTTATATTAGTTTCAGGAGTACAATACAGTGATTCAATAGTTTCATACATCACATGGTGCTCATCAAGAAGCGTGCTTGCACAGGGCGCCTGGGTGTTTCAGTCGGTTAAGTGTTTGACTCTTGATTTCGGCTCAGGTCATGACCTTATGGTTGGTGGGATTGAGCCCCATGTTGGGAGCCTGCTTGGGATTCTCTCTCTCCCCCTCTCTCTCTGCCCCTCCCCCATTCATGTGTGTATGTGCTTTCTCTCTCTCTCTCAGAATAAATAAACAAACATTCAAAACAAAAGGAGTGCACTTGCAAATTTCTTTATAGTGGGAGTGATAAAGTCCAGAACTGTGATGTAGATGAAATTTATCAACAGTTGCCCCCAAATTCTCAGCAGCGCTTGGTTTCTCCCAGAAGTGCTTTGTAGCAACATGATTTCCTTCCCTCACCAATCACATCTCCAAAGCAATTTATTGACACTAAGTGGCATGCAATCAAAGAGTGCAATATGTCACATCTCCCATGTGATCTGATATTTAGGAAAAGGGACTCAAGCACAGTCATCAACTTTATTCAGTTTTGCAATCTTAGTTTCAGAACTTACCAGCATCGAATAACTCCTAAATTTTATACTTGTTTCAACACTGGGCAAAGATTTCATTAATGGGCTACATGGTTAAGGCCAGTCACACAGTAGGTAATATTGCTTACCTCCATAAAAAGTATGAAAAATCTAATTAAAGTGTAGAAAGGTATTGAAATCATGCATAGAATTAAACTGGGGTCTTCAGGTTTGGCTGATGATTGGATGATGAGTAAAAATACTGAAATCTAGAAGAAAAATATCCATAGGTATTTTAATTTTCTCAGTCGTACATAATATTTTAAGATTTTTAAATGAATAATCTGTTTTCCTAGGAGATATTCTCATTTTCACTTTATATATAGCAATATTGCTAGGTTTTCCTCTTTAGGAAGCAAGAAACTATCATTACAACTGAAACACAAGTTTATAATATCTAAAAGATAACTATCTTTTAAATATCTAGAAGATTTTGCACTATCTTATATGGATAGAGAGTAACAATAAAAGAAAGGGATATTACATTATTTACCCTGTTCATCACCAAAAATCCTCATATGCTTTTAGCACCAGCGTATAATTTAGAATTAACTAATGATATGACTTGGAATCTTAAAAGACAAAAGGACAAAATAAACGTTGAGGTATTTATTGCCGTATGTAAGCAATAGGAAAGATATGGGAATTATCCATTTTGACACTAAGGTAGGAATAGTGAAAGGCTGAAAACATCCTGGGAGGAATGAATAAGTCAAGGGGATAAAAGGCACAGCAGAAGACATATAGTCAATGGTAAGGTAATAGCGATGTATGGTGACAGAGGGTAGCTACCCTTGAGAGCATAGCATAACGTGTTAACTTGTGGACTCACTATGTTGTTCACCTGAAAGCAATGTGACGTTTTGTGTCAAGTATACTCAAAACAAAATCCTCAGAGAAAAGTAATATGGACAGCACCGTACATGGCAGCCCATATTCCCAAGTCAGACTACTTTGGTGGTTTCCTAAGTGGACTCCCTGGATCCAGTTCTCCTTTCGCCACAGATCCATGGGGCATTCTGAAGAAGGGTTTGGTTTGGTTTGAATAAGAATCACTTTCTTTTACATATTCCATATAAGTCCTCTGATTGCAAAGATTGTTTTGCTCGAGCAAAGCGTCTGGCACTTTGTAACAGAGAAATGCAATAAACATCAGTGAATGAATGAGTGAATGAATATTGGAAAGGCAGGAGGATTTCTATCTTTATGTTTTTATTCATCAAATAATCAAAAAAGATACATATTTAAATTTTTTTTAAATGTTTATTTATTTTTGAGAGAGAGAGAGAGAGACGGAACCCAAGCAGGGGAAGGGCAGAGAGAGAGGGAGACACAGAATCCGAAACAGGTTCCAGGCTCCGAGCTGTCAGCACAAGATATGTGAGCAAGATGAGACCTGAGCCGAAGTCGGACGCTCAACCACCTGGGCCACCCAGGGGTCCCAAAAAAGATACATATTAAGGGTTCAATTTATGCAGATCACTTTGTGGAGTGGTATTGTAGTTACTACAGTTGTAGGAATAAAAGAGGGTGAAAGACAAGAAGAGGCTAGAAGCTGTTACTGAGCATTTACTGTTTACCAAGGACTTTGATGAGCAGTTGACTAGCACTGTGATGGTCAATGTGCTTTGAAAAAGTCAATCCAAACCCTTTAAAGTATTATGGCTATTATATATATTTTCCGAGGGTCAGATAAATGAATTGACTTGCCCAGTGTCTTACAGCTATTCAGTGCTAGGTCAAGGATTCAAACCGGGGGCTGTCTGGCTCTAGAGCCCAAACTCTTAACCGCTATACTTTTATAGGAAGATAACCAGCTATACATCAAGTCAGTGGACATGACGTCGGCTGCCATGATACATATGAAATAGATGATAGAACAAAAACGCATATAAATAATGTTTCCTCCATAAGCACCAGAAACATTTTCTGGAGGAAAAAGCAATATCAACAGAAACAGTTTCACTAGTTTATTTTATAACCTTGCATCACAATCTCCTTGAAGATTTACTGTTCATGCCATTTATAAGTAATAAAGGTTCTGCTGTAACAAAGTATGCAGCAATATATCTTCAGTTATAAAAAACTGAATTTAAACCTTCTAATTCTAAAAATGCAATTAAATAACTTATCTTTGACAACCCTACCTCTCTTCTCTTATTCCCTTAATGCACTAATTACCTCATCTATCTTGTCCCAAACATCAGAAAAATAAAAAGAATCCTTCCCTTGGATCTTTCCTCTGGCAAACAATACCAACAACATTACATTTAAAGGAGTTGTAAAACACTTCCTATTTCTACTTCCCCATTCTATATTTATTCTTCCATCTGCTATAAACTGGATTCTATATTCACTGCTGTTAAAAAAATTTTTTTTAACATTTTTATTTATTTTTGAGACAGAGAGAGACAGAGCATGAACAGGGGAGGGTCAGCGAGAGGGAGACACAGAATCTGAAACAGGCTCCAGGCTCTGAGCTGTCAGCACAGGGCCAGACACGGGGCTTGAACTCACAGACCGCGAGATTATGACCTGAGCTGAAGTCGGCCGCTTAACCGACTGAGCCACCCAGGCGCCCCAAAAACTAAAGTTTTAAAAGTTAGCTGTGGACTTCTACCTGTAGAAATATAGAAGAATAGATATCCTGAAAGACCTTACCCATGCCATCTAAAACACATGTCCTTTAAATACACTGCTAGTCTCAGGAAAAAAAGTGAGAGAATTCTTTGACAGGAAACACAAAGTCTGAAACCTAACTTGGACTATTAAGTAAACACTAAATCTGAGCGACCAGGGAACAAATGTCCATTCCAGTTCAGGGATTGAGAGGTCCTTCCCTCCAAATACCCTCGATAGAATAAGTATAGAATAAATAACCCTCTTTAGGGGTATTCCTTGCAACCCCCATATTAAGGCATGACGCTCTAAGATGGTGAATGCCCTACATGGACTCTACACTGTACTTCTTGCAAAAGTAATTGAAAATTCTTCTAGGATGAAAATATCCCCAGTATAAGATCTTGAGAGTTCCATACTTAAAGGTCAACTAAATATGTGCACCCAGCTAAAATAAATAAATAAATAAATAAATAAACATTCAAATATACAAAACAGCCAGCCACAACAAGTGGCTGGGGGGGGGTGGAGTTTGGGGGGGGGACAACCAACAACAGATTATAACTATTTGAAGACTGTTATCATTGTCAAAGAACAAGTACAAATATTATTTTAATTAAATGTATAAGTAAATCAACTGTGGAATAAAGAACACAAAAGCAAGTAACAAGAGATCATGAGAAACTGCTGGACGTATCTGAAATAGAGCCAAATCGTTTTAGAAAACAAAGTTGAAATTTTAAAAAGTTGATCAAAGATTAAGCATAACTCAGAAATAGCTGAATCAAAAAATAAGTGAATTGGAAGGAGAGTCTGAAGCATTTCCCAGAATGCAGCAAGGACAAGGACATAGAAAGTTTGAGCAAAATGCTAAGAGATGTGGAGAACAGACTGAGAATAACACTAATACTATCTCAATAGAGTCCAGGGAGCAAAAAATAAATATTTTATTTGCACTTTCATAAGAGAAGTAATATTTAAAGAGGTGCTGGCAGAGAAATTCCTGGAACTGACAAATGAATTCACAGATTCAGATGGCAAAATTCATTTGAAAAAAATGATAAATACAAAGAAATCCACACCTAGAAACAATGTAATGAAATTAAAGGTGCGAAAGTCAAAGACCTTAAAAGTAGTCGAAGACGAATCCTCTACAAAGGAATGGCAGACAGCAATACGTCTCAATAGCAAAAAGGTCAGCAAGAGGTTAGTGAATTTAGGTGATAAGAGAAAATAATTGTCAGCCAAGAAATTTATATGCAGTAAAATTAACTTTTAAGAATGAGAGTGAAAAATGGCCCTAATGAGAATAAAAAGACAAAGTTACATGTGTGAATGGTGGACAGTCAACGAAAAGTGTCTACAAATATTTTTTAACTTCTTAAAATAATAATGTTCATTTATGAGATTAAAAATGAGAGAACCAAACACTAGAGAATATCATGCAAGTAGGGTGAGCAATTATTGATCATAAAGTCTCCAAAATACAGTGTTGGAAGTAATTAGGATATTGATTAACTTTAGGGTCCATTAAGTTTGGCATGGGGAAAAGAAAATCAAGGATATTATGGGCTGAGTTTTGTCCTCTCAAATTCACATATTGAAGTTCTAAGCCCAGTAAAACATGATTGTATTTGGAGATGGGGTCCTTAAAGAGGTCATTAAGATTAAAGACGTCATGGGGCGCCTGGGTGGCGCAGTCAGTTAAGCGTCCGACTTCAGCCAGGTCACGATCTCGCGGTCCGTGAGTTCGAGCCCCGCGTTGGGCTCTGGGCTGATGGCTCAGAGCCTGGAGCCTGTTTCCGATTCTGTGTCTCCCTCTCTCTCTGCCCCTCCCCCGTTCATGCTCTGTCTCTCTCTGTCCCAAAAATAAATAAACGTTGAAAAAAAAAATTAAAAAACAAAAAAGATTAAAGACGTCATGGAGGTGGGCCCTAATCCAATGAAACTATTGTCCTAATAAGAGGAAATTTCGACACACACACACACACACACACACACACACACACAAGATCACAGGAAGTCTGAGAGATGATGGCCATCTATAAGCCACCACATAATGCACATCACAAATACAAAGCCATGAAGTAAAAAATGATATCACCAAATTGAAGTGTATAAACAATCACAAGAAATTCATTAAATTAAACGCATAGATTGTCAGATTGAATTTAAAAATGACAACAAATAAAATCCAACTATATTCAGTTGGCAACAAACAGACACGAAAGCATGACACCCAAAGGTTGAAAGTAAACCCATGGCAAAACGATTTACTGGGCAAAAGCTAAATAAAAGAAATCTGGTACACCTATATTAATATCTGATATATCGACTTTATGACCAAAAGCCATTATGAGAATAAATAGGGCCACTACCTAATGATTCCAGACTTGAATGATCAAATAAAATATGGGTTTGAACAACATGGGTTTGACCTGTGCAGGCCCATGTATACATGCACTTTTTGTTCAATAAATGCAGTCCTGGAAATGTATTTTCTCTTCCTTATGATTTTCTTAATAATATTTTTTCTCTAGGTTTCTTTGTTGTGAGAATACAGTATGTAATACAGATAACATAATAATATGTGTTAATCGACTGCTTATGTTATCGGTAAGCCTTCCAGTCAACAGTATACATCTGGGGGGGAGTCAAAAGTTACACGCATAATCGCGACCATGCAGAGGGCTGGTTCCCCTAACTCCCATGTTGTTCAAGGGTCACCTGTAGTCTCAAAATATATAAAGCAAAAACTGATTAAATGAGAGGGTGAAACAGACAGCCCTACCTTTATATTGGGATGAATAAGGGGAGAAAAACCAAACAGATCAAGGACTAATTCCAATAGTTAAGGAGGCGTTACCTCGTTACGGCATCTGACTATTGTAGCACAAGCACTTATAAAATTGACCCAACGAATGATATGATTGGGTACTGCAAGGAGGATACTTAGAGACTAAGAAGCAATTTAATAGCCTTTACGATCTCTGCCGGCATACTGAATTCTCCAACTGGCTGTATTTGTGACATTCCCGTCCACACTAAATCCAAACCTTTGGATATTACCCACAAAGACCAGCCACTGTGACTGTACCAGCCCCAAAGAAGTAAGATGTTGGCTCTCTTTACCCTAAACCCTCTGCCCTGTCCCCACATACAGGAGAAGGGGAAACCCAGAAGCAAACAGAAAAATTAAAAGGGTAGACCCTGCTCCCTTTCTCACCACTGGTCCCCAAACTAAGGGCATGCCTGAAGTGGGGTTGGGGATGGAGCTTTTGAGATTAAAGCTATGATTTGGACTTGGCTGGCCTTTTAAGTGAATCTTAATGAGCTATTTTACTATCTGAAATGGTCAGAAAGCTATGATATCTGCTCAAGATGTCAACAAGGCATAGGGAAGAGAATACAGCAGAGTGCCTAATGTAATAAATGTTTTTATTTATTAATCAAACTTTTCCATGTTTATTTGTTTGATTACATTACTAGTCAATATGGTCACCTATCACACTTTTTTTTTTTTTTTAATAAGTAGAATTATTCAGGAGAAAAACTACACTGAGTTGAGAGGCTTGGGTTCAGGTGTGATTCTTTTAAGTTCTTCCCACTCTGTAAAATTAAGGGACTGTCCCAAGTGATCTAGTCTTTCAGGTGAGCCCTGCCAGGGTTTCTACAGATATTTTGGTTCTCTCCAAAGAAACAGAGATATAAAAGAGAAACCTCAAAGAACAGATGGAAATAGGAGAGAGAAAATGAACAAGAAATACTGAAACCATGAACACAGTCCAACAGTAATGGAGGTACAAAAGAAGTGATTCCATTCTCTTCTAAGTAACGTATTTAGGGGTGCCTGCATGGCTCAGTTGGTTGGGCACCTGACTTTGGCTCAGGTCATGATCTCGTGGTTTGTGAGTTCGAGCCCCACATTGGGCTCTGTGCTGACAGCTCAGAGCCTGGAGCCTGCTTCACATTCTGTGTCTCCCTCTCTGTCTGCCCCTCCCCCAGTCATTCTCTCTCTGTCTCTCTCTCTCTCTCTCTCTCTCTCTCAGTCAAAAGTAAATAAACATTTAAAAATTTTTAAGTATTTATACTTAACTTTGAATTCTTAAAAATAAGCTTTAAAAAAATTTAATATAAATGTGCGTATGTGTGCATAGATACTTACAATAAGAAACCCGAGACACCAAAGGCCATTATTTTTTCTTCTCTTGCGAAAGATGAATGAAATCACATATGTGAAGAATATAAGAGAAGCTGCACAACCAACTATGTAAACCACCTGCAAACAATATATTTAGTGGCAAGATTAGAGATGGCAGGCCACGTATGGGACAGGGAACAGGGAGATAATGAGATCATAAGGCTGTGTAAGGCCATTTTCTCACACACGCCTTTCGTTAACGATACAACGCTAATGGAAGTGAATGTTTGTTTCTATTATATTTTGGCCTGGTGAAAAAAATGATCACTTACAAGAGCAAACATGAGCACCAGTGGGAATCTGACTTCCAAAACCGTGAGGCAGTTAATTAAATACACTGAAAGAAGAATCGAGCAGTATAATGGAATGTCCACCAGAGCCTGTCCAATCCAGTATGCCGAAGGACACAGGCCTGAAATCCATAACTGAGACTGAGTTTTTTGCTGATAAAGAAACAGAAGGGACACAGAAGGGTTGGAAATGTTGGGTCGAAAAGGTATTTTGTTTACGCGAAAATACAAACTTTTAATACATTTTAGAAATAGCATGTTGTAATTTTTTTTTGTCTGTATTATTTTATATAGTGAATCTGAGCTTCAGTAACTTTCTAACCCAGGTCTAGGTAATCAGGCCTCAGGCAACTAATACCATCCCAGAGAAACACCGTGTCACTGTTACTGGAGAAGGGCATGTCTTTAAGTATCTGATGTCCAATATGGGAATATACAGCCATTGGCTCAACAGGAAAAGTCTGGATTATTTGTAGAGTTGATTTACTCTTTGATAAATTTACTCTTAGATAAATGAAAATGATGATAACATAAAATTTTAAAGCTTGATTTACAAAAGTGTTGTTAAAAGTTCAGAAACATGGTATATCTTATATTTGACGCTCTATTTAAAAAACACACACACACATTCCTTTTGGAACTGTGAAATAACAACACACGGTCAAGAAGCACCACACTTTCACCTCTAGAGTTGATTCAGTAGGATTCCCTTAAAGGTGAGGCAATTTCATGGTGTTGAATAGTGAATTTTCTGACTCCTTTGACATTGTGATTAACCATTTGACAGAATCTATAATGAGACTAGAACAACGACATAATTTATGTGTAGACACATTTTTCTTGAAGAACTATCCTGTGTGTATACAGCAGTGAAATTCTAATTTTTGAAGTCAGAGAAAATCATCTTTGTCCTCCTCCCCTCCCACACCCCCTCTTACTTTGCGATCGCTGAGGCTGCTCATGCCAATGTAAGGAGAAAGGCAGTTTGCAAGGACCAGCAAAAATAAAGGCCCATTCACAAAACCAAATTCCACTAAGACGCCATTCTGGAAGTTCAAAACACACCTGTAAGCTATTGAAATTGTTACATATCATGCAATCAAACATAGTCGTAAGATATGAGATAGTGAGAACTTCAGAATGGAAGCATATACCTAATTTAAGAAGCAAACACAGACAGGGGTGCCTGGGTGGCTCAGTCAGTTAAGTGTCTGACTTTGGCTCGGGTCATGATCTCACAGTTTGTGACTGTTGCGCTGTCTGCTATCAGCGCAGAGCCCGCTTCTTCCGATCCTCTATCCTCCTCTCTCTCTGCCTCTCCCTCACTCGGGCTCTCTCTCAAAAGTAAATAAACACTAAAAAAAAAAAAAAAGCAAACACAGGCAGAAGTGGCCATGTTTTGCTACCCTAAATAGCAGGCTCCATTCCCAGGAACTGCACGATATCAACAGAAATTCAAAATCTGAATTCATAGGCATGTATCCAGAGATTGTGAGCAGGTTCTTTTTCATATTTACATCTAGTAATTGTTAAGCAAAGGCATATAATATACTCTTTGGAGCTGCACTGATAGTCTCTGAAGCAGAGAGACTGCTTATTCCGGTTCCCTACTTCCAAGTAGATGAATTATAGATAATAGCTTCTAAAACTCTTGAACTTGAAGCTGTTCTTGTCCCTACCTGTGAAATATAATTAGAGGAGAGCAAATCTTTCCTGCATAAAACACTTCTGGACATCTAGAAATATTTAAATTAATCTTTAAGGCATGGAAGGGTCTTACTATAAATCTAAGTTGTTTTCCAGACAGGGTAATGTATTACTGTTATAACAATGGACTGGGAAAAAAGAAAAAAAGAGTACAGAAATGGCCTTATTTCATAGGCAAAAAAAACTAGAGGTGCCATTATATTAATTTCTTACTATAAAAATTTCATTCTCTACAACCACTATGCATATACTTGCAAACATTCACCCAATTTCCACCATTTTTCCCTTTTTTATCTACAATAATTAAACACACCTGTTAGGAATTACTCGAAGGC
Source organism: Prionailurus viverrinus (assembly GCF_022837055.1). Lineage (NCBI taxonomy): Eukaryota > Metazoa > Chordata > Mammalia > Carnivora > Felidae > Prionailurus > Prionailurus viverrinus. The sequence continues at coordinate 41,999,916 of NC_062574.1, forward strand.
TGAGGACAGTTATTAAAATCGTATATAATCAAAAACTGCACTGTATCTCATAAGACACAAAACAGAAAAGAGCCAAGACCCAAAAGGACACTTCAGACTTTAAAATGAAAGAGAAAAAATGGGGCGCCTGGGTGGCTCAGTCAGTTGAGCATCCAACTCTTGACGTGGCTCAGGTCATGATCTCATGGTTCATGAGTTCAAGCCAGGAATCACGGGCTGCGCTTGTGCTCTCTCTCTCTCTCTTAAAATAAGTAAGTAAACTTCAAAAAAGTAAATAAAATAAAATGATAGAGAAAACACCACAGAACTGTTAAATAATTATAATTTTAGAGTTGGATTGTATATTCTCATAAATTTCAGTGTGATCTATTTACTCTCCACATTTTTCCCCCTTAAACAAGGAGTTTAGTTTTATTTTCTCTGTGCATTTGCAAAACACTTAGGACCAACGCTTGGTGAGTTCAAGCCCCACATTGGGCTCTGTGCTGGCAGTGAGGAGCTTGCTTGGGAGTCTCTCTCTGCCCCTCCCCCACTTGTTCTCGCTCTCCCCGCCCCCCCTGAAATAAACAAATACACGTAAAAAAAAAAAACCTTCTGTGAAAAAAAAATTACATTAAAAAAAAAAGGCCTAAGAGGGATTAGTGCCTTAGCTCTAGGGAGCTACAGCAACTGTGACTGGTCCAAGGAATTGAAAAAATATCGGGAAAATAGAACAGGAGGCAAGAGAATGAGAAATCACTGAGGAAGAGGGCCTTGAAGTGGGCCACCAGGGGGAACTGGAGGCCAGGGTGGTGGGTCTGGATGGAGGGAGGGGCCCCGCTGGTAGCCACTGGGTGGGGGTTGCGGAGGCTCAGTATATCCACGAGGAGGTATCACTGGAGTAGGTCCACGCATCCCAGGTGGAGGCATAGGACCTGGATGACCCATGGGAGATCCAAACGGAGGCCCTCGAGGGGGCATGCCCTTTGGAATAGGTCCGGGATGAGGCACTCCAGGTGGCCATCGGGATGGTGGCTGTCCCCCACCCCCAGAGCCTGGGGGCCCAGCATGGGGGTGTCCTAAGCCATAAAGACCACGGTGGGCTGGCTGCATCTGAGACACCCTTGGATGGGGCATCCCACCTGTAGGAATGGGTGAGGACGTGAATGTCCATGCCCAGGATGTCCAGCCCCTGGGGTTCCTGCTGATGGTGGGCCAAGTCCTCCAGCTCCAGGAGGCACAGGTGGTGGGGGCATGGCTGGGGGGTATCCCAGGTGGAAGCATTCTAGGAGGCAGCACTGTGGTGTTGGGGGGAGGGAGGACCCAGGAGGAGGCATGCCTGGTGGAGGATGCCTGGACCCCAGTGAGATACCACAGGATTGGGGGCTGAGGGTGGATGTGGTGTATACTTTCTACACTTGCTTTAATCAATGTATATCACATACTCAATAAACTCCCCTAGGGAGAAGTGATGTAAGATTAAGGATTTGCATTTGAAGCTTTGTAAGTGTTCTAGATTTCTAAGCAAGTCCATTCATTCACTGATTTTAGAAACTATGTATTAGGTACCTAGTTAAGTGTGAAGAGTTATTCAAGACAGATTCTTTAACAGACCTATTATTTTACAGTTTTCAGTGTCTTTGGATCTTGGCTCTTTTAATGTTCTATGTCTTGGGGAGCTGTGGATAATTTTGAATAGACAAGATTTTATTTTATTTTTTTCAATGCATTTATTTAGTTTGAGAGAGCACTCATGCAAGCAGGGGAGCAGCAGAGAGAGAGGGAGACAGAGCATCCCAAGCAGGCTCCGTGCCAACAGCACAATGCAGGTTCGACCCCACGAACCATGAGATCATGACCTGGGCAGAAATCAAGAGTCAGATGCTCAAATACCTGAGCCACCCAAACGCCCCGATTAGATAAGATGTTAGACTGAAGGATGAGGCCAGTGATAAAACGAGTCTCTAAGTATCAGGTAGACACTCAAGAAATATTTGTAGAATGAATGAAAAAGGTCAGGCTTCTGTTCTAGGCACTGAGGAAACGGATTTAATCCTCACAATAACTATATATAGTAGATACAATTATATCCCCCATTTTATAGATGAAGACAGTAAAGCAAGGAATGGCTAAGAAAGTTCCTAATACATAGCAGAAACAGGACTCAAACTCAGGTGGTAAGCTATAAAGTTCTCCCCCTTTATCCCTCATTAAATAGTCTCTTATATAAGTGAATACTGTACTTACAAAAGGAAATGTGTTTCTCTCTGTTTTAATAAGTTCGGTAAAGTTAAAAATTCCAAGAAGGGCATTGCTAACAATTCCCATAAGAACAGGAAAACAAGTCATTCTCTTGGTATTACACGCAACTGAAAATCTGTAATCCTTAAAAAAAAAAAAAGACACACAAATATAAGTTTTAAATTCTTAAAGCAATCATACTTTCTGTACCACTTATAAAGGACCAGGGTGGAATTAGGGTGAGAAGGAGACTATTAGTTTTTCTTTGACACTTCAATCTTTTTGAATTGTTGTAAGAATGCATTATTTTGGTAATCCAAATGACTTATTCTGTAAATGAAATAGATGAACATTCACTAACATGAAAGGATGTCAACGATTTATATTTTATGTGACAGAAAGAGTTTCAGGGCCCTCTAATACAATTCCAATTTAGGAAATATGTCTTAGAATATGAGATTGTTCTAAAAATAATGTATTTTTATAAAGGAAAAGTGTGTAGAAGACATTTACCAAACAACAGTTAGAAATATAATATGGGAAAATAAAGAAATGAAATTATTTAGAGAATTTTACCTTCTGTATTACATATCCCAGTAATGTTTTAATTTCCCTATTAAAAATGCGTTGCCTTTTTTCTGCTTTATGGAGGTGTAATTGACAAACAACATTTTAATCTACTTAAAATGTAGTTCATAATGATTTGACATACATATATATTGTGAAAAGATTCCTCCCATCTAGTTAACATTTCCATCACCTCAAATGTATATGTGTGTGCATATATATTATATGTCTGAACACTTATATTATATATAATATATATGAACATTTAAGTTCCACTCAGCAAATTACAATTATACCATACAGTGTTATCAACTATAGTTTCCACATTACACATTAGGTCTTGAAACCTTATTTATCTTTTTTTTAATGTTTACTTATTTTTGAGAGAGAGAGAGAGACAGAGTGCAAGTGGGAGAGGGGCAGAGAGAGAGGGAGACACAGAATCTGAAGCAGGCTCCAGGCTCTGAGCTGTCAGCACAGAGCCTGACGCGGGGCTGGAACCCACGAAACGTGAGATCATGACCTGAGCTGAAGTCGAAGTCAAACGCCCAACTGACTGAGCCACTGAAGCGCCCAAGCCTTATTTATCTCATAGCTGAAAGCTTATACGCTTTTACCAGCCTATCCCTATTTTCCCCACCCTTAGCCCCTGGCAACCACTTTTCTACTTTCTGCTTCTAGGAGTTTGACTTTTTTTTTCTACTTATAAGTGATACCACGTAGTATTGGCCTTTCTCTGTTTTGTTTCACTTAGCCTAATGCCCTCAAGATCTACCCATGCTGTTGCAAAACATGCATTGCTTTTATAACAAATAAAATCATTAATAACGGTGCCTGGGTAGCTCAGCTGGTTAAGCTTCTGACTCTTGGTTTTGGTGCAGGTCATGATCCCGCAGTGAATGAGCTCAAGCCCCACATAGGACTCTGTGCGGACAATGGGGAGACTACTTGGGAATTTTCTTGCTCTCCCTCTCTGTGGCCCTCCCCCCATCCTCTCAAAATAAATAAACTTTAAAAAATAAAAAACAAATCACGAATAAAAGATGATCCCTTTAAGAGATAGAAACGTGTGCTCTTTAAATGATTACAATTTCATACTTTAACTCAACAAGGACTCAAGAGTTGAGTTGCTTCTCTATAGATCTCAAGTATTGGAAGGTGGCAAGACCCCATTCATGATTCAACAGTACGTGGATGCAAACATACCTTCCGGTCACCGGACACTATGATGGCTCCATTGTAGGAAGGATCATCGGAGCCATTTCTATTTCTAAAATCATCTACTTCCAGAAGTATATCCTGACGCTTCAGTGCCTGCATAAAGTCTTCAATATTTGATCCTAATGTAATCAACGAAGGAAGGCAGAATAACATCAAGGAAACCAACGTCTAAGCTTTAAAATAGCAAAGATGTCTCCTCATGTTAAGGAATGCCCAGGATAACATGATAAGGACCTTCACTCTCTGAGAATATCCTGAGATTAATTCCGATGCTGGGACAATGAAATATGGTCTACTGTCTTGAGTGCAACAGACTCCTTTCAGAAATATGTTTGCGGATTTTGTACTTCTTATGAAGGGAAAAGGATTTATTCCTGAGGGCTAGATTTGCAATTCTCACAGAAATAAAACTTTTTATTAGCGATTTTTATAAACTCTGCCAGATGTCTGTAATGTTTGTAGCTACAAATACTATACACAAAATACAAACCTCCTAAGCTAGGCTTGTTCTACTGATGATACAAATCGGTCCTACTCATTATCTAACCTGTTGTATGTGGCTAACGCTGCAGTGATATTTACTGTATGAGGGACCCGTTCAAGACATCTTCATGAGATGAAGGTAATTTGATATTATCCATTATGTCCATTACTTTTCTTGGTTTGAAAACATGTTATCAATTTCCTTAATTTGAAAACAAAGCAAGCTCTGGGCACACACACCGCTTCTCCCCCTTGCCGCTCAAGCTATTTTTAATATAGGTCTTTTTTGCTGCTCGGGTTTGTGTTTCAAAAGATCTTTGATGATAAAAACCAAGAGTAGATTTAATCCCTATTTCTCACCTGTATTGTTGATGACCAATAGACTGGTAAGAGGAGTCTGTGAGGGTTGTTCCAGAGAAAGAAAATACATACTGGATGAGAGCTCCCGACAATGAGTGGAATGAGATAACGCAACCACTATCTTCACAAAAATGGTAGGGATTAAAGGAATACCAAGTAACAGTAACCTAAGTAAAAGAAAATTAAAATGCAAGTCTAAAACATCTTCCCTCCAACTATTTAAGTCACAAAACATGCCATAGAAATGCCAACTTTGGGAAATTCAACATACAAATATGGCGGTTAGTTACATAAAATGACAATGACGTTAATCTGAAAGAGGGCTCAAAATTTTTCATAAATCATATCACACTGCGAGATTTCCAAGGATAATAAGAGCATCAAAAGAGAAGGTGAAATCCAAGTGGGTTCCTCTGGTGGGTGTGCTGGTTGATCAGGACAACAGGGAAAACATTGGATGGGATATCAGGAGCCTCTAACAGCCTATCTGCATAGTTTTAAAGGGAAAGAAGCCTTATTTCACACTGCCCTCAAACTTGCGATGTGTACAATTTCAAGTACCATTTTAACTTGCATCAGCTGTTGTTTTGTGTATACTTTAATTTTCATGAAACTAGATGCCATATTTAATGCACAGTTTTCAGGTCCTAGAATGCATTCTTCCAGCTCAAACTACCAGTTGGAAATCTCTCAAGTAATCCTTTTGTTTCTCTAATTAAAGTTGGTGAGTCCACTCTTTGCAACGACTTCTTTCGCATCAGACCTCAGGCTCTACCACCTTCTCCCTTCACAGGGGAAAAATGAAGTCCAAACTCTCGCTGATCTTATCACCTCCCCTCCAAGGACAGAAAACATTTCCATCCCCTCAGTCTGTCCTTCTGCTGTAATAGATGTTATCTCTGCTCACTACCAAAGCTCAGTTCTTCTCAATACTGCTCTGAACCCAGACCTTTGCCACCCACCCTGACACCTTGCTTTGTTAGCTCATCTTTCATTGTTTTCATCCTACTGGCATATTCTTACCATGGCTGAAGCATTTTCTAATGTCTCCCATTGATTAAGGGGGGGGGGAGGCAACAACAAAGGAAGAAAAAAGAAACTTCCCGACTTCAATCTCTCTTCAGCTATTACCTATCTTTCTACTTCCCTCCATGGCCAAGCACCTCGAAAGAGTTATCTATTTTCAGATCTTCTCGTCTTAAAACCTTTCATGACTTCCCTTTTTGCCAAATACAATTGATGCTTTCTGCTCTAAACTGGGGTTCTCTCCCTCCTATTTACTAATCCCTTCACGTTTTCCAGTCTTGGCTCAAATGTGACCATTTCAAAGAGGCCAACACTGATCACCTTATTTAGAACTATAACGAACCCCTAACTCCCACCAGCCCTTCCCATCCCTTTACTCTATTTTGTGTCACCTACCAGATAATTTATTTAGTTTCTATATTTGTTATTTGTTATCTTTTCCTCCCAGCCAGAAGGTAAACACCATAGCACCTAAAATAATGCCTAGCACATAACAAGCCTCAATAAGGATTTGCGACATAATAAATGATTAACATATTTATTGTGTAATTATTTAATTAGTATTTTTCTTCCCCACACGATATAAGTCTAAAGGCCTTTTCAGTTGTACTCACTTCTGTAGGATAGTACTATAAGCACTGGAAAAACATTTATTAAACACATGAAGAAATTAATAGACTTGTTTTCTTCATGTTTGAACTTTTCTGCTCATATTCACTAGAGAGATTTAAAGTAGTCTGATACTGGGGCACCTGGGCGGCTCAGTTGGTTTGGTGTCTGACTCTTGATTTCGGCTCAGGTCATGATCTCAAGGTTTGTGAGTTTGAGCCCCGCATCAAGATCTCTGCTAACAGTGTAGATAGAGCCTGCTTGGGATTCTCTCTCTGCCTTGGTCTCTGTCCCTCCCCTGTTTGCTCTCTCTCACTCTCAAAATAAATAAATAAAGCAGACTCAACAAAAAGAAAGCCATCTGATACTTACAAGGACAAAAGAAGTTTCCTCTCGTGCCTTAACTTTAAGAAGCGAAGCCTTGCCATTGCACACACCTGTCGTCTCCAGAGAGTTCTGGTACTGATGGCCTTTCTCAATCCAGGAAGAGAGCAAGGAGCCTGTTGCATTTCAGACTCAGTTCCAGCATCCCTTGTCTCATTGACTTTCTCTTGTTTCCAAATGCCAACATCTGTAGCCATGTAGTAAACCATTATAACGGGCTACGCTATTTGTACTTTCTCTTTAGAAACTTTGAAAACGACACCAGAATATTTTGAAACAGTACTTTTAATAAGTTAAGCTACTGATATCCATAACTCTTACATTGAAAATGTGTCCTTCAGACAAATATAATGGATCCAATTCCAATGAGTGAGTATATTAACTTTTGAGACTGAGTTAGGCTTCTTGGGAAGCATTTATTCTTTCAAACCAATAGCAGCGTATTACCAAGGGATTTTTGCAGAACGAGTTTTATGCGAAAACACGAGGATAAATGTATGTAACTGAGTTTCTAAAAGGTCTGCTCTGTCATCTGGAGCTCCTCCACAGAATTACTGATGACTGACACCCCAGTGACTATTTCAAGACACTGGTTTTAAGGAATAGAAAGTCCATGAAAGACCTCTTGTTCAAATCCCACATATGCCTCGTGGCAGCTGTTATGTCTTGGCTAATCACTCAACTTCTCCAAATCTTAGTGTTCTCCCTGCATAACACAGTTATGATGGGAATTAGGAACAACATAATCAACAGCTGAGCACAATGGCTGGCACATAGTTAGCCCCGAAATGCCTCTAATGATTATTATTACAAACCGAACTAAGGGAACATATCATCTTATCAAGTTACCTGTTGTTAATACATTAATGAGAATTAATTTACAAGCTAAGTAAGAGTACATCTTTATAGAGAATGGCAGGTAAGAGACAAAGCCAGGACTCATGCCATTAGCAGGAAGCTATTGATGATAAAGGACAAGTGGGCATTGCAAAGGGATGTGAGTGTTACTGCCATAAGAGGGAGACAAATGTTACAAAGTAATTACCCAGCACCAGGTCTGATAATGTTAGGTATAAAATAATTACAATACTTTTAGGGGCGCCTGGGTGGCTTAGTCAGTTAAGCGTCTGACTTTGGCTCAGGTCATGATCGCATCGTTCATGAGTTCTAGCCCTGCATCGGGCTCTCTGCTGTCAGTGTGAAGCCCGCTTTGGATCCTCTGTCCCCTTCTCTCTCTGCTCCTCCCCCACTTGCTCGAATGTGCTCTCTCTCTCTGTCTCAAAAATAAATAAACACTACAAAAATTTAAATAAAAATAAAATAACTATGATTCTTTTAAAAGCAGGCAACTCTATTTTATACCTAATAGACATTCTAGGCAGAATTCCACATAAAAATCTACAAATATGACAATACATGGTCATTTTCTGTTTTTTTTCTTTCTTAATTTTCTGCTAGACACGCATTATTATACCTGGCTCATCAATTGTTGATTTGCCTTCTAGATTCAAGAAGACTTCATTCAGAGTTGTCATGGAAACATCATAATTCATTATGCCCTGATTAGAACACTTTTCAAGATCCCTGTAAAGATCTAAAAAGAAGAAAGTAATAAATTAATGCAATTAAAATTGCTGATAAATACACTGAAATCCTAAAGATCACTCAGAATAGATAAATCTAAAAGCATTTTCAAATTAAAGCTGCCACAATAATCCAATAAGAACATCCCCATGTTCTCTGGTCCTTCAAATCAATTTTATTATTTTAAATCTCTTTTTTATTTCAGAAGCTTTAACATTTCTTGTATCACCATGGCCATGTGTGAGTATGTATGTCTACTTAAAAAGTCATCAAGCGGCTCCTGGGTGGCCTGGTCAGTTAGGCATCTGACTTTGGCTCAGGTCATGATCTCGTGATTCGTGAGTTCAAGCCCCGAGCTGGGCTCTGTGCTGACAGCTCAGAGCCTGGAGCCTGCTTCAGATTCTGTCTCCCTGTCTCTCTCTCTCTCTCTGCTTCTCCCCCACTCACACTGTCTCTTTTTGTCTGCCAAAAATTAATAAAGGTTAAAAAAATTTTTTTAAATAAAAAAAATAGTAAGGCCTTATTTAATCTGTGTCTCTAACAGAAATGAAAAGTTTTTGCTCTTTCAGAAAAGAGATATTTCAAAGCTTCATTGAATGCTGACAAAGAGAGCAAATCTGGGTTTCTCAGTGAAATACATTCATGGAAATTTTAGTTGATCTCACATGAAAACCATGTATTGGATAACACACTTCATTATGTTGAAAACAGGAGGCAGAGCTCTTAGGAATAAATATTTTCATGGGTATAAGCTTTCAAATCCAACTGACAGAAGACAGAATGCATGGACACTTAGCTGTAGTCTCTGCGACCATATAGTAAGTTACCTGGAAACTTGTTTGTTCTTTCCAAGGGCAAAAGATACACAAGTTTTTCTTCACTTTCTGCTCTTAACTTGGCATCAGGGACATGCCGCTTAATGAGGGATGTGATTCTCTCCAGATTACACATTTCATTCCTGCGTAAACTAAAGTTACAAAAGAAGCAGAAGTCTTTTGAATTCTTCTCCAACACCATGGCTCATCACAAGACAGTTTTCCATTAAATAATTTGAATATATTACAGGCGTCTCCTGCTAACTTCAGAAATCAGGTTCCCAGAAATCAGATATCCTATTTCCAAGTGCTAAATGGTAGCCTTGTTTGAATTATTTTAAATGGGAAAAAATACAGATATTACATGTCAATTCCAAACCCCCAGCCAACTTCCTGAAATGTAACCAAAGTAAGTTGAAATTTCAGTAAACATATGATATGGATAGATAGACAGCAGGCTGGTATATAATATATATATGTGTATTTACATATTATATATAAATAAGTAAAATATATATTGAGATATATATATATATAATCATGATAGGATGTAAAGTACATGAAACATTACTTCTGGATCATTAAAAAATTAATAGGGTCTTCAATAAATAATTGCTTTTTTTGTAGCAAATGGCTTCTATTCATGCTAATAACTTGCTTGTTGATATGCTGTGCTTTCTAAATTATCCCACGTGGTATTCTGACATCAAAGTTGATTCTGATGCATAAAGATGACTTGGAACACAATTTCAGACCTTCAGGGCCAATTGTTTCATTAAAAATCACTTGCCTTTTCTGGGTGGGGGGGGGGCGTGCCTGGGTGGCTCAGTTGGTTACGCATCCGATTCTTGATTTTGGCTCAGGTAATGATCTCATGGTTTGTGAGTTTGAGCCCCACGTAGAGCTTTGCACTGAGAGTGCAGAGCCTATATGGGATTCTCTCTCCACACCTCCTCCCCCGCCCCCCACTCCTCCCACACTATCTCTCTCCCACTCTTTCTCTCTCTCTCTCAAAAAATAAATAAACTAAAAAATTTTTTTTAATTATTGCTTTTTGAAAACATAATTATAAATTTTTATATATTAGCCAAGAAATGTTTTATTGAAAGATGTATAAGCATTTGGAAATCTACATGTTTAAAACCAAGAAACAACCAAAAGGAACATGTCAATGAGGGAGATACATTGTACTGTTTATTGTAAATCAATTTCCACCAAATATTAGGTTGGTTTTCTTATACCTCTAGAGGATTACATGAAATGCCACCCCTTGTATTGACAGTCATATTAAAGAGCTACTCCCATGGGCGCCTGGGTGACTCAGTCGGTTAAGTGTCCGACTTTGACTCAGATCATGATCTCACGGTTCATGAGTTGGAGCCCCGCGTCAGGCTCTGTGCTGACAGCTCAGAGCCTAGAGCCTGCTTTGGATTCTGTGTTTCCCTCTCTCTCTGCCCCTCCCCTGCTTGCACTCTCTTTGTCGCTCAAAGATAAATAAACATTAAAAAAAAAATTTTTTTTAAGTTACTCCCAGAATACATTACCTTAAATGATATCCAATACCCCATTTTTGCTTCAGAAACAAAGATGACCCTGCACATTTCAACTTCCCATTAGACATAAACACTTTCCTATCTGAGTAGAAAGAAAGAAAGAATAAATTATGTGAATTCCTTATATGGGTATATTCTCTGCTCTGGAGACCAACACACTGAATGGGTTTTTTAGTATGAATGTAGTCTCGTATGACTGAGCTCCTGGGTACAGCACCGTTTCTCATCCCCATGCCTACTTTGAAGCAGGACTCAGAAATTCACTGCATCCCTCACGGGTTATCCAATGGCATAAAACATTACAAGGAGGCCCAATCTTCAACTCTCCCTTCGTGCACATACTTTACTATGTAACTTTGCAGTGTTCTCTCACCATGATCAAGGAGATCTGCTCTACCTCTTGATATCTGCCTCCACCATGCAATTTTCTTTGGCCAATGCCATGTTAGCCTACTTTGGCCAATAGAGGCTTAAAATGGGCTTGTGCATTGGGACTTGGTCTCTAGAGCCTTAGTCCCTGCCATGAGAATGCCTGGGGTAGTCTGCTGGAAGATGAAATACATCTAGAGTGGGGCTGTCACCTAAGTAACCTTAGGTTATCCAACGGGCCTTGCCAATGGCCATTCAACTACCAGACATAAGTAAGTGAACCCAGTCAAAGATGGGAAAATCTCTCTAAGTGAGCCCACCCTAAATTGCCAACTCTCCAACTTATGCACTAAATAAATGCTTATTGACTCAAGACACTAAGTTTGGGGATGGCTTGTTTCATAGCTTTATTGAGGCAGGAAGTAGTGGACATGGAAGTCAAGTATATTTTAAGGAAACTTAGTATAGGATCGTACTGCACGTCAGACAGTAAACTTTCTCTTCTTTTCACAGCGTCGTTTCTGACTTAATTTGTTCCAGATTCTTCTTCCATACCCTTTTCTGGCTCACTGAAACTAGTCCTCCACCTGCCACTATGTCCTAGGCAGAACATTCTCCAATATTGCATCTTCGTACCCTCGATTAGTGAAACAAAGATCCTCTTAAGAAGGCAACGAAGGCTTGTAAATTTAGAAAGTTTTCCCAGCGAAAAGTTTTTTCTACCCAATAACAAAAAACTATATGAAAGTTAATATTGGAGTTTCAAAAAATTTTAAATGTACTTGTGATTAATGTAGACAGTGAAAAAAGTTACAGACAAGAAGATACATCAAGCACGGGTCTAAGAACTCAGGGGGAGTGCTTGCTACTAAGAACTCATGGGGAGCTCAGCATCCCCCTGAAGCAAAGTGCATCTTTAGAATGTCATTACTCAAATGGACTTTAAGCAAGATTCTCTTTAAAAAAAAAAGACTATAGACAGTATCTCTCATGTTAAGTCCTTAAATAACTAGTTAGAAGAAAGAAGCCAAGAATCACCAGCCAAGATGTCAGCCTCATCCATAATCTGGGTACTAAAAAGGATCACACGGTTTGTTTTCCGCTCCTTGAGGACGTTCCAAACTTGGTGCTTTGAAAAAGGATCCAGTCCAGTAGTTGGCTCATCCAGCAGCAAAACCTACAGACCAGGAAGAGTATGAAAGTATCTTTCAGTTCCAAGTGAGGACCTTCAGAAAGTTGCATGGAAACCCATATAATTCCTAGATTCAAATACAGCCTTCCACGGGATTCCGCAGAGGCTTGTATGGCCCCCTATCACAAATTTCCTCTCATATTTGGTAGAGTTTAGACTTTAATGATAGCTTGATATCCTTCAGTACAAATTAATTTCAAAAAAATTTTTTTCCCTCTTACCTGAGGATCTCCTAAAAGGGCAATCCCAAGTGTCAGTTTTCTCTTTTGTCCACCAGTCAAATTTTTAGCAATAACGTCTTGAGTGTTTTGTATGTCCAATTCCATTATGACTCTTTTCACCTATCAAAAAAAACCCATCTACATAATACAAAATGTTTTACTTCAATCAGTTTTTCTAATAATTAGGAGAAGTCTATTCTAAGAACTTCATCAACTTTATTTATGAAAAAATAAAGTAATAGTTAAAAAAAATATGGTCACGAGGGACGCCTGGGTGGCTCAGCCAGTTGGGCGACCGACTTTGGCTCAGGTCATGATATCACGGTTTGTGGGTTCGAGCCCCACGTCGGGCTCTGTGCTGATGGCTCAGAGCCTGGAGCTTGCTTCGGATTCTGTGTCTCCCTCTCTCTCTGTTCCAACCCCGCTCGTGCTATCTCTGTCTCTCTCAAAAATAAATAAACCTAAAAAAATTCTAAAAATATGGTCAAGAGCAAAGTAAAGTATTTTCAAAGCCACCAATTCAAATATGTTCACCTACCTCTTGTTCCACTTCCTTGGACTGAATCCCTTTTATTTTAGCAAATAGCCTGAGGTTTTCTCTCACAGTCAGAAAGTCAAATTGAATATTGAATTGTGGACAAAATCCAATGTTCATTCTAGTTTCTTCCATGTTCGTTATTTCAGAGAGTTGGGTATTATAAATAGTGGCTGATCCTAAAATAGAAATTTTATTTTATTTCATTTTATTTTAATGTTTATTTTGAGAGACAGAGAGAAAGACAGAGACGGAGAGTGAGTGGGGGTGGGGCAGAGAGAGAGGGAGACACAGAATCCGAAGCAGGCTCCAGGCTCTGAGATGTCAGCACAGAGCCCGATGTGGGGCTCAAACTCATGAACCGTGAGATCATGAGGTGAGCCAAAGTCAAATGCTTAACTGAGCCACCCAGGCACCCCTAGAAATTTTATTCACCACCAGGATAGTAACTCTGTGAAGAGTGATAATATGGGATACTAGTTGAAGAAACCTCACATTTATAATTGTATAATTAATACATTTAATTTCAGATTATTTAATTTCAGAAATTCAGATTATTCTCCACACAAATATCAGGGTCTATGGCAATGCCAAGAATACAGGGAACAGCAAACAATAGCAGAGCGGAGATACAAGCTTTCACATGAATTTATATAAATATGAAATAAATATTTCCTATTCTAAATTATGCAACTGTGTAAACAGCCTGCTTAATCAGCCGCTTGTGAAACTATTTCCTTACCTTTTGTAGGAACAGACAACCCACTAAGAATGTTCAGCAGTGTCGATTTACCAGCGCCATTATGTCCAAGGATTGCGGTCACTTGTCCTTCATATATGTCAAGAAATATGCCTGTTTTAGGATAAAAGGTGAAAAGTAGCCTTTGGACCATATTCAGATGGAATGAACCTTAAAAAAGTCACAAGAGTCAAATGTATCTTAGCACTTCATTTCACTGGTATTCGGAGGTGTCCCCTGTAAGATGACGTATTTAGTTGTGTCTATTTATGAAGAAAAAAACCCTTAATTTCTCTGGAGAAATTGGATCAAGACTGAGAAATAAATGTCTGCCTTTCTCCCTGCCCAAATCCTTTGAGTGTCAATGAATATATCAATTTGATGTTAAAGAATAGCCTTTGCTACCTGGAGTAAAGCAGAGTAAAGAGAGTATTTGCTTCCTGGGTAAAGGAAAGCGGTGTGGAAGAACATTCTCACAGAGGCTCCCAGAGCAGAGACAGAAGGGCCAGATATAGAGGGAAGGGGTATTTATTCAATATTTGGAGGGAGGGTGGACCAGTTGAGGAGAGGATCGTAAAGTTTCCCCAGGCACTGGTCACTGTTCTGTTCCTTATGACAAAAGTATGGACGTGGCCTCTAGAGGGGGTCTGCTGGGACCCAGGACATGTCACAGGCATTTTTTTTTTATATGAGTGCTTAGGACTTGATCGTGTTTTTCTTTAATATTTGAAAAATTATCTGACTCCATGGAGAAACAATAGAGGTCCATTAGCATCCTAGAACTTTTAGAGATTCTCTAAAGATTGACAACAGATGGAATTCTATTGTCAGAGAATATAAAAACCAGGCAAACTTCTGCCCAAAACAGATGATGGAAAGTTCTCTGAAAGTAAAAACAATGCTGGTGATACTTCAAGCTCTGTTTGACAAATCTAAGTCACAGACTATAAACTTGCCTAAGTGGTGGGAACGCAAAGGGGCGTAGCCGCTCGAGAACAGTGTGGAGGTTCCTCAAAAAGTTAACAATAGAACTACCCTACGACCCAGCAATTGTACTACTAGGTATTTATCCAAAGGATGCAAGAATGTTGATTCAAAGGGGCACATGCACCCCAATGTTTAGAGCAGCACCATCGACAATAGCCAAATTATGGAAAGAGCCCAAATGTCCATCGATGGATGAATGGATAAAGATGTGGTACACACACACACACACACACACACACACACACACACACACTGGAGTATTACTTGGCAGTCAAAAAGAATGAAATCTTGCCATTTGCAACTATGTGGATGGAACTGGAGGGTATTATGCTAAGCAAAATAAGTCAATCAGAGAAAGATAAATATCATATGATTTCACTCATATGTGGAATTTAAGAAACAAAACAGATGAACATGGGGAAGGGCAGGAAAAATAATGTAAAAACAGAGGGAGACAAACCGTAAGAGACTCTTAAATACAGAGAACAGACTGAGGGTTGCTGGAGGGGAGGGGGCTGGGGATACGGGCTAAATGGGTGATGGGCATTAAGGAGGGCACCTGTTGGGATGAGCACAGGGTGTTATATGTAACTGATGAGCCACTAAATTCTACTCCTGACATCATTATTACACTATATGTAACTAACTTGAATTTAAATAAAATGAAAAAAACCCAGCATAATTAGTACAGTCCTGTTTTTTTAAATACTATATGTAAATATATTATCGAGGACTATCCCTCATAGCAGAAATGTAGTTTTTAAAATTTTTTCTTTTTATCTATATTCATCCTCTGATTTTGCACTATGACTATTTGTATTTGCAGGAAGCAAAAAAAAATTTATTTTCATTAAAAACATCATCGGGCGCCTGGGTGGCTTAGTCGGTTGAGCGTCCAACGTCGACTCAGGTCATGATCTCACAGTCTACAGGTTCGAGCCCCGCATCAGGCTCTGTGCTGACCGCTTGCTCAGAGCCTGGAGCCTGCTTCAGATTCTGTGTCTCTTTCTCTCTCTGCCCCTGCCCCGCTCACGCTTTGTCTCACTCTGTTTCTCAAAAATAAATAAATGTAAAAAAAAAATTAAAAAAAAACATCATCAAAACAATGAAGTTTTTCTCTTTACCTTGCAATGCTTCTACGTTTTCAGGCTTCCCATCGTATTCTTTTCTAATATTTCTGATTCTGAAAGAAGAGTAAGCAACTTTGAGGTAAGTACATTTTTGGATAACATAGATTATGTTAACTGCCAATCCTATAGTTTGCAATTGCACCTGAACCTCACAAGGTAGGGTGTTGCCTTCGTAATGGGATCCAAGGAGGGCAGTGGTAAAAGCTCATACCGCCCCCCAAAAGCTTTGCCCGGACCTGCTCATACCCTTATCAAACTGGGCATTTCATGTACTCCAGGTGTTGTCCTCAGTTTGCAAATGAAGAAAAAGCCACTATTGTTAGAAAGGAAGGAAAGAAGAAGAGGAATAAGATAGGAGGGGAGGAGGCGGGAGAGACTTTCCCTCAGTCCTGCACCCCTCTCCAGCTATTAGTTAACTGTTCATCTCCTTCACGGGCACATTTATCAAAATATAGTCTCTAATCTCTATTTCCATTTCTGTATCTCACATTTACTCCCAACCTAAAGCAACATAGCTTCTGACCCTACAACTCCATTGAAACTATCCTCAGCAAAGACACCAATGACATTCTACTGAATCCAATGGACATTTTCCAGTCATTGTTGAATGCATGCTGTATGAATGGAGCACCTGGGTGGCTCAGTCAATTAAACATCTGACTTTGGCTCAGGTCATGATCTCACGGTTCATGAGTTCGAGCCCCACATGGGGCTCTGAGCTACAGCATGGATTCTGCTTTGGATCGGATCCTCTGTCTCCCTCTCTCTGCCCCTACCCTGCTCTCGCATGCTCTCTCTCAAAAATAAAATAAACGTTAAAAAAAAAGAGATGCTGTATTAAGTATCTACTTTCTCCTTTCTTCTTTCAAGGCTTTATTTCTTTGGCTTCTACCTTCTTGATTTTCATATCATTCTCTTACTTTTCTGCTCAGCATACTTTATGGATTCCTTAAACTGGATTCCACACTATTCCACTATTTTTCTTATTCTCAAATCTCTGCTATACAATATTACCCACTCTCACTGCTTCAACTCTTACTTAGATTCTAATGATTCCAAGATTTGTGTCATTATGCCTGTCTTCAAAGTCTCAAAGGTACAGCTTTTTTTTTTTTATTTAAAAAAAACTTTTTTAACACTTATTTATTTTTGGGACAGAGAGAGACAGAGCATGAACACGGAATGGGTGAGAGAGAGGGAGACACAGAATCTGAAACAGGCTCCAGGCTCTGAGCAGTCAGCACAGAGCCCGACGCGGGGCTTGAACTCATGGACCGCGAGATCATGACCTGAGCCGAAGTCAGCCGCTTAACCGACTGAGCCACCCAGGCGCCCCTCAAAGGTACAGCTTTTTGCTATATCTCCTCACCTCAAAACCACACAGCGTATATTATTTTTTCCCTCTAAACCACCCCCACTTCAGTTCTCTATGTCATTTGGTGTTTTCAGCATCCACCCAGGAATACGAACTAAATGCCTAAGAAACGTCCACGATTCTTTCTTTACCTCTTTCTTACCTCCACCTGTGGCCCACACAATTATTATAATTTAACCTTATGGATTTATGAATGTAACTTTACGAATTTATTTGAATTTATCCCTTTGTCACTTGTCCGTGACCTTCGAGTCCAGATTTTTGGCGTCTCTCACCTCGACCTCTGAACTTGATGGTCAGTTATCCATTCGCCTCAGCCTAGACCTTTGTCTCCAATGCAGAGGACACACCAGGGACTACATTTCTCAGAACTCCTTCTCTGTATTGGACTTAAGGGACCTTGGGCAAGTGAAGACAGGCCATTGTTCCCTGAAGGTCATGGGGGCAGACACATGGGCAGACTCCAGATTTGTAGCAGCTGCTCAGACTTCTTGACAAACCCCGTTTTGCTGCCGCAGGTTAAGAAAACTGGTGGGCATTTGTCCAGAGAATCCCCCCATTCACAGCGGTTTACCAGCAAACTTGTCGAAACCCACCCATTTCCACACATCAGGATAAGGTCCTCAGCGGCTATGCCCCTGACTTTCTGGCTACAACTTTCTCGTATCTCCCTCTTCTATCTTTAGTGCTTTTTTGAATTCTTCATCCCCATACCAAACCCCTTTACTTACACGGTATTTCCAGCAACTCCTTTTCCTGACCAACCCCAGACTGACAACCTCTGACCTGTTTCCACTTCTCCAGCTGTGTTGCCTTCAAATCCAATCCATAAAGCTGTCGAACAAAGGTCTGGTTGTCCAATTTGCCTCCCTAAAATTACTTGGTGATTCCCCACACTATACAGGACAGCCTGTCCTTCTTAATTTGGCAGACAAAACCCTATGTGATTTGATTTGGCCCATACCTCTCACGATTTACTTCTTCTTCTAGCCTTGTGCTTTGAGCTCTGAAATGTCATTTTCTTGTCATTCTTGACACACACACACACACACACACACACACACACACACACACACATTGTTTCTTGCTGTGCTATGTTGCTCACATCATACTCCCTGGTTGGAAGAACCTTCACATGCCCCACCACAATTTCTGTGACCAAGACCTTTTCCTTCCGTAAGGCTCACCTCAATAGTTATCTCCTTCTGACCTTTCCCACCACCCTTAGGCTGGGCTGAATGATCCTTCTCTCTGCTGGGTTATTCTCTGCAGTCATCTCTACTACTCTTTTTATTATTATCTATATAACTGCCTGCTTTCCCCTGGGCTCTGCCTGTCCTGAGGTTGACGGCCGTCATTACTCTTTGAATCCTAGATCTGGCAGAGGGCTTAATGGATGATGAGTAAATGAATGAAGAAACTAATTTGCCAGCAGAAATAGTCTGACCCCGAATGATCAGAGGGGCTGGTTTGAGGCACGTTGGGCTACCAAGTTTAGAAGGAGGAGCTGTCAAGGTAGACGACAGGAGAGTGCAGGTTTAGACAGGCTAGAGCTCTCGTATGTCCCCGGGAGTTCGGTTCATGTCAGAGTATTAATGCCAAACTGGATCTCAGACCACGGGAGAGAATTGCTGGCGGCATCCACTTAGGAGAAGTGAATGACCACACAACCATACCTGTCTCCGTTGTCCCCTGGATGAATAGAAGTCAGGGTTAGTGTTCTGAGCATTTACTGAACCACGTTGCTGAAAGATGAGCTTCTGGCCTGACTGATGGAACTCAGCCCTAACTTAACTTGTTAATCCAGGTAAAATTTCTCGTGTCAACACAGCTCCTGGAAGCTCATGGTAAGGGACATGATAACCTGAAACAGCTATATACGTTTTCACACAGGTGCACGGGCTGAAAAGACGGCTAGCAACAGCAGAATTTGAGAAGTTCCAGCTCCAGGAAGTAGAGGGTTTTCTTCCTGATGCTTCCATGTCAGGTTTAGTTTTCTCCTTTCTCTGTCATCTCCCTGCGCATGTCCCCTTCTCCAAGATATATTTGCCAGTCACCGTTGACCTAACTGTTTCAAAATAAGTGAACTGATGTGAGCATATCTGACTGAATTTCCTTTGGATATTCCTAATAGCAAACAGTCATTGAATGCCTATTTTGGGCCAGGCACTATTCTAAAATCTTACACATGGTAGCTCATTTACTCTTCATAGCAAACTTTCTACCAGTGTTATGCCCATTTTTAAGATACAGAAACTGAGGCACAGACCAGTTAAGTAATTTAGCTGGGATCACACAGTTAGCAAGCGGCAAAGCCAGGATTCAAATTGGGTGGTTTAAATCCACGGACCACGTTGTAATCACTATGCTCCATTTTCTTCTCAGCAAACACTTTAAAAAAAATAACCTCACAAGAATGGAATGTCTTTTAGGAGGATTTCTCAGTAATCTCTTTTAATCAAAGAAGCAAACACCTAGAAAAGCAGGCACTAAAACATGATGAAATTAGGAATCAGGAAGTCATTGTCTATGCATCTTCCTGGGTTTCCCTGAAAACCTTTACTAATGTTTCCCTCTGCATCATTTGTTATTTCTATGTCCTTTCAATCAACTGCACCCATGTGGATAAAGATACAAAACTAATATTTATCCGATTCCTATTATGTAACAGGTATATTTAATTATCTAACTGCTTCTTTAAATTCCTCGAGAAGAAGTCATTATCCTGCTGAATTACATTACACTTTTCTGAGAAACGAAGAAAATGAGGTTCAGAGATCTCACATAGTTTAGCAAAAAGTTACCAAGCTCCGAAATCACGAAGAAATCTTTGACTTCAAAACCACAATCCGTACACTCTCTAAAGGCAGATAATCCAAGTTTGAAACGTGTGTGTATTATATGCATTATATACGTGCATAAATACTTACCACAATGTGAGTGTATTAGAAGACAATGCAGAGAGGAGATTGTAAATGGTGGGCATAGAAAGCAGAAGACAGAAAATAAGAACATAACTAGGGCTGCTGAATTTTGCTGCTGACACTATCAGCAGCAAAATTCTATTTTTATTTAACTATTTATTTATTTAGAGAAAGAGAATGAGAGAGATAGGGGGGCAGAGAGAGAGGGAGGGAGAAATCCCAAGCAGCCCCACGCCCAGTGCAGAACCTGACACGGGGCTCGATCTCACCACAGTGAGATCATGACCTGAGCTAAAATCAAGAGTCAGACGCTCAGCCAACTGAGCCACCCAGGAGCCCCAGTACTTCCTTTTAAAACGATGAATGAAAGAAATTTAGAATGATGGCAGAAATACCTGAAAGAATGGAACTTTCAAAAGCACATCATCTTTAACATTTGACCTGTGGTTGGTCCCTTCTACCTTAGTTCATTACAATTTTACCTATAAGTGTACATAATTGGTTAGTTACCTTATGGCTTCTTTTCCATGGAACTCCAGAGGCACCGGTTCAAAAGAGTCATCTCGGGATGATAATGCTCGGGATTGATTTCGTCCTCAAAGACTTCATGATGAGTGTTTCGATGTTGGGACCAAAATGAAGACTTTAGGAAAAACAGTGGTGAACACGGGTGGCCACCTTCATCTGATCAATCAAGGCACATATTGTTATACACTGAATCAATCATCTACATCAGTAAAGAAAGACATTTGTCCTAGTGAAGCCTGATGCCAGTTTTTTCTATACATTAATGATTTATTTTTTCCGGGCTTAAAAATTTTTTTTTAAAAAACATTTATTCATTTTTGAGAGGCAGAGAGAGACAGAACACAAGCAGAGGAGGGGCAAAGAGAAAGGGAGACAGAATCCGAAGCAGGCTCCAGGCTCTTGGCTGTCAGCACATAGCCCAACACAGGGCTCGAACCCATGAACAGTGAGATCATGACCTGAGCTGAAGTTGGCTGCTTAACCAACTGAGCCACCCAGGCACCCCTAAAGTGTTATAAGGATTTTAAGTTATGACAGTGTTTTGGCCTTTGATGAAGTCTCAGCTCTGGTTCATCAAAATAAAAAAGCTTGTCAAAGAAGATAAAGTCGTAGCTGTTGGAAATCGTATGAAACATCAAGGACTTCCTCATTCTCGGGATTTCCAGACACTTGGATGTTTATAAAGAGAAGTTGTGTAAACTGATTCCTGCCATAGTATATGAAGAAGTATTTTTATAACATAGAAAAATGAACATTGAAAATAATGAGTATATCAGTCACTATAAATCCAAAGCCAATCTTTTCAAAGCCTGAAGAATAAAACAAAACAGAAAAAATAGTTATTAAGAACAGAGAGGTAGGGGCGCCTGGGTGGCTCAGTCGGTTAAGCGGCCGACTTCAGCTCAGGTCACGATCTCGCGGTCCGTGAGTTCGAGCCCCGCATCGGGCTCTGGGCTGATGGCTCAGAGCCTGGAGCCTGTTTCCGATTCTGTGTCTCCCTCTCTCTCTGCCCCTCCCCCGTTCATGCTCTGTCTCTCTCTGTCTCAAAAATAAATAAAACGTTAAAAAAAAAAAAGAACAGAGAGGGAGACAAAAGGCTGGATACTTGCTGGCATATAGGAAAATGGTAAAGAGGAAGAAAATTAAAATTAAGGGATAAGAAGTGGAAAGATGGGAAATATTAAAAACCTATGAGGAAAATGAAAGAAATACAAAGCAAAATGTTTCATTTATTTTATTTTATAGAAAAAAAATCTTTTTTCAACCAGAAAGAGAATTCTTAAAGTTTTTAATGGCCTCATGAAATTACACAAGGATTTTCATCAAGGCGGTTCATATCATTCCAAGGCAAAATGGATTTTATGTGTAATTGACTAAAAATTGTTGGACATTCAAATGGACTCACATTTTAATGGTAAGAAAGGAGAATAGAGCAATAATTAATAGGAATTTCAGCTCTGGATCTAAAGATTCAAAGTAAATAAAATGAGATGGCATTTTAATGATGTCGCCACAAAATGGGAACTTATTCGTGATAGAAGGAGGAAATGTAATCGATTTCTCAGAGACTACAGGATAATTTAAACAGCAGAGAATCTTCACATCATGTTACACGAC
Source organism: Prionailurus viverrinus (assembly GCF_022837055.1). NCBI lineage: Eukaryota > Metazoa > Chordata > Mammalia > Carnivora > Felidae > Prionailurus > Prionailurus viverrinus. The sequence continues at coordinate 42,022,355 of NC_062574.1, forward strand.
AAGCTATTACTAGAGGCAAATGTAAGGGGATAAACTTGAGCACCTACCACTGGAAAGAAAAGCTAGGGGGGAGCAGATACAAGACACAACTTCTAGAAGTGTGAAAACAGACAATGTTGGAGACATACAGAAAAATACATGGGGAAGGTACCTCTAGAAACTTGAACGTCCTCAAAAAGAGAAATGAAAAGGATCACATGCTGTGGTTCTAGAGATATAATGTGGGAAAGCAGAAATGCTCAAGAGTGAAAATATGTGGAAACATCTAGAGCAGAAGCAGCCAGAAAGGGAAATTATACTGTGGAAAAGCAAAGGAAACATTTTCAAGATGCGGGGAACCAAAACTGAGAAATAAGTTCACGTTATTCATAGAAATTACGGCATTTAAAAGGAATACCTCCGTAGTTGCATGAATTTTGTGTACTCCTGCTTTGCTGTCCTAGTTAAGTGGCATTCTCTCCACTCCCCCAGTAGCCAAGACCAGAAACAAGAGCCACCCTGATCTCCTCCCTTTCTCACTTCCTCCAGCTCATATAGCATTAACTACCACATCAGATTGTTTCTCTCTCCTAAGCATCTCCTGAGTCTGTCCTCCCCTCTATATTACACTGGTCTCCCTTTTGGTCCCCCTCTCTCTCTAACACAGATGATTACGATGTCCACCTGCTTTGAGCCCATTCTCCACACAGCTGCCAGAGTGATCTTCCTAAAACACAAATCTTATCAGTGAAAGGTCCTACAGAAATTAGATCAATCTATTTCCTGCACCAGAGGTTCTAAGGCTCTTGGATTTCCTGGGCAAACAATATTTTTTTAAGTAAATATATTGCATTCATTAAGGACAGTTACAAACCTTCTATCTTGCTATGATCGCCACTGCAAAAGAGAAAAACCTATTTTCACTGCAAAAATATGGATATTTAAAGGCTATAATCTCACCACAAGGAAGACAACTTCCAAAGGAAGAATTAAGGGACAAAAATAAGTTTCGCATGATTTCTCATTTCAGCAAAAACAAGAGAAAACATGGTCAGGCATGACCACCAATACCGGCACTGCTCTGGAGAACCAAATCCCAAATTCTGCACGGGACCTCTCAAGGTGGCAGGAACAGACACCTACAGAGGGACTTCCTCGGAGGTTAACCTCAGCACCTTCGGGATCTTTCCGTGTCATATTGCCCTGTGTATAGCTGTGCACAGACATGTGTATTTGGAGAAAATCTCCCCTTCCAATTTCTTGTTAGCTGGTTATTAATCCCTACCCTAAAACCACATCTCACAGCCAATCTGTGCACTGGCTCTACTTAACGATTCTTAATTTCCCCTCCGCTACGGCTGTCTCCCATTGCCGGGCACACATACTATTCCTTTAGGCTCCACAAAATTTTGTGCGCTCTTGTCCACCAGGTAAACTTTCTTATCCTTGAAGCGCAACCGAAATTCTTTCCTCCAACCTTTTCGTGACCCACCAACTTTAGGACCTACCCTATCAGAGAACCTTGTGTTATCCTCTCCTATCACGCTTCCTACACTACATTTACTTACTACTTTACAGAAGCATTTCCAGCGCTAACTGTGAAAGACTGCTGACCCACATAAATTTTAATAAGCAGTTATGTGTTAAACAGGTACACAGATGAAACCTGATATCTCATTCGTTTCGACTTCACGGGAAACTTGGGCATAGGAAAAGAAGTATAAGTGTAAAAACATTTAAATATAAACTACTCTCAAAGTGTGGGTTTGAAAGATGTTGATAGAAATTTGGAGTAAAGGAAACATAGAGTACCCAAATAAAGGGAAGTGAGATTGAATCAAATTTATAGGGCAAAAAAAGGAGGAAGAGGAGGAGGAGGTAGAGGAAGGGGCTGAGGAGAAGCGGAAGGGGGGGTGGGGAGAAGGAGAAGAAGGAAAAGAGGAAATAGGTTTTTCATTTGAAGCTGAGGGAAACAAAAAGAGGACATTCCCGTATTCCTTCATCTTATGTTTATTGAGAACTTCTTATGCACGAGGTGGTCCCTAGATGGAAAAGCACATTGTTTATCCTGAAGAAAGTTAAAATAGGAAGACAAACATATGCATTTATTTATTTCACCAGAAATTTATTGAGCACCTACTATGTGAAAAAGACTACTCTAGATGCTTGGAGATACCACTGTAATGAAAAGCAAACATTTTTTTTTCCTCAGAGGACTTACATTCTAGACACAAAAGGCAGGAAGTAAACAATAAACATAATGAATATTGAATTCTTGGTAAAACAAAACCAAACACCAAGCAAAACCAAAAAATCAAAGGGGGGTGTTCAGTCAATTTCAAAGTTTTAATCTAAGTCCTGCTAACTCTGTTCTTGGACCAGTCATAGAACCTCTCCCGACCACTGTTCTGGCGTTCTCTAAGATGTGAGGCCTGTTCCAAATGCTGAACTAAATACTGACTGCTAAAAATTTCTGGTTATATTAATACATAGGAAAGGGAAAAATTTGAATTCCATTTTCCTGGACATAAATCCTACTTATTATGCCTTCCTGTAGTGGAAGATGGAGGCTAGGGGAGTGCCTGAAAAGAAAAGTAAGCTAATTATGAATGCATAGAGAACTTAATAAGAAAAAAGTAGATATTTACCTATTAAAATACAAATTAAATTCTAGATAGAAATATCAGAGAAAAAAAGTATTTTTTTAAGTTTATTTATTTTCAGAGACAGAGAGAGCATGAACAGGAGAGGGGCAGAGAGAGAGAGGGAGAGAGAGAATCTCAAGCAGGCTCCACGCTGTCAGCACAGAGCCCTAGGAAGGCCTCGAACCTATGAACCTTGAGATCCTGACCTGAGCTGAAGAGTCAGATGCTTAACCAACTGAACCACCCAGGCACCCCCAAAATTATTTTAAATGTAGAAAAAACACAAAAATTGAGGACAAATAGGTAATACGGCACAGAGTTGTGACAGGGGATAATTAACTTCAGAGCATTAACAATGATGTCTCCCTGGATTCACAAGACAGAGTTCCGACTTTATCTATGAGGCTCCTGGGCCTGGCAGTCTAAAAACAAATTGACTTGATAAACAATGGGTAAAGGAGAAAATAAGAAATTCCAAAGGAGAAAAGATGATGAGAAAATGGAGAAGAGCCTAGCCCCAGTTTATCTGGGGCTTTGAAGAGTTCCACAGAAAGGAATTTTTAAACCCACTGTCATGAGTGCAGACATCAGGATAGCAGATCTGGGAGTTTAAGGTCCATTTTGCAGGCTTGAAATGACAGTAAATTTTTCTAATTACTCTTTTCTTTAAATGTTTGTTTATTTTTGAGAGAGAGAGAGAGAGAGAGAGAGAGAGAGAGAGACAGTATGAGCAGGAAAGGAGCAGAGAGAGAGGGAGACCCAGAATTGAAGCGCCCCTATGCGGGGCTCAAACCCATGAACCATGAGATCATGACCGGAGCTGAAGTCGGATGCTTAACCGACTGAGTCACCCAGGTGCCCCTCCAATTATTTTGACACTAGAATCAGCTAATTTTTGACTGTGACTTGCACAAGGCAAGGACACATATTACCTTGGTTTTCAGGGGTTCCATATACTATATGCTACTTTTTGTTCAAAGAAGAAATCTCATTTAATTTTAAGAACTTGTTTATTTACAAGGATAATTTTGCCAAATAATTTCAAAGGCAATTTGCTGAATGCATAAGAAATATAGTATTTCAAAATGATAGATGATGAAATTTTAAAATGAAATTATACTAATGGCACGAATAAAAGGCATAGGGGATAAAATCCTAAAATAATAGTGTAACAGAGATGAACAGGAAACAAATAAAAGGCTGAAAGGAAACTAGAAATTTTTTAAAAATAGAATACCTGGATTAGAAACGAGGTAAAGAAAGACATCAAAATAATAGGGTTTGAGGGGCACCTGGGTGGCTCAGTCAGTTAATGCTCTGGCTCTTGGTTTCATCTCAGGTCATGATCTCACAGTTGGTGAGTTCGAGCCCCACTTCAGGCTCAGTGCTGACAGTGTGTAGCCTGCTTGGGATTCTCTCTTCCTCTCTCTCTGCCCCTCCCCTGCTTGGGCACTCTCTCTCTCTCTCCCTAAATAAATGAATAAATAAACTTAAAAAAAAAATAATAGGGTTTGAAAAGGACAGACCTATTCGTACTCTGACACATGAGAAGGAATTATGGATGACTACAGTTTGTGGATTTTATGTGGGCAAAAGGGAATAGAAGTATATTAGTTCCTGGGATTACATATGCATTCTATGTAGGAATTTGGTAATAATTTGGTAATAATTTAAAAGTCATTTGTAGAGCTTATTTTACTAATTTTTGTAACACCATTAAAAGCATTCTCATTAGCCTGATTGTAAAAGATCATAAAAAGAGGTGTGCCTGGGTGGTTCGGTCAGTTGAGTATCTGACTTCAGCTCAGGTCATCATCTCCAGCTTCAGTGAGTTCAAGCCTCACATCAGGCTCTGTGCTGACAGCTCAGAGCCTGGAGCCTGCTTCAGATTCTGTGTGTGTCTCTCTCTCTGCCCCTCCCCTGCTCATGCTCTCTCTCTCGCTCTTTTTCAAAAATAAATAAACATTAAAACAAAATCAAACTGACTGGGTGGCTCAGTCGGTTAAGTGTCCGACTTCGGCTCAGGTCATGATCTCATAGTTCGTGAGTTCAAGCCTCATGTCAGGCTCTGCGCGGACAGCTCAGAGCCTAGAGCCTGAAGATTCTGTGTCTCCCTCTCTCTCTCTCTGCCTCTCCCCTGCTCATGCTCTGTCTTTCTCTCGAGAATAAAGAAACATTAAACATAAACATTAAAAAGGTCATAAAAAGAAGGAAAAGAAGAGGTCATCCATTAACTTTATTTAACTGTGTTTTTTCCTTCATATTCTTGAGATGCAGAAGAACAAGTTTCCTAGAGCCAAATATTAGCAAGAGTTGTTTAATGAACTATCTTATCGTCCATTAGTTCAATTCAAGCACTAAAAAGCATCATCATAATCAATAGCTGTTATAGTTATTTCTTTCTCTTTCCCACCTACAACACACACACACACACACACACACACACACACCTACCTTTATAAAAAATAAAACCCAAAACAAATACAAGTTATTTTTAACCAAAATGTTTTAACCAAGAAATTCTGGTCAGACCATTAAGTAGTGGGATGAAAACGAGGAGATGCTATTCTTTTGAAACTTTTTCCTTTTCTCTGCCATCAGAAAGGCTTCTTAAATTACAAGTAGACAAATATTAAGACATTGCCTTACAAGAAGCAGAATTGCTTTAAATTCAGCTTTAACCACAATATTACTTACCAGGCAAAGCTCGCTCAAAATATAACATTAGTATCAGATAGAGAAGAGCATCAAGTGCCAACATGAAGAAAGTAACCATCATTACGTGTGACTCTCCAGAGGGATCAGGAAAAGTAACGCCCATCAGGTAATAATCCATGCGTGAAATCTGACATTAAAAAGAATAAAATAACAGTTAGATGAACCCATAAAGCTAGAGGTTTTTTTAATTAAATGGTGCTGCCTAGACAAATATAATTCATATCTTAATAGCCTTTTTTTTCAAACATGCACAGTGAACTTGTTAGTAGTATTGCTTTTTACAAATAAAATTGTCACAAGAGTGGGAAATGCTATAGAAGAAAGTAAAGCAACCGAAGAATAGAAACTTAACGGACTAATTGATTATCACAGAAGTTTGAAGAAGGAGATTTAGAGAAGTGGACAAAACGAACATATTCTAGGAAGAGAAACTCAGAGTGGGCAGTGAAATTAGAAGACATTTAAAGGAAATATAAAAATGCTGAGGATAAGATATTGTGGAAACATTATAGGATCAAATAAGTATTGAAGACTCGAAGAGACTAATTTTAAAGATAATAAAGATAATAGCTCGCATTCCCACAGCATGTGTCAGGGACTGCTCTAGCATTATGCGTGTACAATAGCATGCTCAGCCCTCATATTTACCCCCATGTTTAAAGGTGACTTCCACTCACATCCCCATTCTACGGATGAAGAAAGGGAGGCTACGGAAAGCAAGGTTACCCAGCTGGTACGTGGGCAGAGCTGAGCCTGATTCCTGCCCTCGGTCTCCACTTATCACTCATTGTTACTCATAACCGCCACACTTAACTGCCTCTTTAAAACGGGCACACAAATCAGGGGCGTCTGCGTGGCTTAGTCAGTTGAGCGCCCGACTTCGGCTCAGGTCATGATCTCACAGTTGGTGAGTTTGAGCCCCGCGACGGGCTCTGTGCTGACAGTGCGGAGCCTGCTTGGGATTCTCTGTCTCCCTCTCTCTCTGCCCCTCCCTCACTAGCTCTCTCTCTCAAGAATAAATGAAAACATTTAAAAAAATTTAGATGGGGACACAAATCAGTAAACCTGCGTGGTCGGATACCAGGCAATTATTTTTCTACTTTATATTTTCTAGGATTTTACAAATGATCCATGTGCCTTGTTTATTACTTGATGAGAACTGACAAGAGAATACAGCAGAACTTCTTGAAATAGAGGGTGACGGGTCACTAAGTTTCATGAGGTACCAAACTCTTCAATAATTTTGAAAATCTAATAAGTAAAACCATAAAATCATTGTGTTCTTTACCTGAGCCATCCCGGCAGTGAAGGCAAAGGGGCTAAAAAGACTTAAGATCCATCCCAGAGATGAAGGAAGTTGTCTGTACAATACAGTGAATCCCAGACATCCCCAAAATGTAGTGAAGAGAAACCCGACCAAACTGGTAAGGACAGGTTTCTTTATCAACACGCTCAGGAGGAAAGCCAATGCTATCTGAAGGAAGAAAGAAGAGTGCCAATTGGTATTTTTTTTTCCCTTTGGGAATCATTTCGATTAATCAGTTGCTCCCATTGTCAACAAACTCTCTCAAAACATATAGAAAACATGATATCAAACTAGTGACTATGCCGTACCAACATCCTGAAGAAACGTCATTTGTTCACATATCTGAGACGAGAAGCAGGTAAAGAGATACGTGTTGTCCACTCACCAAGGACAGGCCATATAGGACAAAGAGTGTGACGATCACCAGGAAGCCAACAATCACTACAGTTTTGCTCAGTGTTATGATCAGAGCCATAGCAATGGACAGGATAAATACGAAGCCTGCATACATTAATCCCCAGGAGAGCCTACGGTAGAAACAAGTTGTTAATTCAGAATATCACGCACATACAAATGTTTGAAGAGGCAATATAACATGCACAGTGGTTGTGAGTTCAAGTTCTGAGAGCAAACACACCAAGGTCAAATTCACTCCAAAACTGTGGTTGTGCACTCTCTAACCATGTGATTATGGGCAAGTGACTTTTCCTTTCTCACCCTCATCTATGAAAGGGAGTGAAACATGGAAGCTGCCTCATAAGGGCAGTTCGAGGATTAAACAAGATACTGCGCATGAACCCTTAAGCTTCACTGTTATTATAATTACTTCCCAACTGTTGAACGAATTTAAACATTCATATAACGATGTATAATCTGATTCTTGCAGTCAAGTGACTAAAGAAATATGAAATGGAAATACATTAATCTCACATTTAAACTTCCTTATACTAAACTTCCTTTTGGTATAAAACTTTTCTTAATGTTTAATTGAAATCTCTCAGATTTAAGTAAAGCTCATTTTTTATTCATTTTCTTTTGTCCTCCTGTGACTTTTGACATTAACCAGTCAGCACATTGCTTTTACAAATTAGAAGACCACAGTGCACCTAGGAAGCACAGAACTAAAATAAGGCAAAAGGTCTCACGGGCGTTAGCGCTGTACAATGGTGATCCTATATCACCGTAGCCAAAGCATGGTTGTTTGTGAAAATTTGCGGGAAAAAATGGAAAGGTATGTTTAAACACGAAAATAGCTCTCGCTTTTGAAAACTGACCTTTCACGAAATATTAATAAACTGCCAAGTACTTTTTATATTTACATAGACCTTTCAGCACTTTGTATAAATAATGTATTTGAAATCCTTTTTTATAATCTTGTGTAGTACATAAATTAAGTTGTTACTATCACTGGTGAATAGCATTTTCATGTATACGAAAGGTAAGCTTGAATGATTATAGACTTTTATCCAAAGGATACAGGAGTGCTAATCCATAGGGGGCACATGGACCCCAATGTTTATAGCAGCACTTTCAACAATAGCCAAATTATGGAAAGAGCTCAAATGTCCATTAACGGATGAATGGATAAAGAAGATGTGGTTTATGTATACAATGGAATACTATTTGGCAATGAGAAAGAATGAAATCCTGCCATTTGCAACAACGTGGATGGAACTGGAGGGTATTATGCTGAGTGAATATGTCAGTCAGAGAAAGACAGATATCATGTTTTCACTCATAAGTGGAACTTGAGAAACTTAACAGAAGACCATGGGGAAAGGGAAGGGGAAAAAAATAGCTTCAAGCAGAGAGGAAGGCAAACCATAAGAGACTCTTAAATACAGAGAACAAACTAAGGGTTGATGGGTGGTAAGGGAGAGGGGAAAATGGGCGATGGGCACTGAGGAGGGTGCTTGTTGGGATGAGCACTGGGTGTTGTATGTAAGCGAGGAATCATGGGAATCTACCCCCCAAACCAAGAGCACACTGTATATACTGTATGTCAGCCAACTTGATAATAACTTATATTTTAAAAAAATATCCAAAACATATAAAGAACATGACTTAATATTAAATACAATCTGAGGGAAAAAAATGATTATAGCTTTCCCGGCAAGGAAGTTCCTCAAAAAACTGACAACAGAACTACCAAATGATCTAGCAATTCTAGTTCTGGATACTTATCTGAAGGAAATTAAAACCCTAACTCAAAAAGAGATCTGCACCCCCATTTATTGCAGCATTATTTACAATAGCCAAGATGTGGAAGCCTAAGTGTCCATCAATGGATGAAAGGACAAAAAAATGTGATAGGTAAGAGAGATATCTATATAGACATACAGAGATACGCACAACAGAATATTATTCAGCCAGAAAGAAGAAGGAAATCTTGCTATTTGCGACAGCATGGATGGACCTTGAGGGCATTATGTTAAGTAAAGTAAGTCAGACAGAGAAAGAGAAATCTTACATAGTCTCGCTTATATGTAGAATCTAAAAGAAAAAACACACACATAACAAAAAACAAACTCATAGATACAGAGAGAACAGATTGGTGGTTGCCAGAGGTGGGGGTGGGGAGCAGGCGAGATGGGTGAAGGCGACCAAAAAGGACGGACAAGTTATAAAGTAAGTCATGGGACTGTAATACACAGCTTAGTGACTACAGTTAATAACATGCTATTATCTACTTGAAAGTTGCTAAGTAAGTGGATCTTTAAAGTTCTCATCACAAGAAAGAGATTGTAAACCTGTGTGGGGGATAGATGGTAACTAGACATACTGTGGTGATCATTTCACAATATATACAAACCTTGAATCATTATGTTTTGCACATGAAACTAATATAATATTAAATATCAATTATATCTCAATAAACAAGATCATAGTCTTCCTCTCATGCTCTCATTATTTGATTTGAAATTTTAAAAATCTTTTATAGGACTAAACACCTAACAATCTTATTCAATTAAGTTTTGAAGACAGGGTAAATCTTCATACATGGAAACATCTACTCCTAATACTTAAGAGTATTTTTTTTTTTAAAGAGCTGGTCATAGATTGGGGTAAAGAGAACGTGAAACATGACGATTAGTTAAAAAGAAAAGAAATGAGAGACAATGGACAATATTACGTTCAATGAGTTAATAAGAATATTAGACGTCTGTAAATTCCAATACATGTATAAAAGCATGAACCAACTCAAATACAATTATTTCCTATAATACATGCTTTTGTCATTTATAAATCACGAGTGGGAATATAACATGGTATATCCCACTCTGGAAACCAGTTTGGCAGTTTCTTATAAAACTAAATTACCACGCAAGCCAGAAATCATACCACCGGGCATTTACCTCAGAGAAATGAAAACTTATGTTCATATAAATAGCTGGACATCAAGGTTCATAGCAGCTTTATTTGTAATACTCCCAAACTGGAAACAACTCCTCTCTTTTTCAAAGGTTGAACAGCTACACAGAGGTATGGCCAAACAGAGATATTGCTACAATGGAGTAGTCCTCGGCAAGAAAAAGGAGCGAACCATTGATAAATACAAACTTGGATGAAGTGCTTGGAAATTGTACTTGGAAATTGGACTTAGTGGGTGGAAAAAAAGCCCCAAAAGGTGATGAACCATGTGATTCCATTTATGCAGCATTCTTGAAATGTCAAAATTATAGAAATGGTGAACAGATTAGTGGTTAGCAGGGGTTAGGGGTTGGGGGATAAGGAAGAGAGTTGAATGTGGCTATAATAATGGAACAATGGAACTGTTCTGTATCTTAACTATATCAATGTCCATAATTTAACTGTATTATGATATGATACGACAGTTTTGCAAGATGTTATCCTTAGGGGAAACTGGGTAAGGAGGACATGCAATGTGTTTCTTAAAACTGAGTATGGGGGCACTTGGCTGGCTCAGTTGGTTAAGTGTCTGACTTCAGCTCAGGTCATGATCTCATGGTTTATGAGTTTGTGCCCCGTGTCGGGCTCTGTGCTGACAGCTCAGAGCCTGGAGCCTGCTTCAGATTCTGTGTTTCTGTCTCTCTCTGCCCCTCTCCCCCTCTCTCAAAAATAAATATACATTACAAATTTCTTTAAAACTTTGTATGAATCGGGGCACCTGGGTGACTCAGTCAATTGAGTGTCTGACTCTTGATTTCTGCTCAGGTCATGATCTCAGGGTCATGGGACTGAGCCTCCCATCAGGCTCCGAGCTGAGCATGGAGACTGCTTAAGACTCTCTCTCCCTCTCTCTCTCTCTCTCTCTCTCTCTCTCCTTCTCTCCTTCTCTCTCTCTCTCTCTCTCTCTCTCTCCAATAAAATTGGAAAAAACTGAGTATGAATCCACTCCAAATGAAATGTTTAATTAGAAAAAATTGTAGTTACTTGTAGAACTAAGACTACACGGTTTTATTTATTTTTTAAAGTTTTTATTTATTTTTGAGACAGAGAGAGACAGAGCATGAGCAGGGGAGGGCAGAAAGAGAGGGAGACACAGAATCCGAAGCAGGCTCCAAGCTCTGAGCTGTCAGCACAGAGCCCGACGCAGGGCTCGAACTCACAGACCGCAAGATCATGACCTGAGCCAAAGTCAGACGCTCAACCGACTGAGCCACCCAGGCACCCCTACATGATGTTTTAAAAGGAGAAAGTGTGTTTTGTATTCTGTCAGTATAGAGGCATAAACTATAAACAACTGGGGGGGATTGGGAGAGACTGTTGGAAAACAGTACTTTGTTTTCAGTTAGTGTATTGAAGTAATACTATTCGTACGGTTAGACCCATTATATATATATTTCTGGATAAAACAAATGAATAATTAGGGATATTCTAATTCTCAGCTTCTCTGTATGTCTCAGTGCAAAGGAAAGGAGACCTAGTAGAAATACAGGAGAGGTTAAGTAAATGCTTTTCAACTATATTTGACTTGTAATTATCAGTATGAATTCATAAGACATTTATCTTTAATGGTGTGTGTGTTATTCTATATGAAAATGTAGAATACATTGTCATTATTCTATCTCTTCTGTTGACAAAGGCTAGAAACAATGACCAATCCAATAAATATCCAAAAAATATTTCTAGTATGCAATGATCTTTTTTTTTTTCTAATGTTTATTTTTGAGACAGAGACAGAGCATGAACAGGGGAGGCTCAGAGAGAGGGAGACACAGAATCTGAAACAGGCTCCAGGCTCTGAGCTGTCAGCACAGAGCCCGACGCAGGGCTCGAACTCACGGACCGCGAGATCATGACCTGAGCCAAAGTCGGCCGCTTAACTGACTGAGCCACCCAGGCGCCCCCAGTATGCAATGTTCTTGACATACTTTTTCCAACTAAAAGAAATCTTGCCACACAAAGTAGCAAGAAATTTATTTTTTAAAAAATCCACTTGGAATCTTGTCAAAAAGAATCTGAAACTAACCTTTGACTCTCTTTGGCCAAAGATGGGACAATTTGGGGTTCAATAAGAATAATAATTACAGTGGCTTGAATCCTAGTAGGCATATTCAGATCCATGAGTTTTTAACGGTATTTAAAAAATCAGTCATCTTTGAAGAATGTTAGGGGAACAGCTAATTATTATCTAATAAAGGAAAAAAATCAAGCAAAAAATTCTGTTTTCAATCATTTGTTTTATCCCTTTGTTTCCCTGTTCTACCCTCTTAAAAAAAATTAGTCCCAATAGGAGCTAATCATAATTCATGTATTATTTAAACCAAATTCTCTTAATTGTTAAGATAATTATGGCTCATAGAACTGAAATTGCTAGAATTTCATATAACAGATATATATGGTTATAAAGAGAGTGCTGTAAATAATTCTCATGATCTATTCACAATGTTTTATAGAAGAAATTACTCTGGAGATCCTTTGAAATTTCTGCACATATTTTGAAAAATCTGCATTCTTGAGCCTTATTTGGGTTAAGTAGATTATAGCAAACTTTGTGTGTAATCAGGGAGAAAACGTAAGAGTGTAAAATATACAAGAATGTGGGGACTTTATAAGAAATAAATCAGTTTTACTCCAATAACTGGGATGCCTGCATTTGGTAATGGTATTCTCTTGGAAGTTAGATTGTCAAAGCCATACTTTTTAATTCATAATATTTGATTTTAAAAACCTCTTTTCCTTGTCTTTGATGAGAACCAGGGTGAAGAGCATATTCACAAACATTCTCCCCAATAGCACACAAGAGTAGCCAATTTTTAAAAATCTCTAGCCAATGTAAACCCTGCTAACCTGGACAGTTCTATATCAGGAAAACCTTCTGCTGTGTTTTTTCTCCATTTGAGGCACTTAGAAAGTTGGATCCATATGTAACGTTTTTCTTTTTCTTTTTTCAAAAACACTAAAGGCAATATGATATGCATTTCTGTTGGCACATTTCACTAACAGCTTTTTCTATCAAGGGAAAAATATCACCTTGTCACTAATTTCCTTTTATTAATCTTTTTGACTTATGTAGCATAGTGGTTAAAAGAAGGGATTTTTCTTAGGTAAAAATCTTACCTTTCTGTGCCTTGGTCTTCTTACTTGTGAATAAGGATCATAGCACTATGAACTGTGAGTGATCCCTGGAATATGTTAAGTTCAATGTTTGCTGCTATGACTGTTTGTATTATATGCTATCTCAAAGTGTATGGGAAAAGGGTCAATAGATAAATGGAGACATAGAGATTCATTTTACTATGCGCCTTGTGCCTTATAAGCGCCAACACTGTCTGTGCTAGGTACTTAATTATTTTTTAAATTTTTTTAATGTTTATTCATTTTTTGAGAAGGAGAGAGACAGAGAGAGAGTGCAAGTGGGGTAGGGGCAGAGAGAGAGAGAGTGGGACAGAGGATCCAAAGCAGGTTCTATGCCGATAGCACAGAGCCTGACGCGGGGCTTGAACTCCCAAACTGGGAGATCATGAGCCAAAGTCGGATGCTCAACCAACTAAGCCACCCAGGCGCCCCTTCTAAAGCTTTTTTCTAATGTTTATTTTGGGGAGAGAGAGAGAGAGAGAGAGAGAGAGAGAGAGACAGAGCATGAATGGGGGGAGGGACAGAGAGAGAGGGAGACACAGAATCTGAAGCTCCAGGCTGTGAGCTATCAGCACAGAGCCTGACACGGGGCTCGAACCAACAAACTGTGCTATCACTACCTGAGCCAAAGTCAAACACTTAACTGACTGAGCCACCCAGATGCTCCTGTGCTAAGTACTTTAAACATATTGTCTCATATAATCCCTTGTCCCACCCAAAGAATATCTTTATTGACCACCTATATGAATTGGTTTTAATAACATTGTGGTAAATTAGTTTGCTGTTCAAATTTTTCACTCCCTTCTTCCCTGTTTCACTTCCATGAAGGGATATAATTACCTGTATCACTGATCTTGGGCTTGGCTATTTGAACTGTTTTGGTTTTGGAGTGGGCAGAATATACTTCTTTGCCTCTTGACTTTGGATTTGTCCACATGACTTGCTTTGACGGATGGAATCTTATCAAATATGACTCGAGCAGGAGCCTGAAATGTGCGTGTGCAGTGAGATTTGCTCTCTTGCACTTTTGCGATTAGAGGAGAATATGTCGCTATACTGCTGACCCATGGAGGTTGAGAGGCACGTGGGCAGACTTGGGTGAGACCTAAATGTGGATCCACACCCAGCCAGGCCCAGACGAGATCTGCCAGCCTCCAGCTATGCCACAGACAAATGAGAAGGAATGAATGATTGGTGTTTGAGGTTACTGGGTTTTGGGGTGCTTTTTTTTAGTTTATGTATTTACTTTGACAGAGAGTGCACACGCGTGTGCTGGGGAGGGGCAGAGAGAGAAGGAGAGAGTATCCCAGGCAGGCTCTGCACTTATGGAGTCTGACGTGGGGCTTGAACCCACAAAATGCAAGATCACGACCTGAGCTGAAGTTGGACACTTAACCGACTGAGCCACCCAGGCGCCCCTTAGGGTGTTTCGTTATACGGCATTTTTCTGGCAATAGCTAATTGATAACAAGCACCCTATTTCCTATTCTTCAACCCTGGGAAACATAAGCACAGTCCTTACTTATTTTCAACTGCCAGCATCTTAAAATGCAATAGAACTGAGCGAATTACTTAATTGAATGCACACAAGAAAAATTCCTGACTGCATCTAACTTTCTTTTATAACCTAATGGGTTTCTCTGTTTTTTTTAAGGGGTGATACACAGGCAAAGAAGCAACATAACTCACCAGAATGCTGACTCCCGGAGACCCATCACTGCCATTAGCTTCTTACACTTCTTTCTTTCCTTTGTAACATTTAATGATGTAGAGTATACAAAAGGGGAGAAATAAACTATACAAATAAAAATAAACCATGTATTTATAACTTCTCCCTTAGAAATGAAGGATGGCATCCTCATATTTATTCCAGACGCTGATGTCAGCGTCTCCATCACAGAATGATTTGTTGTGAGCTAAATTGTGATGTTAAACAGATGCATTACCTTAACTATAGAAAGATACATTAGCGAAAAAGAAAAATATATTAGAAAACCATACACATTTTCCTTCTTTCCATCTTCAGTATTTGCATATTTCCATTGTTTAAGATATGGTGAACTATGAATATCATGAGAACAGTCTTGATGACTTTTGGGATTAGTTGACATTACTTCTAAGAGCTGTTTTAGACGTTGCTTGGATGTCTATCATGCTATGATAGTACACTATGATCGGTGATGGAGTGATAGCAGAGATCCACAGGAACACTCCTCACTCTCATGAAGCTTTATATTTCATGGGGGGGGGGGCGGCAAGAAGGAAGGGGAGATCTCAGATAACTCACTGCACAATCAATTGTTTGGTGATAATTGAGCAATTGCCTTAACAGAGAAGCAGAGTATGCTGTGAGATGAAACACAGGCAAGGCTTCCCTGAGCAAATGACATTTATGTATATAATGATCTTACCTAAATAAAGCTGGGGGGCGTGGGGAGAGTTGAAGATAGAGAAGAAAATCTGGGCAGAGGAAACAGCATGTGCAAAGGAAAGGAGTGTAGAATATCGGAGGCACAGGAGGCAGGTCCTTGAAGCAAAGCTGATGGCAAGAGAGAGGGAGGGAGGGAGAGAGAAAAAGAGGGAGAGAGAAAGAAGATGGGGCCAAAGAAATAAACTACTCCCACAGGGCAGGCAAAAGGTGATGAAAGATAAAAGACGGCAAAAGCCAAAAAATGGCTCCGACTAGTGCTGGTGGTGGAGTTAAGTACATGGGTTTCAGCTTAGAATGAACAGGGCTAGAGGACAGATTGGATGTAATGGGTGAGGCAGAGGAGATTTTCTCTGATAATTGCCCAGTTTCTAGTTGGTCACCTAGGTGGGTAGCTTTGGCATTCACTGAGATAGGAAGACTTTTGAAAGGCTCAGCCACATTAAGAGAAAAATACTCATATTCAGCTTTGAACATACTAGTCTGAATTGATTAGGAAGCATCAAAGTAGAGATATTCTGTAAGCAGATACACAGAACGAGAGCAGAGGTTAGCCAACTATGGTCCGTGGACCAAATCTGGTCCACCACTTGTTTTGTAGATAAAGTTTTATTGGAACGGAGCCATGCTCATTTCCCTATTGTCTATGGCTGCTTTCACATTACAACAGCCGAGTTCAATACGTGCCATAGTAAATGTTGGGCCCCAGAGCCTACAGTATTTATGATCTGGCCCCTTACAGAACAAGTTTATGGGGCACCTGCGTGGCTCAGTCAGTTAAGGGTCTGACTTCAGCTCAGGTCATGATCTCACGGTTCGTGGGTTTGAGCCCCGTGTCAGGCTCTGTGCTGACAGCTCAGAGCCTGGAGCCTGCTTCGGATTCTGTGTCTCCCTCTCTCTCTCTGTGTGTTTCTCTCTCTCTCTTTCTCAAAAATAAATAAGCATGAAAAAAATTTAGAACAAGTTTGTTGGTTTGCAAGTCGACTTAATCAGCATGTAAACTGTAATTAAAGTTATGGAAATGAATAACATTGTTTAGAGAAAGGACAGAGGTTGGATAAAGATGCCTAGGTTAGAACCGTGTCGAACTACAGATATAAAGAAGCATGAGTATGAAGTTGGATACACTGGCAATAAGACTGAAAAGGAAGGGCTAGAAAAGTACACGAAGACCAGGTAAAGGCTATGTTATCTAGTTAAAAGATCAATTAAGATAAGGGATGAAAAATGTCAGCCATTAGTCAACATGGGAGTTGTTACCAACCTAAAAAAATGCCATTTGGGTGGTATGGTGTGAGACAGAAGTCATTCTGAGTTGAGTGGGGCCTGCGTGAAGACAACTCTTTCAAGAAACTTAGCTGTTAAGAGGAGGGAGCTGGAGAGTACTTGCCTGAGGAGGAAATAAGGAAAGGTCCCGATAATATGTGGAGAAATTAATAATTTAAAAATTTTTTTTTCAACGTTTATTTATCCTTGGGACAGAGAGAGACAGAGCGTGAACGGGGGAGGGGCAGAGAGAGAGGGAGACACAGAATCGGAAACAGGCTCCAGGCTCTGAGCCGTCAGGCCAGAGCCTGACACAGGGCTCGAACTCACGGGCGCGAGATCGTGACCTGGCTGAAGTCGGACGCTTAACCGACTGCGCCACCTAGGCGCCCCGAAATTAATAACTTTAGATCCCAAAGAGAAGACTCTAGAGGAAAGGGGGAAGTTGAAGAAAGAGGAGACAGAAGGGAAAACCCATCGAGCAACCTTCCTGGTAATGTTGGAAGGAACAGGATTCAGCCTGCGAATTGAGGAGGTAGAAGGAAGAGGATGGGTGTCGCGAGTAGCGGGTCTGTAGTTGAACAGGCTTTGCGTCGGCAAGTTGGGGATATTCCCATCCGTCAGCTTCTTTTTCTCTGGGAATAAGAAGCAGAGAACAATCCCCTCAGAGTGTGGGGGTGAGGCAGAAGAAGATAGGGAAATACTGAAGATATACTGAAGACATAAAGCACATAGAAAATACCGAAGATATAAAGCAGATCGCTTAAGTTTGGCACTTACTTCTATAATTGCAGCATTAATCGCCGTTTGAAAAGCCACAAACCCATTTTGCCAGTATCTTGTCATGTAACAAAAAATGCCATCATGCATATCCCAACAGTGTTCTTGAAGGAAAGACAAAAACACGCCGTCATTGTGCAATGCCATCAATCCATGCGGATTAAGACCTTTCACTTTGGCTCTAGAGTGAAGTCTCTACAGGCCCGCTCGGAGCCCATGGATATACAGTCTAGAGCATGTTTAAAGCATTTCTGCAAAACTGGCAGAAAGAAGCGTATTAGTGCACGGTGGCCACAATCATTGGACTCCTCCTACAGGAAAGACTGATCACTAAGTGCAGGAATAAAAAGTACATTACTTTTTTTTTTTTATTTGATCAATGTTTCTATCATTCGTTACCAACTGGGGATTTGATGAAGTTGCAAGACAGATTGTCTAATTCTTCTATAGTTACCTGAGTATTCAGAGTGTTCTTCTGCAATTGAAAGTCCATATGCCCAATTCAACTTCAGCTGATATGAAAAAGTATCGTTAAACACAATTCCCACCATTTCATGATGGCTTTCTAAAAGTACCGTATCCATCATTTCCTTATCAGCAACCCCAATGGTTTTTCTTCCTGCCACGCATGAAAAAATATAAAGAATCATATCAGCTCGTCACTAGAGAACACAAAACCAAGTTGTAATTGTTTATTAGGCGTCACATACCATCCCTGAGTAGGTGCAAAGTAGCTACTGA
The DNA here is from genome assembly GCF_022837055.1 of Prionailurus viverrinus. Taxonomy (NCBI): domain Eukaryota; kingdom Metazoa; phylum Chordata; class Mammalia; order Carnivora; family Felidae; genus Prionailurus; species Prionailurus viverrinus. The sequence goes on from NC_062574.1 coordinate 42,040,761, forward strand.
AAGTCTTTCCTATTGTTTTACGCTCTGTAAATACGTGAGAAGAGGTAAATGACATAATGTCTTTTAAAAACCAGTAGTTACAGGGGCGCCTGGGTGGCGCAGTCGGTTAAGCGTCCGACTTCAGCCAGGTCATGATCTCGCGGTCTGTGAGTTCGAGCCCCGTGTCGGGCTCTGGGTTGATGGCTCGGAGCCTGGAGCCTGTTTCTGATGCTGTGTCTCCCTCTCTCTCTGCCCCTCCCCCGTTCATGCTCTGTCTCTCTCTGTCCCAAAAAATAAAAAATAAATGTTGAAAAAAAAAATAAAAAATAAAATAAAATAAAAACCAGTAGTTACAGTCCACCTACAGGTTCTTTGGAGTCAAGAACAGTTTTTAAGAATTAAGCTCACAACGTTCATAAGGGACGAGTTTATAATCTGTAGAAGTAATCCATCCAATAAGTGGATAATTAATCCATTACTAGTGGAAGCTTTGGAAACCTCTGATGTCCAATTTATGATCTCCTTTTTAAATACTTTTTTATACTTTCGTGTGTTATGTTCTAAAATTTTTACTAATTTTAACACAGTACTTAGAGCTCCCTCAGGATGATGTCTGCATGAAGAGGAGGACATACTCAATTTCATAGTGTAGCTATATCTTTCAAAACTCATCTTTCCAAACATGAAGCAAGGCTGTGAAATTAAAAAAAAATTTTTTAATGTTTATTTACCTTTGAGAGAGAGAGAGACAGAATGAGTGCAGGGGAGGGACAGAGAGAGAGGGAGACACAGAATCCGAAACAGGTTCCAGGCTCTGAGCTGTCGGCACAGAGCCCCACGCGGGGCTCGAACTCACGAACCGCGAGGTCATGACCTGATCCAAGGTCGGACGCTTAACTGACTGAGCCACCCAGGCAGGTACCCCAAGGCTGTGGAATTTTTATGAGGACAATGCTAATTTCACTGCTTTTCTCTAGAGGTATACAAATAATGTCAAGGCCCAAACATCAGTATTTGGGCTGAACAGCACAAGTCAGACAAATGCAGAATGAGGTGTCATGAGAGGAGCTATGACTGGAACAGGCTGGCACGACAGCTGAATTGGGGGCTTCTATTAGAAAAGGATAGATGGACCCACTGGGCCATGAGACTCCAAGGACTAAAAGCAGCAGAGAGCTGGGGCGCCTGGGTGGCTCAGTCAGTTAAGTGCCTGACTCTGAATTTTGGTTCAGGTCATGATCTTGCAGTTTGTGAGATCGAGCCCCGTGACAGTGGGAGAGTCTGCTTGGGATTCTCTCTCTCTCCCTCTCTCTTTGCCCCTCCCAACTCATACACTCTGTCTCAAAATAAGTAAATAAACATTTTTTAAAAAGGCAGCAAAGAGCCTACACTGTGCAGGCGGGGAGACTAATCCCTGTGGCTTTTGGAAATGCTTCCCAAGTTAAAAAGAGATGTGGTAAATGACCAAATAGGGGAGGCATGCAAAACCAGATCAGGGTAGAATGAACCCTGTTCAGTCAGAGCACATGGCCGATGTGGGTAAGGGAGACAGGCAGAAGTCAGAGATCCAGAAGCTGCCATGAAGAATCACAAAAAAACGGAAGAAAGTGGTCGGGGGTAAAAAGCGAAATCATCTAGAATATGGTTCAAACTTGTTTTGCTATTCCCACCTTACTCTTTGGAGTACAGAACATACTAATGATGACCCACAACAGCACAGATTTCAAGGATGAGAGGGCTGAAGGGAGTGTGTGTGATTTGAAAAACCCCAGGTTAAGCCGATGTCACTTCTCACCCACCTACCCTCACCTGTAACCCTACACCAACTCCCACGTGGCATATAGAATAAAGGTCCTCGCCCCAGTTGAGAAATACTGACCCATAGGCTAGGCAAATAAACTCAATTTGCACAATAAACTTCAAGTTAAACATGTGCAGATTGCATAACAATGAAACATTGGGCAACACACCTTTCATAAATGAAGCCGAAGACATCTTATCGATTATCTTCTGTGTCATGTTAGTGACTGGGGTATATGCCACCACCAGATCAGAGTCATTAAATTCATCCACACGTCCCAGGACATGAGGAGGCTGTTCAGGAAGATGGGTTGCTCTGAAGAGTCCCGAAAAGATGCAAAAATATAGCCCAAGAAGCAATGTTATTGTCCATTCCTCCAGTACACAAAAGAAAAAACGAGTCAAGTTATGATGTGGTCCAGATATCAAGAAACATGCAGACACATTTGAGGACAGAAAGTACTATCATTGAGCATTGAGTTTCATTTCTCTCTCCGACTTTTGCCTTCCCCAAATACCAATTTCAAAAATACACAACTTTGAAATCATATCAAACACGCCCATTGATCTTAACCCACTAACACAGCATCCCCAGTAGTCAGCCACTATTGAGTGTATGCCCTCATATGTGATGCAATATAAGTGCGTAGCATCACATATGAGATATTCCTGCCAAAAATGTTCAACCTGAAGGTAATCCCATCTTTCAACCTAATTTTCTGTTTAAAGAAACGTAGAAGGCAAAGGAATGAATTAAATGACAGCATGAGTGGCAATCAGATAGATGCAGAACATGAATATTCAACAAGGTATGAGATGGTCTTATTGATTCCTGGCTTATCGAAACCAACTGTAAAAGTTTTTCAGGAAATTTTAGAAAATTGAACTTGAGATGATCGTATGCAATTTTGGCTAATTTTGTGAAGCGTATTAGTGGTTATGTAGAATAGGTTTTTAATTCTTGTAGGTTCTAGCTGAAGTATTTTTTAAATGTTTATTTATTATTTTTTGAGAGAGAGAGAGAGAGAGAGAGCACAAGCTGGGGAGGGACAGAGAGAGAGGGAGACACAGAATCGGAAGCAGGCTCCAGGCTCCGAGCTGTCAGCACAGAGCTCAATGCAGGGCCCGAACTCACAGACCGTGAGAGTATATGACCTGAGCCGAAGTCAGAAGCCCAAACCACTGAGCCATCCAGGCGCCCCATATCTTGAAGAGGAGAGACACAAAGATAAAGAAGGCAAAGATGGCAAGAGGTCAACCCTCGTCAACTCTGGGTCGTGGGTCAATAGGATAGGATGTGGCTTTATTTCTATATCTTGAAATTTAAAACATTTTTGATAAGTTGCCTTTAAAATTCTGGTGACGCCATTATCAAAAATGTACCCTTCATCGATACAGCAGCTGAAATATTAGAACTGAATTGTTTCAAGAGCTCTCACAGAGAAAGCAAACAACGAACTGAACTCTGCCAACTCCCGGTGAAATGTTATTTGCTATTTTTAAACGGAATACAGCCTCAGTGTGGCCAAGGCAGCCCCAGATACATCTCAAGGTAACATTTAGCAAATGTCTTCACCCTAATGTCTATGCCCTTATGCGAGGAACTCAACAGAATGCAAAGATACTGACAGAGATCGATCTGGCTGCTGCTCCCTGAAACCACTCTGTGTTTACAAAAAGCATAGTCTTGAAAAGATCCCAAAAAGAGTTCCCTAATTTTTCCTCATAGATTTTTTTCGCTCAGCCCTCCTAATTAATAGAATCTTAATCCAAACATCCCCATAGAGTACAATGGTTTACTCATTTAAAATCTATCTCATTTTGCCTAACTTGTTTCATTTTTTTCCCCCTAACACTGAAGTTGGCTCAAAGTAAATCAGAAACATAAATCAAAGTAATGAAGTAAATCAAAGTAAATGAAACGTTATTTCGTTTTTCAGGAGCTATCATCTGAGTCCTTCAGTTAAATCTCATCAATTCACCATAAGCATTATCCTTTTCTGCAATATATCTTATATCTTATTCTGCAATATTTGCAAAATGTTTTATTTAGAACTCCAAATCAACTAGCCTGTGGAATGTGAACATAAAAAAGCAACACAAACAGCATAATACTAAATGATGGTTTTCATTCACTAAATATGGGAAAATAGACATTGTGACCCATACCGATAAGCTCTCTTTTTTCATTCTCCACTTTTTAAGGAAATTCTTGTATAAAAGGGCCTGAGTTTGTTGATACACGCTTGTCTTTTTTTTAATCATTTTCTTCTGTTCATGGAAAGAGAGGGTGAAGTAAATATTGCACAGCAGTAACTAGAAGAAAAAAAAAAGACCAAAATAACCCCAATTACAGAAAAGCTGACCACTTTGAAAACATAGCTTCAAGTGCATTAACTTGATGCCTTATTTGACTCTGCAGAAAAACATTCAGTAGGTTTTTGGTTTAAGTATTAACCAACGTAAATTATCTTGTCAGCGGTTAAGTATTTCTCTCCAGGCTCTCATGGCAATGAGTGATGATGGTGGCAGTATAGGAGGTCTTTCCTCTCTTGTCTCAAAAGTAACTTTTTTCTGCCAAATCTCAACATTACAACAATCTAAAGTATATCAGGGAATAGGATGTTAGCGATGTTTAGAATCCAAAAAACACTTTGCTCTTTACTTAAAGAAAAAAAAAGAATAAATAAAACCATATCCAGTTTTGGTGGGGTTTTTTTTGGGGGGGAGGGGTTGCGTTTCTTTTCTCTTTTTTGGTCAGAGAATTGCCCACCAGCAGTCTGCACATCGAATGGCACACTTTTGCATGCTTATTTAATATCTAGGTAACCACTGAGTAAAGCAAAGTCGAATAACAATGATAGTCATTCTTAGAACCCAAAGAGCTAATTTCTCCTCTTAAATTCATGAGTCCTCTTTTATGTAGTAAGAATGTAAGACAAATACAAAGGGGAACCAAAAACATGTCAGTAGATATTACTGAAGTAATTGATTTGTAGATCACCATGATGTATAATAGGGATCCTTCTGTATTTTCAATGTGAAATTCCAGAGATTGGAATTTGGCCAGTATCAGAACTCTGGTCGTTTAAATTAATTTGAATAAATGTTGATGTTATACATAATAACAGCGTTCAGAGAACCTCCTCTGTTTCTGTTTTTTTTTTTTTTTGATGAAAGAAAAGGTAAAGCTATAAATATCAAAATAATCTATAAATTCTAACTTGAGAAAGTTTCTAAGTCAAAACATTTATCTTCGAGGTCTGTTTGAATAGCTCAATAAGCTACCCACAAGGACATTTTAAAAGAAAAAAGAAGCCACGGAGAAAAATAACCTGTCCTAATGCCAACACACTCCCAAGAAGTAAAACTCAGCAAATTCTCAAAAGGCTAACCAGAGACGTATGAAGCTGACCCCCTGAAAATTAATTATATTCGTACACACTTCTGAGTCTCTATCCCATTCTACTATCATACTAAAACACTATATATCTGAGTTTAAAAAATTAAATCACTCATCAGGTCTACCATATAAAACATACAATAATTTAGAAATATCAGAACAATAAAATAATTTGAACAATGTCAATCAAAATGTTTGGCATTGGCTATATGTACACTTTACGCCTTACTTACCTTATGCAAAGTGGAATGTAATCTGACTTACTGTCAGGACAATGCGTGAGGAGCTTAGAAGCACCTCTGATCCACTGTTCTCTTTTTGTCTAGAAGAACAGCTAAGAACCCTTCAAAAGCTCTTCTGCAAATGTTTGCCTGTTTTAAAACTGTTTTTATTCCATTTGGCCTCTGAAAACAGGTCACAGCCTATGTGGAAAAATCCTGCCAAATGTTTTTTACTTGATAAGTTGGTTTTTTTTTTTCCTCCCATGTGTTTCTTGCCCAGTTACTCAGTGGGGAGTATGTAGTTATGGATGGTTGGCTAAGCATGGCACGTGGTATTTGTTTATTGTTCTTTCTGGCATTCACACACACAAAAAATGATCAGATTCTAAAAGGAAGAAAAACCCACGGTGCTGAGTTAGTCTCTATGAGCTTTTAAGGATTGAAAATTAGACACCCAAGTCAAAAAAAGAGCAGATTAAAAAGAATAGAAGTTGGGCAGATAGAGGGTAGACGAGGGACGATCATCTCAGAAATCGGCATAATTCACATGATGAGTCTTCACCTAAAACTTAACTTTTGCACTTCAGCTGAATGGCTCCTTGTACTGACTGGTTTCCTATGTGCTAGAAAGTATGTGAATAGTAAATTTCCTTATTTACTATTGAAAGTAAACCTATGAAGTATGAAGTATTACATTTACAACCATTTTACAGATTTGAAAAGTGGGGCTTAAGGGTGGAAGTTATTTGCAGATGTTCAAATACAGGAAGAGCCAACATGTGAGTCTACAGCAGGGTTTGGACCCCGGCCCCTCACTCTCAACTACCACTATGAAAATTATGCTAATCGAAATATCGAATACCTGTTTTCATAATTTAATAGTTTAGGCAAGATGGTGGACCTTGAATGATTGAGTTACTTTTTTTTTTCCAGCTGCACATAAATTGGACATTCTCAGATTGTGAGTAATCCTTGTTTATCAATCCTGAAAATCTCAGTCCATGATTTTTTACTGTCATCGATACATTTCCTGGGATGTATACAGGAGTTAATAACCATTCATGAGAGACAAGGACAGAGGGGGCACCTGGGCGGCTCATTTGGTTAAGCCTTGACCTCGGCTCAGGTCGTGATCTCACAGTTTGTGAGTTCGGGCCCCCACGTCAGGCTCTGTGCTGACAGCTCAGAGCCTGGAGCCTGTTCCAGATTCTGTGCCTCCCTCCCTCTCTGTCCCTCCCCCACTCACACTGTGCCTCTCTCTCTCTCTCTCTCTCTCAAAAATAAACAAACATTAAAAAAAATGTAAAATAAAGACAGAGAAAACAGTGAAGCTGAGACTATCATACGCCTTCTTAGCAACTCCGTTTAAAAGATAATTTATTTCCACAGTTTTAGGGATTTTAATCTAAAATATGGTGCAGTGAAGCGTTTACAAGGTTAGGCGTCTGAGACCTACATTCCAAATCTGTCACTCATCAGCTTGGCAGGTGACATGAAATCCTTGGGTCTCTGTTCCACATGTATTATGGGGGCTGGACCTTTTCTGTTCCAAACTTCTGCACTTGATACGTGCTTGGGTAGTACCTCTTTGAGCTCCCAATTCCTCCAAACTTGGATTTGCAAGCGCCCACACATCAACCCGGCCCTCTTCACACACTTCACGGATCTTTTCATCTACTTCTTTGTCTTCCTGCTCTCCTGGGGTCCTCAGCCCTACTTCTGCACTTTAGCCTTTTCAGTACGTAAACTTAACCGTTTTGCTGAAAACTCAGAGAACACAGGATACTAGCTTCCCTCTCACTGTCTCTACTGCCTGTGAACGTCCCAGAGGAAAGTGGGGCAGTCTTTGCTAAACTCAATCCCACCGCACAGTCTCTCAACCTAGTCCTATAACCTACTCTAAAAGCCAGCCCCCTCTTTATGTTATGACTTCTAACATAGTTATCTTCTGTCCTCCCTCCTTTTTTAAGACACCCCTGATAATTAAATACAGGGAAATATTTTCCACTGCCTCCTTTCTTAAGCTACCTAATCAAATAAACTTCATAAACTAGCTCATCTCACATTCACTGCCCAAATCCCCATGATATTAGTTTCTCGGGGCGCTGTGACAAGGTATCACAAACTGGGTGCGTTAAAACAACAGAAATTTATTCTTTCACAGTTCCAGAGACTGGACATCTGAAATCAGGTGTCGTCTTCCTAGCTCCTGGTGGTTCCCTTGGCTTTGCTATTTAACACCTTCCCTGACTCCATTATCGCGTGGGGTTTCCTGTGTCTGTTTTGTCCCCATTTCTTACACACGGCGTCCGGTCATACTGGATTAAGTGCCCACCCTACTCCATCATGATATTAATTACACCCTCAAAGACTCTATTTTCCAAATGCAATCATATTCACAGGGGTTGGGACTTCAACACATCTTTTGGAGGCATACAATTTAACCCATAACAACCACGTATGCGATACACAGTCAGCCCCTCAATGTTTACATCTCATGGCCATTCTACGGTTTTCCTTGCCATCTATTCATTCCCACGAAACAGCTCTCAAATCAGCTCTTGCCAATGGCTTCTGACATCTTGACATCATTATATTCAATAACAATCTCTCATTGTTTTGTTTTTTTTTTTTAACTTTTCTGCAGCATTTGACACTGTTGACTCTGTGCTAGGAACTCTGTGAGACAATGTACTGTTTTCTTCGCTGACTGCTCTTTTTCCAACAGTCCCCAATATATTTCTGTCCCTTGGCACTTTGTACTTCAAGTTTTGGCCTTTCCTTTAATAAACATATCCACCCTTTCAGCCTTATCTTAGATCTATGTTTCTACCCATGACCTCCTTGTACTTGATGTATTTCATTTCAACGCGTCGAAACTCAAGTCTATCTATTTATCTTCCTAACATACTTGGCTCCCTTGATCTTCTCATCTCTCACTAGATACACAGTCCAGAATTTTAACATTTGTTGTGGTATCTCTCTCACTCCTTCCCCATCAGTATCAATTTAATCACCCAGCCCTACTGGCACTTAGGGGCTTATGTATATCTCTAGGAAGGGCATTATTTTTGTCTTGAATTTAGTTCTTTTCCTGAACTGTAGAGCTGGAGAGATGAACTGGCTGTCTTCTCAGATTCATCTTTTATGGTTACACCAAAAGCTAGCTTCTTGAATTGTCTTCTTTTGTGGGTTGGTCAATGTTTAGGTTTTTAATTTCCATTGTGCATCCCAGGGTTATTTCTTGCATAAGGAATAGTCATTCAAATTTCTTTAGAAAAGTACCTATATTTTTAAAAATTCATTTCCCTTCTCTCTTGTTCCTTAATATGGATTATATGACTTGTTATTGTTTGATCTTTTCTTTCTTTCCTTTTTTTTTCAATATATGAAATTTATTGTCAGATTGGTTTCCATACAACACCCAGTGCTCATCCCAAAAGGTGCCCTCCTCAATACTCATCACCCACCCTCCCCTCCCTCCCACCCCCCATCAACCCTCAGTTTGTTCTCAGTTTTTAAGAGTCTCTTATGCTTTGGCTCTCTCCCACTCTAACCTCTTTTTTTTTTTTTCCTTCCCCTCCCCCATGGGTTTCTGTTAAGTTTCTCAGGAACCACATAAGAGTGAACACATATGGTATCTGTCTTTCTCTGTATGGCTTATTTCACTTAGCATAACACTCTCCAGTTCCATCCACGTTGCTACAAAGGACCATATTTCATTCTTTCTCATTGCCACGTAGTATTCCATTGTGTATATAAACCACAATTTCTTTATCCATTCATCAGTTGATGGACATTTAGGCTCTTTCCATAATTTGGCTATTGTTGAGAGTGCTGCTATAAACATCGGGGTACAAGTGCCCCTATGCATCAGCACTCCTGTATCCTTTGGGTAAATTCCTAGCAGTGCTATTGCTGAGTCATAGGGTAGATCTATTTTTAATTTTCTGAGGAACCTCCACACTGTTTTCCAGAGCGGCTGCACCAATTTGCATTCCCACCAACAGTACAAGAGGGTTCCCATTTCTCCACATCCTCTCCAGCATCTATAGTCTCCTGATTTGTTCATTTTGGCCACTCTGACTGGCGTGAGGTGATATCTGAGTGTGGTTTTGATTTGTATTTCCCTGATGAGGAGCGACGTTGAGCATCTTTTCATGTGCCTGTTGGCCATCCGGATGTCTTCTTTAGAGAAGTGTCTATTCATGTTTTCTGCCCATTTCTTCACTGGGTTATTTGTTTTTCAGGTGTGGAGTTTGGTGAGCTCTTTATAGATTTTGGATACTAGCCCTTTGTCCGATATGTCACTTGCAAATATCTTTTCCCATTCCATTGGTTGCCTTTTAGTTTTGTTGGTTGTTTCCTTTGCTGTGCAGAAGCTTTTTATCTTCATAAGGTCCCAGTAGTTCAGTTTTGCTTTTAATTCCCTTGCCTTTGGGGATGTGTCAAGTAAGAAATTGCTATGGCTGAGGTCAGAGAGGTCTTTTCCTGCTTTCTCCTCTAGGGTTTTGATGGTTTCCTGTCTCACATTCAGGTCCTTTATCCATTTTGAGTTTATTTTTGTGAATGGTGTGAGAAAGTGGTCTAGTTTCAATCTTCTGCATGTTGCTGTCCAGTTCTCCCAGCACCATTTGTTAAAGAGACTGTCTTTTTTCCATTGGATGTTCTTCCCTGCTTTGTCAAAGATTAGTTGGCCATACGTTTGTGGGTCTAGTTCTGGGGTTTCTATTCTATTCCATTGGTCTATGTGTCTGTTTTTGTGCCAATACCATGCTGTCTTGATGATTACAGCTTTGTAGTAGAGGCTAAAGTCTGGGATTGTGATGCCTCTACTTTGGTCTTCTTCTTCAAAATTACTTTGGCTATTCGGGGCCACACGCCTCCAAAATTCCATATGAATTTTAGGATTGCTTGTTCTAGTTTCGAGAAGAATGCTGGTGCAATTTTGATTGGGATTCTATTGAATGTGTAGATAGCTTTGGGTAGTATTGACATTTTGACAATATTTATTCTTCCAATCCATGAGCACGGAATGTTTTTCCATTTTTTTATATCTTCTTCAATTTCCTTCATAAGCTTTCTATAGTTTTCAGCATACAGATCTTTTACATCTTTGGTTAGATTTATCCCCAGGTATTTTATGCTTCTTGGTGCAATTGTGAACGGGATCAGTTTCTTTATTTGTCTTTCTGTTGCTTCATTATTAGTGTATAAGAATGCAACTGATTTCTGTACATTGATTTTGTATCCTGCAACTTTGCTAAATTCGTGTATCAGTTCTAGCAGACTTTTGGTGGAGTCTATTGGATTTTCCATGTACAATATCATGTCATCTGCAAAAAGTGAAAGCTTAACTTCATCTTTGCCAATTTTGATGCCTTTGATTTCCTTTTGTTGTCTGATTGGCCTGTAGTTCTCTTTTTTTACTGGGTCTCTGTCTGGTTTAGGAATCAAAGTCATACTGGCTTCATAGAATGAGTCTGGAAGTTTTCCTTCCCTTTCTATTTTTTGGAATAGCTTGAGAAGGATAGGTATTACCTCTGCTTTAAACGTCTGGTAGAACTCCCCTGGGAAGCCATCTGGTCCTGGACTCTTATTTGTTGGGAGATTTTTGATAACTGATTCAATTTCTTCGCTGGTTATGGGTCTGTTCAAGCTTTCTACTTCCTCCTGATTGAGTTTTGGAAGAGTGTGGGTGTTTAGGAATTTGTCCATTTCTTCCAGGTTGTCCAGTTTGTTGGCATATAATTTTTCATAGTATTCCCTGGTAATTGCTTGTATCTCTGAGGGATTGGTTGTAATAATTCCATTTTCATTCATGATTTTATCTATTTGGGTCATCTCCCTTTTCTTTTTGAGAAGCCTGGATAGAGGTTTATCAATTTTGTTTATTTTTTCAAAAAACCAACTCTTGGTTTCGTTGATCTGCTCTACAGTTTTTTAGATTCTATATTGTTTATTTCTGCTCTGATCTTTATTACTTCTCTTCTTCTGCTGGGTTTAGGCTGTCTTTGCTGTACTGCTTCTATTTCCTTTAGGTGTGCTGTTAGATTTTGTATTTGGGATTTTTCTTGTTTCTTGAGATAGGCCTGGATTGCAATGTATTTTCCTCTCAGGACTGCCTTCGCTGCATCCCAAAGCGTTTGGATTGTTGTATTTTCGTTTTCGTTTGTTTCCATATATTTTTTAATTTCTTCTCTAATTGCCTGGTTGACCCACTCTTCTTTAATATTTAACCTCCATGCTTTTGGAGGTTTTCCAGACTTTTTCCTGTGGTTGATTTCAAGCTTCATAGCATTGTGGTCTGAAAGTATGCATGGTATGATCTCAATTCTTGTATACTTATGAAGAGCTGTTTTGTGATCCAGTATGTGATCTATCTTGGAGAATGTTCCATGTGCACTCGAGAAGAAAGTATATTCTGTTGCTTTGGGATGCAGAGTTCTAAATATATCTGTCAAGTCCATCTGATCCAATGTATCATTCAGGGCCCTTGTTTCTTTATTGACCATGTGTCTAGATGATCTATCCATTTCTGTAAGTGGAGTGCTAAAGTCCCCTGCAATTACCACATTCTTATCAATAAGGTTGCTTATGCTTGTAATTGTTTTATATATTTGAGGGCTCCTGTATTCGGCGCATAGACATTTATAATTGTTAGCTCTTCCTGATGGATAGACCCTGTAATTATTATATAATGCCCTTCTTCATCTCCTGTTATATCCTTTAATTTAAAGTCTAGTTTGTCTGATATAAGTATGGCTACTCCAGCTTTCTTTTGACTTCCAGTGGCATGATAAATAGTTCTCCATCCCCTCACTCTCAATCTGAAGGTGTCCTCAGGTCTAAAATGAGTCTCTTGTAGACAGCAAATAGATGGGTCTTGTTTTTTAATCCATTCTGATACCCTATGTCATTTGGTTGGTGCATTTAGTACATTTACATTCAGTGTTATTATAGAAAGATACGGGTTTAGAGTCATTGTGATGTCTGCAGGTTTCATGCTTGTAGCGATGTCTCTGGTACTTTGTCTCACAGGATCCCCCTTAGGATCTCTTGTAGGGCTGGTTTAGTGGTGACGAATTCCTTCAGTTTTTGTTTGTTTGGGAAGACCTTTATCTCTCCTTCTATTCTAAGTGACAGACTTGCTGGATAAAGGATTCTCGGCTGCATATTTTTTTTCTGTTCATCACATTGAAAATCTCCTGCCATTCCTTTCTGGCCTGCCAAGTTTCAGTAGAGAGATTGGTCACGAGTCTTATAGGTCTCCCTTTATATGTTAGAGCACGTTTATCCCTAGCTGCTTTCAGAATTTTCTCTTTATCCTTGTATTTTGCCAGTTTCACTATGATATGTCGTGCAGAAGATCGATTCAAGTTATGTCTGCAGGGAGTTCTCTGTGCCTCTTGGATTTCAATGCCTTTTTCCTTCCCCAGATCAGGGAAGTTCTCAGCTATTATTTCTTCAAGTACACCTTCAGCACCTTTCCCTCTCTCTTCCTCCTCTGGAATACCAATTATGCGTAGATTATTTCTCTTTAGTGCATCACTTAGTTCTCCAATTTTCCCCTCATACTCCTGGATTTTTTTTCTCTCTCTTTTTCTCAGCTTCTTCTTTTTCCATAATTTTACCTTCTAGTTCACCTATTCTCTCCTCTGCCTCTTCAATCCGAGCCGTGATCGTCTCCATTTTATTTTGCAGCTCATTAATAGCATTTTTTAGCTCCTCCTGGCTGTTCCTTAGTCCCTTGATCTCTGTAGCAACAGATTCTCTGCTGTCCTTTACACTGTTTTCAAGCCCAGAGATTATTTTTATGACTATTATTCTAAATTCACTTTCTGTTATATTGTTTAAATTGTTTTTGATCAGTTCATTAGCTGTCGTTATTTCCTGGAGGTTTTTTTGAGGGGAATTCTTCCATTTCATCATTTTGGATAGTCCCTGGAGTGGTGCAGAACTGCGGGGCACTTCCCCTGTGCTGTCTTGAATAACTTGCGTTGGTGGGCGGGGTCGCAGTCAGATCTGATGTCTGCCCCCAACCTACCGCTGGGTCACAGTCAGACTGGTGTGTGCCTTCTCTTCCCTTCTCCTAGGGGCGGGATTCACTGTGGGGTGGCGAGGCCCCTCTGGGCTACTTGCACACTGCCAGGCTTGTGGTACTGGGGATCTGGCGTATTAGCTGGAGTGGATCGGCAAGATGCACAGGGGCGGGAGAGGCAGGCTCAGCTCACTTCTCCTTCTGGGATCCGCTTCGGGAGGGGCCCTGCGGCACCAGGAGGGAGTCAGACTCGCCCCCGGAGGGATGAATCTGCAGAAGCACAGCGTTGGGTGTTTGCGCGGTGTGAGCAAGTTCCCTGGCAGGAACTGGTTCCCTTTGGGATTTTGGCTGGGGGATGGGCGAGGGAGATAGCGCTGGCGAGTGCCTTTGTTTCCCACCAAGCTGTGCTCTGTCGTCCGGGGCTCAACAACTCTCCCTCCCTTTGTCCTCCAGCCCTCCCATTCTCTGAGCAGAGATGTTAGCTTATAACTTTCCAGATGTTAAGTCCCTCTCACTGTCAGAACACACTCCATCCGGCCCGTCCGCTTTTGCCAGCCAGACTCGGGGGCTCTGCTTGGCCAGCGGGCCCCCCTTCCACCCTGGCTCCCTCCCGCCAGTCCGTGGAGTGCCACCGCCTCGCTGCCCTTCCTACCCTCTTCCGTGGGCCTCTCGCCTGCGCTTGGCTCCCGAGACTCCGTTCTGCTAGTCTTCTGGCGGTTTTCTGGGTTATTTAGGCAGGTGTAGGTGGAATCTAAGTGATCCGCAGGACGCGGTGAGACCAGCGTCCTCCTACGGCGCCATCTTCCCCCCGTCTTGTTTGATCTTTTCAAAAAGAACAGCTTTAGTTTTAATGATCGAAACTGTTATTTTATTTTCACTCATTTGTTTCTACTTTCATCATTATTATCTCCTCTACTTTATTATGAAATATCTTAAACATATAGGATAACACAGCAGAATGTAACAAAATCCCAGATACATACATATGTTCCTCAAACTTAAAAAGTTAGTATTTTGTCACATTTGATTTACTTGATTGATCGATTGATTGTTTTTTAAGTTTATTTATTTATTTTTGAGGAGGGAGGAGCAGAGAGAGATGGAGAGAGAGAGAATCAATCCCAAGCAGGCTGCACGCTGTCAGTACAGAGTCCAACAAGGGGCTGATTCCACAAACTGTGAAATCACGACCGGAGCCAAAATCAAGAGGCAGGCACTTAACTGACTAAGCCATCCAGGCGCTCCTATTTTAAAACAAAATAAAAAATAAAACTGTTTAAGTTAAAGAAAAAAAATTACATGTACATTTAAAGTATCCTTTGTAAAAAAAAAAAAAAAAAAGTAAACTCCCTAATCTTAATCTGTTCCTTCAGCCCAGCACATCTTTTCCCACTCATTTTTGCTTTACGAGTTATATATGAATTTCTAAACAGAATATGCCATTATTTTATGGGTGTTTAAATTAAAAAAATAATATAATGCTGTATACGTCATTCCGCAACTTGCCTTTTTACTTGATTTTACTTTTATTTTATATATCCATGTCGATCCATGGTGATCTAATTAATTTTTTAAATTTTTAAAAAAATGAATAAAATACAATAATTTAAAACTTACCTCGTGGGGCACCTGGGTGGCTCAGTTGGTTAAGTATCGACTCTTGATTTCAGCTCAGATCATGATCTCACTGTTTGTGAGTTCAAAGCCCCACATCAGGTTCTGCGCTGACAGCATAAAGCCTGCTTGGGATTCTCTCTCTCTCTCTCTCTCTACCCCTCCTATTCATGCTTGTGCGCTCTTTCTCACTGTCTCACTCTCTTAAAAAT
This sequence comes from Prionailurus viverrinus, assembly GCF_022837055.1. NCBI lineage: Eukaryota > Metazoa > Chordata > Mammalia > Carnivora > Felidae > Prionailurus > Prionailurus viverrinus. The sequence goes on from NC_062574.1 coordinate 42,056,031, forward strand.
AAACAAACATTAAAAATTTTTTTCAAATAAAACTTACCTATCGTTGGTCATTGAGGCTGCATGGTTTTTCATTCTTATAAACAGGCTGTTATGACTTCCTGGCACCTGCCTCCTTCTGTGATGGTCAACAGAGTACAGAGAGCACATCCCAGAGAGTGCATTAATGTGAAGTAAGAAAATATTAGAACTTGTTTGCATTTATTTTTCACCAAAAATATTGACTTAATAATATTTGATATATGGATTGAAAATGGTGCTTTTAATCAGTATACCTGTAAATCGGAAATGTCTTGTGGAGCCTACACGAAGTTTCTGAAATATGAGGGGAAGCCCTACGAGGCTGAGGCATTGAATGTGATCCATTTATCTGTTCATTTCTCAGCATTTGAATCACATAAGGTTGGGCGATTACATAGTTTTACACATTATACTATCTCAATTTAGCCTCAACATGACTTAAAAGGATTTCTGCAAAAACAAAACAAAAAGTCATAAAACGTGTATTGCAAAATTTTTTAATAATGCACAAACAGGTGAAAAATAGGAACATTGCACTTTAAGTATGAGCTTCTTAGATACCACATTACAAGGTAAAAAGTGTGACCACATATTTGTAATTGACAAGAACGATTTCATCTTTATCTAAACCTATGGAGTTTGTAGTTTATTGTTGTGAACATTTTAATAATATTAACCCAATAAAACATGTACACAGTGTTGATAGTTTAAAAAATTAAATTTACAGAGCGCCTGGGTGGCTCCGCCGGTTAAGCATCTGCCTTCAGCTCAGGTCATCATCTCACAGTTTGTGAGTTCGAGCCTCACATTGGGCTCTCTGCTGTCAGCACAGAGCCTGCTTCAGATGCTCTTTCCCCGCTCTCTCTGCCCCTGCCCCACTCACTCTCTCTCTCTCTTAAAAATAAACTTAAAACGTTTTTTTAAAAGGCTTTAAGGGGCGCCTGGGTGGCGCAGTCGGTTAAGCGTCCGACTTCAGCCAGGTCACGATCTCGCGGTCCGTGAGTTCGAGCCCCGCGTCAGGCTCTGGGCTGATGGCTCGGAGCCTGGAGCCTGTTTCCGATTCCGTGTCTCCCTCTCTCTCTGTTCTGTGTCTCCCTCCCCCGTTCATGCTCTGTCTCTCTCTGTCCCAAAAAAGTAAATAAACGTTGAAAAAAAAAAATTAAAAAAAAAAAATAAAAGGCTTTAAAAAATTAAATTGAAACACATACATTAAGAGCGCATGATACAAAGTCATTTTACTAATAGAGTATAAGGTCCTGAGGGCACCTGGCTGTTTCAGCTGGTAGAGCATCAGACTCTTGATCCGAGGATTGTGAGTTCAAGCCCCACATTGGGCATGGGCCTACTTAAGAAAAAAAAAAGAAGTAAAATTCTCAGATGTAGGAACACTGCTCTGGATGTGGGATTTCTTGGTCATGACGTGTGTACAGCTTTATCTTTATTCATATCATCAACCTGCCATCCAAAAGTTTTTAAATACAGCTTTTAACCGACACCATATGAAAGTTCCCATTTCCCTAACTCCTCAAACACCTTCCACTAGATGAATTATTAAAATTTTGAAAAATCGTATGTGAAATAATTGTTGGTTTGCAAACTCGGGAGCTTCCCAGGTGAAATTTGAAACTGGTGTGGTGGACAGAAGGAAGGCAAGGAGAGACTGAAGACAGAGGCAGGCCACTCCAGATGGGCAGGAGGCAGTATTAAGAAGAGAGCTTACTTACCAGGCTTGTTCTGGGCGCCTCAAGACCAGATCTCTGAACCCGCTACCAGAATCTTGAACGTTCATATAGAGGCCTTAACGAGGTTCTGACGTGGACACCCTCCAGAGGGTCTCAACACATAGCTTTCTCAAGGCTGCATCCTTGAAGACCACTCGGGCAGGGGGGCAGCCGATGGAACATACAAAGTTTGGGGAGGAACATACAAAGGACGGAGGAGGGTGTGCGGAACCTCTGATTGCCTGAGGTCAGCCAGCAGGTCAACTGGTCGTCACATCCTTCCGATGACCTCCTCCACCAAGAATATCTGATTTTTGCATTTGTAGCTTAATTTTAAGAGAAAGAACTTCATCATGTTGAATTCCCCCCTCCCCAACATGATGAAACTGTTTATCTGGGTCCCTTCTACATCCTTCAGTAAAATGTGTATGTTTTACCTTAAATGTCTTTCATGTCTTTTGTAAAATTTTTTTTTTTTTTTTTGGCCATAGCATAGAATTTCCATTACTAACTTAATAGGATCTATTTTTAAATATATTTTCTACTTAATTGTTGCTTGTATACAGAAGCACTATAAATTCTGCATGTTAATTTGAACTTTGCTGAACTATTATTTATTCTAACTATAAATTTAAAAAATTTTCTAAACAACACATTTATCTGCTACTAATGAGTTTTACAATATCGGTTTTGTAACCATCTTTACAACTCTCTGAAGTTGAATTCCTGGCATAAAACCCACTTGTTTCTAATATAAGCTCATCCTCTGACTGTTCTCTTTTATAGCACCCTGCTTCTTTTTCTGGTGCTGAATTAAGTCTTTTGTAGCTCGTATTTCCTTCTACAGTCTCCCTTTCCTCCAAATTGCCTTTTGTCCTGTCTGTTTGGCCGTTAATTTTAAAAGCACACAGCTAAGCTACACTCAGACTCCTGGCCTACAGACACTGTGAGTTGTTGAATGTATGAGATTTTAAGATGCTAAGTTTTGGGGTGATTTGTTACACGGCAATAGATAACCAATACAACCCATCTATTTCTCTGTTATCTTCTAATATACTAGAAGCCCTTTTAAGTCAAGACTTTATTGTTTACCTTGGATCCACACTCCTAACCTAGTGTTTGGGCCAACACAGGAATTTAAAAAGAAATGAAGATGTTGACTTTAATCACTGACCACCAAGTGTGTGGCTGAATATCAGGGCAGTCCGGGGGCATTCTGCTATGTACCAGCCTCCTTCTCCCAACATAACACACATCTCAGAATGTAAAACTCCTTTGCCACAAGAAGTCAATCTTCTAATGATGCACTCTTCACCGATTTGTCTTTTCTAGTGTAAATGACTAAACAGCTTTAGAGTGGAAATCAGGTAGGGTTAATTTTCAGAAGCCCCTCAGGGAAAGGTGCCAAACCCTCCAAAGTCTGTTCCTGAACTGCCTCCTTCCTTAGACCACTCACAACTTTTGTGCAGACCCCTCAGGCTTCACTGAGTTCAGGATCTTCTCAAATCAGGTGATTCTGATACCCATTTTAGTTTGAAAAACCGGTGTTTAGCTAAAGCAAAATCCCATGTCTCTATGCTTTTTTCACAACTGACCACTTTTGACGGGTTATCCTCCAGTGACTTGGCAGGAAGACAAGACAAATAATAAACCTTCAGTCACTACCGGCCACCTTTGGCAACACACACCCTCACATGCGTGTGGGGGGTGTGTGCACATCCAGAGAGATCTACCTATTACACACATTGCCTTTACTTATTTTTGTTTATTTCTTTACTTTGAAAGAGAGAGAAAGTGGGCAAGCAGGGGAGGGACAGAGAGAGAGAGAGAGAGAGAGGAAGAGAATCCCAAGCAGGTTCCACACCCCGTGCTGAGCTAGATGCGGGGCTTGATCTCACGATCGTGAGATCATGACCTAAGCCGAAATCAAGTGTCCGACACTTAACCAACTGAGCCATCCAAGTGTCCCTCTCAGACATTGCTTTTAACCAGTGCATTCAATGTAAGTGCCTTAGAGCAGAAGCCAGATCCTACAAAAGGCTTAGCGCCATTCTCTCTGAAAGGAAGACATCAGGAGCACAACTTCTGAAGTCACATGGCCCGGATTCAAATCCCATCTGTGCTACTTAGGAAGTCAGTGTTGTTGGGAAAATCATTTAACACCTCTGGCCTCAGATTCTCCAGCTATAAAGGGGAGGGTGAAAATAAAGATCCTTATTTCTTAGGGTTGCTGCAAGGATTAAATACAATATCCAATACCCGTGAATACACACTCAAACTTGTGCAAGTGTCAGGATCACCTGGAGAGTTTGCTTAATTGCACAGATGGCTGGACCCCACTCTTGGAGTTTCTGATTCGGTAGATCCAGGATGACCTGAGAATTTGCACTGCCCAGCAGATTCTGGCATGGCTGATCAGAAAACCAGTGGTCTATAAAAAAAATGCACAGAACAACCAAACGGTGCCCTGCACAGTAAGCCCACAATACGTGTTAGCAATTAGTAATTCTAAAGCTTAGTTCTTAACCTATCAAGTCTCTTCTAACAGCAGGAGTTGTTTTACTTTTTTTTTTAAGTTTATTTATTTATCCTGAGGGAGGGAGGGAGGGAGGGAGAGAGAGAGAGAGAACATGAGTGGGGGAGGGGTAGAGAGAGAGGGAGGGAGAGAATCCCAAGCAGGATCTGCCATCAGCACAGAGACTGTGGGGCTGGAACCCACGAACCGTGAGATCATGACCTGAGCCGAAATCAAGAGTCGGACGCTTAACCGACTGAGCCACCCAGATGCCCTAGGAGTTGTTTGACTTTTAAAATTCTCCTATAAAATGACACTTTAGTTTTGACTCATGTTGATGCTTTCTCCCACCTGAGAATCATCATTGAAATTCTTAATTGTTTATATGGGGGGAAAAATAAGCTTAATTTTTTCAAATAGGTGACTATCGTGAATTTTACTATTTGAAACAAAATAAGAGGCAAAAATCAGATTAGAGGCTGGGTATCTTTATTAACAATGACACCCCCAAACACCTTTTCTGGCAGTTTCTTTTTACCATCTCTGCCCATCTCCCTCCCAATTATCCATAACATCTACTTCCAAGAGAAGAGATAACATAGGATTCCTTGTCCACCTTCTGGAGAGTACCTGAAAAATTTCGTATTTTGTGGCTCCTTAAAAGGAACAAAAGGAGGGATTTTACAATCCAGCCTGAGTCTCTGTCTAGCACACACTTCCTGTCCTTTCTAACCTGTGGCTGCTCTGCCTTCTTCCATTTGACGAATGGCCAGGACTGTCCTCTAGCTCACCTTTCACTTCTTGTTCTTTGTTCAGACATCTTGAGTCCTGCGGTCTCCTCACTATTTCCCAAATGAACCAGCACAGGGATGACCACTGGCCTCAGTAGAGTTCAGCCTCAGACTTCCCAGTGCCTTGCTGGCTCCAACTTGGACTGTCCTTTGGCCATTGCACTGGGTCTGGGGAAACTCCCCTTCGGCACAGCCCCCTGCTGCCATCTGGCGGCCAGAGGGGTTCAGCAGTTCAGGATTTCGCAGCTTGTTTTGTGCTGCTCTCAGCAGGCACACCTGGCGGGATTAGAAACTGTGTTTCATGGCCTCTGGAGGGAGGGAGTGGGTGGGGGTGGGGGTGGGGGACTGGACCTGAATTGTAAAGTTTAAGATAAAATGGTTTTGAATTAAAAAAAAACCCTCAGCATTGCCACATTTCCAACGTGAGATTCATTCTTCCCCAGCTCAGAGCTCTGCGTTTAAACTGTAAATTGTTACCTAAATTCACTTTCCGTTAGACTAAAATGACCAAGAAACTTTCGGTGGCTTTTTATACAACTCAGTTCTCATCTTTTTTCTCTCAGTGGTCTGCTGGATAGGCTTTTAATCTTCAACTGCATGAGGGCCAAGACCAGACCCTGGGTTTGCATCTTATATATACAACATATAACAATATATATGATTCTAATGGCCATAAGTCAAATAGAACTTTAACAGTTCTAACCTTGTAGTTCAAAATGTAAGCAAAGCTATACTGACATGAGGATCTGCCATTCTGTCTTCATAGATTTCTATGTTCACCTAATATTCATAATGTAGGCCTGAAAATAGGGATGGCCCCCTAAAATAAAGTCCTAAACTGGGAACTTATTAAGAAGTAGGCTAAGAATAGCAGATAAACACCTTAACACGTACTAAGAAAAATCACAAAATAATCAAAATCAAAGATTAACTCAAAAGAGCACGGAGTGAAAACTTCATATATGCACAAAGACCTTAAGAATAAGTCTGCAGATAGAGTATCAAATTCTGAATGCTTATTTCACTTTTTACTTATTTTTGAGAGAGAGTGCGAGTGAGCGAGGGGCAGAGAGAGAGGGAGAGTGAGAATCAACCCCACCAACACCTTGAATGTGGACTTCTGGCCTCCAGAACTGTTGAGAATAAATTTCCGTTGTTTTAAACATCTCAATTTGTGGCACTTTGTCATGGTAGACTTAGGAAACAAACACTACGCATTAGAATAGTTCTTATCCAAGCCAAGGAAATGTGTGAGTTATGCCAGCTCTCCTATTCCAATTATATATTCAGAGACTAGAGACATCAACACCAGACGGACCTACAGATTAGGAGACTATGAACTGGATCTAGGCCAGGATGTTATGGATTACTTGGCCCTCCAGTGCCTCCCAACTATGCCACAGTGCCGTGATGCTTTGGGTCTCTGTGTCAACTTCTATCTTGTAGCCAACACACCTTAAAATATTTGAGCACTCCCCCTTTTCCAGTGTAGTTACCTGGATTAATGGCCACAGATCCCTCTGGAGATCTAGGGGGATAGATACCATGTACACTTGCCATGATATTGCCACCTGGGTGCCCAGTAGTGTCGTGACTGCTGGCCATCAGCTCCCAGGACAGCCTCCACTAACTTCAGAACAACGTTGGTGTGCCCCTCACCAGCACATTCCCTGTTGCTTTCAGTTTCACCCTCTACCATGTTCTTCAGTCTCGTAAACCTACTCAAGCATGCCCAGTTTTCTGAATCTTTTCACTCCTTTTCCATCACGTACCAGAGCTTCTTAACATTTATATGTGACATCGTATGGGCCACTGCTTTTTTTAACGTTTCTGGAGCTATCTTAGCAGCATGTTCACCCCGCCTGGGGTTCTTGCCAGGGAGTCAAAAACGCTGCATGCCCCAACAGTGCTCCCAAGTAGTCTTTCTTATCTAACTTTACATTCAGCACCACTCCATCAAGCATCCTCAGAATCCAATCCAATGTACGCTCTCCTAGCTCCTGTGGGTTACGTGGCCAAGTACTATGGCTCCCGTGTGGCACTGCCCCTTTCTCCTCTCAGCAAGCCCAGCACAATCTGGCCAAGTAATTTTATGACTTAACCTTGTTGGTTGTAGTCAACAAAAAGAAAATATCAACTATGTAATAATCACACAGGAAGAATAGTTTGGTGAAAAAACATTACTAGCCAATACATAAACAAGAGAATTAGCATTCAGTATCTTCTCTTACAACTATGTGAAAGACTTCATATTAATAGGTAAGAGTTGGATAAACGGATCCAAAATAATGATATCATCCTGTTAGTAAAGAACTACACACCAAAAGGGAAAATAAAATGGCAACCCGAGTGAGGGATTCATTTAGCTAGTCTCTGAGAAGGGCACAGTACAGTCACAACATGGAACTTGAAAAATCCTATTATGAATTTCAGAGAAAACTAACGATAAAACTTAAGTGACATCTTATCTTAGAGAAAAATATTGGGTTGCAAAAACCTGAAACTTAGGGCACAGTTGAAAACTCAAGGTCAAAGCCTGAACATAAACAAAGGGCCACCTGGCCAGTTGCCGGCTTACTCTTTGAAGGTAGATCCAGATTTTATGCTCATACTAGCATTTAGTTGACTTCTAAATGGATAGCCCGTTATCCGTTCCAATCATTAAATGAGTAACCTAACCAGCATCCACATCTTAATTTCAAGTTATCAAGAGGTGAACTTTGGTGCCTTGAGACAGCCCTTTTATTGGTAAATGTGTAACCCTGGGCAGACACGTGTAGAGATGGTGGAAAAAAAAATTACAAGTTATTGTGTTGATACTTTTTGGAATCCTGCATTTATTTATGTACGTGGGGGAACAAACCTAATCATGTAGTTTTGTGTATAGTGTCCATTTTTAAGATGCTTGAAATTAAGTTTATTTGCTTAATTTTAAAAAAGGCGATTAATTCGATTTGCAAGCTTAGGTTCTTGGGAAGAAGTTGTCCATTACATTTAAAATCTTGTCTGTGTTTGGGAGAACCAAAGTTATTCAAAAATTCTTAGGAGACTGATAAATATATAAGTAGTGTCAAGTATGTGGGAATAACTCAGTCTGTTCAAAGTAATAAAACATAAGTGAAAGTGATTGCCTTGTATTTTTACAAAATAGGTTTGAGACAAAAAGATCTACAAGAATACCTAGTTTACACTTAAAATATGAATGTGAACTGAGGCGCCTGGGTGGTTCAATTGGTTAAGCGTCCAACTCTTAATCTCAGCTCAGGTCATGATCTCAAGGTTTTGTGCGTTCAAGCCTGTACCAACAGCACAGAGCCTGCTTGGGATTCTCTCTTCCTCTCTCTCTCTCTCTCTCTCTGCCCCTCCCCAGCTCACATACACACTCTCTCTCAAACATTAAAAAAATAAATGAATGTGAATTAAAACACAAGTAACTGTCAATCTTCCTTCTGTACCTGAAAACTCCCAACAGATACTAAAAAAATAATTACTAACAACTTTAGTGCCAGTTTTTTTCCTTCATTTTTAATGAGTCGCTCATTCATTTATCAACACTAAATGACAAAAAATCCATTTTAGTATACAAAATGAAAGGTTATCTTAAATTTTCAGTTCTTAAAGCTTATTATTGATAGTATTTATTTTTCTTAAAGAGTAGCACTGAGAATTACATATATCACATCATGAATAAAAAATAAGTAAACTTTTACCTTATAAGAATAGCTGATATAAAAATTATTCACCTGAGAATAAATTCTTTCATTGTATGTAACACGTTCTTTCAGGAGAGAAAATGAAAAGTTGGTATTAGCAACATTAAAAATACATTAAGGATAAGCATTCCTATTTTGCAAAAATTAATGCCTACTTAGGTATTATATGAAAATACAGTATAGTTTCATCAAATTCATAGTACAATCAGAATAAAATGTATGACCAACAGAACAACAATAAAAACAAGGACAACACTGACCCTAAGTAGACTTAACTGTGCTCCGATGAAAGTGTTAGTACCACTAGCAAAGCATTTGTGCTATTATATTATATGGGTATTGATCTTCCTCTACTGGACTGTATGACCTTACAGGGCCAAAATGGATGGTCATCCTTGTATCCAAAGAACCCACTGGCTTGAAAGACAGTCACTAAAATGTCTGTTGAATTAAATTACTCTAAAAATATTTTAATGATTAAAATTTAAGTACTGACTTAAGGCAGTCTGTGCCCATTTAAAAGAAAAATGTTAAAGAAAACCTATGACTTTTGTTGTTCTCTACTGAAAACTGGAAAAAAAAAAATCAAGAGCCCACAAAGTGAAACATAAAATACACTCATTGTAATGTTTTCACTGCTACCATCTGTTTAGTCCCTAACAGCTGCACACAGAGGTTTGCCTTATTAGTCGGTAAACAGAGTCACTCAGTGAAGTCCAGGGTTTACTTTAACATTTTATTGTAGATGGAAAGTATAAACTAGGTGATGCTGTTTTACCCAAATTTTGCCTAATGTATGTATTTATGCGCATGTGTTATTGGTATAGGAAAAAAATTTAGATCAGTAACTTAAGAATGTTCAAAAACACAAACGGTACACTAGAAAGAAAAACAGACTTCCTATTTAACTTTCTGTCTCCTTTTCTTCACCCCACTTGCCCTGGCTTTCCTAAATATTAGTTAAATTCTACTTCTGGAATTTAAATAAAAACTTTAAAAAAATTATACTTTTGAATAGGGAAGATTTTACTACTGTGAAAAAGGGAAAACAGTCCTACAAATAATTTAATTCATAACCAAAATATATTCACTCTGTGTAAAAAGTAAAAAATTAATTCGTGTCTTTTCGAGAAAATGCTTACAAGCGCACAACAGTAAAGTAACCGAACAAACGTAACAGATAAGAACTTGATTACAACTACTCAGCATAACCTCACCTCTCATTTTCCTTTCCATCAGTCACATATTCACAGATGCGAAGCAAACATGACGAAATCAGTGTGCAGAAGGAGGTAATGCTCTCTGTTGGCCACACTCCTTAAAATTACACACTTTCCTCAGTAGGGTCAGGTTCTAAGAAACTACCTTTTCAGTGACTGTCCTGGCAAACTGCAGATTGTTCTGTCTCTTGCACGGAGTTGAAGTGCTCCAGGCAACACGTAGCTACAAAAACATACCCCCAATAAAGAAGACCCTGGGTATTTATATCAACACTAGATACTGAAAGGTATCTCCCCAAATTTACGGCACCATTTAGCGATGACTTGCTGAGAAAATGTAACGTGCTATTTATTATCCACAAAAATAAAGATCTTCTTTCCAATGTGTGTTGAGCTGTATTCATCATGCAGGACTAAAGTTCAGTAAAAGTTACAACTTTTACTAAAGATGCTAAAGTGAGATCCTCAGGTGAAGAATCCAAACGCTCGGTATTATGAGGCAAGTGGCTGTCAGTTCCTGATAGAACATTAGAAGCTGGTGCCGACTAAATCTTACGCGGAGAGATAACTTCGTCGTGGGTTGTAAAATCCAAGCAGAGATCGTGAGACAGCCCATTGAGATCAGCGACAAGACCTGAGAGATAGCTTGAAACGCAGGCATCTTTAGGAATGTGTGCAGCCAAACAGTAGGTAAAGTATCAGTCACGCACCTTGTGCTGAGAAAGGAACACTATTTTAAATCAGCTGCTAGAGCCTAAAACCACAGATGTCTTATGACACAGGAGTGTTAAAAGCTGATTAAGTTTACCTAAGTAAATAATTAATATTATTTCATTAAAGGGTCTGGCTATTTAAAGTAACTCAGTACCAAATTCTTCTGTCATGGCTGTTGATTTTTAAGATTCTCTGTAATGCAATAATCACACTCCCAATACATTTTTTAAATGTATTTAAGTTAATACTTTCATTCATCTGGTTGAAACAGAATATCAGCTAGTATTATTTATACTATATTATACCTAGAGTCCACACATGAGTTCTACAAGGAAGTATTTCCAAGATTATATCGACAATAACCTTACTTCAACTGATAGAGTGAAATTCTGGTTTCTCATTAAAGTAAATTATGTATAGTTTGCTTCTAATCCTTAACTTAATCCCCCAAAGTTTATTTATCTCCCACCAAAGTGGGAGAATCTGAGGTGAGGTACTAAATAAATCTATACAGATACACTTTAAAACTCTATAAAGGTTCAAATAATAAAGTTTACCAACAAAAATGATTACCCAACAAATTACTTTATTCTATAATAAAATAAAATGTGCCCTTTGAGAGACGGCGGACCAAAAAATTTATATATGCCATGAGGGGTGCGGGAAAAGGTATGGCGGATTCTTCCAACTGTACAGATGATGTCGTTTCTAACTGGCATCAGTCTGTTACATAATAAAATTCTAGACACAGCCTTCTTTTAATTACAACGAAAACCACTGGGAATTTTATTGTAAGCATTCAAATACCTGAAGCCCGATGTCTAACATCACCTAACAGAACGAGGTCTCATTTCCTTCAGATGGTGGATGAGTGCCACCTAGTGGAAGGCCCCTCTATCTGCATGGAGACTGCCTAATGTTTACTTGGCTTCCTGGGATGCCAACTTCCACTCAAAGTTTCTTTAGAAATGAAAAAGGAGAAGCAAGGAACTTCTGCTTTGTATCTTCTTTTTTGTAAATCATTTATGCATTAGTTTTTTACTTAGACTGGGATACTATATACTTACAGAAAAAGAGGGTATAAATTTAAAAATAAAGATAACTTACAAACAAAATTATTCCATCACTATTTCTTTAAATCATAAATTTAGAAGCACTGTTTTTTGAAAGGTAAAAAAGTAAATATCCAACCTCACATACAGACTGCAGTTCAATAGACTTCGTGTACAAACATGCAGTTTCAATAATTTATACACAAGTTTTATTTGAAGAAAAGCGAAGCACACAACCACAGCATTTCAATTAAGGAACTCAGGAAAATCTCAAGTGCTCCCATGGTTCTTCAGTCACCATTCAAATAATACACCCTTAAACCAAAGTTAAAAATAAAGTAAACGAGAAATAAATTCAATAAGCAGACTGAACAATACATATTCAAAATACTACTCTGTCTTCCTGTGTTCTTTCCCACCACAGTGTGCTGTTTAAAGTTCCACAACTATTATCTTCTTCCTCTTGTTCTTTAGTGAGTTCTACAAAAACCTAAACGAAAGTAAATAAATGAATATGGTATTCTATATCACAATCATCTCAAAGAATTTTTTAATTAAATCAGAAACAGTATAAGGCTACATCCAAATACATTAACCATTCAAGATCAAGAGATATATTGGTATATTACTTAAGCAGAATAACCGCCATTAATCACCTACAGAGATGAATGCTATGAGGACTAATAGATATTTTTTATTAATATATGGAAACGGCACTGTAATGAAAAATAATTTATACATATTTAAGCAATGTAACTATAGACATAGGAAATACCATCAACAACACTCATTTTCTTCACTGAAGAAAAAATATTGAGCTGTTCAAAATAAGCAGATGGAGAACCTGGAGTTTTTGAAATTATACAGTTTAGGTCTACCGTGTAATAATTTTGTCTCTGGCTCACATGCACCCTCCCCCTCTCCAATATAAATCTAAACAATTAGATATTAGACACTTTCTTCTATAAAAGAATTTTTAAAAATTTAACTTTATAGTACCTGTTCCAGTGTTGCTTGAGAAAAGCTATATTCTTCAATGGCAAAAGTATGTTTAGCTATTAAAATATGAAAATAATATTTTACTGATTAACATTTTAAAATAAAAACGGCAGTTACTAGTAAGTGGTTAACCACCCGTTTAAAAAATTTTTTTTTTTCTGTCATCAACTCATTTAAATTTGAAGCTGCCAAAATACGTTCCTTTTCTCTCTGGTCTCCTCAGGCCCCCAGCTGGCCCGCAGCCCGAAGCACCACACCTGCGAGGTGACCTGCCTCGCTCACCTGCCTCTTCTAAGCAGCTTCTCCCTCACTATGCCTTTTCTCAGGCCTGCTCTGGAGCCCTGCTCTCTGGGCGCCCTGGGAACCTTTCGTTCCCCAATTTCCATCACAGCCTGTTCTGAACTTCGTGAACTAGACTCTGGTCACTGTTCCTATGTCCATATACTTTCTAATAGTTATTTCAGATCCTCTTGCAATCTGATCTACTACCAAATTTTCTGGTTTTCTTATTCATTCCTGTCGTGGAATTCTCCCCAAGCAGTACAGAGGTGGTTTCATAGTTTATACATTCCATAAAACAACCTGTACACGAATACCTGCCCCATCCAGGAGTTCACCTCTCTCCACTTGCTACCAGGATAGCTTCTTCCTACCAAGCACTTATTTTTAAAAATATCAAGTTTCAACAAGCTTCATTAAAGCTTTTAGGAATGTCCACATTCCTACGCTATGAATTTTCCTCTCCTGTCTCCTGTTGCCACTGAAGCCTTGCTACCATTGCTACTTCTAAGGCCTGATACAAAGTGAGAATTCAGTGTTCTGGAATGAACCACTGAGTGCTAATTAAGCTAAACTTTCTCACAGATGCAATGTGAAAAACTGTAGTGATGTCAACTAAAACAGTAAAAGATTTATACTACGATATAGCTGATGTACCAAACCTCTACAGTGTTAGCATTTACCTACATCTTAGATTAAACTAATAAAGGGTTATCTTTTTATTTACAATGGCTTCTATAATAAGCAGTCCCAATTTTCAAACTTTGTAAGTAAAATTCTTTTATGATTTGAAAGCTACCTTGCAATGTTTCTCAAATCTTACCTTCTTCCAGCTTAGAAAAAGACTGTGCAAGGGATGGAACATCTTCCTTAGGAATCTTATAAGCCAAAATAGAAGAAAAACTGAAAACAGATAAAATATAGAAAAATTTAAAAATGACGACTAATATGTTCTAAAGTTCAAGCTCTTTAAAGCACAAAATCAAACTCCAATGATTTATTTTGATGCATATTTAGATAAACACTGTTTTAAATCTTAAAATATTTCCATGCAAAACAACTCTTTTATTACCACTGATATGAGAACTTCGAAAAGTTTAAATATTATTGAAAATTGCAAGATCTAATACTAAATTAGATATAAAACTGCAGTCATCACACTGCATGAATTCACTACTGGTGATAATAACAGACTTTTTTTTTTCCTAATCCTTAATACAATAGCCAAGTTTTAATGATTATTTATTGCTCTACAAAACAAACAAATTTTAAAAATCTTTACCTCTCCTGACGGCTTGCATTTGGGAAAATATACTGAATTTCTCTTTGAAGGCGGTCTACTTCTAGGTTTTCCACCCATTCCTTTAACTTAATTTCCAAAAAGTAGCCTTTTCCAAATTTACTCTTCAGATGCTGGACGGTCCCAATACACCTATAGTTATTTTTAAAAGAAAACTCAGACTTAAGATGACTCGACAGTTTCAAAGTATGATTTCTCACTTAAAGGATGATTTAAATTAAATGTTTATAATGGAATACTTTTAGATTTACAGACAAGTTGCAAATATAATACAGTCTCCATACACCCCTCATCCAGTTTCAATTTCCTTAATATTATGATCTTGTATTACCATGGCACATTTGTCAAAATTAAGAAACCAATATTGGTTAATATTACTATTAACTTTATATTTGATTTTATTTGGATTTCACCCGTTTTTCCACTCATGTCCTTTTTTCTGTTCTAGGATCTATCCAGGATACACACTGCACTTAGTTATCATGTCTCCTTAGACCCCACTGGTCTGTGACTTTCTTAATCTTTCCTTCTTTTTCACCTTTGACAGTTTTGAGATTGGTCAAGTGTTTTGGTAGAATGCCTCTCAACTGGGAATAGTCTGATTATTTTTCTCAGAATTAGACAGGAGTTACAGGCTTTTGGAGAAAATGCCGAGGAGCAGGAGTACCTTTCTTACCACATCATATCAGGGGTACATGATTGCCACGCGACACTGCTCTACTGTGTGGTTACCACCATCCCCTTCCCGTACGTTAGAAGAGACTGGTTAGATCACACTACTCTTGGAAGGTGGAAGACTGAGATCCGCTTCCTGGAGGGGGCAGTATCTCCATATACTGTTTAGAATCTTTTTGTAAGGAAAATTTGCTCTCCTCCCACATTAATTCATTTATTCAGCCACTTATTTATAGGAGTATCAACATGAATTATAAATGTATTTATTTATTTAATATTTTTTATAAGTGTATTTATTTATACTTTGGGTTACAACCCAATACAATGCCTAGCAATCTTTTAAAATAACAGATATCATGCATGAAAAATAACACTCCAAGTTGCTGAATCATTAAGCCAATTACATATGCAAAGTAGTCATTTTTTGGAAATAAACCAACATTTGCAAGTAATTCTACAGAAAGCTAACTGATTCAAAAACTCAAATAAGGATACTTTTTTTGGCATTTACATTTATTATTGTAAGTTTCTGAAACGGTTATTCAAAATCTAACCCCCCACCCAATGGCATGCGCTTCAGACATTTACCGTAACTGCCCAGATACCATGATAGCCACTCGGTCACAGACAGCCTCTGCTTCCTCCATATAATGAGTGGTCAGAATAGCAGCCCGCTTTTTGTTTTTAAATGCAGTTCGAATTGCTCGCCTATGAAACATAAGTAAAATAAACAGAGAAAAGCAACTGAATGCTAATGAAAATCCAACTCTCTGGTTAATTAGAATTTATCAAATATCAACTGCTGCAGTTAATATACACTGCCCAACTACGATTCTTCTAATTTATTTTCCTTTATTTTGGAAAGTTTGACAAATAAACAGAAACTCCATGATTTCAAATATTTCTCTGCATTAAAAAATAAATTATAAAATTCGGTACTTTTTCACATGTTAACAAAAATTGCCATAGAATCATAGGGAAAACTTAATATGCATCTCTACACCAAACCTCACATTTTATAGACATGGAAATCTAGGCTCAAAAAGTTGGCCAACTAATTAGCACCATGAATTCCTAAGAGTTCCAACATAAATTCAAGCCAATGTCATTATGAGAATTATAATTTATATGTTAAATGACTAGGAAAAAAATCTTTTAAAGGCTATTCAGAAAGCAGTACTCTTTATTTATACTCATTTTTGTTCTGGAATAAATAAAATATTACTAATATTTCATGAAAGTATGAAGTATGATATGAAGTATGATAAAGTTTAAAAGTTCATGGGATTCTCCAGAAATCAAAATATTCAATTTTTAATTATCATTTTGCCATTTGCACAGGATTTTAACTCAGTGTGAATATGTATATATAAATAACACAAAACCATTAATTACAATAAAGTATTCTTTTACTCCAAAGTATGATACAGTATAATGCGTCCCCAGTGTCTTTATTAGTTTTCTTTATTTTTGAGAGGCAGAGAGAGAGAGACAGAGCGTGAGTGGGGGAGGGGCAGAGAGAGAGGGAGACACAGAATCCGAAGCAGCCTCCAGGCTCTGAGCACAGAGCCCAACGCGGGGCCAAACTCACAAACTGTGAGATCATGACCTGAGCTGAAGTCGGATGCTCAACCAACCGAGCCACCCAGACGCCCCTGTCCCGAGTGTCTCTAATGTCATACTCACCACATGTGCTGTTTGGCTTTAGGGTCCATACCCGTAGATGGTTCATCTAGCAGAGTAATGGGAGGGTTCCCCAGCATACTCAGGGCAAAACACAACTAGATAGAAAGGAAAGAGGGGGAGGGGGACTAATAAGCCTTCACATAAGAAATTTGATCAAGACAGTATCAGGCTCTAAACTGATCAATAAAACATACACATATCTGCTGTTCAATAAAAGTACCTTTCGCTTGATTCCTGCAGGTAGTTTCTTTACAGTTTTCTGAAGATGTTCTTTTAAATCAAGTGCATTCGTTATCCTGCAAAATAGGTAATACAAAATGAGTGTATTATCAGTCATTGTTTGTGATCATTCACAGTCTTTTTTCTAGAACACTCAGTTGAAGGGGTGCCTGAGTGGCTCAGGAGGTTGAGCATCTGGCTCTTGATTCAAGTGATGATTTCACAGTTTGTGGGATCAAGCCCCACATCCGGCTCTGCTTGGGATTCTTTCTCTCCCTAGCTCTCTGCCCCTCCCCCACTCATGTGCATGCACACACACACGTGTTCTCTCTCTCAAACACACATAAACATTAAAAACAAACAAACAAAAAGAACACTCAGCTGAAGCTTACTATATAATTAGACCTCTAATTTACATCATTTTAAACAAATTACTATCTTGACAAAAAGGTTCACTTTAAAATAAGTTTTGGGGCATCTAGGTAGCTCAGTTGCTTAAACATCTAACTTTGGCTCAGGTCACGATCTCACAGTTCGTGAATTTAAGCCCCACATCAAGCTCTCTGCTATCAGCACAGAGCCTGCTTGGATCCTCTGTCCCCCTCTCTCTGCCTTCCCCCATTTGTGCACGAATGTGCTTTCTCTCAAAATAAACATTAAAAAAATCTAATTAAAATAAGTTTCATGACATTTATAGGCACATTCATTCTGTAATGAGAAACAGAAAAATTACCTTTTTATTTTCATAACTATCATAATTCTGTAAAGAATATATGAAAAAGTAATGACCATTTTCAATGAAAAGTATGATCCACAAAAATGTCTTTCAAAATTAAACTTTTAAAATGTGAACTGTACACCTTTCTCTGGGTATAAAAAGTTTCCAATTTTACCGATTTATGATTTCTTTCACGTCACTCGTGCTCATTCCTTTTACAGCTCCGTAAATTTCAAAATGTTCCTGCAATGTAATGTCTGGCCACAGTGGGTTCATCTGAGGACAGTATCCCATATACTTAATGGAATCGTCATCTTCAGTTGGGTCTGAAGAATAATCTCCTAGAAATACCTACAGAAATACAAACCAATTTTAAATAACTTTTTGCTTAATTTACATTGTAAAGGAATTGGTAGGTGAATTAATTCAAACCCCTTCCTAGAATCAAGGTAATAGTAAGTCAAATTTTTATTCTTCCGATGGCGAAAGGACATACATAGCTAAGTCAGAGTTCAGTGACATGGCCCAATGGGGCGATTAGCTTGACTGATGGGATACCTGGGTGACTCAGTCAGTTATGCGTCCGACTTCGGCTCAGGTCATGATTTCACAGTTTGTGACTTCGAGCTCCGCATCAGGCTCTGTGCTGAGAGCTCAGAGCCTGGAGCCTGCTTCAGATTCTATGTCTCCTTTTCTCTCTGACCCTCCCCCACTTGTGCTCTGTCTCTGTCTCTCAAAAATAAATAAATGTAAAAAAAAAATTAAAAAGAAGCAGGAATGCGGCTTGATTGAAAAGGTAAACTCCAATTGTAACTAGGATGATCAAGGGACCTCACTGGAAGGTGACCTCTGAGCCATGGAGGTAAGCAAATTTCACTGTTTGGATTTCTTCTGGGTAAGGAATACCCAACATAAGGAACCGCTAGAGCAAAAACCCAAAGAAAAGGGTATGCCTGGCATTTTCCAGGAAATCAATGGGCCAGAGCAGAAGACAGGATCAGACAGTGTTGTGGTTTCCACAAAGTGGTGATAGGCTACAATCAAAGGCTAACTGATGGCAGGGTCAATATTAGCTCCTAAATCTCCTGAAGTTAGTAAGATGGCCTTCCACTAAATTGGTGGACAAATCCCCCACGCAAGTAATAATCATAAAAGCAAAAATAACGTCTGTGCGTGTATCTGCATGTGTGAAAATTTTACGTTATTTTCAAAGATAACCAAAAATATTATAATTTGATCAAGTTATATTAAAAAATTACTACTGAAAACATTAGATCCTAGTCTGTCATTAAGAAACTTACTGTAATTAAAAACGTAAATCATAGCATCTCCCACACCCTCATATACCGTACCTGGCCTGAAGTTGGTTCAATGTCACCAACCAGAATATTGATAATTGTGCTTTTGCCTGCACCGTTTGGACCCAGTAGCCCCAAGATCTCTCCTAAAGAAATTGAAAGAAAAATCATTATGTGTAAGTCAGACTAAAAATCGAAATTACTCTTCTGGAAAAATTACTAAAGAAAAAACAAATACCAACCTTTTTTCACACAGAAAGAGACATATTTAGTTGCTACTTTCTTTACTTTTCTTGTAAGAAGAAAATCTTTCTTGTCATCATATTCTTTATGCAAACAGCTGACCATAATGGCTGGTTTCTAATAAGGGAAATAGGATTTAAAAAAAGAATAACATATCAGATACCTATCAAGAAATGACAAGCTGTCCACAATTCATGTCCACATATCATAAGAACTATAGTTGCTAATAAGGGGCATTATATAAGTAAATACCCATTTGTGACTAAAATATGGACTTATTCAAAAGTAGTAGACAAAAGTATTTTTGCAAAGCAAAGACTCTTTTTCATATAGATTCATATGAAAAGTACTCTTCAGGTTAATTCCTACACAAGAGAAACTGATCACTGCACATTTATTAAGACTTGGCGATACAGACTGAATTACCTCCTCACAACACTGGCAACTCATTAGCTCTTTGACCTTCAGTCTTTCAGCTTTGACATCTTCATCTTCATCCTCATTGTTTGGTGGTTCTGGAGACTTCCTATTTTTGGACTTTGTTGAAAGGGTCCTAAACACATACAGACAGTGGTTTTCCAAATAATTAAAATAGCAAGACATTCCAGCACTCCATGGAGAAAAGACTGAAAAAATATACCAACATGAGATGAGTGGTTCTCTCTGAAAGGTGGAGTCACAGAACTAGTTTCACTCACTGAAAGCGTCTGGATGATGTCGTCTAAACTCATTCATTTCTTCAACAATATTATTTATGATCAGTATGTGTCAGGCACTATTTCACACAAAGATAAAGAAACTAAAAAAAGGATGTATCCATCCCTCGAAGATTTTACAGCCTGGCTGTAAATGACATGACCCGGGCAGAGCAGACGTGGAGGGCTGAATTCAGAACTCATAGAAACATCAGAAAGGTAGGCAGAGAAAAAAGTGCTTCCAAGGAAGTTTTGAAGAATAAGAGAGGTAAAGAGGGAAACAGGAGTTGACATTATGGAAAACAGAGGAACAAGAGAAAAGCATAAGGAGGAAGAAGTCAATCATACTAAAGCAGCAGATTAGCTGAATAAGTGGAGCCTACTTGATGATACACAGAGGAAGTCATTAGTTACCTTGCTGAAAACAGAATCAGCAGAGGACCAAGTGCAGAACCAGATTACAGGAGTTAAGAAGTGAAAGGGAGGTGAGGAGCTGGAGGTGGAAGTTTCTCAGCTATGAAAGTTAACAGACAGGGGACAAGAGCTAGAGGGATACAGGTTTAAATGAGATTTGTGAGTTCTGATTTCCATTACTTTGTTTTATGGGAGAAAGGTAACTGGCCCCCTCCCCCCAAAAACCCTATTTAGATCCAAAAGGGAAAGACACAGAAAGAGAAAATAAATTGGACAGAGCAACATCTTTAAGTAGACACAGTAACAAAGGCATGAATAACAGGAGAGGTACTTCTCTCTCTGGGACCAGGAAAAGGCAAAGGTGATGTAAGTGTGTACAAATTTCTAATTTATAATTAAGTGAGACGGCAAGATCATCCACTGAGAAGCAGAAAATGAAGTGAGAAGGACTGGAGAATTTGAGGACTACAAAGAAGGCTTGGGCTAACGATCGAAAAGTGGTAGGAAGAAAATGGGATAACTCGTGTTAAAACAAAGCTGAGTCTACATGGGATAAACGTGGTGTTAGCAAGCTGCACTTTTATGTCAATTTTCTCCAGCCTGTAGTTAGACTTACCAAAAGTTATGACTTTTCGCGGATGGGTGAAAGAGATACAGAAGTGGAATACAGGGTGCTGAAAAAGGGTGAAAGAGGGTGAGAGGGATGAAGCCGAACAGAGAAAAGGTGAAAAAGGCGATGAGCAGAAACATCTGAGGAACAGAAAAAACTCAGGGGCAGAGACCACAGCAGAAAAGTTCAGTGAGACTAACAAAACAAAAAGGCCGGGAAGATGAAGTGTTCCTGGAAGCATGGGACACAGAGGAGGTGAAGCGCGGTGATGGCAGGGCTCTGACCCAAATCAACATGGGACACGCAAAGTCACGCGCATGGAGAAAGTCAGAAACTGAGGATGTTACAAAGGTTCTCTCTGCGGACGCTGATTCTCCCCCAAGACGACAGAAGGAGTAAGAACAAAGAGAAAGAAGAGCCAGATGCTAAGTCCTCAGTGGATGTGGGAGTAGCCAGTGGTTAACAAGGACATTCACAGCAGCACTGTTCATGATGGCCAAGAGGTGGAAACGACTCAAACGTCCATCAACTGACGAACAGAGAAGAGCGGTATCTCCATACAATGTAATACTAAGAAAAGAAAACTGTAACAAAGTACTGCTACACGCTTCAACTTGGATGAACCTTCAAAACATTACGGTAGGAGTAAAAAAAGCCAGACAAAAAGACGATCCCATACAATTCCATTCATACGAGCACTGAGCACTGGCAAATCTGCAACAACTAGACTAGTGGACTGTGGTTATACGTGGCTGGGTGGTATGTGGGAGACGGGCCAGTGAGGACTATAAGGATTTTGGGGGGAGTAAAGGAAATTACCTAAAACTAGATCATATACTATGTAAATACCCTAAAAAACATTAAAACTTAAAAAAAAAAAAATCACTGACCTGAAAAAGGGATCCTTTCGTATCGACCTGCCTCCGTATTTTTTCTCGTAGTACTGTAAGAGGAAAATCCACAGTACACACTGCAGGTAAGGCTGAAAGGAGAACACATAACAGCTCGTGACTGAATCTTTTTGTTTCCCTGGATCAACAGAACAAAGACCACACACATCAGGTTCCTTACCATCACCACAATAAGTAATCACACGTCATATGAGTTAAGAATAAACTTTAAGGGGGTGCCTGGGTGGCGCAGTCGATTAAGCGTCCGACTTCAGCCAGGTCACGATCTCGCGGTCCGGGAGTTCGAGCCCCGCGTCAGGCTCTGGGCTGATGGCTCAGAGCCTGGAGCCTGTTTCCGATTCTGTGTCTCCCTCTCTCTCTGCCCCTCCCCCGTTCATGCTCTGTCTCTCTCTGTCCCAAAAATAAATAAACGTTGAAAAAAAAAATTTAAAAAAAAAAAAAAAAAAAAAGAATAAACTTTAAGATTTCAAGGTAGAGTTTTAGCAAAACAACCCTTCACATATTTTTCTGCCTCTGTAAAGTTCACTGGCTGTCAGCTTCATAAAATATAATCAAAGGAAAAGAGGTTGGTTGCATTTCTGAAGAAGCCAGAATTATATGGCTTCTTATAATTATTTAATTTTAATTATTAAATATATAATTATTTAATTTTATAATTAAATAAAATTAATAACATGAAAGAGACAAGTATATTACAACGGACACTTTCAGGGGCGCCTGGGTGGCTCAGTCGGTTAAGCGTCCGACTTTGGCTCAAGTCACGGTCTCGTGGTCCATGGGCTGGAGCCCCGCGACGGACTCTGTGCTGACGGCTCGGAGCCTGGAGCCTGCTTCGGATTCTGTGTCTCCCTCTGTCTCTCTGCCCCTCCCCTGCTCATGCTCGCGCGCGCACTCTCTCTCTCTCTCTCTCAAAAATAAATAAACATTCAAAAAACTAAAATGGACATAGTCAGTAAATCTATTACCACTGAAATGTACATTGACTACCGTTAACTGACACAGTTGACTCTCTGATGTACCTTCACTGTTATGCAAAGAGATAGAAACTAAAAAGAGAGTTACACACATACAACCAAACTGCTCTTAAGGTAACATGTTAACCCAACATTTTTGGTATTTCTTACCGATATAACTGCCACCAAAAGTCTATCCCATGGATTATACGTGTCCTCGTTTTTTCGAATATTCTTCCAAGAAATCTAAGACAAAAAGTTTTGAAAATTTTTATGCTGCTGTGATAGGATGATATAATGGTATTTGGTCTTTGACCTGGTTCCAGGACAGAGCTTTTAACCCCCTGGGAATTTTCTGGTTTACAGAGGTGAAGGGAGCATCTTTTGTTATCTAAAATAAGCCCCTTTCAACCCAAGCTGAGTCTCTACTACTCAGGTGACTTGAAGGATGATGCTGGTTTCCAGGGAAACCAACCAAGTGATTACAAGGTGGGAACTTTCAGACTCATCCACTGATCACAAGGGGAGAGGGGCTTGAAGACTGATCAACTCACTGTGCCTCAGTAATGAAACCTCCATAAAAATCTCCATAAACACAGGGCTGGGAGAGCTTCCAGACTGGTGAATGCATCCACACCCTTGGAGGGCGGCAAGCTCCAAACTCCATGGGGACTAAAGCTTCAGTACTTGGGACCCTTCTGGACTATGCCCCCCATACCTCTTAATTATTCATTTGTATATTCACTATAATAAACTGATAATAGTACAGAAAGTGTTTCCCTAAATTCTATAAACCATTATGGCAAATTATTGAACCTGTGAAGGGGTCACAGGAACATTGGATTTGCAGCCACATCAGAACCTACAGAACCACTGCTCGGATCTGGCATCTGAAAAACGGGGGGCAAGCTTGTGGGGCTGAGTCCTTAACCCTGAACACAGCCCCGAGTCTGCATTACCTCCAGGTGGTTAAGTGTTAGAACTGCTTTATGTGGGAAAAACTCACGCATTTGGCGTTAGAAGTGTTGTAAGTTTTCTTTTAGCTGCAACATGTAGGAATATTTAGATTAAAATGCGTTTTGTTCAGTGACGTGTATTCTTTATGTTAGCTATTAGTATTAACAGCTATGCTTTCTACTTAGATTACAATCCTCCCCATGCCAAAAATATTTCTATCTGGGGATGTATAAATTAAACATATTAAACTGAAGCAAAAAAGAAAGTGTGGGGGGGGGATTAGTGAGTAGAATTAGTCAGCAATCATCCCTAAATCAGTAATTTGTCAATTTTTTTCTAATCACATGGAATTTTTCCAATTATCCAGGTTTAATAAAAGTAATTTTTATTTTTTTCTTTGAAAAAAAAAGTCTCTTACACCTTATTTTCTCTCATCCCCTTATAGTACAATACATTATTTAATCCTTGACAAACTCCCTCAAAACATACTGACTGAAGTCAGGTCATACTGAGAATTTATGTCCATCTTTTTGGGAATCAAAGAACAGGGAATGGACACCATACTCCTTGTCCTTTGAGACTTACAGCTTAAAGACATGCTTGAAAAGATTTCACAGTAAACTTAAACTGCTGCTTAATAATATTCAAGTAAATAGCAGCTAAACTGTTGTTTTTTGGTTTTTGGTTTTTTTTACTATATTCAGCACAAGAACTAAGATCTCAAAGATTAGGCGTATTTATGCTTTTCAATTATTAAAACACCTAACAGACCTACCTTTATGAAACAAATCAGACAACCTAGAAGTGGATAGATTGGAATGGCCATACAAAAGGTATAATGGAGAACAGCCGTAACTGTGTATCCCATAAAGAACGTGATTTCGGTGACTGCAATGCAAGCCAATGCTGTCTAAAGAAAGACAATGAGAACACAAGTGAAAGAATGTTTAGCAATTTCATACAAACTCACTTCGAAGTGTGTGCCTCGGCATTTACTATGTCTTTAATCCTCTAATGAGACACGGAACCTGAGAGGATACTTGGCCAGGAGGCGTCAGTACACAGAGACCAGCTCTGTGCAGCTGGGATCCTTGCCACACAGCTCTTACATGCTTTCGGTCCCGTCTCTTCGTGGAATGGATGACGCACAAGACAAATATGCGAAAAGATGCCGGCGGCTAGCTAGCTAAGTCCGTACTCAGGAAATTCTGACACAGCAACATTATGAGTAAAATCTGGAAACAGTTCACAACTTTCAAACAAGCGCGGTCATACAAATAAGTGAAATAATACAAAACATGACTTACCACAGAATAAATAAATGACCAAAACTCTTTGGTATTCAAAATTTTTTTGAAAGTGAAAGAAGTAACATAGGTAAACAGAATGACTGATGGAACATAACCAATAAGGCAAAAAACCTGTAAAACAGAAATGTGTATTTTTATGTAAACATATGAAAAGCTAACAGTCCATATGATCTCAAACACCAGTCATATCAAATAGTTAAAAAAATTTTTTTTAATGTTTTATTTATTTTTGAGTGAGAGACAGAGCGTGAGCGGGGGGTGGGGGGGGGCAGCAGAGAGAGAGGCAGACACAGAATCTGAAGCAGATTCCAGGCTCCGAGCTGTCAGCATAGAGCCAGACGTGGGGCTTGAACTCACGAACCACGAGATCATGACCCGACCTGAAGTCGGAGCCCAACCAACTGAGCCACCCAGGTACCCCAGTCATCTCAAATATTAAGGAATGATTATTCTTCAAGTTTTATTCTCAACAAATCACTCCAAAAACTGAAATTGTGGTTACCTGAGAAATTACCATGCACATTTCTCCTAAATCAATAAAACTCATACTTTTAACTAATTGTAACACAATCCTGAATAAGTAATTCACACCAAACACTATTTGTAGTTCTTTTTTATGCCAAGAAAAATGCTATCTCTAATCCTTTTATTATAAAAACAAGTATAATAGCTGTTACTACTTTATCCTTCTCAATCAACTATGAACTACCATTTCAATATACAACATTCAATATTTTGTAAATGTTTAAAAAGATTATTAATTTATAAGGCACAATTTAATATGTAAAGTCACTATAGCCTCTGGCAAAATTGATAAATTTACATTCAGCAACCCCAACCTTACTTCTGTTTCCCCTTCTTCCTAATCACTCATACAAAAGGGTCGAGCATCAGTCATGAACATGTGAACATGAATGGAAGCTATATTCTTCCTTAGTATTTTAAGCTGTATTTAGAAATTTTTTTAATGTTTTTAATGTTTGTTTATTTTTGAGAGAGAGAGACAGAGAGCTAGAGGAGGAGGGGCACAGAAAGAGGGAGACACAGAATCCAAAGCAGGCTCCGGGCTCTGAGCTGTCAGCACAGAGCCCAACGCGAGGCTCGAACTCATGAACTGTGAGATCATGACCTGAGCCGAAGTCGGTTGCTCAACCGACTGAGCCACCCAGGCGCCCCTAAGCTGAATTTTAAATTGTGGAATAAAAGAGTTTCTTTGTGAAATTATATTCAAGCAGAGAGACAAGGAGGGCATTTGAAAGAGGGACCGTTTAACTATTCCTGATTACACACCTAGCAGGGAGTCTACAGAAAAGACCACCTTAGTTTCAAGGAATTATTTTATAATAATAATAAGCTGTGGTTTTCAAAAATCACTTATAGTAATATAAACTGCATCATCAGTATCATACACAATAATTAAAACAAATACTGGTTCTATCTTCTATGAACAAAATTAATATCCAAATTACTCAACTAACCACCTGTCATGTTTATAAAGACTTAAGTTTCTTAAAATAATGTTTCATTTATAAATAGCATGAGTATAACTGATGTTAACTTACCACAGAAAGGAACTTTAGAGCATAAAAATATAATCCATAATGGAATGCAAATAAACTTCCTAGCATCAAAATAAGAACAAGAAAAAATATGGGGATATCAACAATAGCTTGTCCAATCCAATATGCAGACGGTAAAAGCCCTGAAAGTTTAAGTTGAGTATAAGCTTTGATCTACAAAAAAAAGAGGGGAGAAGGAAAACTGATTATAATTATAAACATGTTACAAACAAAAAACTCTAGCAAATTATTGTAGAACTCTTAATTTTACATCAACAAAACAAGTCACATTCCAGGTCTCTAGGTAATAAAAGCCTTCCTACAACTAAATATGAATTCCTTTATAGTCTTTAATCTGGTCCATTATTTCTCAGATGTAGCAATTTCGACAACAGTTTTCAGAATCAGAATACAGTCACACAAAACTAAAATAAAGCAAATGATGTCATGGGGATTACAGCTGCGCAAACAGTAAGTAGCCAAAACACTGTTGCTTTTAAAAATCTGTGGAAATAGATGGAAAGATATGTTTAAACAGAAAATGGATTCTCATTATTTACTTTTTAAAATTTTGTTTAAGTTTATTTGTTTATTTTGAGAGAGACAGAGAGCACAAGCAGGGCAGGGGAAGAGAGGGATGCAGACAGAGGATCCAAAGCAGGCTCCATGCTGACAACAGAGAGCCCGACCCGGGGCTTGAACCCACGAACCATGAGATCACGACCTGAGCTGAAGTCAGACGCTTAACCGACTCAGTCACCCAGGTGCCCCAGATTCTCATTTTTTAATATTACCTTTCATGATAACACTAATAAACTGCCAAGTGTCTTCTGGATTTACAGAAGGCTTTCAGCTTTAGTGGGAAGCTTTGTATTGATAATGCACTTAAGCCTTTTATAAACTCCCATGTAGTGCAAAAAGTAAGGTGTTATTACTACATTTTCACATATACAAACAGTAAACTTAAATGATTTGAGTTTCCCTAACTCTCTCATCCTCTCATTATTTAATTTGAAATTTTGAAAACCTTTTATAAATCCAAATACCTAACAATTTTATTCAGTTAATTTTTGACATCTGTAAATGCTTACACTCATAACAATGTATTATATGAAAGGGCTGGTCTTAGAGATAACAGAAGCACGGAATATAAAGTTTAGTTAAGACGGAGAGGAGGAACCGGGGCACCTGGGTGGCTCAGGTGGTTGAGCGTCCGACTCTTACCTTCGGCTCAGGTCATGATCTCATGATTTGTGAGTATGAGTGCAGAGCCTGCTTGGGACTCTCTCTCCCTCTCTCTTTACCCCTCCCCTGCTTGTGCTCTCTCTCTCTCTCTCTCAAAATAAATAAACATAAAAAAAAAAGATGAAGAGGAGGAATGATAAAAACAAATGGACAACTTTTGTATTCAATGAATTATAAGAACAAAAATATAAACTCCAAAATAAGTATGAAAACATAAACAAGTCCAATAGAGTTACTTGGATAATCCATGCTTTTTGTCATTCAAATAATGCAGGTGGGAATGTAAAACAGTATATCCCCTCTGGAAAACAGTTGGGCAATTTCTTATAAAACTGAACATGAAATCACCGTATGACACTCTAGGCCATTTACCCCAGAGAAATGAAAACTCACATTCACACAAAAACCTGTAAGTAAATGTTCATAGCGGTTTTATTCACCATAGGAAAAAACTGGCAACAATTCAGATTCACACCATGGAATACTACCAAAAAATAAAAAAGAATGGGCTGTTGGTACATACAAACTGAGTAAATCTCCAGGGAATCATGCTGAGTCAAAAGGCCAGTCCCTCCCAAAAACATGTTGTGATTCTACATATACATTCTTGAAATACTGAAATTACTGAAATTACAGAAAGGGAGAACAGACTGGTGGCTGCCAGAGGTCAGGGAAGGGGTGGGTGTGGGGGCTTGAAAAGGGCAATAGGAGGGATCTCTGTGGTGACAGCACTGTTCTGTACCGTGACCATATCAATGTCAACGTCCTGGGATCTTACTATTACAGGACAGTCTGACAAGATGCTATTACTGAGGTGAAGAGAGTTGGGTACACAGGATCTCGTTTTATTATTTCTTACCACCTAATATGAATCTACAATGACCTATAAGTAAATATTTGAATTAGAAAAAACATTTTAAGTTGAAACAAAAAAGAGAAAAATGCAATTGTCTAGGAAATTTTGTATGTGGGTGGTGTGGGGTTATGGATTTTTTAAATTTTCTTATACCTTCCTGCATGTTCTAAATTAGCACAATGAATATATATAACAGAAAAAATGAGTATGTTTTAAAAATATCTCCTGAGACTCATGTATTACTTTTCCACTACAGAAAATTATTAAAAGATGTAACTGTCTGCTATGAGGCTTAACTTCATTACTTGTCACACTGGGTAAATTAAGATAAACCTGTCTCCACCGAACTAAGAGCAGACATGGAGAGAACGAGAATTTCGATTACAGGGGTAAGAGGGACAACCTCGGGAGGGTGCAAGGATAGAGACCGTACAGGGCACCACTTGCCTGAGGACAGGAGAGAAAAGGAAAGGATACCACACCACCTCGGTACACACAGCAATTTTCCCCAGGCTCTGGTGATCACAATCACTACCTACTTTTTTCATTTAACAGAAATTAAGTATCTTGGACATTCAGTACATTCCAGTAAAGGTTAAGGGGGGAGAGGGAGTTTAGTGAACCAATACGAACATAAGGACCCGCTACTAAGAGGAGATGAGACAACACGGAACGTGGCACATGACTCCCATCACTTCCTGACTTACAAAAGGTCGGTACACATAAAACTTACATCACAATGTTGCAAGGATTAACGGATGTAACTTTTGAAGCATGTGACAAGGACTCAAGTAATAAATGATTGTTATTGCTATTACTGTAGTAAATATGTTGACGCTCCATCTACTTATTCATGAAATATGAGGTCTTGCACTCATGCAAAATAGGTTATTTTTCTTATATGAGATTTCTTATTAACAAACTGTACCTGTAATTTTAACTCAATCATTACCTTATGATTCTCTGCATTTTCCATGGCAAAGTAAGGTGGCATTGCAGTCACAATGATTCCAAGCAAAGCTGCTTGGAAATACAGCTCGATTTTAAAAACGATGTCTGTAATTTCCTGAAAGACAACCATAGAACAAGAAATGAAAGTGAGAGTTACTTCACATCATCTTAGTACTTTCTAAAAGACTATCAAAACCTCTGAAGAAACACACTAGGATATCTACCCTAGGCGTAGCCTATGTGAGGGAATGAGTGGCAGTTATTAACAGGCAGTGACTTACAGGACCAACTTTGCTACTTAGGAAGCAGCTATAGAATCCTGAGCAAATCATGGTACTTCCATTTTCTTATCTGTAACAGGGAATAATGCAGCATTTAAATTAAGCTTCCCCATTTAATTAAAAATCATAATGTGCATGAAAAAGCAGTTTACATGTCCACGAGCAGTCCTATGCAATGAAAAGGACCACGTCAGAATGATTTCTGATGCACTCACTGGTTGTGAGGACTGAGCCATCTGGGATCTCGGGGCCCTCTTCCGTTGGAAAAAGCTGTACTTTGGAAACCAGCTCAGCCTCCTGGAAACAGGAGTTTCTTCTCCCCAGCAGGGAGGACTAGAATTCCCACAGGCCCCGGTGGTTCCTAGCTAAGAGCCAAGTACGGAAGGCAAACTTCTCCGGACAACCTACGTAAACAGCTGGGGCCCCAAATGTAAGTCACCCAGAACCAAGATACTGTATCACCCTGCCCTCCACAAGGCCATTTTCTTACCCGTATTCTGTAAAAGATACACCTGTGGGACAGGGAAGGTCATCTGCACTAGGAGAGAACCCACACTACGTCTAGTAGTCACCCCGGCCCTGGCACACCTCCTTACAGGACGATGTGGAAACGGAAGGCATCTTGTCGACACTGGCCTTCTCAGTTTTTAGCAATAAAGCCAATTCTTTCATTCATGTCATATGACATTGCAGAATTTGTCCCAAACTATGGTAATTTATAGTGGAAGACCCAGACGGAACCAATAAATATATAAACTAGATGGTACAGTAAGTGGAGATTAGTAAGAATATACTTGTATTCAATCACACAGAATCTGACAAAGGAAGGGAAAAAAATGTGGAACACTAGTAAGACTATTGTCTATGAACTGAGCTTTTTAAAAGTCTCAGTTCTTCCCTTCTGGTTTTAAAAAACAGTATGGTTATATGTCCGTGTTTGATGAAAAATGTAAGTTGCAAGATCTTTTTTAATAGTCATGGATACATCCCAATGTAGTAACATCATAAAAACATACACGGGAATTATAAATTTTGAACTGTGGTTACTTCACGGAGAAGAGAAGGAAACAAGATGAAGGAGGAGCACACTGGAAGTTTCATTTGTATCTTTAAAATTTTATTAAATTAAAAAAAGTGTAACAAGGCATTAACATTTGGAACATCTGAGTAGTAGATACGTGCCTATTTTTTGCAGGTCTGGAATATTTCACATTAAAGAAAATCACGGAGGATGATCCATAATTGGTGATTTCAGTATCACCTATGTACTGGTGACTCCCAATATTTATTTCCGGTCCAGAAATTTCTCCAGGTTAATTCACCCAGATGCCTCCTACATGTCCCATCAGGCAAATGCCACAAGGATCACCAACAACTCCGTACGCTCGAGACTGAAATGAGTGTCTCCGTTCACCAAACAAAACCAAACTCTCTCCTGCCTGTGTTCTCAAAGCTGGTGAACAGTACCACCATGCACCACATGACCCCAAACCGTAAGACACACGACTCTTCTTTTCCTCACCTCACAAACGCAACGATGGTGAAGTACGACAGATCCTTTAACATCTTTTTGATTCTATCGCTATTGTTAAGCCACTGCATTAGCTCAGTCGCTCATCATCTCCTCTCACCTGAACTATTTAGTAAAACAATCTCTGGTCAAATCTACGTTTCCTTCCTTTTGCCACCACCATTCACCCCAGAGAAACTGCTCTTCACGCTGGTGCCAGTGATCTTCTAAAAATGCAAATCTGCTGTTTAAGTGAAACTATACCAAGAAGAGTACTCACCTTCAATGTGATCTCCGTTTCAAGACGGCAAAACATTACAGCAAACTAAACAAGTTTTAGGTGTAGATTAAACAGCCACAGAAGCACAAGGTAGATTAGTGGCTGGCTGGGAGTAGGGATGGGCGGGGGGGGGGGGGGGGGGGTAGGGGGTGATTAACTAACAGGAACAAGGGTTTCCTGGGGGGCCAGGAGGAAGATAAAACCTAGAACTGGCATGGTGATGGGTGCAGAACTCTATGAACATAATAAAAACCACTTAATTGTACACTTAAATGAGTTAATTCATAGTATATGAAGTATATCTCAATAAAGCTACTTTAAAAAAGTATAGCAATAGAAAGCAAAAAAAAAAAAAAAAAAAAACAAAAACCTGCCATTACAGAAAGCATTACAGAAAGGTATTTGTCCATTTATTTTTCAATACGTGAAAAATAAAACATAATGGCGAGAGACCAATGTTGACTATTCTTCTGAAAACTTAAGTTAATTTTCACTTTCATAACCCAACAGTCCTATCCAGAGGGAAAATGACTGTATGGATGGCTTCTCAAGGTTCTTTCAGTACCCCAGGAGGAGATTTTAGATGAACAATGTTCATTTGTAAATTATCTTAATTTTTCTTCTACGATGAATACAGAAAATACTTATGCTTTACAAAATATCAGTACCAAGACAGAATTTCCTTGCCTGAAGCAAACCAATACTGGGCAGTCCTAAACCCAGATGTAAACCATCCCCAAGTTTCAATAAGACTAAGAACTGTCATATGATGAACATCTACAGATTTCATTTGGATTAACACTTGGCTTTTACTACACACACACACACACACACACACACACACACACACACACACACATTTTTTAAGTTTGCTTACTTGAAAGAATGGAGTATTCCAAACCTGGATGCTTTCAGTCACATTTAAATGGTAAAGATAATAATTACTAATAATATTCATCAATACAGGTAAAGAACAAACCATAGTACTGTTGAAAACAGCTGTAAAAACATAGTCCTAAAATTTAAAAAAAAGAGAGTTATGACATACTTTATATGATATTGCTACCAAGCTTTTCTCACAGACTAAGCGAATCCTCACTAACTGAAGTTGATCCAACAAATTATAGAAATCATATTCAATAAAGACAGAGAGATAAAGATAACCTGGCTTGGAGTCTATAAATATTTTGATGTTTTAAACAAATTAAATTACTTGTAGTTTTATAAATTGGTCATTCAGCAGGTCATAAAACACATGATAAACACAGCTAGCTATTTCCAAAAGTAAATTCTAATTTCTAACTAATGAGGTCAAGCCACCAAATGATTAATTTAAAAAAATTTTCTTAATGTTTTATTTATTTTTGAGAAAGAGACAGAGTATGAGTGGGGAAGGGGCAGAGAGAGAGGGAGACACAGAATCCGAAGCAGGCTCCAGGCTCTGAGCAGTCAGCACAGAGCCCAATATGGGGCTAGAACTCGTTAACTGTGAGATCATGACCTGAGCCGAAGTCGGACACTTAACTGACTGAGCCACCCAGGCACCCCAAGCAAATGATTAATTTTAGAGAAAATATCTTAATGTTTTATAACTTTCAAATAGGTATTCATTCACACACATTCCTCTTACCTGTTCTGAATACATCACATTTAAAGCTGCACTATGGGGAGCAGCGGACACATAGTCACTGTCATTAAACATTGTCACCATTATGTTCTGGTTTGTGAAAAAGCTAATAACATCGCTGATATCGGAGTCTGGTGTTAGAAAATAAGCAAATAACAAAGAATCAGTTTAAATGAGAAACAGACACAGACTTTTAATAACATTGAAAAGAGCTTTTTTGGAAAAAAAAAATTATCTTCATTAGATAAAGCATAATTAAGAACAATGGCTCTGGAGCCAGTCAGCCCAGATTCAAATCCAAACCAATATACACAGGCCTTAAAAACAGAACCTGGCACACAGCAGCTGCACAAATTTTAGCTGAAGCTGCTACTATTAACGTTGAAAATGTATCTAGAATA
Organism: Prionailurus viverrinus; assembly: GCF_022837055.1. Lineage (NCBI taxonomy): Eukaryota > Metazoa > Chordata > Mammalia > Carnivora > Felidae > Prionailurus > Prionailurus viverrinus. The sequence goes on from NC_062574.1 coordinate 42,089,752, forward strand.
CATGAAATTTGGTTACGTTTTGAGAATTAAAATCTATCTGGCAATCTTATGTAACAAGATAACCTACTGGGCTCAGAAAGATAGAGACAGGCAGGGTATGGAGTAAGGTAAGATCACTCTTGAGAGGATTTCTGTCTGCTCTGAGCTGACACACCTTATACGTGTCTTACATGCCTTAACTGTCTTAAAATATTAAAACACATAATCAGGTCTCCATCTATATTCTTTAAGTTGCCTGGAGCCAAGGGAAAGACTGTGAATCCTGTCTGAGGTTTAAATCTACACCAACAGGTTTGATGAATGGAAACAGTTTCCTCTACATCTTCACAAAAGCCAGAAAGGACAAATGAGGCTTTGAGGGAAATCAAAACCAAACAAAGGAAAACACTATCAGTAACTGAAAACAGTATGGCAGGTGGATCAGACTCAGCACCAAACTTGAGTGTCAGAGAAAATGGTGCTCTTAGTGCTTTCATTGGTGCTTTGTTAGATACAACACTTACGCTTTATCTAGTGCCTTAAATGACCTCTCATCTCCAGTTGGCCTCTGTGGCTCTATACTCTTGAGAAGAGAGCTACATTATAACTGAAGGAACTGTATCACCTGTGATACAAAAAGCTTTGCAAGGAGCATGGATACAAGCCAATATAGACACAGACGCCAGTGATTCCTAAAGGAAACATGGCTTTGTTTAGGACCAACAAAGCCTAGGAAAATATAGGGTTCATATGTATGCAACTCTAGAAATACTAGAAAATAACAAAAGGGACAAAACTTTGAAAATACTAGAATTTCTATAGATCGAGAATGAACACAAGGCAGAAAAATTTGAAATACACAATTTCCCAAACATACAAAAAATGTGTATCAGAGTATGAGGCTCCATGCAGTACTATACTTTAACATCATGAAATGTAGATTAAAATCAAAACAAAAATTCTAATGAAAGAAGTAACATCACATTTTCTATTCAAGAGTAGTTTTCTGTCATTCTTCCTCCAAAGGAATAAAGATTACACAATAAAAAGAGAGCCACATTTTAAAAGTGATGATTTTAAGAGTAATTCATAATCATCCCTAACTATGATGATTATGTTAACATGGTCAAAGCTCTTCCATTAACAGTGAATCAGAAAGGAGAGATACTAGAATACAGGTGAAGTGTTGGAAAATATTAAACCCCAAAGAGTTTGTGAGTTATGTAAATGATCGCATCAAGTGCAACTTTCTCACATATTTCAGCAAGATAAACAAATAAAGCTGCCTTCTATTCTGCCATCAATCTGCCAGTTAGCTAACCTTGATTTACTCTTCAAGAACCTTGGGACTAAAAACGACCCATGCAGATGGGAGATTTTGTAGGAACAACTGATCATGTAGGAATGAAATTTTGTACTAGGTTTTAATATTTTGAAAAGCAGAATTGAGCCTTGCTCAAGGCCATGGTTCTTTAGTTTTTTCATATTTGACAACTAGGTAATTAAGAATAATCAGCAAATCCAAAAATACTCAAAACCAATTTAATGTATTTGATTATAAATATTTGTATCTAAGGCAATTTTTCTTAATTCTAACTGATTTTTCAGATAGTCCTTGAAAAACTGCTTAAACATTTCTATTTAGATATAGAACTGCATAAATGTTAACTCTTTCTAAAAAGGATGTTTCAATTCCTGAAGTTTATTTTGCTGGTCATAAACTATGATAGGAAACACACTACTCGAGAATATGCAGCTACCATTAAAAAATGAAATTTTATCATCATAAACAGTACAAGGTTAGTTTTAAAAACCGTAATCTACATTTAAACCAAAATTTCACTTCTGTAATGTATTACTCAGCATCAGTGATTTTTTCTTTTAGTTCAGTTTTTAAGACAGGCCATGCCTTTACCTTACATCTACTGCTAAAATCCCAATCTCTGACCTATATCCCACCACCCCAGGCCCCAGCCAACACACATTCACAGACCTTCACACACTCTCACCAGTAGAATTTTGAAGAAGCAGAGCTGTTTTGTATTTATGAGGTTTATCTCCAGGTTTTAGGAAATATAGGTCTGGAACAAGTTTGATGGGAACCACAGCATTTTTAAAAGAGCGATGCACCAAAAACATAAAAATCTGAACTGCAAAAAAAATTAAAAGCAGAAGCAACCTGAAAGGCACAAAGACAAAACAAGCACAGGGCACATTAATATAGAAATCTATTTTTAAAAACTCTTCCTTCAAATGACAGTTAAAAGTACTCATGTTTAAAAAAAAAAAAAAGAAAATTAAAAGAAAAAACTTGAAAGAAATAGCACTCAGGAGAATTCTACTCTCCAAAACAATCTCATGACAAAACTGGATGGAAAGCCAATATTCAATGACAAAATTAAAACTTATAAAACTAACATCGTAGCCATGCTGAAATTTTTCTAGGGTACGTAAACTTGTGCTTCTAACTTTTTAAGAACCCGACATTATGCCACATTTACATCTCTGTGGTCTTGAAGGGACTATCACAGCTCCTGCCCTACATCTGAACTATTTACCCTCCACATGTTTCAGAAAACATGATACAAAAATATTTTTTTTAATTTTTTTAAAAATTTTATTTTTAAGGTTTATTCATTTTTCAGAGACAGAGAGAGACAGAGAGAGACAGAGCATGAGTGGGGAGGGGCAGAGAGAGAGGGAGACACAGAATCTGAAGCAGGCTCCAGGCTCTGAGCTGTCAGCACAGAGCCGGACGCGGGGCTTGAACTCAAGAACTGTGAGATCATGACCTGAGCTGAAGTCGGACGCTCAACCGGCTGAGCCACCCAGGCGCCCCGATACAAAAATATTTTAGATACAGGGAAGGAAACAAAAATACAGTGAAACTTTGAATGACTGCCATCTTTGAAATGTCGTCTATACCACATTAACTTCCACCGTTCCTCTACAGGCAAAACAAGATATACTCCATACAGTTATAAGGATCATTATTTGCTACTGGTCAAGTACATAATTCTATACCCTATTCAGAATGACCTTCTGTGTGGAAAACAGATATCCTTCTGTCTTATCCTGCAAAATGTTGCTACATTATATGTGATAGGTGTCACAGCAAGTGGGTAGAGACTGCTTAAACTATCACATTTTAGCATTTTATAATTTTCAGAAGCCCTATTGTTTTAATGTTTATTTATTTATTTCTAAGACAGAGAGAGCAAGCAGGGGAGGGGCAGACATAGAGGGAGAGAGAATCCCAAGCACGCTCCTCACGCTGTCAGCACAAAGCCCAGTGTGGGACTCAAACTTATGGAGCTGTGAGATGGTGACCTGAGCAGAAATCAGAAGTCAGACACTTAACCAACTGAGCCACCCAGGTACGTTAGAAAACCTGTAATTTTTTAAAAAAAATCATTCTTTGGGGTGCTTGGGTGGCTCAGTCAGTTAAGAGTCCAACTTCAGCTCAGGCGATGATCTTGCAGTTCATGAGTTCAAGCCCCACATTGGGCTCTGTGCTGACAGCTCAGCCTGGAGCCTACTTCAGATTCTGTGTCTCCCTCTTTCTCTGCCCCTCCCTTGCGCAAGCTCCGTCTCTCTCTCTCTCTCAAAAATAAACATTAAAAAAAAAATAATTCTTAAATTGTTGTAAGTATACTTAAATCAGCATTTCCAAAAACTGCACTGAATCCTAGTTCTATAATATTTAATAGGTATTTTAAGTTAAAAAAAAAATCAGGATTAAACAGCATTTGGAAACTCTAAAGCTGAAGCAATTCTTTACCATGGAACCTCTTTTCATATGCTCTTTTCATATACCAGCATTTTCATATGCTAATAACTCTTTAAGGGGGGAAATATAAGATACAGTATTTCCTAAATGTACAGATGGTCAAATGCATATTTGTTAGGAATTGAATGTTTGTGTCACCCTCCCCCCAAATTCCTAACTCCCAACTCTCCAACTCCCAACATGATGGTCTCAGGAGATAAGGCCTTTGGGAGGTAATGAGGATTAGATGAGGTCATGGGCCTAAGGCCCTCAAGATAGGATTAGTGCCCTTGTAGGAAGAAAGAGCAGAGAGCTTGCTCTCTCTCCTGTGCTTAACAAAGAAAGTCATGTGAGCACAGAGCAAGATAATGGGTCATCTCTGCAAACCAGGAAGAGTGCCCTCAGGACCAATTTGGTATCCCAATCTGATTTCCACATTCTAAAACCATGATAAAATAAATTTCTGTTGTTGAAGCGACCTAGTCTATATTATTTTGTTATGGCAGTCTGAACTAAGACTTTTACTGTTTTTCAGGGCGTATTTTAGGTGGGTAGTGTTTAATGAAATAAACTGAAACATGCTGATTTAAATAAGTATTTTTCTTTCAGTAACGCTGAGGCTGGAATAAATGAAACACTTGACTGACATTTCTTTGATACTGAATAAATCAGGTCAAGAAAGCAAATGAATTCACCATATCTCAAGCACATAACAACACTCTATTCTTGCTTATTATATTTCTACTGCTGTTTCAGATCTAATAAGATAGGTGTGTATTCTACGAAAGTGTTGAATTTATGTCCCAATAATTGAAAGTCTAGCACCCATGGGAACCTGAGAGAGGTAAAGCAAAGTTGAAAAGTTTTGATCACAGTTCTACAAGCTATAAAGCCTTCTTTATATTTGTTTCTTCATCTGATAAACAGAGATAAAAGTTACTCTTTCTGTTGTTTATAAAAAGCGGCTATAAATAATAGTAACAGACACAAAACAATTGTGAAAAATATAATTGCAAAATAAAACTTAAATACAGTGACAACAATTCAAAATTTACACAATTAGAGAATATTATGTCAGTCCCTCATTATTTAGATGAGCCAAAAATGCTAATTTAAAAAAAGGGTAGAAGCTCTAATGGTATTCAAACAAATTACTAAATGCATAATTCTTTTCTCAGACATTGTGAAGTTACAGTCTTAATCTTTGAAGCTACATAGATTTACCTACATCTACATTTAGAGAATGAAGACGACAAATGGAATTTGCATCCTTAAAAAAACAACTCATCAGGCAGAAAAGTGATGGCACTTACACTGATCTCGCTGATTTGCTTTCCCGTTTCAAAGTAAGCAAATGAAACTTTGCTACCGTGTACACCTGCTGTTTCCAAAGGCTCTTGGTGCTCACTAGAGAAGCCTTTGCTTCGGAAAGAATAAGTAAGCTCTGCTCCATTTCGTCAAAAGATTTTGAATCCACTTCCTCCTCTGGTGGCTGCTGAGTAAATACACTATAATCTATTTGCCAAAACAAAACAGAAAGCCAGAAAATTATGGTATATTCCTTAAAAGGATGAAAATCTTTCAGAGACATGTAAATTTTAAAGAAGCACACATCTGGTGGTGATGTAGACAAACGGAACTCTCATATACCTTGGCAATATTAAAACTGAACACACATGGGGCGGGGCAGGGTGCCTGGGTGGCTCAGTGGGTTAAGCGTCCGACTTCGGTTCAGGTCATGATCTCACCATTTGTGGGTTTGAGCCTTGCATCAGGCTCTGGGCTGACAGCTCAGAGCCTGGAGCCTGCTTCGGATTCCATGTCTCCATCTCTCTCTGCCCCTCCCCCACTCATGCTCTGTCTCTCTCTGCCTCTCAAAAATAAAGAAACGTAATAAAAAAAAAAAAAAAAAGCTGAACACACACATAAACTATGACCCAGAAAATTCTCTACTAGGTAGAAATGCAACAAAGATATGTACAAAGGTCCACCAAAACACATGTACAAGAATATTCTTACCAGGGCGCCTGGGTGGCTCAGTCAATTAAGCATCCAACACTTGATCCCAGCTCAGGTCATGATCTCATGGTTTGTGAGTTCAAGCCCCGCATCAGACTCCACGCTGACAGTGTGGAGCCTGCCTGGGATTCTCTCTCTCCCTTTCTCTCTCTCTCTCTCTCTCTGCCCCTCCCCTGCCTGTATGTGGTATGCACATGCACACACTCTCTCTCAAAATAAATAAACCAAAAAAAAAAAAAAAAAAAAAGAATATTCTTAGCTAGCAACCTATCCAGAATAGTCATAAACTGGGAAAAACCCAAATGTCTATCAACAGGAGAATGAATACATAAATTGTGAAATATTCTTGTAATAGAATAGTCTAAAAACAATGAAACTGAATAAACTACTATATACCTACAATAGTTTAAACCCTACAAACATAATTTAGGTAAAAGAGGCCAGACACAAAAGAGACATACTATATAACTGATTCCATGAGACAAAACATAGACAAAAGTAATCAACGAGAACAGGGAAAATATATGTATTTTTATAAGTGATGCAATTTTCAAAAAATAAAAAATGAAGATGTGAAAATTGGTTTCAGTATTATGAGAACCACAAGGAAGGATTTATTTGATTTATGTTAAAAAATAAAAAATGAGTAAACATTAAAAACTTTAAGAGTGGAATGGAATAATGCATAAAGTAATATTGAACCAAGCCTGGTTATCCTGGGACCTTAGCAACTCAACAGTTTAGATGAATGACTTAGTAAGATAACCCAGTTTAATCCCTTTCTTTCACTGATACAATGGACTAAATCAAACTAAAAATTGGGGCTAAAATATTGTACATCACAATTGTGGTATTCAGCAAGCACCAATTTACCTTCTACAGAATTTGATACATGTATTTTTAAAAAAAAAATTTATGGTTATTTATTTACTTTTGAGAGAGTGCACAAGCAGGGGAAGAATAGACAGAGAGAGAAAGAGAATCTGAAGCAGGCTCCAGGCTCTGAGCTGTCAGCAGAGTCTGATGCAGGGCTCAAATTCATGAACCGTGAGATCAGGACCTAAGCTGAAGTTGGACAACCAAGCAACTGAGCCACTCAGGCACCCCTAGAATTTGATACATATATTTTTTAAGTTTGTTTATTTATCTTGGGGTGCCTGGAAGGTTCGGTTGGTTGAGCATCCGACTTTGGCTCAGGTCATGATCTCACAGTTTGTGGTTTTCAGCCCCACATCAGGTTCTTGCTGACAGCTCAGAGCCTGAAACCTGCTTCAGATTCTGTATCTCCCTCTCTCTCTGCCCCTCCCCCACTTGTGCTCTGTCTCTCAAGCATAAATAAACATTAAAAAAATAATAATAAAAATAGGGGCCCCTGGGTGGCTCAGTCAGTTAAGCGTCGGACTCTTGGTTTCAGCTCAGGTCAGGATCTCATGGTTCGCGAGTTCAAGCCCCACATAGGGCTCTGTGCTGTCAGAGAATCTTGGGATTCTCTCTCTCTCCCTCTCTCTCTGGCCCTCCCCCGCTTGTACTCTCTCTCTCTCTCTCAAAATAAATAAACTTTAAAAATGAAAACAAATAAATTAATTAAAAGTTTATTTGAGAGAGAGAGAGACCTAGTGTGAGTGGGGGAGGGGCAGAGACAGGGAGAGAGAGAATTCCAAGCAGGCTCCCCACTACCAGTACAGAGCCCGATGTAGGGGCTCAAACCCACAAAGCCAAAAGATCATGCCTGAGCCTAAACCAAGAGTTGGACACTTAACCAACTGAACCACCCAGGCACCCCCAGAATTTGGCATTTTTAACCTTTTAAAAAATAAAACCATTAAAATTGGCCAAACTGAATGCAAGTCGATATTAGAAGTAAATTTATTCTGCATGATGGACTTAAAAGTGCTACAGAATAAGGCTAAATAACACCCACACAGCATACAGCCTTCTCATCTCTATTCCCACTACCCAAACATTTCTACCCACTACCTCTTATACCTCAAAGTATTTAGCCCCACAGCTATAAGTGTCTTCCCCATCTAATTCTCTTCCATCATCCAAGGTATTACAAACATACTCACTGATAATGCATTCTATATTCTGATCACTGACTTCCTCTATTTCTTCTATTCCCATACCTTTATCTCTACTCAATTTCAACAAACTGGACGCACGCCCAAATTTGAGACCTTGTTCTTTCCCCAACTACATAAGATCTAAAACTTCTATGTGAACTTTTTCTTTCTGACTACAATCTGATATCATGTCCCCATCATAAACCTGCCTTTTCTCCTTTCTCCACATGTAAGAGAAACATCCCGTTTCCTTCAGCCTCCCGACCTACCACCACGACCACCTTGCTAATTTTCAATTGTAAGAAAGTTTCCTCAATTCACACCCTCACCCTAAACTACAAAGAACCAGCTTTGACTTTTACCACCACTGAAATGGCACAGTCAAGGTCACCACTGGCTTCCATACTATCAAATCCTTCACTGTCTTCTCTGTTACCAAAACCATCTTTTCTGTTCTCATCTTATTCTTCACAGCAACCAACAAATAAGTGATCACCTCCTTGTGATTTTTGTCTGGGCTTTAACGTCTCCTTTTGTGAAGAGAGAAAGAGCAAGGATGGGTCCTTCTTCATCAGCCCTTTTTGGCCCTTCACTGCCCAACCTCAAGGCCCCCCTTCCACTTTTTGTCTGCACTCTCTCCCGGGGTGAATTCAGCAAAACCTATGGCACCATCTACTTCTAACTCCAGAATTTACATCTTTAGCCCCAGCATCTTCACTCAGCTCCAAATGTGTTAATCCAACTGCCCGCTCTACACCTCCACTTGGATGTCTAATAATATAACCAAAATCCAGGCCGAAATTCCTCCTTTCTACAAACCTGCTCCTCCCCCTCCTTTCTACAAACCTGCTCCTCCCCCACTCTCAGGAAATGGCAATTCCATTCCCAGTTGTCAAACAAACAGCTTAGCAATTATTCTTGATCCCTCCCTCTCCCCAACACCTGACACTTAGCCCATCAGCAAGACCTCACCAGCACCACGAATGTGACCCACGTCTATCCGCGCTTCCCTGTTTTCACAACCATCCTACTTCAACGAAGACAACGGTTTCCTAACTGGTCCTCCTGCTTCTACTCATCATTTAAAACCTAAAACGCATTTTTAAATATGCAAACCAGATGTTTAAAGCACTCCTTGGCTTTAAAACTCTCGATAGCTTCACACCACACTAAGGAAACAAACCAATTTCTTTTCCAGATATTCAAAGATTCAAAGACTAAACATGATCTGGCCCCTGGCCCTCCCCTATAATCTGCTTGGCTCTCTAAACTCCATCCACAGTGGCCTTTCCTCTGTCATCAAAATCATCCAACTCATTCCTTAACAGTCTGTGGTAGCGGTTCCCTTTACCTGGAAAGCTCTGCAATAAAACGTACTTGGGTTTTTCTCGCCATCCAAGTCTTAGTTTATCATCTCGACACAGTCCTTCCTGAAGATACGATCTAAGCTACCTGCCTCCCAAGACCACCCAATTATTTCTTTCATAACTCTGATTACTATCAGTAAATATCTGTTTCTTATTTATGTACCTTATTTATCTACTCTTTCTTCCCCCAAATACATATTTCACATGCTTATATGATTATTTGTCTTGTTCACCATCTGCCTGGTTCACTGCCAAAAATTTTTTGTTATAGTTTTGTTTCTACCTGCTTGGTCAATTTCTGCTTCAACTTCTAGCTTTAAGAACACATCTTCCAAAGTTGTCATGGAGACACCATAAGAAATAACACCCAAATTTGAATGAGTGTCTAGAGCAGAAAATAAACCTAAAAAAAAAAAAGAAAGAAAGAACGTTATGAAGTTAAGCATATCATCATGAATTATTCTAAAATATCCTAAAAGGATATCCTAAAAGGAATATCCTAAAAGGATATCCTAAAAGGGATATCCTAAAAGGATATCCCTTTTAAAATGGGATATGACTAAATTTACTAGCATATTGGTTCTCAAACTTTTTGGTCTCAGAACTCCATTAACGTTGTTAAAAATTGCTAAGGACCCCAAGGAATGTTTGTTTATATAGAGATATATCTAGTAGATATTTATCATATTATAAATTAAACCTAAGAAATATTTCACAGGCAGAATGATAGGCAGGGTACATTAAGTCAGCAATATGTACTTTATTCTAGTTAATATAATATAGAAAACTAAACTAATACAGAAAATTTCTGTCTAAATGAGGTAAATGTTTTGGGAATTCTGCACAACATATCTGCATCAGTAACATCCTTTTAGTTACTAAGAGATCCTAAACAGATAAAGGAAATTGAGTTTGGAGTTCCTCATTATAAAGCGGAAAAATAATGCCACAATCAAAATAATTCAAGGGTTTACCATATTATCATGTAATTCATTATGGAATCATAAAACTGGAAAAGGACTTGAGAACACATATAAACAATCATGTATGTTTGTGTGTAATTACGTAATTACATATTCCCAAATTATGTCATTTGCCTCTAAGCAAATGGAGCGATCTGTTTCTTGACAACAAAGCAAATACATTTACTTAACATATTGGTTACAGTTTCTTGCATGATGTTTGTTCAAAAAAAACCAAAGAATGAAAGAACATCCCATGTTAGCTTGTAGTTTCTCATTTTCAAAAGCAAAGTAAAGCAGAAATGGTATATTAACTTCAGTTACCTGGGAACATGTAAATATTATTAAACAGAAAAGTATACAACAAAGTAAATCAAGAAAATCAGTTCCCAATGCAAGATCCTGGTTCAACAACCAGGAAACTGAAAGTAATACCTGCAAATTTGTCCATGTCCTTAAAAGGCAAGCTATACACAAGTTGTTGATCATTCTGTTGTAATAAAGTAGCTCCAGGTATATGTTGTTTAACCAGGGATGAAAGAGATTCTGTGGCACAATATCTGTCTATGTACATGCTAGAAAAAACCAAAAATTGTAATTTTTCTAAATAATTACTCAGTAAACAGCCAAAAGTAAATTCTGAATGCTTTAAGTAATGCTAGTGCCATAAAAAATGGCTAAAGTACTAATAGTATGGCAAACCTGAAATAAATTAATAGTAGATCAAGAATATTACAGAAAACAGTCAATAAAGAATAAATGGTACCTTAGGCGGTAGCCAATCCCCCATTTACTTTTGAGAAAAATCGAAGAACCAACACATTTCAACATTCCTTGTGATATGACAGCTTTCCTATCTGCAAACAGAAATCTGCGTTTCAATTTTAAGTCGGTAACAGCATTAATAATTGGCATTTATATTTTGTGAATTACCATGAGACACCAATAAGTATCATTAAATAATCACAACAACCTTATTAGAAAGGTACCAGATTATCATTACCTGGTTTTCAAATGAGAACACTGAGGCAATGAGAAAATACATAGTTTGTTCATGTTTCACAGAGCCAGTAGGTGACAAAGCCAGAAACTGTATCCGGGCAGTTCTGACTCTTTCCTCAAACTGCTCCAAACACCTCAGACTCTTCCTAAGAGGCTTACTATTGCAAGTGTGTTCATAATTCCTTTACAATCAAATGTAAAAACCACAAAAACAAAATGTCACTATGTTGGATCGTTTTTTAACATTTTTTAAAAAACAAAGATAATAGTGAAAAAATAAATCTACAATGTAGACTGTGCTGGACAGTCTGCTTCCTTGTGGGAGACTGGAATTTTGGAGGGGGTCTCTATGACCAGCACCCGGTAGAAACCTTGGGCACTGAGTCTCTAATGAGCTTTCCTAGTAGACAACATTTCACATCAATTGTTAACAACTCATTGCTAGAGAAATTAAGCATATTCTGTGTGACTCCACCGGGAAAGGATTTTTGGAAGCTTGTGTCTGGCTTCCTCCTTGTCCCATGTGCATTTTCACTTTGCTGATTTTGTTCTGTATCCTGTAAGTTTTGGGGTGATAACTCATAAGTATAACTATATGCTGAGTCCCATTAGTTCTTCTAGCAAATTATTGAATCTCAGATGATCTGCAGGACTCTCCAGCATAAAAATATGTAATTCTTAAAAAGTTTAAAACACACAGCTACGAAGAACACACAGCTTCTTTATTTATTCCTCAGGATTTTGTACCTCTGTGTCCATCTCCTATTTTGGCCCCATGACCTTATCCTACAAAAATAAAGTAAAAATCTCACCAGCAAGAATGTCAGCTTCATCCATGAAATGGGTACTAAACACTGTCACCCGATTAAATTTTCTGTATTTCAGGAGATTCCAAACAATATGACGAGAACAGGGATCCATTCCAGCTGTTGGTTCATCTAGCAATAGTACCTGTACGACAAAGAGTGGGGAATGGCAGAGAACCCTCAGAAAAACTAAAATACATAAATTTATGTGGACCTTGAGAAGCTTTCCCATTTCAAATTATTATTTCCAATCAGAAGTATATTAGATCTGGGTTTTTCATTCATATATGAGTTAGCATAAATTTTTAAATTATTAGTTTGGCAAGTGAATATTTTCCTTGTTTCAATATAAAAAACTAGTATCAGTAAGATACAAGACATAAGTGTAATAACAATGAGATAAATAAACTAAAAACCAAAACATTGGTGAGGGGTTGGGAGAAAGATAAATTAACATAAAACCAGAACCCAGAGTCATTCCCAAGCTAGAGAGCAGCAAGGGGAAATGTGGCAGGATAGTGGGGACCAATGGGGCTCCCGGCTGCAAAGCTGTGCAAAGCACTGTATTTCTACAGGACAGAGAACAGCACAAGAACAGACATATACAAAAATAAAATCAGCAGGACAGTGAAAAACTGAACAATTCCTTTGGTTTTATTCTACTTTTAAATTTTTATTATGAACTATTATAAACATATAGAAAACTATAAAGAGTATTAGAACAATACTGTTACATAGCCACCAGTGAAATTTAATCAATGTCATTTTTTTGGCCATATTTTCTAGTTTTTTTCTTTTTAACATTTATTTATTTTTGAGAGACAGACAGATACAGCGTGAGCAGGGGAGGGGCAGAGAGAGAAGACAATACAGAACCCGAAGGAGACTATAGGCTCTGAACTGTCAGCACAGAGCCCAATGCGGGGCTCAAATCCACGGACTGTGAGATTATGACCTGAGCTGAAGTTGGATGCTTAACCCACTGAGCCACCCAGGCACCCCTCTACGGATCTTTTTTAAAAAACACAAAACATTGCATATAGTCCCTCCTTTCCATTCCCCTTCCTACAAGTAACCGCGGTAGTAAATATGTTTTATCTTTATGACTCTGGTTTCACAACCTTATTACTATAATCGTATGTATAATAATGTATAATATTTCATGTACGCTGACACTTTACACATGTTATTATATATAAACATGCAATACATTATAATTGTGTACAATACATTAATACTTATTTACCTTTGGATTCCCAAGAACAGCAATTCCTAAAGACAGTTTTCTTTTCTGACCACCACTTAACTTTTTAGCTTGGTTATCTTTGATAGCCTGCATGTCTAAATCCAGCAGAACTTTCTGCACCTATAAAGGGAGAACAATGTTACTTTTAAAATTATACCATTTACATAATTATCAATATTAATTTTTAAATGTCCCAATTTTAATATCAACTTTAAAAATGTTCTTTTAGTACAGAATTTAATTTTGACATGTATTCATATACAATGATTCCTGGTTGAAAGGTCTGTTTTACTTTCGTGACCACCTGGGTAGTGGTACAAGGATCAGTTTGAAGGCTGTGTGTGTGTGTGTGTGTGTGTGTGTGTGTGTGGTGGAAGAAGAAAGGCAGGTGTGAAAGGAAAGGATGGAAGAAAAGAAAAACCTATATTGAGAGGCTGGTGTCCTCCAGATGAAACAAGGACATTTTACATGTGCTAAAATAAAATATTTATTCCAAATTCCATCTAATTCTTTGTAATGAATTTCCGTTTATGGGCTCAGAACAGGTTTTTATTTAGATTTTCAAGCATTTTTTATACCCGTTATTACAGAAGGTTATTAATTTACAAGGAATAAAGTAAAAATTTCTATATGAATGACATACTTCTTGTATTACATTATTGGCTGGGATTCCTTTGATTGAAGCCAAAATGGATAAGTTTTCTTCTACTGTCAACACATCAAAGTGTATATCTAACTGTGGACAAATGCCAATCATTTTTCTTGCTTCAAACATTTCGTCTATTTCTGAGACTCTGTGTCCATATATAGATGCAAATCCTAAAAGCAAAATATATATTTAAATTTATACTAACTACCTTAAGTATTCAGAAGTATATATGCTTTAATGTATACTAACAACTTAGTTACTTGTACGTAATAAATATGTAAGGTATGAATTAATATAAACTCGGAAGGCGTAACACACCTTCATTTCCATTCCATTGGTGACCTGCTTCCACCTTATATTCTAACCTCATTTTCCTTCATTTCCAGTTGATATTACATAGTGAAAAGAGCAAGGAACCAGAGCTTAACGCTGAACAGGGGTATACTGGTGCATTTTTTATATTTCTATTCCAGGAGCAATTTTCCTTCATTTCCAGGCATTAATCAATAGAGGAGAAAACAAAGAAACTAAAAATGTTCCCCTAACTAGATGTGTGGTTTTGAGAAAATCAATCTGAATTCCAGCTTTTCTCTTCTATAAATTAAATACCAATATATCCCACTTAATTTCAGAACTATTAAATCACCATGATAATGCATGGAGAATTAGAAGAAAAATCATAAGTTTTTATTAAATGTAAGATATCGCTACTGTCATGAGAAAGTGACACGATTAGGGATAAGCAACAAAATTAAACCAATTTCAAAAGTTAAACTACATTTTAAAAAATGCAGATTCCATACATGGAAAGTCAGCCTTTCTTAAAGCAAAATATTTATTATATTGCCACTAGATTTGGTTATTGTGGAAATATGGAGCTGCCATATTAAATTCTCACCTATAGAGCAATCACATGTCACAATTATACGTTTAAGGTATTATTGTTCTTATAATTGTATTTTAGGAGATGGTTTTGACATCTATCATTCTTTCCTTTTGAATTATTGTTGCACATTTAGATACCTATATCTATAATCTAAAATGTCTGTAGGTCTCATTTAATTTTCAATTACTGATTTATTCTTCCTTGAAAATGAAAAATACACATGAAATATCTTACAAAATGAGTACAAAATCAGATCACTTTTATTAAACATGACTGAATCATTTTTAGTTTCTATTGAAAAAAATGTGTAATCAAAAAGTAATAGTAAAGCACCTTTATACTGAGATTGGTCCCAAATCATTAAAAAAAAAAATTCAATCAGTACATGTTTCAAGGATAAATAACTATACTGTGATATCTTGGTTAGTAACACTAATAAACGGAAGAATTGTTGTTGTTTTTTTAAGTCAGAAAACTCTCACCATCAGAAGGCGGGCATAGTCCACAAAGAATATTCATCAAAGTACTCTTTCCTGTTCCACTGTGACCAAGTAATGCAGTAATCTGACCTTCATATATGTCGAATGACAAATCTAGTTCAGAAAAGAAGACTCAAATGTGATTTTCATTTCTGTTAAGCTATACAAAATAATACATAATACTTGAGCAGTCTTGAAACAAATCAATGTTTAATGGCAGATTTAAAGTTATTAGCATATTTAACAGCATAATACTTATATGATAATAATTCCTTATTATAGTCAATTGTTTGAGCTACAAGAAAAGTAATAAAAATACACCTATATTAACAGATTTCAAGAATATACAAAACATTGGGGAGGGTTTCTGTGGACCCACTTTTGGGACTTTCTATGGGGAGGGTTTCTGTGGACTCACTCTTGGGACTTTCTAAGGTAACTGAAACACAGAGACAAACAAGAATTTGTTCCCAAGGGTATTAACAAGGTTCCTATGGTAAAAATATTAGCAAAAACCTAGAAACTAACCAACAGCATGGGAGTGGTTAACTAAATACTTGAGAAATTCAATTTAAATAAAAGAAAAATTGGGGCGCCTGGGTGGCTCAGTCGGTTAAGCGTCCGATTTCGGCTCAGATCATGATCTTGTGCTTTGTGAGTTCAAGCACCACGAAGGGCTCTGTGCTGACAGCTTGGAGCCTGGAGCCTGCTTCAGATTCTGTGTCTTCCCTTCTCTCTGCCCTTCCCATGCTCATACTCTGTTTCTCTCTCTCTCCCAGTAATAAATAAACATTAATTTTTTTTTTAAATAAAGGAAAAATGGAATGAAGAAGTATCAAGAGAGGATGTGTCAATGATTGAAGGAGGACAAAAGACAGGGATCTGAAAACCCAGCTTTGAATCACTGCAGACCCTGACCTGATGAAGGATCTGCAGGCCAGAAGCAAAAATAAATCTTCTCTGGAGGAAGATCACATCATCCAGAGCATCAAATAATCTCTACAATTTTCATATGCAATACACAGCACTCAGTCAAAAACAACCAGACAGGAAATAGCAAGAGAAGATAAAAACCCAACAGAAATGACAGGTGACAGAAATGGACCTAGAGGACATACAGATATTGACACCGTAAGAGAAGATTGTAAAACAACCATGCTATCCTGCTGCTAAGACAATGCTGACAAAGAACTAAAAACCATACAAAAGAACCAAGTGGAAAGACAAAAACTGGAAAAGTTAAGTGAAAAATATTTCAATAGGATTGTTTAATCACATTAGGCCCAACTACAGAAAATTAGCAAATGACAAGAAAAGTCATAAGAAAATATCTAGACTGAAGCACAGAGAGAGAAAAAAACAATGAAAAATTCAGAAAAGAGCATAAAAAATAAATGGGATGAAATGAAAAGTTGTAACATGTAATAATAATAGACTAAAGGATGAGAAAATAGGACAGAAGCAATACTGGAAAGTACTGGAAAAGAAATGGCTGAAAAAAATTTAAAACAGAAGAAAGACATCAAGCCAGAGATTCAAGAAGCACTTGTAAAACCAAAGTGGAATAAATGTAAAACAAACACCACCGAGGCATGTGGCAGTAAAACTGCTGAAAACCAAAAACAGATCTTTAAGGTTTTTTTCGTGTTTATTTTTTGACAGAGAGAGAGAGCGCGAGAGAGAGCGCAAGTGGGGCAGGGGCAGAGAGAGGGGGACCGAAGATCCAAAGCGGGCTCTGTGTTGACAGCAGCAAGCCCAATGTGTGGCTCAAACCCGCCAACTGCGAGATCGTGACCTGAGCTCAATCCACTGAGCCACCCAGGCGCCCCTAGAAACACATCTTTAAAAACAGCCAGGGTAACAGTATCTACCAACAACAGAGAAATAGGAAAACCAACAGTTATCTCTGCAACCAGAACAATGGAAAAGGGAGACGACAGATTACATTTTAAAGTGCTGGAAAAGGGGCGCCTGGGTGGCGCAGTCGGTTAAACGTCCGACTTCAGCCAGGTCACGATCTCGCTGTCCGTGAGTCCGAGCCCCGCGTCAGGCTCTGGGCTGATGGCTCAGAGCCTGGAGCCTGTTTCCGATTCTGTGTCTCCCTCTCTCTCTGCCCCCTCCCCCGTTCATGCTCTGTCTCTCTCTGTCCCAAAAGTAAAAATAAAACGTTGAAAAAAAAATTAAAAAAAATAAATAAATAAAGTGCTGGAAAAAAAAAATTACCATCAAGCTGAAATTGAATATTCAGAGAAATATGCTTTAAAGGTAAAGGTGAAAAAATGTATTTGCAAACAAAAACTGAGAGACTGTACCATCAGCAGACCTGAATTAAAGAAAAGAGCAAAAAGCTATTTTTCACACACAAGGAAAATTATCCTAGATGGAAGATCAGAAAGGCAGGAAGTAACAAAGATAAATGACACGGTAAATACACAAGTAAATATAAACGAAACGGTCTTTTAAAAACAATGCTAATAACATTATCTTTGGTTTAAAATACACATAGAATTAAACTACATGAAAACAATAGTATATAAGTTGGAATAGGCATAAAGAAATAAGTAGGGATAAAAGTAAGTTCCTGGACTTTGTTTCTCACTTTACTATGTAAATACTATAAATTAGTAAACCACTAACTTGTAAGTCAAGGATCCATGTTATAATATCTAGAGTAGTTTCTAGGAAGGGCACGTGTGACCAAGAAGCCAAGAGGAGGAAAATGAGAAACAGCATAATAAAAAATACTCAATTGCTTCCAGTTCAACTAACCTACTGGAGGATGCGAGACCATATAAAAGAGGTAAATTCTCCCGCCTACAGTCCACTAGACCAACTAGTCTGTTAGCCAAGTATGTGACCAGGCCACCATCCAATTCCAGATAATCCACAAACTGACTGAAGAACCAAACGAGAGACTCCTCAGTCACAGCAAAATAATAACTGCCTTAAGCCAGTGAGCGTTAGAGTGTCTAAAGCTGAACGGTTCGGGCAGAAATAACAACCGATTCCATATCAAGTAGCTAGGAAGGGGCTCCTGGGTGGCTCAGCCTGTTAAGCATCTGACTCTTCATTACGGCTCAGGTCATAATCTCACGATTCACAACACGGAGCCCTGTGTCACGTTCTATGCTGACAGCATGGAGCCTGCTTGGGATTCATTCTCTCTCCCTCTCTGCTCCTCTCCTGCTCTCTCTCTCTCAAAATAAATAAACTTTTTTTTTTAAAGCTAGGAAAAGCAAAACTAATTAAACCCAAAGAAAGTAGTCATACAGAAATAACAGAGTAACACAACTCAATTAACTGCAAAGCAAACACACGTATGATAAAGAAAACCAACAAAGTTGATGCCTCGAAAAGATTAATAAAATTGATAAACCCACTGCAAAACAAATGAAAACAAAATTACAAATTACTAAATATATAATGAAGACAGGGAACATCATTACAGATTCTACAGACATGTAAAAGATTATGAATAACCTGTAACAACCAATTTGGCAACTTAGAATCTAAGTTTGACGTGTAGCTACGACCATAAAATCATCACCACTATCAAGATGAAGAACATATTCATCTCCACAAAAAATGCTGCTTTAAAATGTTTGTCCTTTGCCTATTCCACCCATCTCCAAGTAACCACTGATCTGCTCTTTTTCACTACACACTAGTTCTGCCTTTTCTATTTTACATGAATGTAATCCTATACTACGTAGTTTTATTTCTAGCTTCTCTACTTAACATCATTTAGAGATGCATCCATGTTGTAGCTCGTATTAAGAATTCATTCCTTTTATGCCAACGGGCATTCCACTGGATGCATATGCCACAGCTGGCTATGCATTCCCCTATTAATAGGCATTTTAGACTGTTTTCAGTTTTTGTGTAACAAATAAGTTTACAATGAATATTCCTGTATAAGTCTTAGTATAAAACAATTTTCACCTCTCCTGGACAGATGCCTAGAAGTGAAATGGCTAGATCACACAACAGGTGCATATTTAACTCTTTCACAAATCATCAAGCTATTTTCCAAAGCACCTGTGCCCGTTCACATCCCCTCCGGCAGTGCATGAGCTCCAGGTTTCCACCTTCACCAACACTCGGTATGACCAGCCTTTCCAATCTTCGTCATTCCAATGTTATGTGGTGACAGATGGCAGCTAAGCTTGTGGTGAGCATAGCATAATGTATGGAAAATAATAATTTTAATCATTCTGCTAAGTATGTAGTGATATCTTGTGATTTTAATTTGCAATTCCCTAATGAGTAATAGTGTTGGACACCTTCTCATGTACTTAGTTGCTATCCTTCTATCTTCTTTGGTGAAGAGGATATTCAAATATTCTGCCCATTAACTGGGTTGTTTTCTCATTGAGTTTTGCGAGATCTTTATATATTCTGGATCCAAGTTCTTGATCAGATCGATGATTTGCAAATATTTCCCCCAGGCCAATGGTTTAGCTTTTCATTTCCATTAACAGTGTCTTACAAACAGAAGCCTTCTTAATTTTTACAGTCCAATTCATCAATTTACAGTTATGCTTCTGTGCATATCTGGGAAATTTTCATGTAACCCCAGACTGCAAACGCATTTCTTCTATGGATTGTTTTTTTTGAAGTTTTAGAGTTTTAGGTTGTACATTTAGGTGTATGATCCATTTTCAGTCAGTTTTTGTATATGGTGCCTACGACAGACCAATGCTCACTTTATCCAATTGTTTCAACAGCATTTGTTTAAAAGTCCATCCTTTCTCTAGCAAGTTAACTTTGCATCTTTGTTGCAAGTTACCTGCTCACACACATATGGGCCTATTCTGCACTCTCTATTCTGTTTCACTGATCTATTTTTGTGTTGTTTTTATGCCAAAATTACACTGTCTTGATTACTGGAGCATTTATACGAGGTCTTGTAACAAAGTTATACTAGTTCCTCAACTTTGGTCTTCTTTTTCAAAGTGTTTTTCACTATTCTAGGTCATATTCTTGGAAAGTTTAGAATCAGTTTGTCAAAAGCTACAAAAAAAAAAAAAAAGCCCTATTAGGACTTTTATTGTGCCTGAACCTACTGAAATTTGAGTAAAGTTGGCATCTGACCCTGAGTCTTCTCACCCATGAACATGGTATCTCTAGTTATTGACATACTCTTAATTCTTTCAGCAACTTTAAAAAAAATTTTTTTTTTAAAACTTTATTCATTTTTGAGAGACAGAGCATGAGCAGGGAAGGGGCAGAGAGAGAGGGAGACACGGAATCCGAAGCAGGCTCCAGGCTCTGAGCTGTCAGCACAGAGCCCGACGCGGGGCTCGAACTCACGAACTGTGAGATCATGACCTGAGCCGAAGTTGGACGCTCAACCGACTGAGCCACCCAGGTGCCCCTTTCAGCAACTTTTTAAAATTTTTCAGGTTACAAATCTGTTACACCTTTTGTCAGATTTATCTATAAATATGTTTAGATACTTATGGGCTATTTTTAATTTTAATTTCTTTTTTTAATATAAAATGGACTTTTTAAAAGTTTATTTATTTTTGACAAAGAGTACACAAGCAGGGGAGATGCAGAGAGAGACAGAGAGAGAGGAAGAGAACCCCAGGGAGGCTCCGCACTGTTAGTGTGGAACTTGATGCAGAGCTCGAACTCACAAACTGAGATCATGACCTGAGTCAAAATCAAGAGTCTGGTGCTTAACTGACTAAGTCACCTAGGTGCCTCATTAATTTTACTTTCTAATTATCTGTTAGTAGTATATAGAAGGACAATTTATTTTTCTACATTTATCTTATACTCTGCCCCCTTACTAAATTCACTTTTTAGTTCCACTAACTTTTTTGTAGCTCTAACCAGATTTTTTAAATGTATACTCATATCAACTGCTAACAGCTTCACTGCTTCCTTTCCAATTTGGATGCCCTCAATAATACTGGTGAACCATATCTAGTGAGTTGAAGGCCTGCTGAGCAAAAATGTTTTCCCTGAGAAGGAGGAATTCTGCCCCAAGACCGTAGCATAGATGTCCTGAGTCTCCAGCCCGACAGCCTCCCCTATGAATTTCAGACTGAAGCCTGCAACTTTAACTCTTATCTGAGTTTCCAAGCTGCCATGCTGCCGTGTAGATTTCAGACTCGCCAGACCCCACAATCACATGGACCAATTTCTTAAAATTAATCTCCTTATTCCCTCCTTCTCCCACCCCGCCAGCTCACCCTGCTTTCTACATATGTGGACGTGTGTGTGCGTGCATATGTGAGTGTGTGTATATACCTGTGTGTATATATATACTCTATTCATTTTGAAGAATCCTTACACATTGTTAAACATTCTACAATTCTCACAACAGTTCCCACGGCAAGGAATTATCAGACTCAAAATGTCAGTAGTGCCAAGGTCGAGAAACCCTGTGCTAGGTCAAAAGGAAACAAAATTAACTAACGTGTAGACACACGCATAATAATAGAACGAAAAAGGACACAGACTTGTTCAAATAACTGAATAGTTTTCATCTTTAATAGATTACTTTTTACTCTTAGCATTTTATTTGTTGTTAATTTTATTATGAATATTAATCACGTAAATAAATGAAAGTGCCCCTAAAAGGGAGAAAACTGTGCTAAAGAAGTTTAAATTTTGTACAAACTATGTAAATTGCTTTCCAATTTGTACTTTACAATCATGGACTGGGTACAACGAAAGCTACTTACTTCTCAAAGCCTCCACGCTTTCACCTTTCTTTCTGTACGTCTTCTGAATACCACTGATTCTGAAAAACACGATTCTCTAAGTATTCAAAGCAATTTATAAGGTTGTGCGTTTCCATGTGTAGTATTGTCATCAAAGCTGTCATATTTTATAGGAATAATAATAAAGTACCTTCCTACTAAAACAAGAAACCTAAGAGAGGTGACAATAATTATAAAATTATTTTATTTATTTATTTATTTATTTATTTTTAACGTTTATTTATTATTGAGACAGAGAGAGACAGAGCATGAACGGGGGAGGGTCACAGAGAGAGGGAGACACAGAATCCAAAACAGGCTCCAGGCTCTGAGCTGTCAGCACAGAGCCCGACGCGGGGCTCGAACCCACGGACCGTGAGATCATGACCTGAGCCAAAGTCGGACGCTTAACCGACTGAGCCACCCAGGCGCCCCTATTTTTTTTTTTTAACGTTTATTTAATTATAAAATTACTTTAAAGAAACCACAAAAGCATTCAGTATTCCTGTCCATTTTAAGTGTCATTCATTCACATTTCATGACAAGCCAACTTCTGAAAATAAAGCCTTTGGCTCCAGCAATTTATAGATGTCTATTCATCTTTGATACTTTTCTGTTTGTAATTTATCAATACTTGTTACAACAGTTAACAGGGATTAAAAACCAAATGCTGTATTTCACATCAGCACACATTTCAAACTATCCATAAACGTGAAGTGGTTCTCTCATTCCACTTTAAATGTCTCAAATAACTTAAAGAATTAATGGTTTTGTTAACCACTTTCAATTTTGCCCCTGAGAAGGCAGACCATTAACCCACTTATTACATCGTAAGTATCTGACTCTCCCTTGCTTTTTATACGTTCTTTAAACTTGAAAAACACATATTATATTATACTTCACTTTTTCTTTTATTTTTTGCCTTTTATTTCTTTTCTCTTCTTCCTGTTACTTTTTAAATTTGGTTTTGACTGATCTAGAAAGGCACAGTAGTGAATTTCTTGGGTTCATAGAAATTAAACTGATACTCTGAGTCACAATACCTAAAAGTCTATGAAATGAAGAGAGGACAATATGTTGTATAACTTAGACAATGCAGCCGGAATAAAATTATAAAGCTAATATTTATTCTGTTTCAATCTACTTAATGGAAATCTGAAAACGGCTTAATTGTATGAATCCTAGGTTTTATAACTTTTAAAAAATTCCATTGAAACATAAAATTTCAAACCTAACACAACCTTATTCTAAATGGTTGCAAAGAAAATAAGAACCTAAAAGAAAAACTGCTCATATTAATTCTGTGTTTTAAAAATCATGAGATGTGGGGGCGCCTGGATGGCTCAGTCGGTTGAGTGTCCGACTTCGGCTCAGGTCGTGTTCTCACAGCTCCTGACTTCGAGCCCCGCGTCGGGCTCTGTGCTGACAGCTCAGAGCCTGGAGCCTGCTTCTGTTTCTGTGTCTCCCTCTCTCTCTGCCCCTAACCCACTCGCATTCTGTCTCTGTCTCTGTCAAAAATAAATGAACATTAAAAAAAAAAAATTAAAAAAAAAATCATGAGATGTGTACTAAAATCTAAGATACAGTAGTTCCATACATTATTTAAAAATAGGATTTAAATGTAGCAGTGTTTAACTACTTCTTATACCTAAGTTGCCAAAGATTAAATCATACCTTATGGCTTCTTTTCCCACAAATTCTGAAGAAACAGGCTCAACAATTTCACTAAAACTAATATTTCCATTAACATTGCCCTCTGATAACTCCTTATAATTTCTTTTGCTTTTTGACCAATATGATGGCTTTAGAAAATATAAAGATGATCTCCGTAAGCCAAATTCCCCTGAAAAATAAAAAAAAATTAAAAAAAAATGAATTACCCTCACAAATTATTTCTAAAAACTAGATTTGAAATTCTAAAGACAGTATGTGAAACACGTGACCTGGAGCTAACGTTCATATTAAAAGTATTAAATCAGCACTGTGTGAAAAATGTTTTTACTGACAAATAAGTCTAGCCTATAAACCATCTGAGATGCTTAGAGCACATGAGAATGTAAAGGCGAATAAAGCGCATTTTCTGTCCCGAAGGAGCTCCCATCTTTACGGGCGCACATGCGGAACGAGCGCCTAGAGCTTGCTGCAGACATGAAGCACGTCATGCGTGGCGCTAGTAAGAGTTCAAAGGAAGAGAAGCTTATGCCTGAATGAGGAACATATCCTGAAGGCTGCAATGGGGGTCATCTTATCGTGTCTTCGAAAACGGCTAGTACTTATTACTTCGAAAAGTGGACACAGTTCACGGAGGTTTTTAAAATCAGGAGTAACACGGCAACAGGACAGGCGGAGAAGACCTAGACACAGTAGACAGTGATGGCTGCTCACACAGTATATATCCATTTTCACCTCTTTCCCTAAAAAAGCCAACACTTCCCATTTAAAAAAAAATATCCAACCTCTTCTAGACGGCCACATCTAGATCTGATCCCCTCTACGGAGAGGATCCTAACTCATCTGATCAGCACGTGGCATCCTCCGGTGACTCTTATTGCTCTGGCCGTCAGCATGTAACCAATCAGAAGCGAAGGGTTTAGGTGGGGGAAAGATTCACCCTCCCTCCTCCATTGGACAGGAACAAAGAAGCATCCCACAGCAGCCAGGAAGACAGGCACAGGGGGCAAAAGCCTAGAGAATGTGGGTCTTTGAGTAAGGCAACCAATTCGGAACCTATCCTATCTCTGGACTTCCTTTTAAGTAAAACAATCAGTTTCCTTCTTGCTTAAGCCAATTAAAACGATCTTCTGTTAAGAGTAACTAAAAACAGTCTAACCAATTCACTGAAGCTGGGCTTAAATAGGTAAATAGGGCTATTTGGATGAATATAAAATACAGGAAGGAGGCAGAGAGTGAAAAGGAGAGCTTAAATGTATAAAAGTAATGTGAAGGACATTCATACATAAAGAGTTTCTATTTCCAATTTGACAATAAATTTCATATATTAAAAAAAAAAAAAAAGAGTTTCTATTTAATTCACTAGGGTATGTCCAGCAAGATGACTTCTGAGCAGGTGATTAATTTGATTAAAGGCAATGGCTGAGTTTTAGACAGGCTTGAAGCAGGTAATTAGATGAGAGGTATGGTCTAGACGCCTTCCGCAGTGGTGGAAATGTCCTGTATGCATACTATACCATATGGTAACTAACAGCCATTTGTGGCTTACTAAGCAGTCGGAAGGTGACTTGTGCTACCGAGGAAATGGGCTGTTAATTTCTTTAATTCTAATTAATTCAAATTTTAAAAACCATATTGTCTAGTAGTTACCATATAAGTGCCAGTCTAGAGCACAGAAAAAAGTAATGAGGAACTCAAAGGGGAAAGTCAAGGGAGTGTTAGATTATTTTAATAATATTTTCAATCAACAGGAGTTGGCTATAGATGAATGATGGATAAGGACAGTAGTGGGAGTTACAAGATTACCTCATAGTTTTGCACCTTAGAGGGTAAAGTAGTGAAATACTTTAGCCAACAAAGATTAACATTAACAATACTTTAGCCAACAAAGATTAACAACAGACATAAATTGAGTCACAGACTTAAGTTTTCAAAGCAAACTGCTCTCTTTTGAAGAGAATCTCCCTACATTCACTAGTCATTAAGGCACAGGTACGAAATACACTTATTTAAAATTACACTAAGAGTTTAAACAACAAATATGACTAGGGTACTCCAGCTAGAAGAAAACAGTTAAACTAAGTTGACCCTATGTGAGCAAAAAAATTAAAATCTTTAAAGTAAAATCCAATAGGTACCTGCATACCTGGAATGACTTGATCAAGATAGATAGCCAAGAGGACATAGAATATACTATTAAGTGCTAGCATGACAAGAGTAATAATTAGAGGATATGGGCCTTCAGTCAAATTAGAAAATAAAGCACCTTCATTAAAATCTTCTAAGTGCATGACCTGGAAAACAGAAACACCAACTTTATTATATAAAAACAATACAAATAAGCAAAAGTTAACACTACTTAGAGTTACTCATTATATCCAGATCGATGGTAACCAAACTGGGCCTTCTAACAGTCTACTAAATTAGTAGTAAGAATTTATAAGGAAAACAACAAACTTTACCAAAATATAAGTTTATCACAACAATCCATTTCAATCCTTTTTAATGTTATGTTTTAAAATTAGTATACATCCCTTCCCAGGGCATTTAATTCTAATGTTATGACTATCAAAGGAAATAAAAATAAAGTATGCTTGTACTACTAACTGCTGCAAACAAATGGTCCACATGGAAGTCAAACAAATTAAGTATTAGAGGATAAAATTATGATCAGCATCTTTTCAATACTGAAAAGGGAGAAGGTATTCTGATTAATTAACACAACTCTTCCATTATTCACAATAGATATATGTGATAGAGCAGAAAGACATGTACTAGAGGTGGAGGTGTCATTTAGACCCCAGATCTGCCATTAGGAATAAATGTTAATTACACCATTCTGGATCTCAGTCTCCTCATCTGTGAAATGAAGATGATTAAATGACATTGAGAAGTCCTTCCCACAAGCAACAAAGACCTACGAATCTATAAATCTACTTTCCTAAGTGAAGGAGAATTCAGTGGACTCTTAAAATGTGTAAACGATAGCTCTTAGGTCCAAAGTAATTAAAATTTGCTTAACTCAATACTCATAAACATTAATCTATCTTAGGTTTCACAAATCAGAATATTCTATTTAGTCAACATGAATAATCTGTTATTTTAAGTAATTACATTTTTTCTCTATACATTGACCAAATTTATGTTTTATAATAGAAGCAGTTTCTCATAAGAATACTTCCCTCAGAACCTGACTGCCCCTATAAAATAGAGTAGCAAAAATCAAATAAAAACTTTAAAAATAAATACATAAATATAAATATTATTTAGGCGAAGGACAATCCCATGAATCCTAAAGTAATAAAATCCACCAGCCTACTCGTTTCACTAATAACAGTCATGAAAATTTGTTTTGCTCCACACACCACAATTTTCTGCCAGGTACACATCTGAGATAAATGTACCAAAGTAGCAATGTAACCAGGCCATATAGCAATCTAGAATACCTGGCGCTTAAAATGACTTTTAACAAACTGAGTTATTGCAGTGAAAATAAACTACTGAGATATACTAATACACAAGATAGAAAACTTCTAAACAGATCATACAGATGAAAAACTTAAAAATGGAGAAAATATAAATGAAACCCATATAAAATGTACTCCAGTGTTCAAACAGCATTCCTTTCCTATGTTGAAATTATAAAATAATTTTTTTGCAAATCAAAGGCAGTATCACTGCAGTATAACAAGCTGCATGGAACTGGAGAGAAAAAGTACTTAGTAGTGGAACCAAGATAAATATATTACCTACCTGTGCAATACCAATCAAAAAAGTACATTGACAGAAAGGACTGAAAAGCCACACTAATGATTTGGGAAAACTTTCCATGAGGACTATCAAAAGGCCAACAAATCCAAAAGCCACAGTGACTAAAAATTCAACTATTCCCACATGTTTTGATTTTTTAAAAAGAGGTGTCAGCATCAAAGCAAAAAATACCTGCAAAATATAAATATTAAAGTTAATGCATTGTTCATATACATTGGTATGAAAACAAAATTAATTTTGCTTGTGAAAGAACAAGTTATTTTCATTGGAAAATACATTCGTTAAAATAATTTCTAAATGCTATGGTAAGATATTTTATTTTCACAGAAACAGGAATAAATACATTAAAAAATTTAAGATGATAAACATTAAAAACATTTTATCTATGTAAATAGGCAAACATGACTACCTCTACACGACAGAAACCATAACCAGCCACATGTGTCTGCAGTTAGATGTGTACATGTGAACAAAACAATAAATCAACCAGCTTTTAAACAGAGAACCTATCTTTTAAACTCGATGTCTTGATGAGATACAAACTCAGGTAATTGTATGTAGAAGTCTGAGTTGCTTGTAAATTATCACGTGAAAGAGCAAGGGTGATCATGAAAAAATTTAATAAATGGTACAGCATGGGCACATAAGCCAATCATAATAGAAACTAGAACCACAGGAACACAAAGGCTGGCCATTAACAGGAAGCATTTAGCCAATATAGCAGATGAATATCAATACTATCAAAGAGCTATATTTACACTTTTTTTTCTTTTATTTTTTTATTAATTTTATTTTTTTTAATTTACATCCAAAGTAGTTAGCATATAGTGCAACAATGATTTCAGTAGGTTCCTTAAAAAGAGCTATATTTACAAAGGCATACCTTTACACATCACCCATCACCCTATAATAGAAATGTGAGACTACACCAGGGCGCCTGGGTGGCTCAGTCGGTTAAGCATCCGACTCTTGACCTCAGGTCGGGTCTTGATCTCAGGGTCATGAGTTCAAGCCCCTCAAGCCCACGCACAGCGTGGAGCCTACTTAAAAAATAAAAAATAAAAATAAAAAAAATAAACATGAGGCTATTTTGTACCTTTTCTAAAATATGGAAGTACAATGATGCTGTCTATGTACAAGTCGTTTGTGAGTCACCTAGTAACAAATCAACTCTAAGTTAACCACAGAATAAGCACTTTGCTATATTAATCAACAATTTTGACAGTTCTTTATTCCCATTTCAAGTTAAAATACTCACAGATGATAACCCATACAGGAAAAAAAGTAGAAATATCACAACGCAGCTACTTTGAGGGAATAATGAAGAAGCTGTTGCAATGACTGCCATAAGAAGGGACATAAGGAAAATCAAACTTGTATACAGAAGAACCCATGAAAGCCTAAAATGAGAATACAAATACACCTATGATTAAGTGCATGGGCTTTCACAGAAAATCATTTCAAACAGAACTTCAGCCATTTTATTCTTAAAATTAAGTTTATTCTTTCCTGTGTATGCTCATTTACTGAAAACTAATGTTCTTATAATAGTAATTAAAAATACATGGGGTGCCTGGGTGGTTTAGTCGGTTAAGTGTCTGACTCTGGATTTCAGTTCAGGTCATGATCTCATGGTTCATGGGATCGAGCACTGTGTCGGGCTCTGTGATGACATCATGGAGCCTGCTTGGGATTTTTTCTCTCCCTCTCTCTCTGTCCCTCCCCTGCTCACATTCTCTCTCTCAAAATAAATAAACTTAAAAAATTTTTTTTTTCAACGTTTATTTATTTTTGGGACAGAGAGAGACAGAGCATGAACGGGGGAGGGGCAGAGAGAGAGGGAGACACAGAATCGGAAACAGGCTCCAGGCTCTGAGCCATCAGCCCAGAGCCCGACGCGGGGCTCGAACTCACGGACCGCGAGATCGTGACCTGGCTGAAGTCGGACGCTTAACCGACTGCGCCACCCAGGCGCCCCAATAAATAAGCTTTAAAAAAATACAACATTGGTTATGACAAAGGTCTGACATAGAGTGATTATCTTTTCAAGAGTCAAAAAAACCCTCCAAATTAATAGCAATTCATGACTAATTTAAATCCAATATTCTCAAACGTTCAATAATGCAAAAACACTTCCAATTTTCTTAAAATATGAAAGAATTTAATGACAACTTTATGGCCTAGGCTATAATTAAACCTCTGACGGCCTGCCTTTTTGATACTTTAAACAATGAAGACTATCTCACTAATCGATAACGTAGCTACTACGTTTACACAATGTAAGATCAAGAAGTTCGACAACAGACTCACTGTATTTACTCAAAATTTCTTCCCAAATCAGAGTTCAATGGAACTGCAACAGTATTTAGGGCTTTTTAAAAAAATGTTAGATCATTATCTGATGTATGTTACCATGAAACATAAAAGCACTGAAACAGGGCTAAAAGATACCTACATTACCAAAATTGAACCCATCATTTTACAGAGGCAAAACTGCAGCATTAAGAAACTGATTTGCCTAAATTCTTCCATTTCCTCACAAAGCACTTAACAGCTCAGTGCATCTTAAAAACCAATGACTACTCAAATGATAGGAGAAAAAAACAAGCAAAGAAAATATGCTATACACAATGACCCCATTATGTAAAGTGTTATAATTAACTGCTGTATTCAACTGGGCTAAATGGAACACAATTTTGCAAAATGGACTATAATATCAACTCACATACACAGTATTAACTTTCCCCCCCAAATGAGCTCAAAATAAATTTTCCTACTACACAGTGGGAAAAGTAAGGAAAATACATTTAGAATTATTTATAAAAATGCACGCCTCTATAAAATTATCATTGTATAAAGATGTTGACATATTATGGCTCACTTGTGAAAACATTTTCTAAATTTCTCTATAAATTATTTGTATATTTTCATCTTAACTTACAAAAATAACTTTTTTCCTGGGGAGAGGAGGGAACCCCATATGCCACACATGCAAAGTTCAATCATTTTAATTAAATTTTTAATAACTTATATATGCTATGATATTGGGGGAAGACTACAACAGGCAATTAATTTCTAACTTTCCAAGATCTCATATGTTCTATACACTGAAATACATAGAACACACCTCATCAATTATGACAAAATGTAAAGTAAAATTTAAACATGTAATATCAACATGAGTTTCCCAAATCCCACTTCCCTTATGTTGAAAAAAAAAAAAGCCAATCTATTGCTGCAGTTTGTTGCCTATTCTCAACTTCCAAAACAAAAGCACCTCCTCAAGTTGAGTGAATAACAAAATTACAACTCTGGAGATATGTACATTTAATGTAATTATTAATCATACTAAATAATAAACTTTTAATAACATACCAAAAGGCAGTGTCATGAAGTCCCATTATCTTTAAAAACTCCTTTAATTTTTTCTCTTTTTCTGCTACGATATGAATTGCCAAAAAGTAACCAAAAGGTGAAAATGCTATTACTAGGTATATTAAAATGACTCCTCGGGGAAAAGTATCTATCTCAACCATAGCAGTTTCTCCCATAATGACAGCTTTAGTGGACTCCAGCTCCTTCCAAAAGGAAACATTGGTCTTCAGCTAGAATTGGAAAACATACATACAATCAATGAATTTAGTGGTCCCCAATAAAATGTGACAATTATACCCCCATATTTTATACAAACCTATTACAAATACAATACTCAAAAACTACACACCTGACATAAAGTGACAGACCCCAATGTCAAAGTACAAGCACACATTATTGCTTTCATTCATTCTGGAAGCATACCATGAAGTTTAAGTCTGAAGTTGAGTAGTATACGAATTTTGATGAAATAGCTTATCAAAGAAAATAAAATTGAACAATTATTCTCTTAAGCAATTATATACATCTTAACAAAAATATGCACTTGTAATATTGAGGAATTAAGGAACGATTATTAGCCCCATGAAAGACTGTCTATAAAAAATCTTTTTTTAAATAGTATGTCCTATCGTTTTAAAATCTATGTATGAAGCATGTGTAGACAGAATAATAAAACTTTATGCTGTATGATACTTCTATCTAACATTCAATTAAATGTCTAAAATAAGATCTGCTCTGCCTGTTCATCCAGTGTGGTCTGGGCTGTGGATGGCTAAGGTCTTCGGCCAAAAACACAAGTAAGCACTATAACACCATCACTGTGATACATCCTATATTTTACTGCCTTTACCTTAAACTTCTATATTACTGAATTTGGGTAATATTACAGCTCTATAATACATTTATACCATGCTGTCAGTTTATAAGACAATCTGACACATAGCATTTGGTTCTTACAACAACCCTGTCAAGTAAAGCATTATTACTGTTGTCATGTTACTACATAGCAGTCTAACAACAGAGCCAGGTCTCCTGTTCATTTCTACTAAAATGTGAAACACCTGATAAGGTCTAAGCATGTCTTTAGATTATAACTGTAACCTTTATACACGATCCTCATGGCAGTACAGTATTAAAACACAAACTTGGGAGCCAAAAAGCCATAGTTGGAATTAGCTTTGTCACTAATTAACTGAATTTTGGAAAGTCAATCTCCCTGTGCTTCAGTTCCATATGTAACATGGAAATAATAATAGCACAAATCTCAGGTGCCTGGGTGGCTCAGTCGGTTATGCATCCGACTTGATTTTGGTTCAGGTCATGATCTCATAGCTTGTGAGATCAAGACCCATGTTAGGCTCTGCAATGACAGTGCAGAGCCTGCTTGGGATTCTCTCCCTCTCTCTCTGTCCCTCCCTTGCTGGCGCATGCACTCACTCGCTCTTTCTCTCTCTCTCTCTCTCTCTCTCTCAAAATAAACAAACATTTAAAAAATAAAATAATAGCACAAATCCCATATGTTTTCTACAGATTAAATGGGTTCATATTCTAAGCATTCAACTTAGAAACAATGTTTGGCAAATAAGTGATAATTATTTATTAAATAAAAAATGAAATCCACAACTATGAGTAACATAACAAAAACATTCATTTTCTTTAAACTAAGTTATTTTTATTCAAGGGGAAAAGTCTATAAATATAGATCATTCATAAATATTACCTATGGTCAACACAGATAGAATAATACAGATATATGGAATTGCTAAATCACATGCTTAGAAACCATCAAGTAACAGTGGGGTTTGAAAAATATTAAACTAAAAAAATTAAACTGAAAATATGACTCATCTTTTTTCTTAAAGGAGCTGTAATATGTTATGTATTTTGTACATTTAACAGTAGACAAACTAAATCCTACTGTAAAGACTTAAGGCGTAATTGTTAAAATATACTGTGGCTCTATTTTACTTCATCATATTTACCTGTATAATAGCAGCATCTATGGATGCTTGTAAAACTGTGAACCCTGAGGACCAGTACTGAGTAGCCTCACATGATGTTGAACAGCCAGCTATAGGGACAAAATGTGAGACATAAAAATCTGCACAACATGTAAGTGCTTTCTTTTAAAGATAATATATGGAGGGTTACTAAAGCAATATAATTAATCAATGTCCATAGGACTGAAGAAAATAAGCAATCGCCCTTTGAAGGTAAAGAATATCACATTCCTGATTGTTTATTTGAAATTTTTGAAATAAAAGAGTTACATGTGTTAGGATATTGCATGGTAAATGCATACAAATGGAAAGAAAGAAATTGACTGTAAACATAGTTATTTAAAATAAGTCACTTTTCAAGACTCCTGGGTGGTTCAGTCAGTTAAGCGTCCCACTCTTGGTTTGAGCTCAGGTTACGATATCATAACCTATTTGATGGGTTTGTGGGATGGAGCTCTGCATCCGTCTCTGTGCTGACAACACAAAGCCTGCCTGGGATTCTCACTCTCCCTCCCTTCCTCCCTCTCTCTCTCTCTCTCTTCCCGCCCCCCCCGCCGCCCCTCCCATGCTCACACTCCCTCTCTCTCTCAAAATAAATAAATAAACTTTAAAAAATAAAATAAAGTAAGTCCCTTTTCTGTTTTAAGGTCATTCTACAGTAACTTAGAGTCAAAGGACTTCCAGATGCCAGTACAAGTCCAGGTTAAGAGGACCAAAAAAAGAAAAAAAAAAAAATTCTGTAAAGGCCTTTTGGAATAAAGTCACAAATTCAGTACTTAGCATAAGGGACTTTAATATTGCTCAATAAATGTTTGTGTTTGACAGTATCTCTCCACAGGTTTAAGCACTGAAGGTTGTTTTCCATGATGTAAATAAACATAAAACTAAAAAAGTTCACTGGTAGAAGACCTTGAAATTTTAAAGATATGCAACACACCATATGTGAAAAACAATTACATAGAGGAAAAAAATGCTGGTTTAGAAAGTCATATAATTCAAGATACAATTTTGCTTTCTGTTACTATTAAAATTATATATATATAATAATAATATATAAATGTATTAAAATTAAAATGGATGTTAAATTATATTTCATATTACACATAATTATAGATAGATATTTGTGTATACATACATATATTTATGCTACACTTGACACTTTTCTTATTTGAACAAATAGAGTTGAAAACGCCAATGCTGGACCCCATCAAATTTTGCATTTGAACTAAGAGCAGTGAAGACACGCATTTATTTGATTTACAAGATTATTTAGGGCTATTTACCTCTTGAATCCATATAAATAGAAGATACTGGAATCATATCAGGGAAAAAACGGAGTTCATAGGACATGAAGTCTTTGAAAACCACACCTACAAAGTTGTTGGGCTTAGAAAGACTGGATACTAACAATTCTTTTTCACTTGTATACTCTTCAGTAATTATGACTGTAAAACATGAGAATAAAGTTAGTTCAAAAATTACAAGTTTACTATCACACAACAGACTTAAATTTAACATTACATTAAATGAATATAATATTTGATAAGCACTTTTGTTTTATCCTCTAACTTCCTGAACAGAGCCATTCTAAAATTATACTAAATAATAATAGTAAAAGAACAGTGTAATTTCACAGACACTATTTCTCTCAGCTATCATCTGATTACATAAATTATGTGTCTGTGTAACATGTGAGTTATTAATATGATGAAGTTTAGTATATACTTTAGTATACAGCATATGCCATTCACTTAACTATTTCAAAGTAAAACATACAATAACTCATTGATAAGTGAATGGGTATTTTATTTTCAAATATTTCTTATGAAGAGGAAAATTCCATAATCCTCCTCAGAAACCAAATATGTATTCTAGTAACTAAGACACAACTCTCCTTTGAATAAAAATTGCCATTTCAACCCCATACTGCTTCTTCCTTTCTTAGAAAATACTCCAATTACCATTTATCTTCCTTTCACATCAGATAATCCCAATTTTTAAGTATTTTCTTAAAGCTTTATTTACAAGCAACTTCTTCACTATAGAAGCTTCAGAACATGTGGTGAAATAGAAGAACATAGGATTATGTGCTTGACCACGAGCAATTTGATACTCTAAACTTCAGCATCCTCGATACCGAGCTGATCATAGTAGTTATTAAGGTCAAAAGCAATTACAAAAAAATGCTTTGTAAGTTATAAAGTATTACTTCAATGTTAATTGTCATGATTTTCCAGACCTTTAAGGTGGACACGGATTGATATGAAAAAATACAGTGTTAGTTCAACATCCTACCAGTCATGTTACCACCCATGGATGCATATTCCACTTTCAGACAGCTCTTTTGTTAAAAAGATAGGACTTAAAATTAAAGCTACATATATTTCTACTATTTTAGCATCTAAGTTGAATACACACTGACTCGGATTTCTTTGGTGTATATGCTTTACTCCAACTCAGAATTACCAAAGAATTTCATTCTCAACCTTTCTGACCAGTTGTTTGAGCTGGCAGGCTAAATGCTTACGGCGATCTGGGCTACTTGTACTTAGATAAACCAACAAACATACCATAAGATATGCGCTTGACAAAACTATTGAATAGTAGTAAGTCAGAAAGATATCAGTAGGGAAAATATTATCTGGCTCCTGATTGCATTAGCATCATCTATTCAGTGATGCATTATCCAAAACTATGATGATACATACCAGAAATTGATTACAACTATCTGATATAAGACAACATGTTAATCTGCTATTTTCAACAGTTCAGCATTTCATTAAATCAATCATTGTATTATAAACATTTCTGTCACTTTCTCTAGTTCTCGACTTGGATTCTCTCATGGCCACTTGAGGCTCATTAGTACTGCCTCACTTACACTGTGTTCCAGTCTGTGAGCAGCACAGAGAAACAGACTGAGGTAGTGAGCCACAGTCATAGTCTCCAAAGTACTTCTGTTGACACCATATACCTCCATAAATAGACATGACAGTGTGAAATGATTACTGCTTTGTAACCTTTATCTCTCTAGCTTCTTAACTACTCTAGGAGTCAGAATCAAAATGAAATATTACTTCCAATCCTTTATCCTATACAAATATGTTCATTTTATAAATGGTCTGGGAATTAAATCTAAAATATTAAGACACATATAATATGCTTCAGCAGAATTACATTATTTTAATAACTTTTATTAAACTATATTTTGGGGAGGGGACATATCCCTAAGTGTTAAGAATGTCATTTATTCAAGAAAGCAAGCAAAAAAATACTGAGGAGGCTTTCTGTTATAGATAGAATCCATCCATAAATACAAGCTCACAATACCATCAGGAAGGTGATCAGTAGACACTTTCTGCATGATGTTTCTTGTAATATTAGTCACTGGAGTATATCCAAGAATTAGGTTAGAGAGAATAGATTTGTCCATAGGGGTAAGTTCTATATCAGGAACTTCTTCATATTTCTTATTTGGATGCATCATGCTAATTAATATTAACCAAAATAAAAAAAAGAGTGGAAAAAGAATTTCCTACAATAAAGGAGACAAACAAAATGATTATAAAATGTACCAATGGTAGCAAACATCATCAAGATTATTATGCAAATAATATAATGCTAAGGAAAAAACACGAGGACTTAGGGTCTCCTTTCTTACGTACAAAAAGCAATTCTATCCCGAAAAAACTATTGTGTTGAGCATCTCCCCTAACTCAACAGGAAATAGGAGATACTTTTTCCTTTACATTCAGTTTTACTGAAATAATTTAAAATTCAAGTCACATAATAAAATGACACAAACGCTATATTTAAAGATCTTACATTACTAAGCATAAAATATAATATGTTTACTTATATATAACTTTATTTAAATTAACTTACCAAACAGCCCCAATAGGACTCACCATAAAAATGTCTTTCTTCAAATCTGATTTAAAACTCGTGCCTTAATTACACCTAAATTTCTACTATTAATTACTCTGTTAAATTCAATAATGAGCTTTAATAGAGATGAACTATTTACTATTTCATCTTGCTGTTTAATTGTTATGGTGGCTTTAGAAGAAAGGCAATGTACTTTTATCCTTTAGAATTATTAACTGGTTAGGCAGAGTTATTACTTTCTTTTAACTTTTAAAGTAATGTGTATCTGTTGGGAACAAATATGTGTCCTAATTTCAGTAGTCCTAAGTAATTCAATCCAGAGTCCAAAAGATGGGAAGTCATGGGGAATAAACTGCGAAATAATGGGCCACAAAATTATCTGTGGAATTTTTTTTTTATTCCATGAAACTTGGGAAATGCATGCCTAAAAGTTCAAACTTAAGCACTGATATTAGAAATTAACTAAATTGGGGCACCTTGGTGGCTCAGTCAGTTAAGCGTCCAACTCTTGATTTCAGCTCAGGTCATGATCTCATAGTTCATGAGTTCGAGCCCTACACAGAGCCTCCTTGGGATTCTCTCTCCCTCTCTCTCTGCCCCTCCCCTGCTAGCGCACGCTCTCTCTCAAAATAAATAAATAAACATTTAAGACATTAAAAAAAAAAAGAAGTTAACTATATTTAAGAACCATTATTAAAATGTTTAACATTCAGAAAACAATAGGTAATTTAGGTACTTTTCTGTGTTAACACAAGTTTTTACTTCACAAGCACATTAAAGGGACCTAATGATATAAAATTATACTAGAAATGTATCCAGAAAAAGAAATCACCTCTTAAAGATGGAACATATCAATGTAAAAACTGCGATAAGGCATAAGAAAGAATCATTTAACTTACCTGAACACTACTTTTTTTAGTCCTGCATTTAATTAGGTAATTCTTCAGCAGGAGTGTTCTGGTCTGTCTCCAAACTCCCACCTCCCTAATTGCAGTAGCCATGTTTTCTGGACCAGTCTATTAAACGAGTAGATTAAAAAAACAAAAACAAAAAAAACTGGAACCCCACAGTCAAGCCCATGCCATTTAACAGCAAAAACAAACATTTGTTTCAGTCTCAGGTTAGCTGGAGGTAAGCGTATTCCAAGCTGTCTGTCCTACCTGGACAAAATGAATGGAACAGCAACTTGAAGACTCTGAAAAGTAAATAGGAACCAAGTAAATGTGAACCAAGATGGAACCAGAATTCAAAATCCCCACAACCAACAGTGAGCTCACCACCTGTTTCTCGTCTTTTAGTATCCCCCAAACGAAATGCATCAGAAGCAGGCACTGGTGCAGAGAAAGCAAGAGCCAAAAGCTCTCTGGCTTGAGAAGTAGGGAAGCCTTCTGCTCAGGTAGAGTGCGGAGATATCCAATCTTTTTTTTTCCCCCTACATTCTCCTATGCCTCTCTCCCCAAGCAACTGCATGATAGTAGTGTCAGACTACAGTAATGAAAGCTTGATGCAGCCCAAACTCTGAGGCAAGGGAACCTTCCTCTCCATTAATTGGAGCTATAGTTTCAAAAGGGTAGGGCCAAATCCCCAGGTGTTCTATCTCCTGCCGCTGGGCCCTGGATGTGGTAGATGCAGTTGCAGAAGTGTGTGGCCCAATGGGACAAATAAACCCTAGCTTTCTGGTTGTAGGATGGCAAAGAGAAACCATGGGGAATCTGAAAGCAGTAGGGAGAGCATATAAAAAGAGGAGCACAGGAAAGCAACAGAATAAAAATGGCTTATTAACACCTAAACGGACCCCCACGCTGAGCACACAGGGATCTAATCCCATTATGTGTACCAAAGACTTGAGGAATAAAAGATAGACTACTGCCCAGATTCAGTCTGACTACTGGGAGGCATACACAGGACAGATCCAAACCACACTACAAGGGCTTCTGAAAACTAAACTGAAATTAAAACCACAGCTCAAAGAATGCAGATGAAACATAAGACCTGAACCTAACCAGGTTGACAGCATGTGAAAAGTATCAACACTCTCCATGCACTTAAAACAAAACCCAGGCTCATACAATCCAAAACAACTCGACCAAAAAAAAAAAAAAAAGCATGTGGAAAATATCAACTCTATTAAGAAAAGAAAAATCATGGGTACCAATGCCAAGATAACAAGTTTTGGAATTATCGGACAAAAACTTTAAAGTATTTTAAAAGTGCTCCAGCAAACAATAGTGAGCACTCTTAAAAAACAATAAAAAAAAATCTCAGCAAAGAAACAAGACATAAAGTAGCACCAAATATAAATTTCAGAAGAGAAAAACATAGTAACATAAATAAAACCCAGAGAATGGCCTCAATAGTATAATGGAGATAACAGAAAAAGTCAGTGAACTTCACAGATCAATAGAAGCTATACAATCTGAATCACAGAGAAAAACATTAAAAAAAAATTAACAGTACCTGAAAGAACCATGAATAATAACACAGGTCTAACATTCATATTATCAGCATTCCAGAAAGAAGAGAAGAGTGTTAATGATGAAAAAATATTTTTAAAAATTATTGGCTGAAAACTTCCCAAATTTGGCAAGAGATAAAAACCTGCAGGTTCCAAGAAGCTCAGTAAACTCCAAACAGTATAAATCAAAGGAAATCCATACCCATACATATAATCAAACCACTAAAAATTGAAGACAGTGAAAAATCTTGAAAGCAGTCAAAGAATAACCATGCATTACCTACAGAGGAATAATGATTTGAATGACAGTAGATTTCTCATAAGAAACTCTATAGCAAAACTGTAATAGTCATACACTGCTGGTGGGAGTGCTGGTTCAGCTGCTGAGGAAAACAGTTTGTCAGCTCCCCAAAAAGGTGAACAGAGAATTGCCATATGACCTCACTATTCCACTTCTAAATATATACCCAAAAGAACACTTCTACGTATATGCCAAAAAAACTGAAAACAGGTATTCAATCAAGTGCATTTCATGCAGGGTCACAGCAACACTATTCATTCTTGCCAACAAAAGACTGAAACAGTTCAAATGTCCATGAACAGATAAATGGATAAACAAGTTGTGGTATATACACACAATTAAATATTATTCAGCCATAAAAAGGAATGAAACATGCTACACTGATACATGCTACAACATGGATGAACCTCCAAAACATTAAGTGAAAGAAGCCAGACATAAAGATCAAATATTATGTGATTCCATTTATATTAAATTTCCAGAATATAAAAAGCCATAGAAATGAAGTGCAGATTAGTGGCTGCCAGAGGCTGGGGAAAGAAGAGAAAAGACAGAAACTGCTTACTGAGTAATGGATCTTACTTTGAAGTGATGGAAACAAATTTCATCTTAATAATTTATCTATTTATTTTTTAACAGTATGACCTAACTCATTGTCACAAGCCCAGTATCCCCCTTCCAGCATAACTTTACCCTCTGGAGGTCCTTGGAGCTCTTTCTGCCAGTAGATCTCTGTTGGAGGTATCTTAGTTTTTCAAAGAGGTTGGTTATATTAAAGCTGAACTCAAGAGAAGTGGCCAGGGACTCAACTGCAATCTCTGTGGTCCTTATTCCAATTTGCTTATCCCAGTAACCCAGTCTCTGCACACCAAAGGGTGTTGAGAGGGCAGCTTGGAAGACACAACAAAAATGTCCCGTTAGGCCATCTTCTACAACATTAATTATTGACTTGTTGTATATAAACCTATTTTATGGGGGCCACTGGGGTGACTCCCCTCCAAAACAAGAACAATCTATTCCAAGCTGGCTAACCATTTCCACCTACATTAAAAAAACAGGCAACTTTTTAGAGGCAGCTTGTCTTACCCAAAAAAGTAAACATAAATTAAGTTTGGATTAAATAAATGTCCTCTTTACATGCACAAAGAAGATTTTTTTTAATTTAACAGGATTATAGACCACTTTTACTATTTGTGTTTTTTCTATTCTCTCAATTTTTCCATTAATGTTACTTATATATTTAAAAAATTACACAATTAGATGTAGTGTAAAAAAGCATCAAATAAGTAAATTAAAAACAACAAAACTAAAGAAGTCAATAGAGGATACATAAAAATAAATTCTTTCAACAGTCTCATTAATGTTACATCAGATTCTCTAGATACTGATAATCATCTCTAGGCCAAAAAGAAGAAACGAACAAAAAAGAAAGAAAAACTACACTCATTCAAAGATGATTTACTACAACACAAACAGAAACATTAACCAGTACAACAAGAACATTCTGCCAAAACATATTGATTTAGTGAGCACCAGTGAATTATTCATTCAAATTGAATGCTGCATGCTTAAGTCTTCATTTTTAGAAAACAGGCCTCTCATAAAACAGCTGATGGACTCACAAATGCTTTGCTTCCTTGAGAAGTGCTCTCTGAACTCAGGGTTTAGTCTTTAATAGGCTTGTCTGAAGTCCATGAACTTCTGCACCCATCCCACCACTAATCAGAGCTTTTTAAAGTAAAACTTACTTCTACCTCCCACTCACCCACCCACCATGCCAAGAGACAGACAAACATCACCATCACCACGACTACCACTCTACAGCTACCCCTGAGCTGTATCAATGAAATTTTCTCCTGGCAGTATGAAATTGTTAACTAAGAGATCCAAAAACTGGAGTCATGGAAACAGTTACATTAATGGAGACATTTAAGAAAGAAAATTCAGGGGCGTCTGGTTGGTTCAGTGGGAAGAGCACAGGACTCTTAATCTGGGGGTCGTTGAGTTCTAGCCCCACATTGGGCATACAGCATACTTAAAAAAAAAAAAAAAAGGGAGAAAGAATGTTCATGCACTGTCGGTACTAAGCTTTCCCCTAAAGTATGAAACCTACTGTGCCTAAGACTTGGTTTTTCTTTCTTAGAATGTGAAATGCCCTATTATCCACCCACTGTATTTTATTTTCACATAAGTAGCCAGAATCAGATTCTATTTCTCACAAACAAAAACACTTAACCAATGTAACAGTGTGTGTTCTTAACCCCATGGTTAGAGTACTCATAAGGACAATATTGATTTTCAAAGTGAAGCATGGCTTGAACAAAGGGGAATGTTAAAAATTTCCCCACCTCCCCTTCCTACTAAGTGAAGAATTCCACAGATACTTACTAATGGGAATGTGTAGGGACAGATAAAAAGTTGAGAACCACTGAATGATGTAAAGGTCTTCAAGTTGCTTTAAAATAGTATTAATAGGGAAATGTTTCTATAGAAGATAATATACAGAAGATAATATAGAAGATAATATAATATAGAAGATAATATACAGTGACTTCAAAGAAGTCATTGGTATCTAGTCAATCCTTGGTTTTATGTCCTTTCCTCCAAAGCAATCAAAGCAAGGGATTATGAAAATCCCTTCATAAGCAAAAGGTGCTTTTATGTTGTTTTCCTTCTGCTCCTGAGCTCTATTCTTTGGGTTGGTTTTTCTTTCCTCACCCTTTTCCTTAGTCAAATGGTCCTGCATGACACTGTGCCCAGGTCTCTCAGGGAATACTTTCTACTTATTGGCCACATAATCTCATCAATCTGAGGCTCTGTTGACCCGTCATCATCTGTCATCCCTCTCTACCAAAAAGATTCAAAATCAACACAAACATAAACTAAGCTAGCAGTTTATTTAATATTTATAAAAAGAAGATACTGCATCTGCATTTGACTTTGATATTTTAAAAAGATTCCTATTTTGAATTAAGAGATTTTCAATAACCTCTTTTTAAGAAGAGGTTAACCTATCAGGTAAAATCCCAACCTCACCTCTTCATCTACTTTCATCTCAAAGAGTAAGTGTATGTACGTACTTATTTTTTTTTAAGTTTACTTCTTTTAAATGCAATAGCAAGCAGAGGAAAGGCAGAGAGAGAGAGAGAGAGAGAGAGAGAGAGAGAGAGAGAGAGAATCCCAAGCAGGCTCTTTGCTGTCAGCACGGAGCCCCAGGTGGGACTTGAACCTACAAACCGTGAGATCATGACCTAGCCGAAACCAAGAGTCGGATGCTCAACCAACTGAGCCACCCAGGAGCCCCATAAGTGTATGCATTTAAATTTGGAGGCAGTGCGAGCCCTCAGGTAACTACTGACTTTCCGCATCCTGGCACTATTCTCCCCTCCCCCAGCACAAATATCAAAACAACCAAAACACAATAGGCTATAGTAAATCCAAGCATTATCTTCAAACATGCTGCAAGAAACTGGAATCAGTATAAACACTCACATAATAACGATACCAAGAAGACACTCCAAAGTCAACAATCACAATCACCAGAATAACGCCTGATGTAGTAGAATGGTTAAGAGTGGGACCTCTGGAGCCAAACCAACTAAACGTGAATCCTGCCTCCACCACTTACTAGCCTTGAGACTTTGGGCGAGTTACTTAACTTTTTTGTGTCTAAGTTTTCTCACCTGTAAATGAAATAATAGTATCCCCTTCTTTGGCTTATTGAAATGATGAGGAGAATTAATACATGTAAATAAAAATTAATACATGAAAATGGTGTCTGCCACATGGCAAGCAATGATACGTGTTGAGGACTATGGTATATACAATCGGTACAACTAATATCCTCAAAAGGATAACAAAGAATATCATATTCATGAAACATGAACAAGGCAATTAAGAAAAACCTACTTACAGAACCTGGAAATCAAACAGACTGATAGAAATAAAATTCTCAATAGATGGGGTGAACAGCACCTGAAGGCAAATCACTGAGTTAGAAAGAAGACTTGAGTCAAGGAAATCTCCTAGAATGGATGGTGAAGGACAAAGGGACTAAAACGATTACGAAATCTGTTAAGTAATTATAAAGATGGATCAGTATAACTGACTATAGACAGCAAGATGGAGTCACTCATGTCAAGCAGGGGCCTGTGTCAAACGGTGACGCAAGCAGGTAAGGTACTGACTGCAGCTACCAGATATCTCCGAGACCAGTGACAGCTGACGACACCCAGAACTGATAACAAGGAGAAGCAGAGGAGGTCTGCAGGGCCCAAGACTGATTAAATCCCTTTAAGGGAGGGTTTTTGCAGCAAGTGTCACTCTTCAGACACGACTCCTCCAGGTCCGACAGATCAGAAGTAGCTGCTGCTGAAGGCTCCGCCCGACTGATCTGCGAAGAGGACCGAGACCCCTCACTGCTCAGACATAGTAAGCAGTAAGTGCCGGGAGCTGACCCAGACTAGGCCCAGGCCTTATCTCAACAACGTGCCCACTGACTGACTTCATGTTCGGTTCGTTAACTTCCTACCCTCTGTGTTATCTTGTTTGTTGTGTGACTTGTCTTAGGTTTTGCTTTGTGTGCTGTATACGCCAAGTTAGTCACATGGTGAAATGTCACTGAGTTTGGAATCCTGAAACTGCTTTACACTTATGTCACTCCTGCTCTATGACTGAGTAAAGCTGACATTGTGGAAAGACACAACTCATGTGTGCGCCTTCACAGTGTGCTCATGACCCTGACCTACGCAAAGTAACGTTTCTTACATTCATGAGCTCTAGGCTAATCATGTGAAAATGTTAAATTTCAATAACCTTGAAGTTATTAAAGTTATTAAAACATCTTAAAGAAGAAAAGCCATTGGTTGCTTGTTTCCTTCCTGACATGAAACACCTGGTTTGGCGGTCTGGAAAAAATGAAATATTCTTAATGTTCATTCTTCATATACCTTTGAGTTTAATTCTTCATCAACCTTTCATCTAAACAGTAACTTCAAAGCTATAGTCAGGTTTTTGTCAACAGACGCAACGATGGACAGATCTGTGATCCTCACCCCTCCAATCTGGCGTTAAGTAGGCCCAACTGAAAGAGGCCATCGGGATAAATCTGTCAAGGTCTGCCCTGCCTAACAATGCGAAGTACTAACTCTACTGTAAAAGATTCCTGGCAAATTATGGGTGCTTAGTAAAATATTTTGCTTCCTCTTCTAATATTGAGACCTTACTGGCTCTGAGAATTAATGTTTGTCCTTTGGGGAAAAGACAGAAAGAAAAAGAATAAAAACGGGATGCCTGCAACTCACACTGGTACGGTAATCACAGAAGTCCCTTCTTCTCACTCCCATCCCCCACTCTTCTGCAGGGTTGCGAATGGAAGGATGTGGGAAGGCAGTGCTTTCTGTACTGAAGCCAAAGAGAAAGGGCTGGTCTCTGAGATGAAACCAACTCGTAAGGGTGGGGGAATGAGGTTTCCTGAA
Source organism: Prionailurus viverrinus (assembly GCF_022837055.1). Lineage (NCBI taxonomy): Eukaryota > Metazoa > Chordata > Mammalia > Carnivora > Felidae > Prionailurus > Prionailurus viverrinus. The sequence continues at coordinate 42,134,633 of NC_062574.1, forward strand.
AGAAAGGTGGAGATCCATCCCACGGAGGTAACATGAAAGTGATGCTTCTGACAGAAGTGCATAGCTGAAAACAAGGCTGCAAAGTTAGAAATGAGGTGTGGCCAGCAAGGGGACATCTGTGAAGTCTTTAACTTCTCAGGTGCCTTTTCCTGAACCATAAGAAAACCCATATTTAGCACAGAGCTCCAAATGTCCTCTTCCTACGCTATAATTCTTTTTAATTATCCCAGACTTTATAGCCTTATAAAGGCATTCAAAAGAATAAAGGGAAAAGGCAAGAAAGGATGCTTAGCCAGCCCCACATTTGATATTGTAAGTGGGATATTTACACAATCACACAGACAATACCCAGGATATTTAAGAATCACACAGACAATACCCAGATATTTAAGAATCACACAGACAATACCCAGGAGCACACTTAATAGTGACACAGTTCATGAAAGTCATGGCAGAGTTGGAAATGGTGGAGAGGACCATACGTCACAAGCAGCTTTTTTTTTTCTAATTTTTTTTTTTTAATACTTAACCTATTTTTGAGAGAGAGAGAGACAGAGACAAGCTTGAGCGGGGGAGGGACACAGAGAGAGGGAGACACAGAATCCATAGCAGGCTCCAGGCTCTGAACAGTCAGCACCGAGCCCAATGCGGGGCTCGAACTCACAAACTGTGAGATCATGACCCGAGTCGAAGTCAGACGCTTAACCCACTGAGCCACCCAGGCGCCCTTCAGCTTTTTGAATAGACAACACATAGGACTTTCTCTTTTGCAGCATATACCAGAAAATGATCTTTGAAAGCACAAGCTAATAACTGAAATACAATAAAACTCCTAATGGTGTATTTTTAACAAAACATATTTCTTGGAAAACATAAAACTTGATATAGTTCCTTGGGGCACCTGGGTGGCTCAGTCGGTTAAGCATCTGACTCCAGCTCAGGTCATGATCTCACAGTCTTGGGTTCGAGCCCACGTCTGGCTCTGTGCTGACAGCTCTGAGCCTGGAGCCTGCTTCGGATTCTGTGTCTCCCTCTCTCTCTGCCCCTCCCCTGCTCATGCTCTGTCTCTCTCTCAAAAATAAATAAACATTAAAAAACAAACAAACTTGATATAGTTCCAGCTCAAAGCCTTACCAGTAGAGTATCTAAAACTGTCCAAAAAAGCCAATTCTTAACTGCTAAAAACAATAACAAAGACATAGAAATAAGGGTACAAACTTCTGCTGAAGCATTTTAATATTACTTTTCATTGTTCTGCAGCATAACTGGGGAGTACACTGTTTGTTGTAGAGCTTTTAAATAATAATTAGATATGTTTTAAACACCTAATATCACAAAATGTTTAATCAAGTACTGAACTTTCCTGGATAAAAACAATTCATCCTAAATCTGTAACTTGCAGGAAAATTCAAAGCCCACTAAAGCCCATCTTCCTTTTCTAAAGTATTAACTTAAAATAGAGACTAAAAGTTACATAATCCCATATTCAATGTCAAATATTTATTTATTAATTTATTAAACAAATATTGATTATACCTGCTATGAAACATATGTTACCTTTCTCAAAGCAATAAAAAATGCACAGGAGTCTTACAAATAATTGTTACAGAGAAATAATTTGGAGTATATTACTTTTATTTCTGAGAGAAATGAATTCAAATTATATCCTATAAAATAAAGAAACTGAATCATCTTGGTAAGAGATGTGGTCAGTCACCTTTTTATCAAGCTTCAAAGATATTTGGAAAGGCTCTTTGCTGAAAATGTTCCCTATCTCCAACAGATAACTGTTAGAGATTATTCCTACCTCACCCAAGCAGTGCTGATTATCACTCCTTTCTTCCACATCCATAACCAATAAATTAACTGCATTTACTACACTGTGCCATCATCACGATTTGTTTACAAGTCTTAATCTTGAACTTGACCCTGAGATCCTTGACAAAAAAGACTGCCTTATTTTTCTTTGTTTCTCTACCACCAAGAGTGATATTATAACCAATATCTTCTTACTGCAAATTTCTTTATCAGGGGTTGCTAAGAGTCCTTACAGATCCAAGGTCTGCAAAGTACAATGCAGGAGGTAGGGGCTGAATCCAGCCCACAGCCTGTTTTGTACAGCCCATGAGTTAAGGGTGTTTTTCACATTATTAAATGGTTAGGGGGACACAAGGAGGGGGGGGGGAATCGAAGAATAATATCTGTGACATGTAAAGTTACATGAAATTCAAATTTCATGTCTATAAATAAGGTGTTATGGAACACAGCCAAAGTCATTCGTTTCTGTATTGTCAATGACCCCTTTTGTACTACAACGGCAGAGTTCACTGATACAGAGACCATATGGTCCACAAAACCTAAAATATTCACTACCCGGCTCTTTACAGAAAGTGTGCTGACGCCTGTTATTGATTAAAGGAGGAAAAAAAAAAAAAAGAAAAGTGGTACATTCACTTAACATTTACTAAGAAATTTATGCATCAAATAAAATGGAAAAAAAAAAATAGACACTGTCAATGACTTTGCAGATAGGTAAAATTTACTATAATGTCCTAAGTCCAATCGGGGAAAGAGTGGAATGGACATTTCAGGCAAAGAAAAAGAATGGAAAAGCTAGAATCCCAAAAGGGTATGACTTGTGTAAGAAACAGGGATTCCTGTGACATGGGGGCATGGGCAAAGTGAACCGGGGCAAAGACGCAGGTGTCTGCTCTTGGTGATGGAGATGGGTCGTGAACTACCTTGTAAGCAAAATTACACACCTTTATCTTGTGCACCCGTACACAGGACCCTACATTTCCTCTTGTTTTTCATACCTAAGAATAATTGTTTAATTGCCTGGCAATCATGTATTTCACTAGCTCCTTCGTTCTCCCAATCCCCAAACCTCCACTCACTTCTACCAACAGCCACACCCTCAGATTAAAACCTTGGCTCCTACTTCACTGAAAAAACTGAACGGCAATCGGAACAAATTTCCAAAACGCCCCACTATCTCTCCTATTCCTTCTACCTACAGCTATGCCTAAGGTAACGTTAAATATTTCAACAATGGGCCATTTCGGCCTAAACTGGTGGACTCTTGTTTTCTTTAAAAATCTGAACTGTAAGAACTCAAACAGAATCTGGTATTTAGGGTTTATTTTTTTGGAAAGAGAGGTTAAGAGCATATTTGGCAGATGAAGTGAAAGAAACTCCTGCCAAATTACATCACTGGTTTCTCAACTAATAAAAGCACTGTAAAATTTAACTTAACAGGGGACAAGCCATAAATACTCTCTTCGCATGTTTTAAAACTGACCGAAGGGAGGGTAATAATAAAACAAAATACCGTCCACGTGATTTAGCCTAAATCTGATGACACTATTTTTTCGCTGAAAACAACGGAATGGTCCCCACAGAACGCATTACCCCATCCCTCCTCTTACGCGTAACAGGTTCCTAAAAGCTTGAGCTTACAACTATTCTAACCCAGTTAATTCACATGCTGGTAAAGATTACGAATTCGTAGAATATTACAAAATTATTTTATATGATCATCCTCTCAATTGACTCAAGGGCAGAGTTTATAAATCGTATTCATCTTGGTACTCTTCCCACGTAGTATCTGGAATACGAAAGACACTCCAATGATCACGTAAAATGTTAATAAATGTGCTTTTACCCCGACCGTAAGACTTCCTTACATCCAACCCCGTCTAAAGGGAAACAACACGGGAACAGCACATACTGATGCCTTAACAGTTTGCCTTGTTAGGTAGTCTGATTTTAACCCAAATACCCCAAGAGCCTTAAGTGTCCTCCCTAATAGTGTTTTCTTGTATGGAGTCTTCCCTGAAGATAACCCATCACATCGCTCTCTTGGGCGGGCACAAAATCTGGTGGATAAAGCCCCAGGATTTAGAGTCAGGCATCCGCGGGTTGAAATCTCACGTCCACCTTTTTGCTAGTCGAGACCTTAATAAGGCACTTAACGTCTCTGCGCCCCATTTTCCGCCTGTGCCCCACCTCCTAGGGGTGCCGCCAGGATGAAACGAGATGACAAGGAGCCCGGCTCCCAGCGGGGAGTCCCGCGTATCTTTTCCTCCCCCTCTGTTCCGACAGCACGTCCCCGACAGAAAGCACAGGACCGTCCACATTCTTTCAGGCTCATCTGTCTAAAAACGTGTGCTCGGGAAGCCTCGGGAGCACGGCAGACACCCCCCCCCCCCCGCCCCCTTCCAGCCACCAGCGACTCAAGCCGAGGCACCGAAGCCTCCCGCCTAACCAGCCTTCTGGGACGCGGGGCGATTTGGGCGCCGGAGCCCTTCCTCGAGTCTCGGGGATCGCGTCCTGAGCCCGGCGCCTTCTCCTCTCGCCCAAACTCCGGGGGACACGCGCGGTCAGGAGCGGCGCCGAGCGCCCGGGCGCGGGGAAGGGGAACGAACCCGCACTGCATTTTCCCTCCCTCGCCGCCCGGGCGAGAGACACCCCCGCGGGGACACAGCGGCCCCCACGCGTCCCGCCGCAAGCCGCGCTTCCTCCCCGCGGGGAGCTCCCGCGGTCCCCCTCGGCGCGCCGGCTCGGCCGCCGCCTCCCGCCCCCCGGCCCCTGCGCGCCGCCCCTCTCCCTCGCCGGCCTCCCCTCGGCCAGTCACTCCCGCGGCGGCGGCGACATCCACCAACCCCCCGCCCCCAACACCCACGGCGGGCCTCAGGCCCCCCTCACCTCAGGGCCGAGCCGCAGCGCGGCCAGGCCGGGACGCGCTCCGCCTGTGGAGACCGCGCGGGTGACGGAGCTTGCAAACGGGAGTGTGTGCGGGAGGGCGCGGCCCCGCGCGCGCGCGCGCGCCCTCCCGTGCGCTCCAGAGCCGCAGGGCGGGCCACGCGCCTGCGAAGGGAGCGCGCGGCGCCGGAAGCCAGGCTCCGCCTCCTGCCTAAGACCCCCCCCCCCCCCCTGGGGGCGGGGCTCCCGGAGGATGGGGATCTGCAGGCGCGCGCGTTCCCGTCGTTCGGCTCGGCGCGCCTCGGCGCAGGCTGGGGTCCATCGCGCCCGCGAGGCCGGCGCACCTGGGGGCGGGGCTCCGGGGGTGGGCGGGGCGAGTGGGGCGCGAGCTCGCGCGCGTACAGGCGCGCGCCCCCAGCCGCAGAGCCTAGATCACTCAGCAGCCGAGGCCGGGTCGCCTGGGTTTTGCACGTTCCTGGGAGAACTCCCCAGGCTCTCCCCGGAGGCACCGGCAAAACAAGGAGCCTGAAGTCAGGGACTCGGGTTTGAGTCCAAACTCTGACACCTAGTAGCGTGTGCCCTTGACCTGCGGCCCTCCCATCAGTTTCCCCGGTGGCGTCTAGTTTTAAGAACCCTTTCTAGTGTGTTTCCCTGCTTTTGAGTGGTTCTCTCCCAGGACTGCATTTCCATTCACTTTGCAGCTCCCACTCTTCCCCGCCGCAGTGTCTGGGTTGCAGTGTCCTCAATTCTCCTAACTGCTGCCTCGTTCCTCTATCGGACACCGACCTGAGACATCTGGACACTGAGGATGCCTTTAGATTCTTGCCCTTAGGAGAGTCTGGGAATGTGGCAGATCCTGAATTTTCCAAACAGCCCGACACGTGGGCATCTGTGGGGGAGACTGTAAAACGCACTTATTTTTGCTAAAGGTACAAACCGATGTTTTGAGTTTTACTGCCCGAAGTGACCTAAATGGTAGTCAAAAGTTACTGTAAAGGAAAGAAAAGCTCACAACTCCAGCGTTACGTATTTTCCTCTACAGATTTCTGTATGGTCACGTTTCTTACACAGTTCCTTACTCTGGGGAATTTAACTATATAAAGGCTTTTTAAAAATTCTGTTGATCCTGTGTACGTCGCATATTTTTACATATCTTTGTTTTTCTGTTTCTCAAAGTTAAACCAAATCTCTCCTACAGTCACTGCTAAGTTCTACCAAAAAAAAAAAAAATCAAGGAATCAGGCTTTATTTATCCTACTGAATATGGATTAAATGAGAAATTCAAAGAGTTTTAGCAGAACCTATGATGATTAAAAATCTGGCAGTGGGATTGGGGCAAGGGGAATATAGAATGTTCTAGAAACTATGCAAGAAAACTGAAGAAGGCAGGTAATGAAAACTATTCAACCATGTATTTTTTCTCCTTTGAAATATCTAAGACATTTTAATTACAAATTCACAAGAATGAATTCCTAGTGGCCCAGGATTTGTGGACAAGTATGTAAATGAAGACCAAAGATAAACTTGGTAAAAATGTGTTGTTGAAATGTATATTCATCTCAACTCTGCAATTGTACTTCTCACTAATACCCTCAACGTGCTCTAACTTCAGAAGTCTCATTTTTCTACCATTATTCTAGGGATTTATTTCCTGAGTTTGTAATTCTTACAAGGTTCTCTGTCATTCATTCTGTCTGCTAAGGTTTCTACTGTTATTTCAAGACCAGAACCCAGTTCTCTGAAACTCTTCTCACCCCATACAAAATGATCTCACTTTCCTCTCAACTGCACACATGCTTCCATCTTGTTCATATCATGTTACTTATGTACTGTCTTTTAATGAAATTCTAAGTAGTCTGGGATTAAGAGTTTTTTCTTGTAGGGGCGCCTGGATGGCTTAGTTGGTTAAGGTTAAGCATCTGACACTTGATTTCAGCTCCGGCCATGATCTCATAGTTCAGTTCCTGGGATCGGGCTTTTCTCTGACATTGTGGACCCTGCTTGGGATTCTCTCTCTCCCTTTCTCTCTCTGCCCCTCCCTCGCTCACACTCTCTCTCCCTCTCTCAAAATAAATAAACTTTATGTTAAAAAAAAGTTCCTTAAAAAAAAAGTTTTTTCTTCCTTCTTTTTTTGTTAATGTTTATTTATTTTTGAGAGAAAGTGTGAGTGGGGGAGGGGCAGAGAGAGCGAGGGAGACACAGAATCTGAAGCAAGCTCCAGGCTCTGGACCATCAGCACAGAGCTTGACACGGGGCTTGAACCCAGGAACTGTGAGATATGTCCCGAGCCAAAGTCTGACGCTTAACGGACTGACCCACCCAGGCGCCCCAAAGAATGTTTTCTTGTATCCATCTGAATTTCCAGATCTTACGCATCATTGTATGCAGTATCTGTTACCGATAACAGTACTGATGAAAAAGCACATGTAGAGAGTATGCAAACATTATTGTCATTATCCCCACAAAATCTCACCACTTGCTCAACAACGTCTACCTAACAAAAGAGAGAAGATACTAAATTTTTCTTATAGAATGGAGCACAAAATTAAGATGATAGTATGGTTTGGGGAATAATAGGGAGAGAACACTAAGACCATTAGAGAAAAAGACGGCTACAAAGAAACAAATTGGCCACAACATATTTTATTGTCTCTTTTAGCCAGCTGTTTATAAGTTTTTGTGTACCTTGTAAACAATTTAGCCACATAATCTCAATCTAAATTTCCGTAGCTACTAAATAAGCAGCTGCAGGAGAGATGTTCCTTTCCAAGCTTCTGTATCTAGGAAATAGCAAACAAGCCATATTGCTTGGTTGTCATAGTGGCAACTCAAATCCCCATATCTCATTAACAGATTTCTAAACAAATAAATCACATGGGAATACGTAGATCATAGAAGTCAGAGACTGAGATTTAACAAGTTGCCTAGCTGAACAAAATAAATGATGAACCAGAATTTTGACAGTATTTAGCCTAGAGAGAGAGAATGAGGCTCGCCACCCTTTTCCCGATGTCCCATCAGAACATTTTGCATGATGATCAGTATAGTGAAAATTACATATACTATTTGTAAATTATTACTATTAAGGACTCTTTATAATTTCCTGTTTTTAAACATTCACCATTTCTACAAGCTAAAAAGAAAAAGTGCCAACAGAAGGGATGTGGTTTCTAAGTTCAGAGTTTAAGTTAGGTATAATTTAGAAGAGTTTCAAATTAGAATCTTTTTCTAGAATAAGGCAAGACAAATAAAGAAGCAGCGTTGAGTGACAAAATAGAAAGCGAATCTTGCCTCTTTAGCAATAGAATTCCAAAACACCATCTCAAATGTGGCTGAGGTTGCTATTACATAGCTTAGGGAAATGATGAATTAATCATGGGTGGAAGGTTGGAGAAGAGAATGACTTCTAAAGGTAGTTTTAGTTTGTATGGCTTTTATTACTACCACTACTGTTATTATGACTGTTGTTTTTATTGCTCTACAAAGAATTTCAGGTATTGTACTTCCTTTGAGTTTCTCCAAATAGGAAAATTAGGGGGTGCCTGGGTGGCTCAGTCAGTTGGGCATCCGACTTTGGCTCAGGTCATGATCTCCCGGTTCGTGGGTTCAAGCCCTGCATCGGGCTCTGTGCTGACCGCTCAGAGCCTGAGGCCTGCTTTGGATTCTGTGTCTCCCTCTCTCTCTGCCCCTCCCCTGCTCATGCTCTGTCTCTCCGTGTCTCAAAAATAAAATAAAACATTAAAAAAATAAAAAAAAAAACCAAACAGGAAAATTAGTCAAGGAGATTAGTATTTGACGAATACCTAGCCAAATTTGATATTTAAAACAAAATCCACCAACCCACAAGTGTATATGGAGTGCCTAATGTTCTTGCTTAGCAAGAACCCCAACTTTGCAGGTGAGCAAAAAAATGTAAAGAAATCAACAATTATTCTGAGAGACAACAAAATAAATAAAGAGCATCCAAGGGAAGGTAATACTTGCCTCATTGTTCTGTGATGTGGCTGGTCCTAACTATAAAGTGCTATACAGAAAACTGATGGCTGAAGTTACCAGGTACCTTCAAGAGAGAAACGTGGGAAGATGAGTTTCACCAGCATGGAGAATATGATAGAGGGGACAGAGAAATAAGCCTGCATAGATTTTTATAAACACAAAATTATCAACTGACCTACGAGAACAGTGTAAAAGCTAAAAAGGAGATTAGACTCGGTCTGTGTGTTCTTTCCTTCTTCAGTAAGGAACACGGACTTTAAGGTGGTAAAGGCGAAACCAAGTAGAGAAAGAACTGAAACTCGAGAGAGGGAAGGAAATAGTAACCAAGCACCTATCTTTTTCAAATAAGTTCGTGTTTCCAGGCACAAATTCCATCCCACAGCTGTTTACGGGTAATCTAAGACCCGTTACTGGTAAGGGCAGAGAAACTGTAAAGAATGAAAAAGGCAATAGCTCACCTGCTTTTGAAAAATGGCTTAAAGATAGACACTAAAAGATTTAGAACAGAAAAGTAAAATTCAGAGTTCATAGTTAAATATATTTTGTGAACATTTAGAAGAGGGTTTGCTGGCCGTTGAGAACCAGACTAACCAAACTAAAGATAAGTCCTACTACGCTTTTTTTTTTGATCTTTGAGTTAAGATGATGATTGTATATTCATGATACAAATTAATTTCCGGACAGCGTTTAATCCAGTCTTTCATGATATTTGTGGGTGAGACTCCAAAATAATGGCTTGATATAATTAGGTAAACTCGGAGTCAGTTGGATGATTGTAGCCAAAGTTCTGTCCCGAAGACAGAACCAGGAAACAAAATTTTATTAACAACTTGGAACTCTGAACTAAAATATAAAGATAAAATTTAACAGAAATATATGAAAGTCCCTCCAGTGGTTTAAATTGAAAAATAAAGGCACAAAGGAAGAACAAAATACAATTCTGGTTTAGCCATGTGAGAACCATCAAGAGGTTTTAATGTCTGCCCAAATCACTGCAAGTTAATAATATATGTCTGATAGCCTGCAGCATGCTACTGACATTTCCAGCTGAAAGCACTATGCCCACAAATACCTGCCCCTTCCTTTCATCCTTGGGGGGATCCCTTTCTGGTATTCCCCTCGGAATTCACTGTCCCTCTGGAATAGGCAGAACACGGCCTCCTGTCCACCCAAAGATGCCCGCATACTAATCCCTGGAAGCTGGGAATGTGTTACTTTACACGGAAAAAAGAAGATCAGGTTTGCTAATCAGCTGACCTTAAAATAGGGAGATCATCCTGGATCATCCAGGTGGACCCCGTGTAATCACAAGGCCCTTTAAAAGTAGAAGAGGGAAAAGCAGGAGAGGTCAGAGTGATGCCAAGTGAGGATTCAACCCACTGTGGCTGGCTTTGAGGCTGGAGGAAAGAATGCCAGGTGGCCTCTAGAAGCTAGAAAAGACAAGGAAGCAGACTCTCCCTGAGAAGCTCCAGAAAGAAATGCAGGCCTGCCCACAGCTTGATTTGTATCCAGAGCGAACTGTGTGTTCTAGCCTACAGAACTTTCAGATGATACACTTACGCCGCTTTAAGTCACTAAGGTTGTGGTTATCTGTGAGAGCGGCAATAGAAATGTAATACGCCTCTTACAACTTAGTTTCATTCGCTGCAGTGTAGCCCTTTTATTATTTAGCATCCAAGTGTCCTTTATGGTCTTCTGTCCCTCTATGTAAGTAGCAACATTACGCCATAGAAAGGACAATGAGTAGTCACTAGTTTTCCAGCTTGTGAGATAGGATAAAAAATGTTCACCATGTGTGAGGTGTACCTGGGTGGCTCAGTTGACTGAGCATCCGACTCTTGATTTCAGCTCAGGTCATGATCCCACGGTCGCGAGATCGAGCCCTGCATCGAGCTTGGAGCCTGCCTGAGATTCTCTCTCTCTTCCTCTGCTCCTCTTCCCTGCTCTCTTGCTCTCTCTCTCTCTCTCTAAAATAAAATAAAATTAAAAAAAATGTTTTTAAAGTATTTACCATCTTTGCGTCTCTGGGTTGCTTCAAGGAACTTTCGAGATGCGGTGTGTGAAATAATAAAATCAACTATCAATCACATAATATGTGCTATGAGCTGCTGTATGCGCCTTATGTGTCACCTTTTATTTAATCTCATCAATGACAATGCAAGCTGTGGACTACTATTTTTCCCCCACCAAAGCAGAGAGAAGTTAAATATTTTGAAAGTTATAAAGCACCAGAGATTACAAATAAACGGACATCAGGTAGGGAATCGACATATGATGAAGAAAAAAACGCTTTCTTTCTACTAGTAATGTTCCTAAAAATATGTTCTTTTTTTTTTCATTTAAGCTGTACCTATATTAACTCTCAATATTTGTTCCATATACATTCTCTCCACAGTTACTCTCTTCATTACTCTGCCCATTCATTCTGTAAATTATATTTGTTGGAATGCCTATTATATGTCAGGTACTTCCCTAAGTATCAGGGAGAAAATAGAAAATGAGACAGGCATGGAACCAGCTGCTAAGGAGTTAAAAATATTTTTTTATGTTTATTTATTCTTGAGAGGGAGAGAGAGAGACAGAGCATGAGCAGGGGAGGGGCAGAGAAAGAGAGGGAGACACAGAATCCCAAGCAGGCTTCAGGCTCTGCTGTCAGCACAGAGCCCGACACGGGGCTGGAACACACAAACCATGAGATCATGACCTGAGCCGAAGTCAGACACTTAACCACCTGAGGCACCCAGACACCCCTGCTAAGGAGCCTAAATTGTAAGAAGGGCTATAGATAAAAGCAGGAGAAACAGTACCATATGGTCAGTAGCATCATGGGCACAGCGATCAGTAGGAGGAGGTAAGTGATTCATCTCATACAGACCTGAGAGGTGAAGGAACATTGTCCACAGAAATTCACATTAGGGTCTGAAGGCTGAGTAGGGGTTAGGCAAAGGAGAAGGACAATACTCCTGTAGAATACTGTGTCCTACAGTATTTCGGCCTCTTCCTCTTCCTCATTTCTTATTCCCAACTCTCTGTTCACACTCAATGGATCCTGCTTTATGGTTCATTCCAAAATACAATTTGATGTTAAGTCTCTGATGTGAAATTTTCAAATGTTTCATACTGAATAAGCCCTTTGTCTATAATCCATTTGTATCCGATCCCACATCTCTTAGTCCAATGATCAAGCAATACTGTTTTAGACCACTTTGTTTCCTTTTCCAGTCAGAACTTGGACCACTTTTATTAGCTACCCATAACATAAAGTAACAAGTGAAAAATAAACAAGTGTTTCTATAGGGAGGAATTGTGATTACCTGTGATTACCTGCTGCGGCCACTAGATGACGCACGTATGCCTGAGAGACAAACATGCTGATTCAGTGTCTCTCCCATCCTGGGGACTAGAAACCAACCGGTCAGAAGGCTGGGACAGGGGGAAGAAGAAACTGCCCAGACTAAATTTTAAGCTATCCTGGTTCTTAAATGTATCCTTAAAAATAAACCCGACATCTTCTTTTCCTTTCGGATAAATGGGACGGTAAGAGATTTAAAATTTAATTACCTGCACCTACCTGCTTATCTTGTATCACCCCATCCCCAGCCATGCTTTATTTCCACTTCTTTTTATTTTTGCTTTCTAATAATACTGCATTCCAGCATCCTAAGCGGCCAAACTGGACTACTTGTTGTTGCCTATACATTCCCGCCACTGTCCCATCTCCTAACCTAAGCTTATGATTTTCCCTCAATTTGGAAGAGTCACTCTCTCCCTTCAAATACTTCCTCCCCCATTATTACCTTTAGGAATCCCACTCCTTCTTCAAGACACGTTTCAATTTTCACCTCTTCTGTGATTTTGTTTTCTGTTACTACCACGAGAAAATGCCTTTTCTGATTCTCTTTTCATTCTCTTCACAAGCTCAGTAGTTTATTTGGTAATAAATGTAGTATGCATTATTCTAAAGCTATATGCATCTCTCTAGTACTTGCAGACTTTCTGCCTCATGATTATTTATGAACATTTCTTAATCTCCCTACTATATAGTGTTTGCCTTTTGAGTGTGGAGACTACCTGAGTCATCTTTATATGTCTTAAAGCATTTAGCACAATATTACTTATTGAGTTGATCTGAATGCTAATCCCCCTAAGATTGCTGCCAAAAACTCTAAGAATGAAAAATGAGATGATGATTCGTAGGGAAAGTCTCTTGGATAATTTGGATGAAATTCATTAGCCAGGCCTGGGGAACCAAAGCATTTTTCCACCTAGAAATGACAGTCATGGCGTGAGACCCCTACCTCCCCCAAATGTATAGAAATAATGGATAGGGCATCTGGGTGGCTCAATCATTAAGCATCTGACGTTGGCTCAGGTCATGATCTCACAGTTCATGAGTTCAAGTCCCACATCAGGTGAGCAAGAGCCCTGCTTTGGGTGAGTTGGAGCCCCACTTCTGGTGAGTATCGCTCCTCTCTCTCTCTCTCTCTCTCTCTCTCTCTCTCTCTGCCCCTCCCGGGATTTTATCCCTCTCTATCTGCCTCTTGCTCACTTGTGCCCTTTCTCTCTCTATCTCTCTCTCAAAAAAAAAAAAAAAAAAAAAAAAAAAGAAGAGCTCCTTGGTGGCTCAGTTGGTTAAGCATCCAACTTCAGCTTAGGTCATGACCTTATGGTTTATGAGTTCGGGCCCCACTTCAGACTCTGCTGATAGCTAAGGGGCTGGAGCCTGCTTTGGATTCTGTGTCTCCCTCTCTCTCTGCCCCTCTCCCACTCACACTCCGTCTCTCTCTCTCTCTCTCTCTCTCTCTCTCAAGTAAAGAAACATTGAAAAAAGAAGAAATAATGGATAGAATATAACTATTTGAAACTATAAAGCTGAGTTCAAAATTGAGAGAGTAAAAGCTTCAGATACCAGAAATGACAAAGAAATTCAAAGCCATAGTAGTAAGAGCCAGGAGTTAAGGTTTTGACCTCATGCAGGACCAAGAGGTAAGGTCCTAGAGCCACTTAATGAGGAGCTGGAACTAAAATTGCCGCATAAATTGTGGCCTTAAAGAGGTTTTCTCTTCTTGAAGCCGAAGTTGCCAAGAAGCTATCTACCCTGTAGCCTAGATTGGGTAGAGGTGGAGGGCAAGAGTCCCCACGAAAATTGGAAGTCCCTGGTCTATGGAAATCGAGTTTTACATTAGCATTTGAAAACAGAAGCAAAGGCTTAAAAACAGAAAGTGCCAACCTCCTGGAGAAGCAAATATGAAAATGTGTAGGATATTTGCACAATTCAGGGCACAAAAGAATCCCACAGAATAAACTATCTTCACTGAAGATAAGCTCTCAGTATGCGTGCATGGTGCACAAGAGAAGAATCCACCACAAGGGAGAGTCAGCAGATACCCCAAATTGAAAATAATTCTGTGTCCAAATAACTTCTGTTAATAAAACAACCTTAAAATGGCTACAAAAAAAAATGGTTAAAAACATAAAAGAAAGAATATAAGATAAAAAAGAAGTGAAAGAACAAGATAAGATTAAAAATAGAAATATTTGAAAAAATAAGACTTTAATGATTTATTAGTTCTCTTAACGAATATATACATATATTTAAAAAAATTATTTTAATGTTTTATTAATTTTTGAGAAAGTGTAAGTGGGGGAGGGCAGAGAGAAAGGGACAGAGGATCCGAAACAGGCTCTTTGCCGACAACAGCAAGCCTGATGTGGAACTTGAACTCATGAATTGCGAGATCATGACCTGAGCTGAAGTCAGATGCTCAACCAACTGAGCTACCTAGATGCCCCTTTATATGTGTTTTTATTTTAGAGAGAGAGAGAGAGAGCATAAGCAGGGGAGAGGGGCTGAGGGAGAGAGAGAACCCCAAGCAGGGCATATTAGTCCCTGAGTGGGGTAGACAAAATATGAATTGGCTCTAGATACCTTCATTTGCTGAGTCTTCTCAACTCACTCTCAACTCTGGTCCTCAAACCACAAGCTTAATGCGGAAAGTTGATGTGGAAAAGTGGGAGGTAGGACACGGGAACATTTCATCACACAAGATTCAGGTAATTTGGTCCTTCCCTCTCAATTGAACCCTTTCCAAACTACACTATTAATCTCCTACATGTCTCCCCTTGCCTCTTGCTGGATGCTTTGAACCAATTCAACACGTAGTGGGATTTCGGCATCTTAATTTCGTCTGTCAGCCTTTCTGCTTAGCCCCTTGGTAGTGGACTTGGAGGCTACCATGGCACTGAGGTAATTTCCCGCTGACATACCACTAAAAACGTAGAGACAAACATAAAAGTCATAAGCAAAGAAGGAAGAAAAAAGAGGAAGAAAAAAATCACTCAAGTGAAAGGCAAGAAAGTACTAAAAGAACTTAAGAAGTTACCTTAAAAAAAAACTTGATTACTTTTTCCTTTATTTCAAGAATGGATGGCCAATTTCTTATTCACATGCTTCCCCATGTAGTTTGTTAGTGGGTGTGTGGAATGCTGGGTTAAGAAGGGTTCTGACTGGCTGGCTCAGTCACTAGAGTGTGCAGTGCTTGACTTTGAGGTCTTGAATTCAAGGCCCACATGGGGCATATAGATTACCTTAAAAATTTTTTTTTAGTAAAACATTTTTTAATGTTTTTTATTTATTTTTGAGGGAGACAGAGCACGAGCCAGGGAGGGGCAGAGAGAGAGGGAGACACAGAATTCAAAGCAGGCTCCAGTCTCCAAGCTGTCAGCACAGAGCCCCACACAGGGCTCAAACTTGTGAACCACGAGATCATGACCTGAGCTGAAGTTGGACGCCCAACCAACTGAGCCAGTCAGGTGTCCCCCTCCCCCACAATTGCCTTTCTTGATCCAGGTTTTCTAAGCTTTAAAAATCACCACCAATTCCCAGAACTTTCACCAACTCGATTATATTTTCTTTTAGTGTTTTTTATTCAACTGATGTTCTTACACTTCATGATTTTACCTAAGAGAAAAGTGAATTTGTATACTATTAACTCAAATAAGCATATACGTACAATACCCACTGCATAAAAACCACAAAGTATATATATATATATATATATATGTACATATACATATATGTACATATACACATACATATATGTGTGTGTTTATATAGAGTTACTACATAAAAAGGAAGGTATAATGATATGCCTATAATTGGCAAGAAATTTCAGCCACTATGCAATTGAATTCTACAAATGGCCACTGAGTTCTTACTGTTATATGTGCAAGGCACTCTACGACAAGAGGAAGCAAAATTGAAAAGCATAGTTCCTGTCCTTAAAGAACTTAAATTGCCATGAAGGAGAACTCCGCGTATACAACTGTAAAACAGAGTATGATGTCAGTAGATCCTAAATCTAGCTGAGCATCTAGATTATCTGAGAAATGTTTCAAAAACTGAAATACATCTGACATATAACACTGCATCAGTGTAAGGTATACAGCTGGTTGATTCGATACATTAAACTATTGCAGTAGGAGTTCCATTGTCACGTTAGATAGCACCTATATCTCTTCACATAATTATCATTTGTTTTTTGTGGTGGGAACAATTCAGCTAGTTGGATGTTCATAATATAATATTGTTGCCTTGATGCATGAATCATGATTTAGCTGGACACAGAATTCTTGCGTAATGCCCTTTCCCCTCAACATTTTGTGGACACACGTGTTGTTTTTATTGTCTGAACCACTTGAGAATAAGTAGCACCCTTTCCCCCTAAACATTGTGGTATGTATTATCTAAGAACAAGAATAGTCTCCTACCCACACACAGTTGAGCAACACTGGTTTGAACTGTGTGGGTCCACTTATATGCTATTATTTTTTCGATAAATACAGCGTGGTACTGTGTATGTATTTTCTCTTCCTCATGACTTTCGTAATAATATTTTTTTCTCTTGCTTGTTTTATTATTTATTTATTTCTCTGGCTTATGTCATGTATACAGAATACAGTGTATAATACATACAACATACGAACTATGTGTTTGATTCTTCATGTTATCAGTAAGGCTTTAGGTCAACAGTAGGCCATTATTTAAATTTGGGGGGAGTCCAAAGTTACATGTGGATTTTTGACTGCACAGGGGTTCAGCGCCCCTAATCCTTGTACTGTTCAAGAAGCAACTGTATAATTATTAACTTGCCTACTTTTACTCTTCCTTGTAAGAATATAAGTTCCACTGGGACAAGAATCACTTCTTTGTGGTCCCTGTTATATATCCCCAGGGACTAGAATAGTACCTTCATTTATAGAACGAACGAGGTAGGCAGACTTTTCTAGAAAAAGCTAAAGAAATGTATTTTAGGCTTTGCAGGTTAAGAGACAAAATTGAAGATCATATATATGTGTGTGTGTGTGTGTGTGTGTGTGTGTGTGTGTATACACACACACACATATATGTATCTGTATATATGTGTGCATATCATGTGAATATAAATAAATAAGTATATATGAGAGAAAACAAATTTCTACAATTAAAAAATTTGTTTTTAATTTTTTTTGAGAGAGAGACAGAATGAGTGGGGCAGGGGCAGAGAGAGAGAGAAAGAGAGAAAGAGAAAGAGAAAGAGAAAGAGAGAGAGAGAGAGGAAGAAAGAGAGAGAGAGAGAGAGGGAGAGAAAGAGGGAGAGACTCTTAAGTAGGCTCCATGCTCAGTCCAGCCTGAAGCAGGGCTTGATCTCACGATCTCAAGATCATGACCTGAGCTGAAATCAAGAGTCAGTCGCTCAACCGACTGAGCCACCCAGGTGCCCCGGGAAAAATTTTGTTTAATGGTGAAACACAAAATGAACACACGTCAAAGATTTTATTGAATTCATTATATAGTGGGGGGATCAGTCAGATGTTACAACTGGCTCAACAGGAAATTCATGCAACACACACACGATCAGGAATGCTGAAATCAATTTACTCATGGATGCAAAATTGATCTATGTCCACAGGGCAATGATCGTTGGTATTCCTCCGGACAAAATTCATTTGCATGTCTAGAGACAAGAATCACTTAACATTTCGGCAAACCTCCAGAGTTGCAAAAACAGTTCCAAGACAGCAAGGAGCCTGGACCTTACATTCAAAGCTACATTAGGGAAACAAGACCACCTACCCATTAAAAAAAATCAAGCATGATGAAATCTTAAGAATGTTCTGGTTTCAATATACCAAATTTATACCTTGAGCTGCTTTATAGGGAAGGCTAAAAATTTAGTTTTATCTAGTTTGTTTGTAAAACACTATGCCATTTAACAGTATGGTAATCACAGAAATATTATATCCCAACTCCTCTATCATGAGAATACTGTGAGTAGCCTAGAGGACTTTGTGTGGAACCAGAGGCAAGTGTAAAGTGTCTTTCAAGAGGAAGATCACACACACACACACACACACACACACACACACACACACACACACGATGTACATCACAGTTCCAACACATGCTGACTGTGTGATTTGGGGGAAATAAATTAACATCCCTCAGCTTCAGTTCCTTCATCTGTTAAATGGAAATAATAATTAGTAACTATTTCATAGGGCTGGTATAAGAATTAAATGATGTGAGGGGCGCCGGGGTGGCTCAGTCGGTTAAGCGTCCAACTTCAGGTCAGGTCATGATCTCACCATTTGTGGGTTTGAGCCCCGCATCAGGCTCTGTGCAGACAGCTCAGAGCCTGGAGCCTGTTTCAGATTCTGTGTCTCCCTCTCTCTGCCCCTCCCCCACTCACGCTCTGTCTCTGTCTCTCAAAAAAATAAATAAATAAACATTAAAAAAAAATTTTTTTAAAGAATTAAATGTCATGACAAATGACATGCTTAAATACAGTCTGCCACAGAATAATCACATAATGTGGTTATCATTTTTCTTTAGATCAAGATTTAATACCATCTAATATGTCTGAAATTTGTCTAAGATATCATTTGGGGCAGTCTTGATAAAGCTGTGAGTTGCTATTTTATGGCATGCTAGTATGTTCCAAAAGCAGGCTCCCTTTTCTGCTGAGAATTAAGTGATACACTTAATTCTCTAGATCTTGGCTGACGTGTAATTCTCTAGATCTTGGCTGACGTGTCATAATGTGGAATTGATGTAACTCCCCTGGGCCACCTCATCCATCAGAGGTCATGACATCCATTCACATGTCAACAGAAAGAGGGGGAAACACCACCTGATTTTCTATAGGAATCAAGATGTTCTTTGAATTAGACACAACCCTTTTCTTAAAGTCTCCATTGAAGCTACCTGAATATTATTTTCCAATTGTATTCGATCCTAATACAAGGAGACATCATTTTTTTCTGGAAGATTATTAAAAACCTGGCATTTTCCATACTATGATGTAGAAATTAAATTTGAATCTAATTTCATTTCAAGTAAGTTATACACACTTAATTGAATCTTTTCTGTTCAGTTTAAAGAGCATTAGGCATTTAAGAAATTGGAATTGCTATACCGAACTTCTAAATGGAACAAAACAAGAATCACTTAAATGACTTTTTTTTTTTAGAACCAGAAGAGGCTTTTTTTCTGAAATAGAACATTTTTCTATATGAAGAACTGGCCTTTTTATTCCATACCCTACCTACTCATCACTCTGCTCAAATTATCTTTCCAATTCCTCAACTCAGTGGTTTGTTGGTTTTGTTTTGTTTTGTTTTGTTTTGTTTTTTCTATTTACGGTATATGAAAACCAACATAGATACTACAAAAATAACATTAAGATGCAAACTCAAAGCCCATAAGGAAACCTTTCTGTGTCGATGGCATTTCTGGCTGGGGTTTCCATAAAACAAAAGTCTCTTAAGCTTGACTTTGGAAACACCCTTTATTTGACATTGGATTGCCCTCCCTTGCCCACTTGGTCAGTACAGGTGAATTTCATTTTCTCTGGTCTTTGTTCGATTATCAACTCTGCAGGCCCCTCTTCCATGGAAATCCATTCAACTTCGAGACGCCCCAGTAGGACAGAATTGCCCTTGAAAGGCTAAAATGGGGAAAACAGCTTGAGAATGTCATGAGGCAAGACAAACTGACGTGAAAGATATTTTCATCTCCACTCACTGGGTGCCAACTCAGGACAAAGTTAGGAGAACAGTGCGCTCGCTATGTGCTGTAAAGTAATACTGAATGGAACAGGTGACTTAAGAATGGAGTAAGAATGGAAAAGTGAGTCAGAGTCAGACATAAAGGCATAGCATTGTGAATTTATCCTCAGGATAACTGTCAGTGGTGATCATTGGCAGATTTCTGTGACTATTTAATATGTGCTGTAAATATTTGCATTCTGTGGACAGCACAGTATCATGGGTCTGAAAAGTATATGGGAAAGTGGAATTTAGGCCCTAATTCCATTCTACCTCTTAAGCTGCTGATTTCTGTTGCCAGCGGAAGGAGAAAAAACTATTGTAGGTGAAACATAACAGTTCAGGGTTCCATCCTGGGGAAAAGAGAGTGTTTTGTTAGTAAGCTCTTTATTTCAAAGCATGATAAAAAGTAACTGAAAGAGAGTATATTTTCTGTTTCTATAGCAATCTTTCTGTATTATTCCTTTCTTACAAAAATGGCATTGCTTTGCAAAATAGGCTTTAAAATGAAGAGAGCCTATATGATAAGTCTTTGTCAATTCTATTAATTCATGGCCTTGAAACCGTCTTGGGTTCTTAGTTCTTAGCTTTTCCTTTCCATACATATAAAAAGGAGGGTGATTAAATGATGGAAAATTTTAAATTTTTTCTTATGCGTGTTTGTTTTCTTTGTTTTGGGATTCCTGAGTGGACATTTTTATCTCTGTGAAATATTACTAACCCTGAGAACTTCAAAATATCCATGAGGCAATGCCATGGAAGCTAAATCTATTTGGATGAAATGAAACTTGAAAAGAATGAGCTTTAAAAAATTCTTAAAGAATATCTATCTATCTATCTATCTATCTATCTAAGAGTATAAAGCTTTTGTAAAAAATTTGAATGTATTGCTGAGCGGGTGCCAGGTAATAAGGTGTATATTGGTAACACCTTTCTGGAAAGTAATTTATCAATATGTACCAATAACTTACAAAATGTTTGTATTAGCTCAGGCTGCCATAACAAAGTACCATTGACTGGGTTATGTAAACAAAGGAAGTTTATTTCTTACAGTTCCGGAGGCTGGCAGTCCAAGGGCAAAGGCATCAGCATGGTTGGTTCTGGGGAGAGCTCTCTTCTGGCTTGTAGAGGAATGTCATGTCTCTGTGTGCTCACATGGTAGAGGGGGACAGAGAGAGAGCAGGAGAGAGAAATTTCTCTCACTTCCTTTTCTTATAAAGCCATAGTCCTATGGGATTAGACCCCACTCTTTTTTTAAATGTTTATTTATTTATTTTGGGAGAGAGAGAACATGAATGGGGGAGGTGCAGAGAGAGAGGGAGAGAGAAGGGGAGAGAGAGAGAGAGAGTGAGAGAGAATCCCAAACAGGCTCCACACCACCAGCGTGGAGCCCAAAGCAGGACTCGAACTCAAGAGCCTGTAAGATCATGACATGAGCCGAAGCCAACAGTCAGATGCTTTACCAACTGAACCACAGAGGCGCCCCTAGACCCCTTTCTTATGAACTAATTTAACTTTAATTACCTTGTAAAGGCCTCATCTCCAGATACTGTGACACTGGGGTTAAGAGCTTCAATTTATGAATTTTAGGTCCATAGCAATGTTCAGACCCTTTGATCCAGTCATTCAACTTCCAGAAACCCATCCTTTGTGTGGTATTGAGGTACGGGTGTGGAGTGGGGAGAGGTAACCGGAAAATAGCCCTAAATGAACACTTAAAAATATTCATCGTATTAGTTACCATTTGAGACTAGGAAAACACATACAAGCAAGATGGGCAGAAGATCATCACCTGAATAAAACCATGAAGTAAGTTACAAAAGCAGAATTCCATGTGATTTCCAGATTGGCATCCAGATAAGCCAGAACAGTGCTACAAATCCAAGCCAGGCCCAAGAATGTTTTTATTTAATTTTTCGAAGGAGACGGACAGAACATGAGTGGGGGGAGGGGCAGAGAGGGAGGGGAAACACAGAATCCAAAACAGGCTCCAGGCTCTGAGCGGCCAGCACAGAGCCCGACTCGGGGCTCGGGCTGACAAACCCTGAGATCATGACCTGAGCCAAAGTCGGATGCTTAACCGACTGAGCCACCCAGGGGCCCCGCTAGCTTTTGCACTTTTAAAAACAATTATAAGCAACGCTATTTCAGAAACGAATGAAGTAATGCTTATGCACAGAATAACAATTACATTCTGAAAAAAAAATTGTTTCTCTTAATGTTCTCTTAGGCGATTTCATCTGTTTGCATGGCCTTAACTATCAGCTCAATAATGACAACTCTCGAGGTGCCTGGGTGGCTCAGGCGGTTGAGCATCTGACTTCTGTTTGGGTCATGATCTCACGGTTCGTCAGTTCAAGCCCCCCATAGGGCTCGCGGCTGTCAGCACAGAGCCTGCTGTGGTTCCTCTATCCCCCTCTCTCTCTGCTCTTCCCCTGCTCACACACTCTTTCTCGAAAATGAATAAACATTAAAAAAAAAAAAAAAAGACAACTCACACATCTGTTCCCTGTAAGACCCAGCCCAAATACGGTCATCCCTGCACCCATTTCTGTGGTCTCAGTTACCTGTGACCAACCGTGGTCCAGAAGCAGCAAATCCTCACTTTGGCATACTGTCGGGTCAATAGCAGCCTATGTCACGATGCCCATGTGACTGACCCCATTTCATGTCATCACAACGTTGGCATTTTATCATCTTAAATCATCACAAGAGTGAGTACAGTATAAAAAGACATTTGGAGAGACCACATCACATAACTTTTATTACAGTGTATTGCTATAATTGTTCTATTTTGTTATTAGTTATTATTGTTAATCTCTTAACTGTGTCTAACTTATAAGTTAAATTTTATCTTTTTTTTTTTTTTTTCAACGTTTATTTATTTTGGGGACAGAGAGAGACAGAGCATGAACGGGGGAGGGGCAGAGAGAGAGGGAGACACAGAATCGGAAACAGGCTCCAGGCTCTGAGCCATCAGCCCAGAGCCTGACGCGGGGCTCGAACTCCCGGACCGCGAGATCGTGACCTGGCTGAAGTCGGACGCTTAACCGACTGCGCCACCCAGGCGCCCCTAAGTTAAATTTTATCATCGGTGTGTATGTATAGGAAACAATATAGTATATCTAGGGTTCGGTCCTATCCACCATTTCAGGCACCCGCTGGGGGTCTCGGAACACATCCTCATTGGATAAAGGGGGACTATTGGAAATGCCCTGATACGTCTTCCAAACACTAGTCGTGCACGGCCAGATGCTTGGTGGCCATCTCCCTCTGACTGTTTTGACATCTCAAACTCATCCCGTCCCAAGCAGCAATCGTCGCCTTCTGGGAAATGTGCCTACCACGTTGTGAACCTTATCTCTCCTGGTGGCATTCCCGTCATCAGGGAACCCCAAAGCTACCTTTGTTTCTTGTGTCTTATCCATCATCCGTTTCCAGCTCACATTTCCCAGCCAGCCTTGAACTGATATTAAACTGAGTTACTTCATGGATAACTGTTACACACTTTTGTTTTTAATTTTTTCATTCTACAGAGAGGTTATAGTTTGGGATCATAATAATCTATATATTCTTCTTCTTCTTCTTTTTTCTTTTGCCACTTTAAAAACATGTAAGAGACGTATGTGTGTCTTAGCCTCTTCAGGCTGCTGTAACAAAAATACCATAGGCTGGGGAGGGGGGGCGGTTAAACAACAAACATTTCTGACAAGTTTTGAGTCTGGGATGTCTGAGATCAAGACACTAGCAGATTCAGTGTCTGCTGAGAGCCTGCGTCCTGGTTCATAGAGGGCCATCTTCTCTGTTTCTCACGTGTCAGACAGGGTGATAAAACTCCCTGCCATCTCTTTTAAAAAGGCACGAAGCCCATTCGTGAGGGCTCCGCCTTCAAGATCTAATCACCTCCCAAGGGCCCCACCTTCTAGAATCACCACTTTGGCAGTCAGGATTTCGATATATGAATTGAAGGGGACACGGCTGTTGAGTCCATAACAACGTAGTTGCATTGTTATGTGCATTTGTGGATAGTCTGGTAAAAGCGGCTTGCGTACGACACAGTTCTCAGTTGTCCCCTCCCTGCTTTTCTTTGTGAAATAGAAGGCAGATGCTTTTATTAAAAGTCACAGGGGCGGCTGGGTGGCTCCACAGTTAAGCATCTGACTTTGGCTCAGGTCATGATCTCACGGTGCGTGGGTTCGAGCCCCACGTCGGACTCTGTGCTGACAGCTCAGAGCCTGGAGCCTGCTTCGGATTCTGTGTCTCCCTCTCTCTCTCTGTCCTTCCCCAGCTCGTGCTCTGTCTCTGTCTCTCAAAAGTAAATAAACACTAAAAAAAAAAAAAAAAACTAAGAAAATCAAAGTTACAGCCAGGGGGTGGAGACTATACCAGGAGTAATAGTGACAGACATATACAACTGTGCTTTCATTTTTCAAGAAGAGTAGTTTTGTTCTAAAGCAACAAACTTTAGGTTTTTTGGTCTCTGGGCTACACTATACTTTTAGGACCTCCTGCATGTCCCAAAGAACTTTGTCTATGTGAGCTATAATTATCACTACCTAATTATTAGAAATTGAAAAATGGTATAGGTATTTTATCAGTTTGAAGATAGCAATGATGAACACATTGTGTATTAACATTAATATCATCCTAGTGTTATTACTACATTAGGATAATTTTTACATCACAGAGACCCTGGGAGAACTACCGTCTGAAAATTTTAGTTTGTTCCAGAACACGAAAGAGCATACTGAAGCACAAAACTTTGAGACTGAATTTATTTGCTTTGATTTATAAAATTATTTGTTAATGTTTATTTATTTAAACTTCTTTTTAATGTTTATTTATTTTTGAGAGAGAGAGAGAGAGAGCCAAGAAGGGGCAGAGAGAGGAGACACAGAATCTGAAGCAGGCTCCAGGCTCTGAGCTGTCAGCACAGAGCCTGAGATGCAGGGCTCGAACCCATGAACCATGACCTGAGCTGAAGTCGGATGCCCAACCGACTGAGCCACCTAGGCGCCCCTGCTTTGATTTATAATACCAGAGTCTCAATAAAAGCTATGAAATGTTAAAATTTATAACAAAATTTCCTCAATTCTGATGGTCTTGCTCCCTGGGCTTACTGAGTAGTGGCTTTACCCATAATATTAAAATTCATTGTTTCCCTTATGTGTAATCTGCCTACAGAGTGAAGAGTCTGTGTCATACCAGAATAATTTTCTTTGCTTTATGTTGAATTTATCATATCCATGATTATTCAAGAAAAAGAAAAACAAAGGTTCTCACTTTTTAAAGAACTAAGAGGGTCTTTACAACAATGCTATTTTCTGTGCTTATTAAATATATATATATATATATATATTTTTTTTTTTTTTTAAATAAACAACAGAAATTTATTTCTTACAGTTCTGGAGACTTGGATATGAAGTCCAAGATCAAGGTGCTGGCAGATTCTGCTTGGTGAGGATGTGATTACTGGTTCATAGATGGCCATCTTTTTTTTCTATGCTTATTTTTAAATGGTATATTGTCACTTCGGTTAAATAGTGTCACAGGCACCCATTATCCTATCTTAGTCAAGTACCCACATTTCTTCTAACGACATTTCTAATTGCCTTCCTACAACTGTATATGACATACCAAAACATTTTTAAAAAAAAATTCTTTTACTGAAGCCGTCTTTGAGATTTCCTAGAGGGCTCTTGGAAAGCACAAAGTTTTGTTCTTTTACTTTATAAAAAGAGAGATGTTAGAAATAATTAGGTTAAGCTTGTTTGATGTGTTACAATAGAAAGAGCTGCATAGGAATATTTGTCAAGTGAGAAAGTACACAGAGTCTGGCCTAGGTTAAATATGTATAAGTAAAATGCTACCAATATAAACATTTCAGAAATCAAATGCTATAGAAGAAATCCCCGGATGTTTGTTAATGCCCTTGTGGACCATAATGTTTGACATTCAGGGTGAACACAGACGATCAAAACTCTTATACAATAGTTATCTAATGTTCTCTGATTTAAAAAAAAAAAATCAAAGGCTCCCGGGTGGCTCAGTTGGTTAAGTGTTCAACTCTTGATTTCAGCTCAGGTCACAATCTCACGGTTCATGGGATCAAGCCCGGTATCGGGCTCTACACTGACAACACAGAGCCTGCTTCGGATTCTGTCCCTCTCCCTCTCTTTCTGCCCCTCCCCTGCTCTCATGCACACTTTCTCTCTCTCCCTCTCTTTCTCTCTCTACTCTCAAAATAAAATAAAACATTAAAAAAGTTCAATAACTTCCATTCTAATATTACTGGTTACAGTAATAAATTAGTATGGTGATGGCCCGGCCCAACGTGACTTAGAGGTGGTAACAAAGTCAATTTCTGGAAAAATGTTGGAGGTGGAGCCTATAGATTTGTTCACGGAACTGGATATACGTTAGCGAGAAAAAGAGATGAGTCAAAGCCATCTTCAATGTTGTTGGCTTCATCAAGTGGTGGAACTAAGACGTTTTTAATGAGATGAAGAAGACCGTATAGGATCTCCTGGTTTGGAAGACACTACAAAGAATTTAATATTGGACCTGTTGAATACTAAATGGTTAGTAATAAATAAAATACCATTGATACAAATAAATCAAAATGTATAATATAAATCATATAATAAACATACTTAGATATATAATCATGCATCTTACAAAATAAAACTAGTTTAAATACATAAATGTATGAATAAAATAAAACTGCATAATAATAATATAAATTGTAATAAGCTGTTAATATCATCACTTGCATTACTACTATTTATTATTCAATATTCACATTGCAGGTCTTAAGTAAGAGTCTGGAATCCAGGACCCAGATCCACACATGATACAAATTCAGAACTTACCAAATTCTGATAGCCGGGACCGGATGAGATCACCAAGGGAGAGTGTAAATAGAAAAGAGTAAAGGTCCATCCATGCTTTCACATGGATGTCCCAGAAGTGGGATGGCTGAATCATAGTGTAGTTCTATTTTTACTTTTCTGAGGAACCTTCATACTGTTTTCCGTAGTGGCTTCGCCAACTTCTGTTCCCACCAACACTGAGCAAGTGTTCCTTTGCTCCACATCCTTGCCGACACCTGTTATCTCTGGTCTGTTTACTAATAAAGCTGGAAACCACCCCCACCCCCCCCACCCCCCGCCTTTTTTTAAAGATCCCCAAAGATCCCCAAACCTCAATGCCATGATCTGGAAAGCCTGTTTCACAAAGATGGATGTCCGGCTTGTGAATTCACAAGGAGAGCCTCAGGAATATTCACAACATGAGTCAGGTCACCTGGGCATGACTGATAACTTCTGTCACCCAGCTTTTCCCAACTCCCTTACTATGTCTCAGTATTGATGGATTCCAACACTGTCTAGGATTGTGGGGTTTATTTGTTTGCATTGTGCATTTAATTTACAAATACTTATACTGGATGCCTGTGAGCTCTAGACTCTGTCCTGAACATGTTACGCCTATTAACATATTTAATCTTTGTAACACTTCCAGGAGGCAGTGAGCATCATTATCCCCATTTTACAAAAGAGAAAACTAAGAAACAGGGCAGGTCAGTGGCTCGTCCAAGTTCACACAGCAATTAAAAGGCAAATGTCGATCTGCCAGGAGGCACCTCTTTTTCAATTACTGCAACAGTGATGTAGGAAAGCTTTGGGGCCTCGGAAGGTTGTACGATCCGTACGAACCATACATGTGGAAGCTTCTGTGTTTACTGAATCCCTAACGGAGGACTTAAAAGTAATTTTTCTCTTCTTAGGGTTAAATCCCAGTTTCAGCTTGGTATTCTATATTCTCAAATCCCAGTTTCTAGTTTTAATGATAGTGTAGGGGCCAAGGGCAGGCTGCCCCAAGATGGGCCACTTGGCCATACTTTCAAATTAAAAGTAATCAAAACCCAGCAGGTGCAGGAAAGGCTCTCTGCCTCCCCCTCAACTGCCGAAATCTGCATTGGAAAGGAGAGCCTGTACCCGGAAGAGAGCTGTTAACTGAGACTCCCCTTTACCTAGGAAACTTACCAGCGAAATAGGGCAACCCTAGTTTTCGGACATCTCCTTTCTCCTTCCTGCTATTGGCCTTCCTCTCCTTTGTATCCTCTCCTGAGCTACCCCTCTCCTGAGCTCATAGAAGCTTCACGTTGCCTCATTGTCTTTGGAATTTCCAGCCTGTATGGATTCCCCGCATGCAGGCCTATTACATTGGATTCTCTCTGTTAGTCTGTCTCACGTCAGTCTGATTCTACGTCCAGCTCAGAGGACCACAGGGCAGAGGAAATTCTTCTTCCCAGGCAGTAGTTTTTCTACAGACCCCAAAATTTCAATGTAACATTCAAATTGTAGTATCTAAAATTCAATAAGGTACTGGAAGGAAGGTCAATCAAAACTACAAGTACATGGGGCGCCTGGGTGGTTCAGTCGGTTAAGCGTCCAACTCTTGATTTTGGCTCAGGTCATAATCTCACGGTCCGTGGTTTTGAGCCCCGTGCTGGGCTAAGCATTGACAGGATGGAGCCTGCTTGGTTGGGATTCTCTGTCTCTCTCTCCCCTGCTCGCTCGCTCTCTCTCTCTCAAAATAAATAAATAAACATAAAAAAAGAAAATCTACAAATACGGTGAAAACCTGTCACAGTGGTCCTTCCTATGTTTTTTATGTTTTCAAAAGCAAGGTGTCCCTCAGAAAGCCTATGTCCGAATTTCCAGTACAAGTGAGTTTTTACACCAAGCATGCATTAGCACAGGACAACAATCTCTATCCCAGAGGGAGATTGTAACATTCCTCCTTGTTCACCAGCTGTGGCCCAGCCTTGAGATCATTTAAGCGTTAATCTCTCTCCAGCACTAGTGTTGACTGAGGAGTTGCCACTGTGAACAAAGAAGAAATGCTTTGTCAAAGTCAAAGTGAATTGAAATAGAGCAAGAAACGTAGATCAGACCAGTCCGAAGAACAGAGCCATGTGGACTGTCTGTCCGAGGAACCTTTGCTTATTTCCCAAAACAGGAAGTTATAGTCTCTGTTTACTTTTTGTTATATTGGCAGTGCTAATCTGAATAAGCAGATCAGTGCATTTCCAGAACTTTCCCACTTGCTAAAGTATGTCTAGTGAAGTTGTGCCAATACCTATATTTGCATGTCAGGAGCCTAAGTAGCTAAGAAAAACTCTAGTAAATTGATTTGTTTTTATATACATGAATCAAATCTGAACAGGACTTGATTTTCAATTTAAATATTGTAGTGCTCAGGTTAGCAATCTGTTGGACTAAATGTCAGGCACATCCTTAATTTACTAAATTAGTGTTCAAGGCTGTAATTGAAGTAATTTCTTTGATAATGTATCCTTAAGGCAAGGGAATACTTTGACTTAATTAAAAAGAGAATGTCAGTTGATGAGTATGTCTTTCCAGAGTATATCTCCTTGCAGATATATTGAATCAAAGAAATAATCAGCTCAGTGAAACCTTACGGTTAGAGAACATATTTGCAATTTCTAAATGAATATACCATTTGTGTAATTAGGCAATGTGGGTCCATCACATTTGCTCTGATGGGAGAAAATAGGTTTCTGATACTAACATGGACTCTGATCGTATCCTACCATCTCAGGAATTCTCCTAATTGATGTTTGCTTCAGTTTATTTCTATCATACAAGGGTAATTCATTAAGTGTAATATATTTAAAGGCACTTTTAACATACAAGGTTTTTAATTTTTGTTCTTGTTTATTTTAGTAATACTCTACGAGCGAGTCCTGGTTTCTGTGTTCTTCTCCTGGCCTGCCAATAACCAGCTTTATGACTTTGGCAAATCATTTAACTACAGATGCTTTCACGTATAAAATGTGAAGTTTGATTTTCAATGTTAGATCCAGATCTATTATTCAGTGATTATTTGCTTTATTTAAAGATGATTTTTTGTTTTCCCCAGATTGAAGCTGATCTTTTATTCCTAGTGTTGAGTTTTAAAATCTCAAAGGATTGGAACAATACTGTCGGGAAAACCCTGGAGCTATGAACGACTGTGAAACGGACAAAGAGTACCCAGTGTCCCGTTCAGAACACTCTTCTGGGTTAGCTTTGGGTTTTTGGTTTTTTTTTTAATTAAAAAAATTTTTTAAAAATGTTTATTTATATGTGAGAGACAGACAGAATGTGAGCAGGTGGGGGGAGGGGGGCTGCAGAGAGAGACAGAGACAGAATCTGCAGGCTCCAGGCCCTGAGCTGTTGGCACAGAGCCGGAGGCAGGGCTCGAACTCCCAAGCCCTGAGATCATGACCTGAAGTCGGATGCTTACCTGACTGAGCCACCCAGCAGCCCTGCTATTTCGTAACTTTGTAAGATGTAAAACACTGATAGTAATTCAAAGGATTCTTGTCTAAAGATGTGCGGATTGCATCCACTGAAATGCAATCCACCATCGTCTTTGGATATGAACACGTTTTACATCTATTTGTAAATTCATTTCAGCATTCCTCATTGCTACGTGTGTGTAATTCTTTTGAATTCTCCTTTGAATCAGTTATAACGTTGTATTGGTTTCCTCATTAACTAAGAAGTTAAACAACGTATTGGATGTGTAGTAGGGTCATGATTTAAATCTTTACTTATCGTTTTTAATTGAGATTTTAGCCTTTATTTATCTTTTTTATTTTAACCTTAAAAAACGTACCCTTTAATTTACCTACATAATTAAATCACTGTGAGGATCAAGTCAGACGATGCATGTTAAGTACTTGGCACGGTGCCTGAGATCTAACGATGATGATGATTCCTGTTTACTCTACTGACCAAGCGAGCTTTGGTTCCAGTGAACAAGTGTCCTCCTCAAAGCTACCTGGTAAGAATTCAAGATAACAAAGCCTTTAGCTGAGATGGTTCGAAGATTATTAAAGCTACAGCTACTTGAGCAAAGGACTTACTGTATCAAGAAACTACATCTATTTTGGTTATAGATGTTCAAATAAATCTCACTTGAAATCATGTTTTGATTCGCGTTAAGGACTGACAAAACCTATGAAGGGACTAGCAGAGATTAAGTTACTACCAGAAGAGCGTATGGATACAGGGACTCAAGAAAAGCACCTGAGAAAACATGCAGACTTTGAAGGGAACCAACTGTGCGTCAATGCTCACTCTTCTGCCCTTAATCGAAGTCACCCACTTGCCAAAGATTCATTCAGAATATGGCTTTTGTCACCAAGGGGGGAAGATACAAGAAGGAATAGCAAATCAAAGAATCAAAAGAAGGGAGTCAAAATAAACTTCCTACTGCCCTATTTTAGCTCATTTTACCATCAAAATGAAGGTTGCGATGCTGAGAAGTGAAGGATATTTTATTTAGGTGTGTGTTTCTCTGTTACCCCATGGAACAAAGAAATCTGAAGTGGGCTCAGTTAAAGGTATAATATGAACAGTAAGAAGGCATCCTGATTACAAGCTTCTTATACACTGGAACAGGATTTCTGGGAACAAGAATGGCTTTCATCAAGAAATGTAAAGGAGATTGTTGAGAAGATTAAGCGAGAGGGGGTTGAAGGGGCAGGAGAAACATCCCCAAAGAGTTTCTCTCCCTCAATACCACGATGAGCAGAATATACTACCAACACCATGACAGAACAAATACATAAATTCAACCAATATTTATTAAATACTGCCTAAGTGTGACAAGAAAGAGAGAGAGAGAGAGAGCGTGAGCAGGGGATGGGCAGAGAGAGAGTGAGACACAGAATCTAAAGCAGGCTCCAGGAGCTGTCAGCACAGAGCCCGACGTGGGGCTCCAACTCATGGACCGTGAGATCATGACCTGAGCCGAAGTCGGACACTCAACCGACTGAGCCACCCAGGTGCCCCTTAATGTTTATTTTTTTAGAGAGAGAGACAGAGAGAGAGAGAGAGAGAGAGAGAGAGAGAGAGAGCAAGAGCGCAAGTAGGGAAGGGTCAGAGAGAGAGATGGAGACACAGAATCTGAAGCAG
Source organism: Prionailurus viverrinus (assembly GCF_022837055.1). Taxonomy (NCBI): domain Eukaryota; kingdom Metazoa; phylum Chordata; class Mammalia; order Carnivora; family Felidae; genus Prionailurus; species Prionailurus viverrinus. The sequence continues at coordinate 42,166,414 of NC_062574.1, forward strand.
GCTCCAGGCTCTGAGCTGTCAGCACAGAGCCTGACTTAAGGCTTGAACTCATGAACCATGAGAACACGACCAGAGCCAAAGTCGGACGCTCAACCGATTAAGCCACCCAGGTGCCCCTGTGACAAGTACGTTTCTAGCCAGAGAAATCTCTACCCTGGCATAGCTTACCTTGGCAAGGAGCAGGGAACACAGAGGTAGAGACAATCAGTAGGAAAAGTAAAGAAATAAATGATATGGTACGTTAGAGTCATAGGTGCTATGGAGAAAAGTGTGAATAGTAAAGGGAAGGACCAAGGGCTGTAGTTTTCTAGGCTGGCCAGAGAAGGTCACTTTGAGAGGCTATTTGAACAAAGACTTAGAAGGAGCAAGCCCTGAAGATATGGAGGTGGGGGGTGGGGAGGGATGGGAGGAGGAAAGAATGTTCCAGGTAGAAGTTCCTGAGGCAGGTAAACACCTGGAATAACAAAGAGGCCAGCAGGTCTCAGCAGAACGAGCAAGGAGGAGAGAGTTGGATGAGGTCAGGGAGCCAACAGGAGTGATGATGGAGGCATATCCCTATGGGCCCAGGGAACCAGTGTAAGGTCTCAGGCTTTCTTCTCAGAGATGGGGAGCTACTGGAAAATTTTACATAATGGAGTGGTATGACCTGACTTAAAATTTTTTTTAATGTTTATTTATTTATTTATTGAGTGAGAGTGAGAGTGTGAGTCGGGGAGGACACAGGGAGGGGGAGAGAGAGAGAGAGAGAGAGAGAGAGAGAGAGAGAGAGAGAGAGAATCCCAAGCAGACTCTGTGCTGTCAGTGCAGAGTCTGATGTGGGGCTTGAATTCATAAACTGTGAGATCATGCCCTGAGCCTAAATCAAGAGTTGGACACTTGACCGATTGAGCCACCCAGGCACTCCTGACCTGACTTAAATTTTAAAAGAATCACCAGAGGCAAAAATCAACAACGGCAATCAAACGATGAGAGGATCGACAAGAAATCAAAGAATCCATAGAGAAAAACTGAGAAGTACTTGGCTCTCAACCGGCTCCCATGCCTCCTCTCCCACCCCCCACAGCCAAAAAGACCACATCGAAAAATTGGAGACAACCAATTATTCACTTTTTTCTCTTTGGACTCAGAAGATTAGGAACATGGTTTATTTTGGGTTCTGCACCCAACTCCAACGCGTGAAGGGGACCCCATACCACCAAGCCAGGCTTGGGGACTCGCTGGGTGCCCTACAACTCAAGTCAATTCTGACACTCTCTACCTGGAGATGGCATCAGATTCCACAGGTAAGGGCTCAGGCCCATGAGACAGACCAATTACAAGCTCAGAATGTTACCTGTGCTTCTGACCAACTGGCTCTAAATCAGAGGTTCCCCTGACCTCCTCCTGGGGTTCGAGTAATTTGCTAGAGCGACTCACAGAACTCAGGAAACCTATTTATACACTAGAAGACCAGTTTACAAAGGATATTACGAAGGACGTTAAAGGATACACATCAATAGCCTGATGAAGAGACACATAGGATGAGGTCCCAAACAAAGGAGTTTCTGTTCTCCTGGAGTTTGGGCCCCGACATGTTGGTACATGGAAGTGTTCTGGTTCCCCAACCTGGAAGCTCCCTGAACCCCCTCCTCCTGGGGGTTTTTAGTGGAGGCTTCATTACATAGGCATGATTGAGTAACTCACTAGTCATTGGTGATTGATTTCTCCAGCACCTCTCTCCTCCCTGAAACTTTCAGTTCCACCCTCTATTCTTGGTGGGTTCCCTTGGCAACCAGCTGTCAATTCTTAGGTGCTTTCCAAAAATCACCACGTTAACATAAACCCAATATTGGTGGAAATGGGCTGGTTATGAATAAGGAAACACCCATGGCACCTTGATGGCTTTGAAGCATTTGCAGCAGCTGAGGTCAAGAGACCAAATATTATAACAAAGGATGTTCCCTTTGCTTTTACTGCTCAGGAAATTCTAAGGGTTTTGTGAGCTGCGAGACAAGAAATGTGGACGAAGACCAAATGTATATGAGAAACATATTTTGGTCATCTAACTGACAAAGTACATATATATCCCATAAATCACAGTATCTCACATTTGTTGGGGGAGAGGGAGATAAAGAAATGAACAATGAGCCTCACTTTCTCTGATGGTCTACACTCAGAATTGAGGGAAATGAGAATTGAGGTTGAACAAGCAGGTGCAATGCACTGTGGAAAGAGAATCAAGAAGTCACCACATTACATCAGATGAGACAGAGGCACTTAAGTCTTAGCAAAAGCAGTAGCTTGGTAACTGCAAATATCCTATAGAGGGAAGAGGGAATACAGCATTCAAGAGGCACAGAGCTATCTTAGCTCAAGAATAGAATCAGAAGGGGTAATATTGACCTCAGAAAAATGATCACAAGGTTCAGAACCACGTAATTACAGAACCAAACAACAACAAAAAAAGAAAGAATGATTAATAGAATAGACACTGGTGAGAATTGAATTACTGGCACTGAGAAGCTTCGGATAATCAAAGTAAATGCAGATAAAAAATAATACAGAAAAGAAAGCAATAAATGAAGCGACAAGATCCAGAATGCAGACCAAGATAATTCAATCATAAATTTCTCTCCACGAAATAGGGGCCCATCACATGGTACAGAGGTACACAAAACTATAATTCAGGAAGAATAGCTCATAAATAAAGAAAAAGGCTGCACTTCCAAATTAAAAAGAACGTTCCCCCCTCCCCGACCCCCACCCCCACCCCGCCAGGGAAGTCTGATAGAGAAAGCTCAAATCCCACGTGATAGCTGAATCTCAAGGATAGAAGAATTCTTTAGACATCCAGGGAGAGAAGGCAAATCATCTTCAACAGAGGAGAAATAAAACTGGCATTAAACCTCTCTGCAGCCACATTCAGGGTCCACAGATAATGCAGCAAAGTCCACAAGAATGCTATAAAGAGTGGGATCCACAGGTCAGTAGCACGGGTGATACCTTGGACACTTGTTAGAAATGCCGAATCTCTGCCAGACCCTCTGCCAGGCTCCCTGAACCTGCATTTTTAACAAGCCCCCAGGTAATTTCTATACATATTCAAGTTTGAGAACTAGTAATCTACAATGCTTTCAGGGAAGGTGTTGGCAGGGATCTCCTCTTTCAATCAGGATGCCATTCTATTTATAAGGTCTTATTTTCAAACATGAAATGACTCGCTTAAAGCCATCGCACCAGGAGTCTTTCTGAAGTCTTGATAACCTAATTCGGACATCTCAAAGAATTCAGGAACAAAGAGGCAAGAAGTGAAAGCACAGTGTTGACTTTGAATCCGTTTGATCAGAGAGCAAAACAACCAGGAGAAATACAGTGAACCGAACGTGAACGCGGTAACCCGGATGATGTAACCGTGATGGAACTCTCGACTCCGAAGATGGGAGGGAGAACATCCCCTAAGGCTCACAGCAGACAGTCTGTAAATACTTCCCAAATCTGAAGGATGTAACGTTTTTAAAAAGCATAATGACTTAAATATCTTACTGTTTTTAATGTTCACCCCTGTACTTTTTTAAAATTAACCCTAGAGGCCTATTTTAGGAAATGAGTTTTCCTGTGGTAGAGACATGTGAAGTTCAACAATTCCAATTTCACTTCCTTTTATTTTTCTTACACTAAATTCAACAACATGTAATTTAAAAAATGCTTGTGTATCCTGAGAGCGTGCTCATGGGCGGCGGAAGGGCAGAGAGAGAGAGAGGGAGAGAGAGAGAGAATCCCAAGCAGACTCCTCACTGTCAGCACAGAGCCCAACGTAGGGCTCGATTTCAGGACCCTGAGATCATGACCTGAGCGGAAATCAAGTCCAATGTTTAACCGCACCCCAGGCACCCCAAGAAAATGTAATATTTTTTTTTTTTTAATTTTTTTTTTCAACGTTTATTTATTTTTGGGACAGAGAGAGAGCATGAACGGGGGAGGGGCAGAGAGAGAGGGAGACACAGAATCGGAGACAGGCTCCAGGCTCTGAGCCGTCAGCCCAGAGCCTGACGCGGGGCTCGAACTCACGGACCGCGAGATCGTGACCTGGCTGAAGTCAGACGCTTAACCGACTGCGCCACCCAGGCACCCCAAGAAAATGTAGTATTTTAATGGCAATCGCACTTATAGTTGTCATTTTTACAAAGTATTTTTATCTTTTTATCTATTCATGATCAATATTTTATCTGTCTCGGTGCACAAAAGGCTTTATGTGTATCAGTGGTGTCTAGAATGTTGTTTAATGTTGACAACACAAGCTTTTAAAATGCTCAGTTTTCCTTTCTTTCTCTTTTTTCTTTTTATTTCTTTCTTCCTGTCTTTCTTTCTTTCTTTCTTTCTTTCTTTCTTTCTTTCTTTCTTTCTCTTCCTGTCTTTCTTTCTGTCTTTCTTGTCTTATTTTTATTTAAGTCATCTCCACATCCAATAGGGGGCCCAAACTCATGACCTCAAGATCAAGTGGCACATGCTCTCCCAACTGAGCCAGCTAGGTGTCCTTATATTTCTTTTTTGCCTAAATTACTTTAAAAGAGCATAAATAACTTTTAAAAAGTAGTATAGCAAAACAAATATGAGAGGATATAAATAGTAGTTAATTATAGGTGGTGGAAATAAAATTGGTTACATTTTTTCTTTGGATTTTTATGTATTTTTTATTTAAAGAAAGTGAAACCAAGCTTTACATTAGAGCATCAAAGACATTTTTTAAAGACATTTATTTAAAAAATTTTTTGTTGTTGTTTATGTATTTATTTTGAGAGAGAGAGAGAGAGAGAGAGCCTGTGAGCAGGGGAGGGACAGAGAGAGAAAGAATCCCAAGCAGGCTCGTGCAGACCCTGACTCAGGGCTCAAACCCATGAACTGTGAGAGCACGACCTGACCCAAAGTGAAGAGTCAGATGCTTAACCGACTGAGCCACCCAGGTGATCCCATCAAAAACATTTTTGATCTAAAGAAGGTATTTGCTAATCCTTCATACTTGGACTTTTCTGTTCCTTGCCTTCAGTGGAATAAAGGCAGAAGCCAAGGGCCAAAGCACATCTAAAGAAGAATGTCTAAAAAAGAACCCTCCCTCCCAATATTAGTTGGGACTCCCAAAAGGCTACATTCTTAAGGTAAAGATAAACTACATCTGACCTCCCCAGGGCCCCAACTTCAGGGTTGCCTTGGCATAAAGGTTTGTGCCGGCGTGGCCTGGGAATAAAATTACCACTCTTGCCACAGACCAGCCTCATGCAGACCTGCACCCCGGATGTGCATAGCTGGGATGGACCAGGAATCCCAAGCCTTGAACTTGGATGAAGTGCTCCCCCGTTGGTAATGCATATGTACAGGCATATGAATGGCAAATGCCTTTAGGAGGAGGCCACTCTCCTCATAGGCACCGTAGAACCCCTACAAAGTATTTCAAAGACAATCATCAGTGCTCCACCGGTGATCGCCAAGGCACAAGGAAATAAGGCAACATGAAAGAGAAGCAGCAGAAACAAGAAACAGCAGAAACAGTCCTGCAAACAACCAGATGCAGATTAGAAAACAATATCCTCGGTGCCTTTAAAGACATAAACGTGTTTGGAGATATTGGCAGACAGCAGAAAACTAAGAGTAATGCTGCAGTTTTAAAAAAGAACCAAATGGAATGTTCTCAAGATGAAAAATGTAGTAGTTGAAATCAGAAGTTCAGTAGATGTGTCAAGAAGCAGAAAAAACAAAGAAGAATTAGATAATGAAAAGATTGAAGAAATTACCCAGAATTTCAGTAGAGTGGGAAAAATGTGAACAAGACAGAAGAGAGCTTAAGAGATGTGGAGAAGTCTGACATATGTTTGATTAGTTCTAGAAAGAGCAGAGGGAAGAAACGGAGGCAATATTTGAAGAGATAAAGGCTGAGAACTATCCAGAACTGGTTAGGCTGCCAATTCACAGATCAGTGGTTTGGTAAATTCCAAGAAGGATAAGTAAGGCCAGTACACTCACATGCTTCAGTTGGTTTGGTAAATCCCAAGGAGGATAAGTAAGGCCAATACACTCACATGCTTCAGTGTGTGCTAACCACAGGAAGCTCGGGTAGCCAAACAGATATGAAAGAGGGGTGCCTGGCTGGCTCAGAAGGGCATGCAACTCTTGATCTCAGGGTTGTGAGTTTGAGCCCCATGTTGAGTGTAGAGATTACGTAAATAAAATTTAAAAAAACACCTCAAAAAAACTCTAGTGGATATGAAAGAAAGTAAACTTAAAGATAAAAAGAGAAACTAGGGATAAAGTGGACCACTTCATAAGGATAAAATATTAAATTAAAAAATTTTTTTAATGAAAACATTAAATTTAAAAGGAAGGAAGCCATTCTACATTTTATGTACACCTAGTAACACAGTCTGAAGGTACATAAAGAAGAAAGAACCACAAAAGAAAGAAAAATATCCATGAATTGTACTGTGAGAAAAAAAAACCTTGAGTAATTGATGCAATAAACAAAAAGGATAAATAGATATAAAAGATTTGAAAAACATGATTAACAAAACTTGAACAGACATCTGTAGAGAATTGCTTGTAATAACCATAGAATGTACATTCTTTTCAAGAATGTAATATACATCTCCCCCCCCAAGATACTCCTATATATTTTGAAACAATACAGGGACATGTGCACCTGAACATGTGCACATACACACACACACACACACAAGAATGTTTATAGCAGTATCATTCATAAGGGCCAAAATGTGGAAACAACTCAACCACCTATCAACAACAGAATGGATAAATGGAGGTAGATCCATAAAAAGAATATTATAAAACCATCAACAGGAGCTATAATCAGATATGCCGATGTGGATGTATTACATAAACATCTTGAGAGAAAAACACAAAAGCAACATACACAAGAAGAGATATGGTATGCTTCCACTTACATAAAATATAATTAAGGGTAAAACGTAGCTGTTCTATTTAGACTCGTAGAGATATCAGGAAAATCAAGGAACTGATTTCCATAAAGCTCAGAATATCAGAATAGTGATTAATTCTGGAAAGAGGAAAGACACTGTAATCTGGAAAATACCATAGGAGATGGCCTTCTGTAGTGACAGTAGTGTTCTATTTCTTGATGTATATAGTCGTTATCTTATTTATAAGAATTTATCGGAGCACCTGGGTGGCTCAGTCAGTTAAGTGTCTGACTCTTGTTTTCGGCTCAGGTCATGATCTCCGGGTTTGTGAGTTCGGGCCCTGTGTCAGACTCTGTGCTGACGGTGTGGAGTCTGCTTGGAATTCTCTCTCCCTCTCTCTCTCTGTATCTCCTCTGCCCTCTCCCTCTCTCTTTCCCTCTCTCTTTCTCTCTCAAAATAAATAAACTTTAAAAAAAGAATTTATAAAGATGTACATATTAAGATGAATGAGGGCTTCTGTGTGTATATTATGTTTCATTTTTTTGCATTTAAATATTTGATCTAGGGCGCCTGGCTGGCTTAGATGATGGAGCACGTGACTCTTGATCTCCTACATTGGGTATAGAAATGACTTAAATAAATAAATCTAACTCTCTGATCTATTTAAAAAATTTTTTAAAGTTTTATTTATTTTGAGAGAGAGAGAGAGAGAGAACGACTGGGGAGGGGCAGAGAGAGAGGGAGAGAGAGAATCTGAAGCAGTCTCTGAGCTCTGTGCCTACTGAGCCTGGCATGGGCTCGATCTTATGACTGAGAGATCATGACTTAAGCCAATATCGAGAATCAGAAGCTTAACCCACTGAGCCACCCAGGCACCCCATATCTGATCTATTTTTAATGTATCCTGAAGTACTATCAAGGATTGGGTCCAACCTCACCTTTTTTCCATATGGCTATCCAGACATCACAGTCCTCCTTATTTAAAAACCAATCTTGGGACACCTGGGTGGCTCAGTTGGTTAAGTGTCCAACTTCAGCTCAGGTCATGATCTCACAGTTCATGGATTGGAGCCCCACGTGGGGCTCTGTGCTGACAGCTAGGAGCCTGGAATTTGCTTCAGAGTCTGTCTCCCCCTCTCTCTGCTCCTCCCCCTCTCATGCTCTGTCTCTCTCTCTCTCTTTCTCTCTCAAAAATAAATTAACATGAAAAGAAAATTTTTAAAAAAAATCAACCTCTTCCCCACCAATTTCCAGTGTGTCTTTATTGTATACTAAATTAAACACGCAACTAGCTCTAATTCTGAATTGTCTACTTTTTTTCCCCAGTGGCCTGTCTATTCATGCAACAATACCAATATGACTTAAATAAAGAAGTTTTGGAGCCAAGATTCTCAACCTCTGCAGCGTCGACATTTTGGACTAAATCATTCTTTTTTGGAGGGGAGTATTCTGTGCGTTGTAAGATCATGAGCATCATCCTTGGCTTCTACTCACTAGATACCAGCGATAAACCCCTACTCCCAGCCCAGTCCCTAGCTGTGATAATCAAAATGTCTCCAGGGGCGCCTGGGTGGCGCAGTCGGTTAAGCGTCCGACTTCAGCCAGGTCACGATCTCACGGCCCGTGAGTTCGAGCCCCGCGTCAGGCTCTGGGCTGATGGCTCAGAGCCTGGAGCCTGTTTCCGATTCTGTGTCTCCCTCTCTCTCTGCCCCTCCCCCGTTCATGCTCTGTCTCTGTCCCAAAAATGGATAAACGTTGAAAAACAAAAAATTAAAAAAAAAAATGTCTCCAAACACTGCTGTGTGTTCCCTGGAGTGCGGAGAAAAGTTGCGAATCACTGCTTTGGAGTATATCTTAATACCTGGCAATACTACTATTGGAGGAGGTCACCAGGAGGTTATGACCACGGGTTGACTCGCGTCCTGGACCCCGGGGGTGATCAGAGGTTCCCCGCCCCCTCCCCTGTACTTGAAATGTACCAGGTGTGTTTTGCCCGCCATGCGGACAGCCAGAGGCATTTTCAAGGAGGCAGCCTTGAGAGAACAATGTGTTGTTGAGACCTTCTGGATGCTCTACATGACGGAGCTCCTTTAAGGTCGCTGTGTGAATGTTTAAGAGTCTCCTGGAGGGTTCGGAAATCTACTTGCCCGGCGGCGTCCAAGACAAGTCTCGTAAGTCCCCTTCTTACAACCACCACCTACCGATCTGGAGCCGCCTGCCTCTGCCTCCTGTCTCTCCTGGGCCTCCCTGTATGGGGCCAGTTTGCAAACCAACAGCCGCCTCGCCACATGGCTCTTCTTATTCCTCTTGCTTGTCTAATTCTCCCCAAGCCTTTCATAACCCACGTGTCTAGTTACAGAAAAAAGCCTCAGAGTATTTCTGTTGGGATGGCATTACATGTGTAGATTAATGAAGGGAAAAACTAACATTTTTCTGAAGTACTCCTATCCAAGAACATGAATATTTATATTTATTGCTATTATAAAAATAGTCTGTATGCAATGGATTTGGTGTGTTAATTTTAAAACTCAATACTTGCCTAATTTTTTAATTGTTTGTACTATTTTTTCCATTGCTTATTTTGGGTTTTCAAGATATATATATATATATATATATATATAGTCTATAATATAGAACTATCCAATAGAAGTTTTGTAATGGTGGAAATGTTTAATATCTACCTCGTCCAAAATAGAAGCTACCATCAACGTATGGTTATTAAGCACCTGGACTGTGGCTAGTGTGACTGAGGAACTGAATTCTAACTTTCTTTTACTTATAATTACTTTATTTTTTCCATTAAGAAAACCCCATTTTTATTATTAAACTGTGTAGTACAAACCGGAAAAGTAAACAAAAAACTGACAGTACTTACTTTAAAAAAAATTTTTTTTTAATGTTTTATTTTATTTTTGAGACAGGGAGAGACAGAGCATGAACAGGGGAGGGTCAGAGAGAGGGAGACACAGAATCTGAAACAGGCTCCAGGCTCTGAGCTGTCAGCACAGAGCCCGACGTGGGGCCCGAACTCACGGACTGCGAGATCGTGACCTGAGCCGAAGTCGACCGCTTAACCGACTGGGCCACCTAGGCGCCCCTAACAATACTTACTTTTTAAAAACATGTTTTATTTTTGAGAAAGGGTGTGAGTGGGGGAGGGGCAGAGGGGGCCAGAGGATCCGAAGTGGGCTCTGCACTGACAGCAGGGAGCCAGATGCAGGAGCTTGAACTCACAAATCGTGAGATCATGAACTGAGCTCAGTTCGATGCTCAACCGACTGAGCCACCCAGATCTCCCAACAATACTTATTTTAAATGTAAATAATCACATGTCACTGTTGGCTACCATACTGGACAACACAGGTCTTTATAGTTCTTGCTCTTTAGTTTTATTTTTTACGTAATCTCCACACCCAACGTGAGGCCTGGACTCACAACCCCCAGATCAAGAGTCACACGCTCTATAGACGGAGCCAGCCAGGCACCCCTACTTTTTGCTTTTTGCTTTTTAATCTATGTGTCTTGAGCGCTAACTCTGTATCTAGTTGTATTGACTAATACTTCCAACACAATATGAAATAGGAATGGAGATTGCAAGCATCATTATATTGTTTCTGAATTTTTCAGGAAATACCTCTAATTCCCCACTAAGTAAGGAAAATGCTGATATTGTGTGTGTGTGTGTGTGTGTGTGTGTGTGTGTATAGTTCATATTCAGGAAGTATCCATATATCAATACTTGAGTATTTTGGAAAGAACGGGTATTAAATTGGTCAAATGTCTTCTTTACATCTACAGAGATGATTATATCATTTTCCTCTCTAGCCTTATACAGGTGATAAATTTTGGATTTTCTTTTCTTTTTTTTTTTTCAATGTTTATTTATTTTTGGGACAGAGAGAGACAGAGCATGAACGGGGGAGGGGCAGAGAGAGAGGGAGACACAGAATCGGAAACAGGCTCCAGGCTCTGAGCCATCAGCCCAGAGCCTGACGCGGGGCTCGAACTCATGGACCGCGAGATCGTGACCTGGCTGAAGTCGGCCGCTTAACCGACTGCGCCACCCAGGCGCCCCTGATTTTGGATTTTCTAATACTGAGCCACTCTTGCGTTTCTGAGATAACCTGCACTTGGTCATAATGTATTATGGTTTCCTACCTATAAGCAATATTGAATACTCAACACTCTCATTTACCTTTTCTTTTTTCTCCTCAGCTGTCCCACATCTGATTTTAGGTTTGTTTAGTCCTGAGACCACTAAGAAGATCAGCAAGCTTAGTCTACTTTTTACATAAAGTCCCGATTCTTCATCATTAAAAATAATTGTACTATATTTGTACTACAACACATAATCCCTTATAATTGTTATTGATTCTTAATACTTCAAATTAAGTATATGCTTAATGTTTACCACCAGTCATTATGTTAAAGTCCTTCCACTCTTATTTCTTGTCTGGAGCTCACTTTAGTACCTTTATCAGAAAGAGATCTATCTATCATCCATCTATCTATCTATCTATCTATCTATCCATCCATCTATCATCTATCTCTTTCGGGTTCACTGATCATTTTCCCTGTCATCTCTGAAGCTATCCAATAAATTGATATTTGAATTTATATTATAGGAATATATTTTTATATTGCATTTTTGTTTAAACATCCGTTTGTTTTTCTTTTACATTTCTGTCAATTTCCTATATTTTGATTCCCTGTGAGAATGATCCCTGTTGCCTCATTCGGCATAGTTATAATAGTGGCTTTTAATTCTGGCCTGAGGATTCTGACACCTTGGTCCTCTTGGGGTTGGCATCAGTTGATAGCCTTCTCCCTTTAAAACGGATCACATCTTTTCTGGCTCTGTATATGTAGAGTAATTTTCCATCGGACCCTGGACATTGTGGATTCTGTCATTTTCCTCCAGGTCGTTGATATTTATGTTTCAGTAGGCAATTAATGGTTCTACTAAAACTGCAAATTGTCAACACCTGGGTTGGGTGATGTCTCGGCTCTCGGTTCAGGGGACTCCAGTCTGTTTTGCACATGTGTGATCCCAGGGTGAACCAGAAACTTGGCAAGTTCTCATGGCCACTTTGGGGTCCTCGATCATCTGTGGGGTCTCTCCTAACTCTGAGGAAGCTCTGCTTGCCCCGAGACCCCTTCCTGCCCGACCGGAACGAGGGGGAGCCCTCCATCTGAATTTAAGCCTTCCAAGATGTGCTTGCTGCGGCTTGTTGACTTTGGTGTTTTGTTCAGCGTTTATCTGAAGAAAGCCCAGGGAGGCTGTAACTCCATCATGTCCAAAGCAGAACTTTCCTGGAAGGGCTCGTTGATGTGCTGGCTTTCTGAGCTTACGGAGGTTGGATTCCTCAAGTATCATTAGACATGGTTAGACCTTATCCCACCTCAGTCTCCACATCCACTCATGAATTGAATCCAGTACAATCCTTTATGGTTTGGGTTGCTGTTCTCAGCAAGAACCTGTGGATGATTTGGGGGTCCTCCTATTACCAGGGTCATCAGATGCCACACTGCTTCCTTCGCTTCATCCCATGATTGATGTAGATAATCCATGCGGACCTTGCAGGTTTGGGGGACCTATCACCCAAGGTAGGACTGTTGTAACACGAAGTAACAGACAACGGAAATTTATTCTCACAGTTCTGGCAGCCAGAAGTCTGAGATCAAGGTGTTGGCAGGTCTGCGCTCCTCTGGAGGCTTCCATGCTTCTTCCTTACTTCTGGTTTACCCACAATCCTTGGTGTTCCTTGGTTTGTAGATACATCATTCCCATTTCTACTTCTGCCATCACCTGGCCTTCTCCCTGTTTGTCTTCTGTGCGCCCAAATGTCCCTTGCTTTGGAAGGATGTCAGTCATTGGATTAAGGCCCATATTAATTCAATATTACCTAGTCTTAATTTGACTGCATCTGCAAAGATCGCATTTCCAAATAAGGTCAAATACACTGGGGTTAGGACTTGAACGTATTTTTCGGGGAATACAATTCAACCTACAACAGGTGATTTGCCCCCAAGGGATTATAGGGCAAGTAGAAGGGATGGGGATAATTTGTAATCTAGTTGTTTTTATAGTAAATATATTCTAACTGTATAGAATTAAGTGACTTGGGTAACATCACATACATGGTAAAATAGAATCCAGTCCACAACATTCTTCCATGCATTAAATAGTAAGTAAGTTTTACTTAGTTGTTTCTTTTAAAAATGAGAAACCACTAAAACAACAATATTGAAAAACTTTTAAAGGAGAAAACTCATTCACTTCCTCTACTCTCCTAAGACCAAAAAATATCCTCTCCATCTTTTCCATATGCACTAATATTTTTTACATGTTTGTAAGAAATCAAGTTTGCTAACTTTTAAATAAAAATACTCAGTATGAATTACATATAATAAGGAATTCTGTTACAAGAAATGTAATTGCTTTGCATTTTTCACTTAAAATGAAATCCCATAATATCCAAGGGAATTTTCAAGATCTTGTCAGCTACTTTAATCTTCCTTCAGGAGTTGCTGATATTAGTCTAACTGCTCTGTTTTCACAAAGGCCCAGTATGTGATTAGGTACCAAGCGTGAAGTGTACCTGCTCAAGCTAATAATTAGGCCTCGAACATTATTATCAGCCATTTCGTTAATCTCAATGAGTTTAGGATGTAACAACTATAAACTGAGTAAATAATTTCTGTGACTAACCGAGACTCATGATACATAGGCTACCATCAAAATCTCTATACATTTGATACAAAAGATTATTGTCAGTTCAGACACAAATGCCCAAAATTAAATCATCCATTGGTGTAGCACAGAGGCAGATGCGTATAGTAGCTAAGAATGAGCTTTGACTTTAGAACAAAGTGGGTTTGAATCTTGAGTTCTTGTCTTGCCGGCTGGTGAAAGCCTTAAATCTCTTTAAGCTTCAGCTTCATTATCCATAGTGGAGAAAATACACTTAATTCGTAGGCCCTTGAGAATGTTAGAAGATAAAAAAAAAAAAATGTCTGACACTTAGGCCTTCAGTAATTGAATTATTCAATGGGATGTTGAACTGAATATTGAACTATTCAATTATTGAATAAATATTCAAAGAGGAACGGGTCTTACAGAGATATTATGCTATGAAGCATGCTGCTAATGTAACTGGTCTGACTCTGGTTGATTCTCGACTGCAACCACACTCCAGTCCACTTGGTTGTAGCATTTGCTTTTAAAAAAAAACCTGAGGGGACCCCGGTGGCTTGGTCGGTGAAGTGTCTGACTCTTGATTTCGGCTCAGGTCATGATCTCGCGGTTTGTGAGATTGAGCACTGACAGCACGAAGCCTGCTTGGGACTGTCTCTCTCCTCTCTCTCTCTCTCTCTCTCTGCCCCTCCCCTGCTCATGCTCCATCTCTTTCAAAATAAATAAATAAACTTGAAAAAATATTTGAATTAGCACTTTCAACTCATGACTTTATCATGGTAACAGGAATTAGTACTTATAAATCATAAAACTCAAAACATAAAATAGGCTTATAGAGTTTACTATGCATTTAACTTTAATACACGTTTAAATACAGTTATATGGAGTGATAAACAGTATGGTCCAGGATTTAATTCCAACCTTTCCCAGATTAAACTTCCGGCAGATGAGGGAAATGCTTTGAAAATGTGCTAATCTTCCTCTTCTCTCGTGGTCCGGGCCCTGGGCCTGTGCTGTCTCCTTGTTTACACGGACCTATGACCGGTTTGTCATTGCTTGTTCCAGGAATGTGCATCTCAAATCGCAGTTACTCAAAGTTCATAACACAGTCTTGATTGATGGCATTTGTTTTTTTGCACTGTGTTTCTGACTTTCTTAATAGGTTCATTGTGTTTACATTTTTTTTAAACATTTATTTATTTTTTTTGAGAGGCAGAGAGAAACAGAGTGTGAGCGGGGGGCGGGGGGGGCAGAGAGAGAGAGGGAGACGAAGAATCTGAAAGCAGGCTCCAGGCTCCCAGCTGTCAGCACAGAGCCCGATGCGGGGCTCGAACCCATGAACCGGGAGATCGTGACCTGAGCCGAAGTCGGACGCTCAACCGACTGAGGCACCCAGGCGCCCCTAGGTTCAAGCTGTTTAGAAATGAGCTCCTCCCAGCTGCCTGATGCAGGTGCCTTTGGCCTTTTGTGTGCTCATTCACCCAGACGGAAGGTGACATTGAGGAAGACTTCAGAGAGGTTGTTCCATTTTGGCTGAATCCTGATAGGTAGACCCTGCAATGGGGAGGCCATCCCAGGAGCAAGGAAAAGCCGCAGCGTGTTGAGAATACATTCCGTTCCGACCAGTCGAGTCAGTGAGAAAGGCGGTCTGGAGGAGAGTGGCAATAGATAAATCTGGGCGGGAAGCCAGCTTAGGCCGAGTCTCACATACCAGGCGAAAGAGTTAGAATTCCACACTCCAAGTGTAGGTGTCCAGGGTGAGGAACCACGGGCACACGCAGTGGCATTATTTTGTCATTCACGCTATATCTGCGCTGCAGCAGCCAGGCAGATAATGGACTGTGACAGGGTGGCAAGAAGGAGCATCTTAAGTATTCTTTCTTCACACCCTGCATTTCCTCCTCAACACGCTGCGGTCCCCTTGTGCTCTACCAACCCCTTCAATTCCTCTATTCCAGCTCCCTGCATGTCTCTCTTTATCGCAAGCATCTCTCTCAACTGTGCTTATGTATTTACATGCCTGTGTCCTCTACTAGATTGTAAGCTTCTTGAAGGCAGGGACAGTATTGCACTCACTTTGTAGGCTCAGTATTTAGCCCGATGCCTAGAAGAAAGTAAGCATTCAATAAATTCCCTATTGCACTCATTCAGTATTTACATTTTTTTTTTTAACGTGTGTTCATTTTTTTTGAGAGACAGAGACAGAGCGCCAGTGGGGTCGGGGCAGAGGAGGAGGGAGGCACAGAATCCGAAGCAGGCTCCAGGCTCCCAGATGTCAGCACAGAGCCCGACGCGGGGCTCGAACCCACGAACCGGGAGATCATGACCTGAGCCAAAGTCGGACGCTCAGCCGACTGAGCCACCCAGGGGCACCACATTCATTCAGCATTTAATGACTGCCTACTAGGTGTTTCCCAGGAAAACTGCTAAAGACACTGAGCGTGGCACAGTAAATACAACAGAGAAAAATCTCTGTCCGCATGGAGTCTGCCTACTCATTCTGAGGGTCACACGACAGATTAGGAAGTGAGCAAATAAACGGGTGAAAATTTAGTATGTCAGATAACGATAAGGGCTGTGGAAAAAAATCAAGCACGGGAGATGAATGGAAGGGGTGATTTTAAGTAGGGTGATCAGAGAAGGCTTTGCCATGACACTGATATTAGAATACAAACTTGCCAAACAAGGGAGCAGCTGGGGGGGCAGGCAGGGACGTCTAGAGTGGGGGGAGCAGGAGGTGATCGGGCAGAAGGAACTGACAGAGGAAAGCCCTGAGACAGGCCTGCCAGGTGTCTAAGGACTAGCAGAGGCCAGTACAGCCGGACTTCGGCTTCTACTCTGAGCGGATTGGGAAGCCACTGAAGGACTTTGAACACAGGAGTGACACGAGCTGACTTCTAATCAGACATGACAGCTTTGGCAGCTGTGCTGAGAACAGCCCGAAATGGGGCACACGTGAAGGGGAGAGGTGAGGACTGGTGTGGCATCGGGGATGTGGAAAGAGGGGCTAGACGTGGCACAGTTTGAAAGTGGTTTTTTTTTAGTGTATTTATTTTGAGAAAGAGAGAGAGAGAGAGAGTGCGTGCAGGGGAGGGGCAGATAGGGCAGGTGAGAAGAATCCCAAGCAGGTTCCACGCTGTTAGTGCAGAGCCTGATGTGGGCTCGACCCCGTGAACCTCGAGATCGTGACCTGAGCCCAAATCGAGAGTCAGACACTTAAGCCCCCCAGGCGCGCCTGAAGGTGGTTTTATTTAACTGGGCCTGCTGGGGGTTGACCGGAGGAATCAGGGAATCAGGAATGACCGGAGGAATCAGGGAAGAGCGTCCTCAGTTTTGGCGTGGGCAACTGGAAACACGGGGTTGCAATTTCCTGAGATGTGTTGGGGGACCATTTAACTCCCTGTCCAATTATGACCCTTTTGAGAGTGAAAGGGTTGCCCTACAGTTGGGAAAATGGGTGGACCGGGACTGTCTTGGAGAATCTGTTT
This sequence comes from Prionailurus viverrinus, assembly GCF_022837055.1. Lineage (NCBI taxonomy): Eukaryota > Metazoa > Chordata > Mammalia > Carnivora > Felidae > Prionailurus > Prionailurus viverrinus. The sequence goes on from NC_062574.1 coordinate 42,183,504, forward strand.
ACCCTGGAGTCGTGGCTCTCAGTCACGGGTGGTTTTGCCCCCAAGGCAACATTTGGGCCGTGTCTGAAGACCTTTTTGGTTGTGAGAACGAGGGGGGTTGCTACTTCGGCCCAGTGGGTAGAGGCCAGGGATGCAAAGGACAGCGCCTCTCGAGAAAGAATGATCTGGTCCAAAATGTTAACAGTGCCAAGGCTGACAAATCGTGCCCTAGAGATAGGGAAGAGAACAAGAAGGCCAGGTTTGCTGACATAAAGAGAGATAAAGATCAATGTAATCAAAGAGATATGTTATGAAGATGCTTCTTCATTCGTTCATCATTTCTATCCAGCCATTTACCCAAAACAGCATACACCTCTGAGCACAGAGGAATACTTAGAAATTACACAATTAAAAGCATCTACAGGCCTAATTAGCCTTATGACCAGGGTTTTACTGGGACCCTCACCCACCCACTCCTCGGCTATCCTTTCTTTGACCAAAGGCTTGGTTCAGCTACATCACTGGTGCTGATGGCTTCTTGGATTTCCAAAGCATGTATGAGAAAAGGAAGTTCGAATGCAATTTTAAGAAGATGATGGCCAACGATCGCCACCCGTCTAAAGACGGCTAGCTGTATGTGATTTTATAAGCAAAGTTCTTCCTATTCACAACAGACAGGTGAACCTCTCAGAAAGAGCAAGATTATCAAGTGAGATATCTGAACTCATTCTTCTCCCCAGTCCATCTTTTCTCCAAGGCAGAATGAATGAATGAATGAATGAATGAATGAATGAATGAAAACACTATTAAAATGAGTAACAGAACTCAAGGGGTTGACTGCCAGATCTCTGTAGCCATCCTTTCCCCCTTTTCATCTGTGTGGACCATTTCTGAAATTATAACTAAGCCTCCTACTAGTCAACCTAAAAGCATTCTTGTAGTCCCAGTTTAGGTTCTTATAGTTTAGTCGTTGAATGAGGAGGGGTCGTGCGACTCCTGCACGTGGATATATCTGAACGAGCATGTTGGTTTCTGAGCAGCTAAAACCTGAGAGTGAACATCCCAACTCTTTTTTAAAATTATTTTTAAAGTTTATTTTTTTTTTTTTGAGAGAGAGACAGAGAGCACGAGCAGGGGAGGGGCAGAGGGAGAAGGAGAGAGAGAAAATCCCAAGCAACCTCTGCACTGTCAGGGTGGAGCCTGATGTGGGGCTCGAAGTCAGGAACCGTGAGATCATGACCTGAGCTGAAACCAAGAGTCCGACGCTCAACCTACTGAGCAACCCAGGTGCCCCAACAGTCCAACTCTTAAGCTAATAAAGCAAATTAAAACTTTCAAACTGGCCCTAATTTTCCACATTCAGGTCTAAGAGACCAGGGTTTGTGAACTCAGACCCTTTTCTGTCTTCATTTTCTTCTGTGATCTTAGAATGGGGACCTGGGCTTTAGCAAAATGGGCAGAACATGCTTTTCTGTCTGTGTCTAAATACTAAGAGGGTGCCCAAAGGTTTTTCTTTCGGTAGACATTCTATTAAGGCTTAGTTTTGTGCTATCCCCAGGCACAAGAGGGCATTTACAGCTATTACATAACTTGAAACTGGGTAAGGGTAGAGTGTATACACATTCAGAACTCTGCCCTGTTTGTGGAATGTGAAGAAACAAGTTTAAGCAGGACTGTGCCCCCAAAGATGGGGAAATTTCAGGGGGAGTGCGGGGAGAGAGTAACCAGCCGATCTTTGTGCCCTGTTCATTCAGATCAGGTTTCATGAACGGGGAGAAAAGCTGCAAAGTGCCTGTGCCTCTTGCAGTCCATGGATTTCCACTGTGGATTATTTGTCAGGTAGCTACGAAGGGTTTGAGCACGGACGCTATCCCTACCTCCGCCGTGAGGGAAATAGTTCTCTGGCAAAGCACCGTTGGTGCAATTAGAAAACAATCGAAACCATGATAGTCAACACTCAAGGAGCAATCAGATGAGCAAAGATACAGGGCTACTTCCGGACCCTGGGATCCCCTCTGGTGGGATATCGTGTGCACAAATGCCTGCCATGGTCATGGGGGGGCATCAAGGGAGGAGGGTCCGGATGGGAGGCATTTCTACTCTCAGCCCTGCACATCTCCCCAAAGTAAAGGAAAACCAGCAAAATGGCTACCTGTTGCCAAAGGGATTAATCTATTGTCTTCACTCGACCTTTTCCTCACTTGTATTTGAAGGTAACAGGTGGTTCATTTCAGTCACACAGAGGTCCGGTCGGATCCTGAAACCTAGATGGAGGATCAGCAGCAGATCAATCGGATATCTGTTTTCCCAACAATAAAAGATACTCGTGTTCAGAAGCTGATGTCTAAGGCCTTTCGGCCCTCCATCGTTCACAACACTCACTGACACTTAACTACTTGTCGATGCTTGTTAAGAGCTGCCTGCATTTACCTTCTGAATCTCGGAATAAAAAATATCCACCGTGGGCATAATTTCTGAGACTCAACATGGAGACTCTGTAAATCTAGCAGACTTCGTTATCTAAATGTAACAACATGAAAAAATATATATGTATATTTTTTGCATTTGTACAATTCAAGAGGTGCTCATAACCTTCAGGGAAATTGGTCTTTGTTCTTGGAGTATCACAAGTACATTGCATAAATTGCCTGTGCCAATGAATACAGAAATAGAACTAAAGAGTGTGCACATATATAGCATCTTGAAAAATGATTTCATATTCCTTGTTATTCTGCTTCCAAAGCATTCTACAAAATTGATTGAGGAGATAACTGGAATATCATCTACCACAGTTCAGCTCTTCATCCCCCTTATGACTTATTTTTAAAATGCTGTTTTTAAGACACAAGGCTCAGTTCATTTTTTGGGAAGGTACATGGATAGATATTCGCTTAGGCTCTTGTTACAGAAACTTTGTTGTTTTTTTTTTTTCTTTGAAGGCATTTCGGTCACTGTGAACATGAAATCTAAAGTAATGCCTTATTTTCTTCACAATAAGTGAAGAACCCCAAACCAGCATTGATCGTAAATTCCTAATGTAATTCATCCAGATAAATTAAAGTTAAAAGGTTAAATGCCTACATCTTTAGTCAGACCAAAAACTTAGCTGCAGAATCCAAAATAAAATTGTGGCACTAAAATTGTGGAAAGGAAGCAATAGAACATACTACCTGTAGGCTGTCTTTTTAATTTTTCTGAACACTTATTAAAACTCAATATAATCCTATTTATCCTTTTGAGGCCCTGCAGATTCTTACTGGATGACTTTTCGTGTCTGGACTTCTCTTAACATTGCTGAAGGAAGAATATTTTTTTTATGTATGTTTTTGAACTCATGATGGAAAGTAAGTCTTTCAGATAAAAAAATTCGTAAAGTTTTGTTTTCTGGTTCTTTTCCTTTACCCCTGCCTGGTTCCAAACAGTTCATGCAGATCCTTTTGATAAGTATTAAACAAATTATTTCAAACATAGCAATTAATGAATTAATTCTTTAATAAATTAAATTTAAAATGCATTTCTTTAGTAATAAATATTTCATAAGAATTACTTCTTTTTAAAATTATTATTATCATTATTATTATTATTATTATTATTACCATTATTTTGTTGAGAGAGAGACAGAGCGAGCAGGGGAGGGGCAGAGGGAGAGGGAGAGAGAGAATCCAAAGCAGGCTCTGTGCCCAGTGCAGAGCCCCACGTGGGGCTTGATCTCAGCACTGCGAGATCATGACCTGAGTCAAAGTCAAGAGTCAGACGCTTAACTGACTAGGCCACCCAGGTGTCCCAGAATTGTTCCATTTTAAAATAATAATAACAATAATAATAATAATAGGGGCGCCTGGGTGGCTCAGCCCGTTAAGCGTCCGACTTCAGCTCAGGTCATGATCTCACGGTCCATGAGTTCGAGCCCCACATCAGGCTCTGTGCTGACAGCTCAGAGCCTGGAGCCTGCTTTGGATGCTGTGTCTCCCTCTCTCTCTGCCCCTCCCGTGCTCATGCTCTGTCTCTGTCTCAAAAATAAATCAAAAAAAAAAAAAATTAATAAATAAATAAAATAAAATACCTCCAAAACATGCTCCAACCCCTTCTTTATTTAATTATTAGGCAACGAGGCCCAGGGAAAATATTTTGATTTTTAAAATATTTCTAATATAAATTTTAAAACTGAGCTAATTTAGTTAATTAACAACTTGATTAGCAAAAAGGCAGCACCACCAGTAAAGGTTACAAGAAAAAAGTTCATGCAAAGACAATGAATATCAGAATATAGAGATTAAATAAAAGGATTTAGAATATTAACGCCCTATGGCATGCAAATGATCGGAAAGAACCAAAATAATGTTATCAGTGTATTTCTCTAATAAGGAAAACCATATGATAAGAACTGGTCATTGTAGCCTTAGGATTCTTTCCACCTCTCATTAACTATACTATGCCCTCTGCTGTTTGCTTTGTTCATCAATGACATTATATGGCCAAAGGCCTACATAATTCATGCCTGGGCTCTTCAGTTGTCCTTAAAATCCACTCCACCCCTGTGGAATGGAATTATTTTCTCCATATGGCCTCCATTTCCTCTTAACAAGCATCCAACAGTGTTTTGATTTGCTGCAATAAAAAAATATTTCTTCTCCCTTTCCCTTCCATTAAACTAAGCATTTCTTTTCATTTATGTTGGCAGTAACATTTCTCTAATTTCAAAGCTTTCTTATTTCTCTTATCACTTGGTAAGACACATGTTCTTACGTCCCAATTCTCTTCCACTTCATATACAGTATCTTCATTCTCAAAGAAGGAGCCAATGCTGAGAAATTTAATAGCAACAAAGATAACCGAAAGCCTCAATACCTAATAGCCATTAGCACATATCATGGACCAGACACTCTTCTTAGAGGCTAGATTAGTTCATTTAATCTTCACGATGACCCCATGAGGTAGGTACTACGTGGGGTAGTAAACTGAGGCATGGAGAAGTGATATTTAGCCCAACTCACAGAACTAGTCCAGACCCTTGAACAATATGGGGGTTAGGGGTACCAACCACCCCCTCACCGATGAATGATATTTTTTTAAATTAAAAAAAAATTATTAGGGTTTGAATTTTAATTCGGTGAAGTTAACCTACAGTGTTAAATTGGCTTCAGGTGTATAATATAGTGACTCAACAATCTCATACATCTCCCAGTGCTCATCACAAGTGGATTCCTTAATCCCTATCACCTGTTTCAGCTATTCGCCCACCCACCTCCCCTCTGGTAACCACCAGTTTGTTCTCTACAGTTAAGAGTCTATTTCTTGGTTTGCCTCTCTTTCTTCTTCGTTTGTTTGTTTTGTTTCTTAAGTTCTACGTATGAGTGAAATCATGTGGTATTTGTCTTTATCTGACTTATTTCACTTAGCATTATACTCTCTAGCTCCATCCATGTCACTGTAAATGGGAAGATTCCATTCTTTTTTATGGCTGAATAATATTCCATGGTGTATTCCAGTGTGTGTGTATACCACATCTTCTTTATCCATTCATCTATGGATGGACCCTTGGGCTGCTTCCATTATTTTGCTATTTGGCTACTATAAGTAATACTGCAATAAACATAGGGGCGAACATACCCTTTTGAATTAGTGTTTTGGTATTCTTGGGGTAAATAGCCAGACATGCGATTACTAGATTGCAGGATAGTTCTATTTTTAAATTTTTGAAGAAGTTCCATAACTGTTTTCCACAGTGGCTGCACCAGTTTGCATTCCCTTCAACAGTGCACGAGGGTTCCTTTTTCTCCACCTCTTCACCAATGCTTGTTTCTTTTTTGATTTTAGCCATTCTGACAGTCATGACGTGATATCTCATCGTAGTTTTGATTTGTAGTTCCCTGATGATGAGCGATGTTGAGCATCTTTTCATGTGTCTATCAGCCATCTGTAGGTCTTCTTTGGAAAATGTCTGTTCATTTCTTCTGCCCATTAAAATTGTTTAAAAATGTTTACTTATTTTTGAGAGAGAGAGAGAGAGAGAGAGAGAGAAAAGTGTGAGTGGAGGAGGGACAGAGAGAGTGAGGAAGACACAGAATCCAAAGCAGGCTCCAGGCTCTGAGCTGTTGGCACAGAGCCCGACCCAGGGCTTGAACTCACGAATAGCATGATCATGACCTGAGCTGAAGTCGGACGTTTACTGACTGAGCCACCCAGGCGCCCCTCTTCTGCCCATTTTTAATTGGATTGTTTTTTGGGTGTTGAGTTGTATAAGTTCTTTCTAATTTGAGTGTAGTTGACACGCAATGTTATATTAGTGGCAGGGAAATCCATGAATAACTTTTGACTCCTCCAAAATGTAAGTAGTAATAACCTACTGCTCACTGGAAGCCTTACCGATAACATAAAGAGTCAATTCACACATATTCTGCATGTTATGTTTATTATATACTGTATTCTTACAATAAGTAGGTGAGAGAAAAGAAAATGTTGCTAAGAAAATCATAAGGAAAATACATTTACAGTACTGTACTGTATTTATTGAAAAAAAAATCCACAAACAAGTGGACCTGTGCAGTTCAGACCTGTGTTATTCAAGAGTCAACTGTAATTTGAAGAGCCTGGAGTCCAACCCAGCCAGGCAGTCTGGCTCCAGGGTCTGTGCTATAATCCTCTCACAATTATGGCCAACCTATATAGGTCTAGTGTAATCAAATTATACCTACAAACCACTAGAGACAACAGAGACTGCCTTGGTCATGGAAGCAACTACTAGGGCTGTGTTAGTGTATCTGCTTCCATGGGATATTATATAGGAAAACAGCATCTTCCAAAGCTATGTTCTTGAGATTTGACACCTTACTATCTCTACCAGAGTCCTCTAGACATAAACGGGGGGGGGGGGGGGGGGCAAAATTCGCATTCACTTGAATTTTTATTGCACCTAATGCTTCACAGTATTTACAGCCTCCATCACAATGAATGGTACCTCATCAGCTCAAGTGTCTTCTGTCCCCAACCATCAACTGTTGGGTTGAATAAAAAGAATGGTGATTATAAGTGTAGCGGAGATAACAGACACTTATCTACTCCTGTGCAGATGAGGCAGGGATGATCATGGTCTATGAAATAGGCCGGAAATTATTTCATTAGTTTCAAATTGATTACTTTGCTTTACGTATCAACTTAGTGTTTGAGGTATAAGCTATAAGTAGATTAAATACACTACAAATTATCTGACTCCCTTTCCTTTTTCTTTTTATTTAGGTGTGACCATTTCCATTAATTCTCACAAAATATTTCCATATAATATCATTTTGAATTGGTCTGCCTTTTCCAACCTAGCCTGCTTTTAATAGAACACTTGACTTTAAGAAATATTCATCATGTTGGACTCTTCAATTAACATAAACTTGTTTTTATTTTTACATTTATTTTTTTTTGAGAGACAGAGACAGAGCATGAGTGGGGGAGGGGCAGAGAGAGAGGGACACACAGAATCCGAAGCAGGCTCCAGGCTCTGAGCTGTCAGCATGGAACCCAATGCGGGGCTCGAACTCATGAACCGTGAGATCATGACCTGAGCCGAAGTCAGACGCTTAACCGACTGAGCCACCCAGGTGCCCCAACATAAGCTTTTTAAAAACAGGTAGGATAGGTATTAATTTACTAATTCAAATTTCCTTCCTGAATTAAATGTGAATGGCTGAGAAAAAAAAAACCCAGCAGGAATCCTTAGAATCACTTTGTCATGTCACATCTGTTCATTAGTTACCAAAAGTGGGTTTGAGACAGAACACGTGGACCATACGATGTACAAGGACTCTTGAAGAGCACCATGAGCCAATAAATTCCATATTTCAGAGTCACCCTTACCCTTGAAAAATAGTCCATGACTATTGGTTATATAAAGACCTGAGGTCGAAATCATGAAACATCTTTCTAGAATACAGGCTTTATGTCTCTGAGCTGGGAGGTGCATTAGTATGTTGGTAGCATCCAAATAGGTATAATGTATTTTAACTATATTTTGGAAACCTTTGTTTCACTGGTACTTCATTTTAAATATAACAGCAAATAGCTGGTGATGACCGTAGTCTCACCTTGGTGTTGCTCCCAAGTCAACATCCTGTAAATCGGGTCACTTATACTTGTGACAGTGGGGGTTCTCAGTCCACAAACTGCAACAGTGCCTTTGGCTCACGAGATTAAAATCGGAATCGACCTAACCCCTCCAGTTACAAGAATAAATGGAGCACCTCACATTTGAGGTGTCTTTTTGTTCACATCCTGCGAATTATAATAATTTTTTATCCTAGCTTAGAAGACAGTGAGATGTCATAAATATATTGTGCTTCTTTTCTGGAATCTACCTATAATGTCAGGAGCATTTATTGTGAATGCAGTTTCCCAAACTTCAAACCCAGATGCATTTTGGTTTGCCAGCTCATTAACATGGGCTAAGAACTCACATTACGATATACGTAAATCCTTAAAATTTTTTCTACATAGTGTATTTCAGACACCTGCTGTGAGAAGCTCTATTTTACACAAAATTAATGAGTCATTAAAAGTTAAGAGCCAAGCATTATATTTTTTCATAAGGCACTAGCTGGGTATATTAAAAAAATCATCCAAATGTCTATTAAAAACCTGTAGAACGAGCTTCCTAAATCATGAATCGCATGGAAGTAAGATTAAGAAAATCATACCCAACATCTTCTACCATTTTCTTTGAGATATCCACCAGCATTCCAAAATTTACTCAGTGCCAGATGGCAGCATGCCCCACACTGTTTGATACATGTATTTTGGTATTTATTTGGATTAAAACAATCCAGAAACAACAGGATGAATACGGCCCTGTGAAATGGAAATCTCTGGGTGCCTTTCACAAACGGGCAGGTTTTTAGGTTCTCTTTATTTCCTGCCTCAATGTCAGTCAAGTAAGGCCGCTGGAAAGGAGCTCTAAAATCAACCTCCAAACAGTTCCAGGGGCGGTAGGTACAATCTAGTACATCTTGGCTGTTTCACTCCTTATATTGTAGGATTCAGAATCATGAAAAGGCATGGAGCATGTGGCTCATGTTATTTACTCCATCATAAAGAGGTTAACCTTAACCCTCTTTATGGTAGGACGCACAAGCTATAAAATACCATGAGGCACTCATTATGTTCTCAAATAACTACTTTCTAATACTATACGATCACAAAATACTTACAAAACACTATTTTGGTTATAAGATATACTAATTTGAAAAATATATAGAACCCACTGTTTTTACGAATTTGGCTCACACACAAAATGATCAGTCTACCATCTCAAAGGAGAGGAAATAAGGAAAATTAGCAGTATTTTCAACTTAGCTCATATGTGCTGTTAATAACAAAGCATTTCCTTTGGACACTAATCCAAATGGAACAATTTAAGAAAACGCTTGTTGACCATCTACAATTATTTCTACATCACTGTCTAGTTCAGAGAGCTTCTCAATTGTCTGTGGACTTTTGAACTTTTTCGGTAATTTGCATATATCGCTCCTCTAAAATATTTCCCCGAACGTTTTATAGTTTTGTACAAAGTGCAGCAGATAAGTATGACCTGAATTATTCAGGTATGTGACTAGAGCCCAGAAGCATCTATTAACATCAGTGTAAACATATCAAGGAGTCTCGAAGGGCACAACACTTTGTCCTACCTCAGTATTTCAAACTCATCCTCAAATAGTAGAAGACTTACTGAATTGTCACAGTGCATTGACTAACGTACGGAGTGTAAAGGACATACACAGCTTTATTGTGGACTTTATGAGTCCTGAGTTGAGCTTGTCCTGTGAACAACTAACATAAAACGAGGCAAAATGGTACCAGATGACTGTTAACCTGAAAAAGGTACAACTTCTAGGGCATTTACTAAAAGTTACCTAGCTTAAGATGAGACTGGGTAGCTAAAGTAAGGGACTAGGGATCAGAAGACAAGGTTGTACACCTGCACCCAGGCTGTTTTAAATCCCATGTTTTTCCGTCTTGTCCCAGTAAAGCAACAACGTGATTTGATGATGATAAACTGGGATGCCGGGATGACCCGCTTCAGCATCACTGTGAGGATAAAATGATATATGGTGGATGTGGAAAGAGCTTGTGAACCTTGAAATATTATAAAAATGTTACGAACATTACCCGCAGGATTTTAAGCTTCTCAGAACAGAGATCGTACTTTTTCCATTTTCTTTGCTTTTTTTAAAAAAAAATATTTATTTATTTTGAGAGAGAGAGAGAGAGAGAGAGAGAGAGAGAGAGAGAGAACACACAGGCAGGGGAGGGGCAGAGACAGGGAGGGAGAGAGAGAATCCCAGGCAGGCTCTGCACTAACAGAGGGGCTTGATTCCATGAACCATGAGATCATGACCTGAGCAGACACCACGAGTTGGAGGCTTAACTGACTGAGCCACCCAGGCACCCCTACTTTTTCCATTTTCTTAACCCACTGTGTTTGCCATAACTGTAAGTCTTAATGAAGGTCTATTACTTTTTAAAATGGATATAATAGGGGTGCCTGGGTGGCGCAGTCGGTTAAGCGTCCGACTTCAGCCAGGTCACGATCTCGCGGTCTGTGAGTTCAAGCCCCGCGTCGGGCTCTGGGCTGATGGCTCAGAGCCTGGAGCCTGTTTCCGATTCTGTGTCTCCCTCTCTCTCTGCCCCTCCCCCGTTCATGCTCTGTCTCTCTCTGTCCCAAAAATAAATAAACGTTGAAAAAAAAATAAAATGGATATAATAAACCAGGGTGCTTTTCTTTTCTTTCCTTCCCTTCCCTTCTCTTTTTTCTTTTCTTTTCTTTTCTCTTTTCCTTTTTCTTTTTTCTTTCAGGTCCCTGGGATAAATACATTTGTGAGATGTCATGTTTTATAGCTGGCTTTGCCTGTATTTTACATTTTGATTGTTCTTAATCCTCCTTTAGTACATAAACCTAGTATTTCAACATCTGGGATTGGAACATCCCGAGAGATATGTAGGAAAAGGAAAATAGACGGACAAGCAGGGGTACTCAAGGAAAACTGAGAGCTGATTTTTTTCTTACGGTACAAGATTCATGATTCTTATAGTAAATGCTCAATTTAATCAACCTATCAAGAAATATTTAGAACAGGCTTGCTATGTCATACAAGGACCTCCAGGGTATTCAAGGGTATTCCCAAGGACTTCCCAGTGTAATTGTGGAGTTAAGGTTTTTGTATTAGGAACACTTCAAGTACACAGTGACTAAAAAATTGAATACCTTTGGAAATGCTTCACTTAGTACCAAGGGTTTATAGGAACATGCAGTCAAGACCAATTTGTAAAGCAGGGTCTGCCAACTTATTAAGAACCAGAATGAAGAAGTATCGTAGGTCTAATAGGCCAGATAGTCTCTATTTCAACTCCGTTGTAGTTCAAAAGCAGCCACAGGCAATACATACCTGAATGGGCATAGCTGTGTTCCAATAAAGTTTTATTTACGAAAATAGCAGGCATGATCAATTTGGAGCAGGAAGCCATAATTTGACAACCTCCATTGTAAAGAAATTCGCCCAGCTCTCTATAATATAATAAACGTTCCATATGTGCCTTTCATGTCACTAGGTCATGCATCAGTGACCTTGGATCCTTTGTAATGTATTACCTTTGACAAGCGAAATGGTAGCTATGACAAGATTCTTCACTCCTTTAAGGTTGGAAATGATGGTGCAGTACAACCATGAAGTTCTGGAGGAATTCTCTCTGGAAGAAGTTGCAAAGTGAAATATCTGGGTATCTGGGGGGCCAAGGTGCAGTTCTTTTTGAATCACTATACAGTGCAAGTCAATAACTGATTAAATATGAAATTGACTAGGAGCGTTGCAACAAAGGAGTTCCAAATTTACGCGTAACTTGAACCACACATATAGAGCGTAACCATTTATTTGGTTTCTGTAGAGCTTGGACTTGTTCAGGTTTTCCAAAGCCAAATGGGGCAGGACCAGAGATATTATGCATGTGCGTGTGCGTGTGTGTGTGTGTGTGTGTATAAAGATAATGAGATCGACTGATTTGATTATGATGGAAAGAAGAGAAAAAGTATATGCATATGTTGGATTAGACATGCTTCCAGTTTTCTCTCTTAACAGGATGTGAAATATTTTTTGCACCCTGTATTACATAATCTAATGATTCAAAGCGGTTCACTATTGGCCAGTGCTTTAACACACTCCCTGGAGTGTTGAGCATGCTTTTAGGGTTAATACTAGGCTGGAATTGTTTTTATTCTCATTTTCCTAGAACCAACATCCTTTGTCCGTTTATGCTACTATTGCTGGCTAAGACTGAATACGGTTTTGGGGTGAGGCTGAAACGGCATCACACTCGAGCTCTAGAATTCTCCTTGATTGTTAAGAAATACTGAACAGTCATGGTATGCTTTTTTTTTTTTTTTTTTTTTTTTTTGAGAGAGAGAGAGAGAGGCAGAGGGAGAGGGAGAATCTCAAGCAGGCTCCATGCTCAGTGCACATCCCAAGATGAGGATCGATCCTTCGACTCTGAGATCATGACCTGAGCCAATATCAAGAGTTGGATGCCCCACCGACTGAGTCCCCAGGGGCCCGTGTACATTTTTTATTCAGTGAGAATGCATTCATGAGGACTCTGGATAGTCTGTTGGCATTTCCATTAGATATGTCACACACTGTTATTTTAAAGGTTGTTGATAATAATGTGAAAATCTAGAATCTTAATAGGAGTCTTGAAGTAGTAGTCAAGCATTTTTTAGATATACATCATAATTAAATAAAAGTTGTTCTTCCTAGTGAATCCCTATGCTGGCATTTAACTCTTAACAAAGAATGCTAAGATAAGCGAATCAATCCATTTTAGGTGAATGCATTCAGGATGTGATAAATCCATCCACGCTTCAGATAAACAAGTATTAACTGAGCACTTATTATGTGCATGACATATATTTGATCTGGGGCAACATGATGAAGATGAAACTGCCCCCGCCCAAGCTTAGAATAAGGGCCAAATACAGACAAGTAAGGTCTGTCCAAGAGGTAAGGTTTGTACTTAAGTAATATTACTGCAAGACGGTATTGGATTTATGGCCCACAGGAGCTAACAGGTGCTATCAGAATGTAAAGGGGAGGATGTTCTTTTTAAGTCAGAGGGATGTGATCAAGGACATCTTCCTAGAGGAGGTGACCTTGGACCCTGAATGAAGGGTAGACTTTAGAAAAATGAAGACTTTAGGTGGGGGCCAGAATAAGAACAATCCTGTTTTGGCCGGATTGCTTAGACAAAAGAATCGCAGAATATAAGGCTGAACAGTAACGGCCGCGCCATATTGGGGAGGGCACCGGAAGTCAGCTGAATCTACCTCAGGATTTCTTTTTTTTTTTTCCCAACGTTTATTTATTTTTTTTGGGACCGAGAGAGACAGAGCATGAACGGGGGAGGGGCAGAGAGAGAGGGAGACACAGAATCGGAAACAGGCTCCAGGCTCCGAGCCATCAGCCAAGAGCCCGACGCGGGGCTCGAACTCACGGACCGCGAGATCCTGACCTGGCTGAAGTCGGACGCTTAACCGACTGTGCCACCCAGGCGCCCCAAGGATTTCTAAAATTTCTACCATAATCATAATTCATTGCGACACATTAATACAGTAAAAAGAAAATTTGTTCTTCAAGCTATTGTACCGTTGCTTGTGCAGAACATCACCCGGTTCCTTAAACTAATCTGCCACATGTTTCTCCCCAGTATGCGTCATTATCTTTAATGTACCTATTTATCCTGTAATTTTCTAGAATCAAGGAAAGTAGATAGTCAGAGTTTAACTGTGACACCTTCTTTCCCATGTTTGACATCTAGTAGACACTGTTGAAAAACATTAATAAATGTCACATACACATGAGAATTGCTACCTGTAAGGCAATATCTCAAACTGTAATTTGAATATTTCTCATCTCATCTCTTAAGGGATATTGTCATGACAGTCATTGGTTGGCTTGCGGGCACAGAGGATCACGAACACTTAATTCCAATGTAAAAAAAAAATAGAATGTGTGGCCACACTTCTCTTCCTTTAAATCTTTGGTGGTCTTAATCAGACACTGAACTGGTTTTACAGTCACGGGATATTAGAACTAGAATTTAGTCGGACTCTCTGTATGTTACTGGAACAAGAAGAGGTCGAGAAAGGTAAAGTGACTTGCCTTAGGAAGCACAGCTACCTTTTTCTACATCCAGGACTAGAACCCACATCTCTTAGATTCTAGTGTTTTCCTCACATCAGAAGTCACTCTTACCAAATCTCATTAACTTTATTTATTAATTTTTTTTTTACATTTATTTATTTTTGAGAAACAGAGTGAGACAAAGCGTGAGCGGGGGAGGGGCAGAGAGAGAAGGACACACAGAATCTGAAGCAGGTTCCAGGCTCTGAGCAAGCGGTCAGCACAGAGCCTGATGCGGGGCTCGAACCCACGAACCGTGAGATCGTGACCTGAGCGGAAGTCGGACGCTCAACCAGCTGAGCCCCCCAGGCGCCCCAAATCTCATTAACTTTAAATTAGCTTAAAAATAGAACGTCAGTAACTTCTCAAGGTGTTAACTATGCAACAGCGTTTCTCAAACTCAGCCCTAACTGACGTTTGGACTGGATAATTCTTGGTTGTGAGAGGCTTCCTGTGCTTTGTAGTAGGACTACCAGCATCCCTGATCTCGACCCACTAGATGCCACCCTCAACCCCTGGTTGTAACAACCAAAAATGTCTCTCCAGGCATTGCCCAATGTCTCTGGGCGGTGGGGAGACGGTGGGGGTGGGGGTGGGGGCAAAATCACCTCCGGTTGAGACACCCTACCCCCACCACTTTCTCCACCCTGCATATTCTTCTAGAATAATTCTTTCAGAGCCAGTTTGACTTAGCCTAGGGGCATCCTTCCAAGAATCACACCTCTGGCCTGACAGCATTCGGCTTTTCCCAGGTGTTCCAGTACCCCCCCGCAGGTGTTATTATCCTTGGAATCTGGTTATTCCAGGCTGTCCATGATGACAAGTCCTTCCCCAATTTATTGCATTCATCATTTGAGTATGCCTTTGAGTGCCTATTACATGCTAGATACACGGCACTGGGAATGCAGAGATAAGTCACTGATCATCGGGAGTTCAGGCTCCTGGAGGAGACAAGATGTACATGAACACCTGTCAGCCCTGTGATGAGGATCAGGAAAGAGGTGCGTACTTGGAGCTACAGAATCAGCGAATGCACCTCCTTCACACTGAGGGCGGTCATCGGGTGACGGGTCACAGAAGGGACCCAAAGGAAATGCCAGCTAAGCTGATTTTTCAAGTTAGGTCGCGAATGGAAAAAAAGGCTTTCCAGGCAGAGGGATCAGTGTCTCTAAAGAAAGGACAGACGAACCTGGCTTCTGACTATAGCATCAACATCGGGGGGGGGGGGGGGCGAGAAATGAAGCCAGAAGGTAAGCAGGGGACAGGGCTCAAGGACCCAATTATACCACGTCAAGGAGTTTGCCTTTGTCTTGATGGCACTCGAAGCCGGGGGAGAAGGCAACACATTTGCTATTTTAGAAACATCGCAAGTAGAGACCACCTCGAGATAAACAGCTAATGCACTAATAAACGAACAACATGCCAGATTTTGCTTTCACTTCCTCATGCCGCCATGAGAGGGATTCCCTTCCTAGGAGCACTGCCACAGACCGGCGAAAAGAGGAAAGGCCCACGACCGTACAGACGTACCACGTCTTCCACCACCCAGGACTATGGGCAGAGGAAAGCTTGGACCACCCAGGCAAGAAGAACTTTTCCTTCTGGAATCGAAGCCTTCAAAGACAGGCTGAGTTCCCCACGGAAATTCAAAATGTATGTTTCCCCAGAAAGAAAAAAAAAATGATACATTTTGGTATTTTAAAAAATTAATTAGTTTTTATTTATTTATTTCTAAGTAAAGTCACTTATTTATTTCCGAAGTGAAGTCCAATGTAGGGCTTGAACTCACCACCCCGAGATCAAGAGCCGCGTGATCTACCAACTGAGCCAGCCGGCCGCCCCCGTTTTGGTATTTTTAAACATGTGGCTCAGCCAGTTTATGGGCCGCTCTCTGTCCAGTAGCTGTCCCAGGGCCTGGCACGTGGCAGGTACTCCATTCATGATTGCAAAGGTGAACTGGATGCATCGAAATAGATCTGCACACTCACATGCCTCTTGGTTACAGGAGACTTAGGAGGCAAAAATGCCAGTGCCACGCGGTGCCCAAATTATGTGTGCAAGAAAGAGAGGAAGGGACAGTAAGGATTCGCCTAGAAGGACAATGAATGATAGTGAGCTAGTAAGTCCCTGAATCTGCTGTTGCTCATGGGACAGAGATCCCTTTGTCTTAGGGACAGGAGCTAATAGGAACATGAAGTGACCTGGACGAATTCTCAATAATGTCAGGACAGGAAATCAACTTAGGGAAACTAATGTTCGTTGCATCACCTATTGCGTATTTTAAGAGTTGATTTGCTGGCTTGTAGCTTAAACATGGTGGCCTTCTCTCTGATTCATCCATTACTCAGAAGGCCCTGGCTTCCTAGAATTCCGAACACAGCTGCAATAGTTTTCATTAGCACTCATCAAATCTAGCTGAATCCTCTCTCAAAGTACCCTTGTTTATTTCCCACTACTGATCCGGCCTGTCTCTAGACTCTCCCAGTTTCAACCCAACAGCGATTGCGGAGCGCAAATTTACCTTCTTAAAACAATGTTTTCATTCAGTTACGCCCCTGCGTAAAACCCTTTCACAGCCTCCCAAGTATCTGTCAGATTAAGTCCAAACCTCTAGGCCTGCCTTTACCTTCCAGGACGGTCCTCACCTGTAAATTCTGTCCACCTCCATTTTTGTATCCAGTCAACCTCTGGATTGAGAGCAACTTGTTTTGCGAAGTGTTTGCCAGATGAGCAAACATTTCTAATAAATTGTAACTGAAAAACAAGCAGTGTCTTGCGATAGCGGTAGTAAGCGAGGCTGGATGTCACGTGATCACAACTGAGCCAATGGTTCTTGAAATTCGCTTTGATATACAAGCGCTTTGGATTACGAGCACGTTTCTAAAACGAATTATGTTGGCAAACCAAGGTTTTATGGTACGAGGCAACGTTGTATCCTTAGTGTCTCCTGAATAGGCTGTCCTCCTCTCTTTATTGCCTGTGGTTCACACCTCAGCAGCCTTAACTCCTCAACTTCTCCCTCTCCGTGTTGAAAGCACACTTCTGAGTCTGGTCTACTCCGGGAAGTAGATGCCTGGGCTCATTTCAGCCCAGGTGCCCTCCCCTCCGTTCCCTTCTTTGCATGGAATCATTCTGTGCATCTCTGGCTTCCTTGGGAGAGGGGTGGCTCTACCACACCCCCTAGCCATGAGCAATACAGGACAAAGGGATGCCCCAAGGCCCCAGAAAGGTGCCTGGCCCATCCCAGGAGCTCAACAGATACTTGTTAATTTTGTTGAATAAATTCAGGATATCTGGTTTGGTTAATTTTAGACTACCACCCACTTTCTCCGGTAGACCGGGGACTTTCCTCCTCCACCAGGTGAGAAAAAGCATCTAAACATTTTAACTTTGATAAAGTCAGTTGTGACACATAAAAGGCAGAACTTCCTCTTTAACCCTTCAAGAAATGAGAACTCTCCCCTCCCATTCCCGCCCACCCCCACTGATATTCAGGTTCCTTGAAAGTAACCGACCTGGATCATTTCTTACTTAATACAACTTTTATATCTTCTCTGCAGTTGCAAAGGTAATCTTACCTCTAGCCGGCCAAATCACCAACCAATTCTCCATGCGAGAAAAATGTTTAAAAAATGGAGGTGTGGGGGTAAAACGTCTACAGGCAGGGACATTACAACAGGTGCTGCCCTGCAAACACAAAACACCCAAGCAGACCTTCTCAGCGAGCCAAATGCTTTTCAGCTAACCTAATGTTCTTCAATTATTGCTTCAGGGGCTTTTCGGTAACAAAAATGCTCCCTCGCCTTGGCCCTGCCGTTTTTGGGCCCATCCCTTACTACCGACTGCGTGTCTGACTTGTTTATCTGGGCGCACCCAGTCATCTCGCTCGGCGACCCAAGCGACCACGTTTCCTTAAATCAGAGCCCCGTGGACTCTGCTCGGAACTACATTACCCAGCGGCCCCCGCGCCCTTCGCAGGAAGGACGTCTGCGCACTAAGATACTCAGTTCCAAGTTTGGAGCTTTTAGCTGCCAGCCCTGGCCCATCATGTAGCTGCAGCACAGCCTTCCCTAACGTTGCAACTGGGGGAAAAATCACTTTCCAGTCTGCTTTGCAAGGTGTGCATTTCCATCTTGATTCCCTGAAAGTCCATCTGCTGCATCGGTCAAGAGAAACTCCACTTGCATGAAGATTGCACGCCTGCAGCTTGCATCTTTGTTGCAAAACTAGCTACAGAAGAGAAGCAAGGCAAAGTCTTTTGTGCTCCCCTCCCCCATCAAAGGAAAGGGGAAAATGTCTCAGTCGAAAGGTAAGAGCCTATTTGCATTACTTGCAAAAATGCAAAGGGTTGTGCATGCATTTATGAATGCATGGATGCAATTTTCGCCTGGCGATTGCATTTTTAAGTTTGAGGTTTTCCACAGCTCAGTTGCATTTCCTGTTTAGTATGTGTCTTTTTTTTGCAGACACAGAGAGTTCCTGTAAGGCAGGGCTTGCAGTTCAGCTGTGCATTGACGTTATTTGCATTCTTCTGCTAGGATTACTGAGCTCTTTTTGCCTTTTGCACAGTCAGGAGAGATAGAGCAGGTTGGTAGCGTCTAAATGTGCAGTGCTTTATATAATTGTAAAATTCTTTAGTATGCACGCACATTGTAAGTAATTTTATGTGCAACAGGAATACAAACTTTTAAAAAGTCTGTAGGTGAAGATGAAAGGTAAAAGTTGAGTTAAACTAGTAGGAAATTAATGTAATCTTATATTCCTTTGGGAATAAACCGTTGCGATGCCAGTTTTTACCTAAATTTCCATTGATAGCGCTTTGAACATTAAGCAACTTTTGATTTTTAAAGGAAGTAAAGGTGAAGTGTGAATGATAGCATGTTACCAAAAAAAAAAAAAAAAAAAAAACCAGACAAGAAGGTCTTTCTCTTCTGAGATTTTGCACCGTGCACCAATTGCTTATTGGCTCACAGTATTTAGAAGCAGCAGTGAGGACATACATGTTTTATGTCTCCCCATTTGAGAGATGCTTTGCATCTCAGGGGAAAATATGGGGAGAAAAACTGTACTTTTAAGCATTACACCAACGTGGGGGGACTGCGCCGTTTCACTGACAATCAATGAAATCTTTTGAGTGTGTAACTGCATCTATTTAGTCAGCTATAAAAGGTCAGAAATTCAGGGTTATGGTTGTTTTTAATTTTTTTTCTTTTTCTTAATTTTTTTTTAATGCAGTTGTATTTTGCAGGCTTAATGTTATATTGGGGAGGGGATTAAAAAAAATTCCTGACATGGCATCAGAGAGCCGAGAGGGTGCTGGCAGGTGCCACTAGGACCCTAAGTCACTTGTTTCAGAGCAAATCTTTCTTCACCGTAGAGAAAGCATATGCCATATGAGAATGTATGGGAGGAGGAGGTGAGTTAGGTACAGGTGAGTGAGGCTACCACGGACACCACATGCATGGGGAAGACCTGGTGAAATTAAAGTGTCTTGTGAGCTTTCTGCCATGTTTTTGGAGTTGTTGAACCGCCTTTTAATTCTACCTGATGGGAATCCTACATCTCAGACCGAGAAGGAAGTGATCTATGTTCATAAGAGTTCGCACGCAGTAGGGCTGTGTTTTCCTTGACCATTAGGGCAGAGTGGGAATCTAGAAAGCTCAGAGTGCTGAAGAACCTAGGATTTGGCATTATGAAGGACAGAGGTTCCTTAATAGAAGGAAAACCTACAATCTCCTGAGCAGAGAAATAACAGCTTAGAATGGGCATGCCATGCTTTGATGCACTGAGGAGCTGGCATCTAGTTACTTTGTATGTGGTATATACTCATTCATTCAGTTCAGTTAATGTATGTATAAATGTGTGTGTGTGTGTGTGTGTGTGTGTGTGTGTATGTATTCACGTATGTGTATGTAATATATAAATATATATATACGTATTGCACAGGATTTGGAGGCATACAAAAATATTTAAAATGTACTTGTTTCCTTCAAGGAACTTACCATTTAGAAAGCACGTATGCAAATCATGATACTACAAGATAATTGCATAGATAGTGAAAAGCAATGGCCCAGTTGGAGTTTAGAGATGGCAGTGATCTCTATGGGAGATAGGAAGATTTCATGAAGAAGGTGGTATTATGGTGATCTTATCTTTGGACCTTAGGGTCCAAAGTAAATCAGGTTACTCTTCCCTTTCTTCCTTTTCTTTTTTCTTTTTGGCTCACTCCTAAGATATCTCTGTCCCAGCAGAGCAAGTTTCTGAGTTGGGAAACTGAAAGGTATTAGCATGGCATGCTTCCATTCTGAGAGCACCCATTGTAGATCGGATACGGGTGGTTCTTCAGGTTGGCTCCTAGTTAGCCACATGGTTTCCGGCATTGGGCCCTCTTTGGAAGGTGCACCTGGTGTGAACGTGAGGTTCCCGTCCAAAAAGAAAAAGATCGATAGAGGTGGACAATCATTTCAGAAGTGGTATAGGAGCCTTGGCCTGGACTTTTAAGTGTGGAATTGGCCTAATTCAGCCATGGTATTCTCGAATGGCCAAGACATTTTTCGCAATACCAAACTGCTTTGTAATACTATAGCCAAATGGAATGGGAGGCAAAAGTGAAAGGTGGACACAACCTCAGAGTATTGAAGAATTTAACAACACGTTCAGCTCAAAGGACCCTTACGAACTTTCTAGATCACTATAATTCGGTTTCACAGACCTCTAATTTAAGGCACAGCAGAGGCAAAGGAATTATAGAGTCCCTGGGAGCTGGAATTAACTGGGCTGCTTCTTTCCAGCCTTACCGGCAGTCAGATTCCGAGAAAGAATTTCTTAAAAAGAAATTTTGTTTTCCACAGTTGTAACTTTAGGTGGTATGCTTTTCAGCTTGTTTATATTAGCTGTCTGGGGTTGAGCTGACATTTTTTCAAATATTAAAGTGGTAGAATGCCTTTTGAGGAAATCTGAAATGTAAGTGAACAGGAAGGGCACCCAGAGAGGGCAGGGATTCCTGCACTTTACAGGAAGACAGGCTACAGGAAAAATGTGTCCTCTGCATTACCCGGGAGAGAGACACTATTGTTATTAAGCCATGATGATTTGAGGGAGGAAGGGAGAGAGGGAGGTCGGGCGGTCGGGCATCTCCCAGTTCACCTGAAAATCTACAAAAAGTTTGACTGCGTTGGAAATACCCTCTTTCTCACTTCTCCCTCTTTTCACCTTTTAAAAATGTTAGTTTACCTTAGTTTAAGACAGTAATAGGTAAATCATGTCGTGAGAAATGCACGTAAGGCACAATCTCAGAAGCATGCAGGAGAGTGGCAGGCACTCCTATGGGTTCTTTTCTTCTGTAATTCATCCCACCCTGGGAAATGAAATGTGTAAATTTCTCATTCTGTGTAAATTCCTTTGTTAGGTTGTACCAGACAGACTTGTCATGCTTAGCCTGTAATCTGAGCCAGTATGTTTTATAACCTCGTCCATCCCAGGACACAAAATCAGAATAGCTACCTTGAGTTTCCTAAGCTTGTTTTGTATTGGTGTGGCATTTAGCACTTCACAGGACGCTGTATATTAGCTGCAGGGCCTTTGAGGGGGTCTCTTGGTGGAAAATAAATGATGGAAGAAAAGGGCTGAGATTTGTAATATTGGAACTACCTTCTGTTTGTTTGGTTTTTTTTTAATATCTGAAAGAATCTATAAGGGATACTTTTAAGCCAACAGAAAAAAGTACACAAATAATATTTGTTCATTATAGAAACATTTGAAAATAAAGAAAAAGAAAATAATCGCAGGTGACCACAGTATACATTTTGGCATAGATCCCTTTGAACTTTTTTTTCCTGCTCTGTGTGTCGTGTCTGAACAAAGCTACAATGTATATGAAGCTAATGTCTACTTAGTTGCCTTTTGTTTCACTTACCTTACACTGACGACTATTTCCAAGTGAATGAATATTTTTATGCATTCATAATATTCAGTTCTATTTTATTTATTTCAACAGAACCTTCTTGTTTATTAATTTTCAATACTATGAGGTTGCCATGATGGTCGCCCCAGTGGGTATGTTATTCTGTATATTATGTTCTCAGACTGAATTCCAGGTTCTAGATAGTGGACTTTTCCCCCTTGTCGTTTTCTATTCCACCTCTTAAAAATAGCTAATTATTATAAAAATGATATATGCTCATTGAAAGAAATTTCAAGCCAAAGAGAATTTCATAATAAGAAAATAAAGACCACTCGGAGTCACCCCGTCCAGAGCTAATTACCGTTAACTTTCCGGTAAGCATCTCTTTGCATTTGTACATCCATCCGTACATACTTATATGCACACACATAGGTGCTATTTTACACGCTCTGTTACACGCTCCATATGATACTCAGCAACTTGCTTTATACTCCTCCTTCTATCTTGGCTATCTTTCTACATTTCCACACAGTTATCCCATTCTTTTAAATAATTGCTTATTTTAATTTGTAGGAATGTGGCTATTTAATTACTCTCCAGTTTGGGCTTTCACAGAGTTCCATTTTTTTCTTTCTTTTATGCAGCTGTAAACAAAATGCAAGGAATACCATGAACATGCATCTTTGTACATTTGCCCAATTATGTCTTTAAAATGAATTCCTAGAAATGGAAATGCTAGGTCAGAGGGCATGGACATACTGCCAAATTGCCCTCCAGAGAGCTAACACGAATTCTTATCCCCACCAGAGGTTGGGAGTGTGCATTCTCTGGTTTAAACATCATGGTACATCATGCCAAATCAACTGCTCTCCAGAAAGGCTATGGCTACTTTCCTTCATCCTACAGGTATCACCATTTGAAAAAAAAAAAAAAAATCTTTGTCAATTTGATAAAAGGTGTTAGTTAACACTTTATGGTCAGTTGCGTTTTTTAGTAAAAAAAAAAAAAAGGAGCCGGATGTTCCCTTTTTTTGACATTTGTGTTTTATGTGTTTGAATTTTTTTTTTCTCATAAAATGTATCTTCAACTTTTAATTTGGGGATCAAATTATTTCTAGAGTTAGTCCAGAACATTCCAAAATTGCAAAGCTTAGCTAATCACGGGTTGAGAGTTGGATCCTATGTGTCTCAATTATGTTGGTATGACCACTAGGTGTTGTATGTGAGCGATGAACCACGGGAATCTACCCCCCCAAAACCAAGAGCATTGTACGTCAGACAATTTCACAGTGAATTATATTAAAAAAAAGAAAAAGAAAAAAATAGTTTAATATTTTGGTGAGTTCTAATTTTAATTTTAACTTGAATTTAAGTAAACATCACATATTTCATAAATTCATTTTGTTATACTTTCTATAGCTATCCAGACCTGTATGAAAATTTTAAGAAAAATGTAATGATCTGATTAAAATTCCAGTCTGGGAAATAACTTGCTTCTGGACATTTCTGTATTTCCAGTTAATCTCTACAGGCCAAAGTAGCTTTTCTTTAGTTTTGTAAATAATTCTTACTCAGCACCTGGCTGTGTTCTAGGCACTGTTGCAGAATAATTGCCTTATTATTATTATTATTATTATTATTATTATTATTTTTGAGCTTCATATGCAATCAAGTGCATCATAAAAGGTGGTTGACTTTGGTTTATGAGATTTCTTAGAAGAATTAAGGCTGGGGTCAACCTTGATGACCTCCCAAATTATGTGTCAAGCACAACATCATCTTATCACAGCCTTCTTTAGTAAAGCCGTTATGCACGCTGATATTCAGTGATCGAAATTAGAGCTACGAGCTACGAACGGAGTTTTATGGTCCAATCATCTCATTTTACAAATGAGCAAGCTGAGGCTTTTTGAGAAAGTGATTTGCTTGTAGACAGAGCGAGAGGTGGAGCTTCATATCTCCGGATTCAATGTCCGAAAGTCCCTTTCACTAAACAACACCCAAACACTAGTAATCCACATTTATCAAGCATTGGTTTCTTCAGAATCTTTAGCATCTTTCACTTTTTTTTTTTTTTTTGGTTTTGCTTGTTTTTGTGGGGAGCGGGCTGGCAAAGAGCAGGGCAGCTTTACAGCTCAAACAGCAGGGGTTCTTTTTCCAAACCCAAGAAATGGTGATCCATTTGTATCATGGTGGTGGGGCTTCTTACCAAGTCTCTGCCAGGGGATATTTTGCAAAAACTCTCATTTTAATTCCCAGTGCTTACACCATACAGCTGCAAGTTTTAACCACTGTAATTGTTATTTGCCTTTTATGGACAATCTCTGAAAGCCCCTACTGGGGAGCAAACATCTCTTCTTGTACCTCTGTTGCATTTCCAACTTGTTCTGCATTGTGCTTATATTAGGAAGCGCTCCATAAATGTCTGACAGTTAAAGTGTTCTTCGTCAGTGGGGATCTTTATAATTTCCCCCCACATTTCATAACAGGTTTGGAATTAAAGTATAATGCAATTTTCTCCCTGTGCTTCCTTGTTTGCATTCATATTTCCATTACAGCTTTGCTGTATGAATGCAAGAATAGCATACTTAGCAACTTAGATGGCCAAAGAAGTGTCATTTCTCCTACCTATGTCCTCTGGACAGCTTTAGAGGTTGCCTGATCCTTGGCTAACTTTTTCTTTTAAAAATATGCCGAACTAAGCTGCGTCGTGTAAAGACTCCAGTGGGATAGAGTGAATTCCTCCATTCTGCGCTGGTTTCAGGAGCTGTTTGTAAATTACCTCAGCACTTGAGCCTCTGAAGGGTTGTCAGAGATCATCTGAAAGTTTTTAACAGCTGGCTGCCCTATGAGAAAACAGGGAACTCTGCACGGACAACCCCCCAATGTGACAATTCCCCACCTCCTCCTAGCCCACCGCCGCTGTCGCCGCCACCCCTGGGATTTGTTTTCCGCCCTGTGTCCTCATAGAGTCTGCCTGTCCTGAGCTGGTCTATACAGTTCGATATGCAGCCCGTATAACTCCTCTTTCTGCCCTGAAACGATTTTCAGGTTACAATGTGAGTTGCTTTTTGTGTGTTATGCTTCTGAACTTCATGTAAATCCTCTGGGGATAGATACTATTATTGTTAATTCACAAATGGGGAAACTGAGGCTCAGGTGAGCTAACCAGCTTGCTGCTGGCTGGATAACCAGTACATGGCAGAGACAGGATGCAAAGCCAAGCCTGTCTGACCACAGGGCCCATGCTCATGATCAGGGTAGTTGCAGACTTTAGCCCCACCCATGTTTAAGTATAGCCTGTGAGCTATACTTGGTTTGCATGTTAAAAAAATTTTTTTAAGTTTATTTATTTATTTTGAGAGAGAGAGAGAGAGTGAGAGAGGAGAGAGTGTGGGGGGGGTGGGGAGGGAGGGCAGAGAGAATGGGAGAGATAAAATCCCAAGCAGGTTCCGCACAGCATGGAGCCCGACATGGGGCTCGAACCCACAGACTATGAGATCATGACCTAAGTTGAAGCTGGATACTGAACCAACTGAGCCACCCAGGTGCCCCTGCACATTTTTAAATAATTGGGAAAAACAACCTCAAAGAGTAACATTACATGACACGTGGAAATTATATAAAATTCACAGTCAGTGTTTACAAATAAAGTTTTATTAAGACACAGCTATGCTCATGCATTTATATGTTGTCCGTGACTTCTCTCCCCCCAACAATGGCAGCGTTGAATAGTAATGATGGGGGATGGTATGTCCCACATAGCCAAAAATAGTTACTATTTGGCCCTTTTCAAAAAAAACGTTCGCTGACCTTGCCCTGTATGACTTTATTCAATCAAGTAATGGAATCTTTTCGTGATGAGGCTTCCATATTACATGCCTCTTTGGCATTTCATTGGAAGTTGTTAACCTGGGCAACTCCCGCGCCAGCAGTCTCTGGGGCCCAGCCCACAGGAAATGTCTGAGTGGTGCTTCTCCTGGTTATGAGATTTGTAGGCCATTGCTCATTTCCGCCAAACTGAGCTACCAGTCTCCGGCAGCCCATCCTGGGGTCCTTTCCCCTCAGCTCTGCTCTTCCTGTTTGCTTTAGATTTCTTTTCTTTATATTCCCTCCCATTGAGAAGCTGTTCATTTGTTCTTCCCCTGGTCCCTTCCTTCTCCTCTTCCTGATCTCACATTTCGTTTAAAAAGCAAATAAGGTGAAAATAATCCCTCTATCACCACTGCCTGGTTTTCTTGATTATTATCATGACCCAGCCCAGAAGGTCCACCATTTCTTCAGTGTGGAGAGAAGATGGAAGCCTGACTCCCTCCATAGTCAGATCGCCTCCATCTTACCCAGAGAGCTTTCTGCTTATCATGTCCTGCAAAGGTTGGAGCTGTTTTATCATAGTAACTCCCCCAACCCGTGGGTGGACAGTTTTGCTTACAAGGTCGCTTAAATGGTGGGTATTTTGTGGGTAAGAAGGAAGATCCTGGTAGGCCCTGGGAGAATGAAGGGAACTTCATGTCTCCAGATTCAATGGGGAGACATGGGGATGGACCCAGAGTAGCTTCAGTAGGATGAGCCCAGATTTGTCTACCATATCCAGAATGAGGGAAGTCTAAGTCACATACAGGGGAGCGCTAGAATTCCTAGTGTCCTACGTCTTACCATGGATGTGAAGGACGTCATTCTCCCCTGACTGGGGCCTGCTGAGGTGACGCCCCATTTTGTGCCTGAGCAAACTGAGGCCGGAGAGGACAAGGAACTTGCCTTAGGTGGCAAGTGTGTCAGTGGCAGAGAGGTAGCTTTCATCACGGTCTGTCTGATACTAGAACCCGAGCTCCCGGCCAGTCCACTTGAGTTGTCACCCCATAATAAATTTGTGAACCCATTACCCAGAAGACACGTTGGTGGAAACATTTTGCTTGGGGAATTTTGCCCACTCAAGAAAACATGAGTGGATTCCATGGGACTCTGTATACACCAGGGCTAGGTATGGTAATTAGGAGGGGCTGACCTGTGTCTGTCTATATCGAGGTTCCTTATAACACGTCCCTTTAAGCCTCTGTTGATCATGGTCGATACCCAGTCTGACTCATGCTGAGTGTTGAGGTTGAATTCCAAGTACAAAGTACCCACTGGTAGAAGGAAGCTGGTTGCAACTGGTCTACTGATAGACACTGGTCTGTAGAGACAGGACGTTAATGTTAAACATCAGTAATGAATATTGATGCCATTAGCTGTCTTACAGGCTGTAACCAAGCAGATCCAAACTTTAGGTGTTTCCCTGCACATCTAAGTTAACTTTTTAAAAATAGTAGTAAGAACCTTGGTGCTCCAGCTAGGTAGAGGCATGCTGTCACCCCTTGGTGGCTTAGTGATTTCCTGTATTCCAGGTTATTTCTGTGTAAATGTAGCAAGTGTTGTTTCCTTGAAACTGTGAGTGAACTACATTTCCACTGCTTTCCTCTTGTACTGGATGGTGTGGAAGAAATTAGAATTCTCTCTTTTTGTGGTAGAGGAGGCAGCCGGGGGAGTGAAGAGTGAATTTCCCTTAAACCACTGAATTCTCCCTCTGCTTCCTCTCCTGCCAAAGCAGGACAGTCATACCTATGTTTCAGCGGTTTCCCAAGATCCCATGCGGAAGCCATGGGAATAGATGGTCTGGATGTTGAGTGACAAGTTATTTATTCCCTTCCTCGATTCTCCCTGCACCAGTCCCACATGGGGGGGAATGAGTTAGAGATAAGGGTAAGGCGAGTATCTGAAGAACCAACCAGTGGGAACAGAATGGTCAAGAGTATGGGAATTATTTTGGAGCGAGTGTGCAGAAACGGCCTCTCTGTGCTATTTGAAATCTTTCCAAGCATATTCTCCCGCTTTATTTACTCCTTCATGCTCCCCAAACTCTGTTGCTAGTTGAAAAACATAAGCCTGGAGACCCTGAGCATACCTAAAGAGAGAACTTGGATAAGGGGCTTGCCCAGGTCAATCCAACCAGTAAATTTTGGATCGATGGTACCATTTAAGACATTGTGCTAGGTGGGACTAGACAGAAATGCATCCCCCTCTGCTCTGCTTACTAGCTATGAGCCTTGAAAAATCTACTTCCTGTCCAACTTCAGCTTCCTTACCAGCTAAATGGAGAGGCTGACACTCATTCTCAGGATTGTTACGAAAATTAAACAAGGTAACGTACGTCATGTGTTTTGGCTGGTGCGTGGCATTCAGTTATTCCACAAATATTTATTGAGTACACTGCTGGGTTTGAGGCATTTTGCTATAGCAATCTCACTATGAACATAAATTTGCTCCCCTCTTCCTTTCTCTCTAGCTCTAAGAAGCTTCTAGTCTAGTAGGACGTAAGACACGCGTAGAAATGTGTAGAACAGAAGCTAGAATCCTAGGTATGCTCAGAAGAGAGAGTGTGAGTCGGGAGGTCCTAGGGACGAGAGGGAGAGCGCGGAAATATTTACAATGAGCGTGCAAGTGTCGACATGAATTTCAGAATTGATGAGGAGATTGTGCCCTAGATCCAAAGGTGGGATGGAGAAAGGAATCTTGATTTGAAGGATCCGGGGGCACCAGTAGAAGGTTCTCTAGCCAAAAGAGTTCCTTGGAATAAAAAAAAGATGCCCTAGCAAAATCTCTGAAACTTAAAAGACCTCACTTGTGTTTTCTAAGAACTTCCTTTTTTCTTACCAAGCGATATGCTGTCATTATTACTTACGATCACAATAAGTTAATAAATGGAGTATATCATATCTCATACTTTCAGTTTTTTTCCCTTTAGATTGTGGAAACTCCAGGAAATCCAGAGGTTAATAGTTAAACAAGTATATCATATCACCTGGGTTTATAGGCACACTGTAATTATATAAGCAAGCTGTTGGTTCAATAATCAACATCTAGCTAAGTCAGGGAATATTTTCCAGAGCATGGCCACAGCTGTAATTTTCATTTTTTATAACCTGCCAACCTGCCTTTTCCATTTCTTAGTGCTTTTCCTTTTTCTAGAATCATCAGCAGTCAGTTAAGGAGGAGGAAACTGTTGAATGTGTTTCTGAATTTACTCTCTCTCGCATGATATTGGATACTGGCAAGGGAGTCCATAAATTGTTTGTGTGTGTGTGTGTGTGTGTGTGTGTGTGTGTGTGATTTTTAATTTCAGAAAAATTCCATTTAAAATATAAAGAGATTGAAATAATGGATAGGTTAAATTCACTTGTCTTTCATTATATTGGCTTAAAAAACATAGTGACCTATAGCTCTGGAGCCCATAGTAGGCTGCTTCTTAGTGTAACTCGTGCTTAGTCACTTTCTTTCTCCTCCATGACCTCATTCAAGTCAGGGTCAGTAGAGTGGGTAAGGTGGGCAGGCTGACTCCCTCCCAGCCAGGATCAGGAAGGACACGGGGCACTTTTTGCCTCACTTTGCTGTGTGGTTAAAGAGCACGTGTGACCCAGCCAGGTGATAGGACCTGCCAGCTATATAATCTCATTCGATGGCTTGCCAAGTCTTCATGCTTGGGGCTTTGTTCCTGAAGGAGCTTCCATTGTTATAGGTAAAGTAGAAGAAAAAATTGCAAATTTAATTCTGGAATTGATTGAAAAATGAGATTGAGAGCTCTTGATCCATTAGTGTTAGAATAACTTTTCCCCTTCCCCAATTTCAATTTTTTTTTGATGTGATCTAAGGACAAGAGAGTCAGTGCTGGTTGAGTAGGGGGTCGGGGATGGTTGAGAGGGCTGGGGGTGCAGAGGACCATATATTTTTGGGTTGAATTTGACAACCATTGAACAGTTAAGTTGTCTGCACCTTACACTGTGCTGTATGAATACAAAGATGAATAGAATTCCATCTCTCCCTTCAAGAAGCACACAGTCTGGTGGGATGTATTCATTTTCTAGGGCTACCAGAACAATAAACACCAATCGGGTGGCTTATGCAATAGGAATTTATTGTCTCAGAGCTCTGGAAGCCAGAAGTCTGAGGTCAAGGTGGTGGCAGGATGCTCCTTCTGGGGGCTGAGCTCTTCTCCTAGCTTCTGGTGGTTAGCTGACGCTCTGTGACATTCCTTATAGGCTTGTAGATGCATCACCCAGATCTATGCCTTTGTCCCCATGTGGTGTTCTCCCTGTGTGCGTGCCCGTGTCTAAGCACCCCACCCCCCACCTTTTTTAAAGTTTTTATTTCTTTATTTTTGAGAGAGAGAGAGACAGAGAGAGCAAGGGAGGGGCAGAGAGAGAGGGACAGAGAAAGAATCCCAAGCAGGCTCTGCACCATCAGCACAGAGCCCAATGCTGGGCTCGAACCCACGAACTGTGAGATCATGACCCGAGCCAAAACCAAGAGCCAGACGCTTACCTCACTGAGCCATCCAGGTGCCCCTAGATAGGACACTGGTCATATTGGATGAGGGACCCACCTTAATCTCATGTGACCTCATCTTAACTCATGATATATACAATGACCCTATTTTCAAGTAAGGTTATATTCTGAGGAATCAGGGGTTAAGACTTCAACATAGTAATTTGGGGGGGGGCACACAGTTCAGGCCATAACGTGGGAAGATAAACATGTCGGCACCCACGTGCCACTCCCTGTGATCTGCACGTAAGTTTTGGTTCAAGCCGCAATGAGGACACCAAGGAAGGTAAAGAGTATAACTTAACCTGAAAAGACGAAGGAAGCAGTTGGTAGAGAGAAGACCTTAAATTGGCACAATGGAACTTTCAGTGTGGTTCTTCTCAGGAGAATAAGCGAGTGAAACAAGAGGCTTGCCATCTGGTCCGTGAGCAGGCTACCTGCTCTTTCTTCTGATTTTCTATTGTTAATGACAGACTGGATGCTTCTAAATCGGGGGGTGTTAAATTGGAAAACATGCGTGCTCACGCACACGCACACACACGCACACACACATGCTGTTGCCGTATTGATTTCCAAAACGTAACTCATGTTTAGAGGGAATTCTACTAAACACTTTTAGTGGCTGTCACAGGCAGTTTTCATGGATAGAGAGATACAGAGATGGTGTTTGGAGGTTAGAGAGAAGAGGGCACCCTTCCCTTTGTAACAAATGGTTCTAGTCCGCATGGAATAAAGCTTAAGAGGGAATGAGAGTGAGTAAGAACCAAGGATCTGTAGCCAGGCAAAGCTTATTTTTAGAAAAGGCTTGTAAGCCTTTAAACAAAACAAAACAAAAAAAGTACTACTGGGTGTTACCGAGCTCTTAAATATTGATTGTTAACAAAAGGTGTTTTCAACTCTCTGTATACTTATTGGCGTTAATAGCTTTATTTTCTTACTGTGGCCAGAGTATGTTTCACATAAAATCATGGATAAAAATACCAGGATCAGCTTGGGTGGGAGGGGACAATGTGAGATGAAATTGTCAGGGGTGGTTGTGTGAAGCGGTCGGGGGGTAAGGTCAGTGGGAAGGAACTTTCCTGGCTTAGAACAGATGTCCATTGGGGCATCTGGGTGGCTCAGTTGGCTAAGCGTCCAACTTCAGATCAGGTCATGATCTCACAGTCTGTGAGTTCAAGCCCCACTTCGGGCTGTGTGCTGATAGCTCAGAGCCTGGAGCCTGCTTCCGATTCTGCGTCTCCCTCTCTCTCTGCCCCTCCCCCACTCAGGCGCTGTCTCTCTCTCTCTCTCTCTCTCTCAAAAATAAATAGTAAAAAAAAATGAAGAGAGAAAAAAAGAACAGATGTCCATTATCTGTCACATTGCTCTGCCAGGGTGTTGATGGTGGCTTGCTTCAGGTATGGGGGGGGCACCCCAGAAAAGAGCCACGGAAAGAGAAGGCATCCCTCCCAGCCAGGTGGATGGTCCTGAGATAGACGATCCGAGTGGCAGAAGGACAGGTGGGCAGCAGAAGTGAGGCAGAAAGTCAAGCATCCGGTGAGTCAACATGAAAAAGGAAGAAAGAAATAATAAGCAGGGAGATCAGCTGGAAAACAGGGATCAGAGAGGGAACGGGTCCAAGAAACCAGGGTGCAGAATTCAGGCAGGAATGTGTGTGTGTGTGTGTGTGTGTGTGTGTGTGTGTGTGTGTTTCCTCCCGTGTTCACCCTGCATATCGGAAATAAGCGATGTACTTCACCTGTTTCTTGCAGTTTTGGAAGCCGTCTTGATTCCCCTGGCTGTTGTGTGATGCCCTCACACGAAGCCCGTGGAGGTAGGGGGTAAAAGGAAACGCGGAAAAAGAGCAGTAGAAAGTAGGTTGGGGCTTGTCTGAAACGAGCCCAGACTTATCTCCGCGTCGAGTACCTGCGCGCAGCTCTAAGTGGGACCAACAGAGTGAGACGAAAACAGGAACTAGTCAATCAGCTGGAGTGTCAGGCTCCTGGGTCTGTAGACAGAAGCCAGCTACTGGTTTTCTGTCTCAGGTTAGGGGGTGAGCGCGGTCTCCCATTCCAAGGCGAAGCTGGGAGGGAGACGTGTTCGGTGTTGGAGGAGAGCTTGTGTGTTCTCCTGTCCTAAAACTATGTCAGGAGGGGTGGAGAGACCCCGTGTTTGCCGAAGCGGTGGGGCAGGGTCGAGAAACTGGTCCGATTTTTGTTCCCTTGGATCCTGCATTTCTGTCTTGAGAATCCGTATCCGGTAAGAATTAGTCATGCTGGCATGCCTACTGTGTGCGAGGCTCTGTGATGAGCACCTTGCGGATGGGCTCTGATTTTTCTGCAAAACCTGAGAGGTGGGTAAAAGGATCCCCGTTTTACAAAGCGACTCGGAACGCGGGATTAACAACTTGCCCAAGATCAGAGAGTTCGTGCTTGCACAGCTGGGGTTTGAATCTGGTTCATTTGAATTCCAAAGTTCATGTTTTTCACTATGTAACTGCCATGGCAAAGTAATAATAAAGGAATCACTTCAGTTACAGATACCTACCTGACATGTAATAGGTTATAAAGACAGAGCAATAATGTTAATGGGAAGATGCTTATGACCCAGGGAGAATGGATATAGACCCATAGATGGGATGATTACAAATACAGGTAGGTGTTTGTGTCTTTGTGTTTGATTTTACCTCAAGTCAAGATATCTTTAAAAAAAATTTTTTTTTAATGTTTATTTAATTTGGAGAAAGAGAGAGAGCGTGAGTGGGGGAGGGGCAGAGAGAGAGGGAGACACAGAATCAGAAGCAGGCTCCAGGCTCTGAGCCATCAGCACAGAGCCCGATGCGGGGCTCGAACCCACGAGCCGTGAGATCATGACCTGAGCTGACGTTGGACGTTCCACCGACTGAGCCACCTACATGCCCCAAGTCAAAATGTCTTTCTTAGGGAGGGTTTCATTGAATCCACCTGTAGGAGATACTGCCGAGCCTGGTAGGAACTACGAAATACATTTTCTGGTTCTCTGCTTGCTGTCTCTTTGAAGGTGCCCTCTTTCTGTTTTTTCTTCGAGAGTCTTTACTGTTTTCCCCTGCAGACTCATCTGTGCAACTTTGTAGTTTACCTACCATTCTTTGATTAGTGACAGTCTCTGGGCCGAGTTTGAATTCTCTATCTTGCAAGAGAAAATGATGACTGTCATGAAGGGTAGTTGTTGGGTTTGCTGGCTCTGAGTTCAGGTGTCCCTCTCCGCGGACGTCGCGGGTAAGCGTGAGGCCCGCTGCTACTCAGAGCTGCCGTAAGAACAGGTTATCTGTAGGCATAAGTAAGACAGAGAAAAATGGGCTGACCTAATTAAGCACTCAGGAAGGAACTGCAAGAGAAAATGAAAACAATGAACATGGCCACCTAGGCTTTAACTTGAGTGGAGCTTTGACAGTATTGTGAAATGTGGCGTTTCAGTCCTCCTTTTAATAAAAAAGGCATTATAAATGTGCATACTCTTAAAAAAAATTTTTTTAACGTTTATTTATTTTTTGAGAGACAGGACAGAGCGTGAGTAGGGACGGGCAGAGAGAGAGGGAGTCACAGAACCAGAAGCAGGCTCCAGACTCTGAGCCATCAGCACAGAGCCCGACGCGGGGCTCCAACTCACGAACCGCGAGATCATGACCTGAGCTGAAGTCGGACGCTTAACCGACTGAGCCACCCAGGCGCCCTGTAAGTGTGCAGACTCTTAATAATAAGGGACTTGGTTAATGAGGAAGGGGATGCGTCACCTCAGATTCTCTCATCTTCTCTTGTGAGTGGCAGAGACTCAGACCCTCTGGGCCGTCCTTTGTTCTGTGACGGGTTTGCCTTTATAAGAGGCAGCGAAAGGAGCAATACAATAATACCATCTGCTGGACAGACTGAGTCCCTGCCCTTGAACTGAGAGAACAGCACGGAAAAGACACGCTGGTGCTGTCTCTGATGGCTAAGTGAGAAACACAGGATTCATATTCTGATGACGTGACAATGGCCCAAGTATATGGTACAGAGAGTTTGGGCAATGGATTCCTGGCAAGATGTCGTGAGTTTCCAGGCATGGGAGGTTACGTCTAGCAAAGACCTTAGACCTCATGTAGGTTGCACACCTCATTTTATAGATGAAGCAAGTATGACTGAGAAAGATTAAGTGATTGGAAAGGCCGAGGTGATGGCAAACTAGATCTGGAGACAGATCTGCGACGCCCACACCCGGATAGCTCTTAGCATCCCAGCTGCATCCTGACACAGAGCCAACCTTTGGCTCTCTGGGGAGCCCTTACACTCTTCCTATAAAGACAGAAACTAACCCCCGAGGCTTAAAGATAAAAATAAACAAGGGCGCTGGGCACAGTAGAAATCAGAACCTCTGTTTGTTCAGCGGGGCATCAGATGATTGAATGGGTCTTGTTCAATCATGCATGCAGCCGTCCGTCCATTTATTCATTCTCTGAACGTTTATTAGATGCTTCACTGTGTGGTTCACGGCTAGGCACCAGGAAGTGTGCGGAGAGATGATTCCTACTCGCAAGAAGCTCGCATTCTAATGGGGAGCAGATGGGTGTGCCGACGGTTGTGATTTAATGATAGCTCAAAGGAAGGGCGATTTGTCTGCTTCAATCTTTTTTTTTTTTTTTTTTTTTTAAATTTTTTTTTTTTTTTTCTCAACGTTTATTTATTTTTGGGACAGAGAGAGACAGAGCATGAACGGGGGAGGGGCAGAGAGAGAGGGAAACACAGAATCGGAAACAGGCTCCAGGCTCTGAGCCATCAGCCCAGAGCCTGACGCGGGGCTCAAACTCCCGAACCGCGAGATCGTGACCTGGCTGAAGTCGGATGCTTAACCGACTGTGCCACCCAGGCGCCCCCAATCTTTTTTTTTTTAATGTGTTTTTTTTTTAATTTTTAACTTTTATTTATTATTGACAGAGAGAGACAGAGCATGAGCCTGGAAGGGGCAGAGAGAGAGGGAGTCACAGCATGGGAAGCAGGCTCCAGGCTCTGAGCTGTCAGCGCAGAGCCTGACCCGGGGCTCGAACCCACAAACTGCGAGATCATGACCTGAGCTGAAGTCGGACGCTTTACCGACTGAGCCACCCAGACGCCCCTGTCTGCTTCAATCCTGCAAATGACTGGGAGAGTCGGAGATTGGGGTGGGGAGTCCAAGCACCTTCAGCCCTGGTCTGTGGGGCAGTGTAAAGAGCTACAAGGTGTCCAGAAATCCTCAAGCTCTGGGTGATTGGGATGTAGGGGGTCATCTGCCAGAGCAGTGAGAGATGATGTCGGAGAAAAAGGCAGGGGCTGAGGGAGGGAAGGCCTTGCAGGTCCGAAGGCGTTCATTGCCTGACTCAGATACAGAGTACAGAGTAGTACTGGGAGAGGGTTTCTTCCAACAGCTAGATTAATATAATTTTGCATTTTAGACTCAACTATGCATCTACGTCCCTTAGCAACAGGTCTTGTTAATATTCTGAGCTTGGTGTGAAGGGGAGAGCCAAATTAGCATTGAAAAGCTTTCCCTTGGCAAGTGTGCGCCAAACTTTTCTTTATCAGTTAGGAAAAAAGAAGATATTAACCCTTATAGGGATGAGAGTTTGCCCAGGTTGATTAGTATTAGTGGTTTTCTTTACCATTTGGTGACTCAACTCATCATGACATTTTGTTGGCATTTCGTCGACTTACACTTGCGTCTGTCCCACCGGGCGTGCCTTAAGGTCTGATGATAGAGTTTTTATTCATCTGGGCATGTCTCCCACCTGGCTTTTTTTGGTGTTTTTTTTTTAGCTAACTAACGACTTTCGTGCCAAGGCCCTGGGAGCCTGCCTCCCCCTTCCTTTGCTTCGTCCGTGAAGTCAAGTGAATGCTACTCACATTGGAGGGCCTGTCGTCCTGGGGGTCTCACTGAGCAGCAACCCCAGACTGTGTGCTCTAGAGCTAGAGATGCTTGGGAGTCAGTCTTGATCTGTGGAGTAGAATGCTCCCTGATTCCAGAGGTTTACGGAAGTGCGGGAGGCAGCACCCAGGTGACGATGAAAGGCAAGACCAAGCCGGAGGTGGTCTCTCCAAGGGTCACAAGCAGCTACCATTATTTTTGTGTTGTTGTTCAACTTTTTTTTAACTTAGAATTTCCAAAGTCTGTATCCACAGCCTCGTACGGTTCTTTGCAACAAACTTCGCAACAGATCAGAGGGAAAAAAAATCAGCTGGTTATCTCTATCTTTCATTAGATTTGTGATCTCATCTACCTCGTCCAACCTCCTCGGGCCTCAGTTTCCTCTTCTTGAAAGTGAATGGTCCCTACGTTCTCTTGTTTTAAAGAAATACCTGATTTGATTGGGAGAATGCATTAAGGCTGAAACATGGGGAGAATTTAGAGATACGGTGCAAATACAGAAGCATAAATGAAATTAGTGACTGTAAGCGGATGAAGTATTTCAAACATTTTACCTTCTGCCCACTGCCATTGGGCTCAAGAAAACCATCCATGCTTTTGTGGATTTTGGTAGAAGCTTGGAAGAAATGAACTACCTAGCCCCTACTCTAATAGTAATCCAAATTTATGTATTACTGGACTCCTGTACATTTTCAAAAATGCATTTATCCATTTTCATTCTGCCAAGAATAAAAGGCAAAGCCTGGAGCTCAAGGAACAACTTTGTTCTTTGAGTGATGGTTGTAAACATCTGGGTGACCGAGAAAGTTTATGAAGTCTTAAAAAAAAAAAAAAAAAAAAGGAGAGAATCGGCTTTATAGGTTGGCTTGGATCCAGTGTTCCTAAAAGTTAAAAAAGAAACCAAAAATACATTCCAGTCATTTGGGATTGATATGAAAGAATAAAACAGGTGTGCTTCCGGCAGTGTTCGACTGTTCGACTACAAACAACACTTTAAAAGAAGTATACAGCTGTCACACTTCTCTGTCCTCTGAGGAGATTTTGTTCTGGAAAGATAACAAGTTTGCAAATTAACAGATCCCGTCTAAATCCCTTCCCTTTTCCCTGGAGTTCTGCCACTCCAACCCTACCCCCTTGCTTCCTCTTCCTTACCGTTGGCAACGTTTGTCAGTAGGCAGTTTTTCACATGAGAATTAGTGAAGAAATGCTGTCATATATTTTTGGTTTTTGTCGTAATGACCCTACAATAAATATTTTGTGTCTGGTTTTTTTTTTTTTAATTTTTTTTTTCAACGTTTATTTATTTTTGGGACAGAGAGAGACAGAGCATGAACGGGGGAGGGGCAGAGAGAGGGAGACACAGATACGGAAACAGACTCCAGGCTCTGAGCCATCAGCCCAGAGCCCGACGCGGGGCTCGAACTCCCGGACCGTGAGATCGTGACCTGGCTGAAGTCGGACGCTTAACCGACTGCGCCACCCAGGCGCCCCTTGTGTCTGTTTTTTATAAAAATGACTCGATGAGGGCTTTTGCTCTGGGTGACTGTAGATTGGGCCAGAAGTTGAAGAAACACTTTTCTGCCCTGTTGGCTGATTTATTCTCAGAGCCAGGCTCGGTGCCTGGTGCCTAGTAGGTGCTCAGTCAGCACTATCTGAATACGTCATTTATTAGCAGTGTGCAGGGTTGGCCTTAAAACATGTAAAGTGAACTAAGGTGGCCTTTGGTGGATTCATTTCTCAAATAAGAACTTCTTTCCACACCTGTCGAATCCTCCTGTGTCTTTTATCTGGGCATGTTTTTTTTTTTTTTTTTTTTTTATTATTGTGGTAAAATACACAGCATAAAAGTCACCATTTAAATAAGTATTAAATTTTTTTTAAATTTATTTTTGAGAGAGAGAGAGAGAGAGAGAGAGAGTGGGGGAGGGGCAGAGAGAGAGAGGGAGACACAGAATAAGAAGCAGGCTCCAGGCTCTGAGCTGTCAGCACAGAGCCGGATGCGGGGCTCGAACTCATGAACTGTGAGGTCATGACCTGAGCCAAAGTTGGATGCTTAACCAACTGAGCCACCTAGGCACCCCTAAATAAGTTTAAAGGATACAATTCTGTGGGTTTTTTTGGTAGTCACAAGGTTGTGCAACCATCACCACTATCTAGTTCCAGAACATTTTTATCTCCACAGATGGAAAGCAGTCACCCCCTTCCCCCCTCCTCCCGAGCCCCTGGCAACCACAAAGCTACTTTCTGTTTCTATGGATTTGCCTATTCCAGATATTTCCTATGAATGGAATCATACAACGTAAAGCCTTTTGTATCTGGCTTCTTTTACTCAGCATCGTGTTTTCAAGATTCATCCATGTTTTAGCATGTAATGGTACTTCATGACGTTCTGTGTCTGTATAGCTTTCCATGGTATGGATGCATTTTTATCCTTTCTGTATTTCCCATCAAAAACTAATGTCTAGAGAACTGTATAAGAAGTAGGTAATAAGTTACATCTAAGTATAACTAATAGAACTTAAATTAAAAAATCATCCAGGGGAATTTGCACTGTTCAAGTGGAAAACAGCTTAAACTAAAGTAATATGTTAAAAAGTTTTTTTAAATGTTTATTTATTTTTGAAAGAGAGGGCCAGAGGGTGAGTGGGGGAGGGGCAGAGAGAGAGAGAGAGAGGGAGACACAGAATCTGAAGCAGGGTCCAGGCTCTGAGCTGCCAGCATAGAGCCCGATGCGGGGCTCGAACTCACCAACCGTGGGATCGTGACCTGAGCTGAAGTCGGGCGCTTAACCAGCTGAGCCACCCAGGCAGCCCTAAAGTAATGTGTTTCTTTTCTTTTTAAAAAAATTTTTAATGTTTATTTATATTTGAGAGAGAGTGCACAAGCAGGGCAGGGGCAGAGAAAGAGACAGAGACAGAATATGAAGCAGGCTCCAGGCTCTGAGCTGTAAGCACAGAGCCCAACGTGGGGCTTGAACCCACGAGCCGTGAGTTCATGACCTGAGCTGAAGCTGGACACTCAACCGACTGAGCTACCCAGGCGCCCCTAAAGTAATGCATTTCTAATGGTGAAATTTCAGGGTTGGGGACAGGGGATTTTTGAGTAAGTGGATTACAGATTCATGAATATCTGACTTCTTGTAAGGTCAAGGCTACCCATGGCCGTCGGGCTGGAAAAGGTATTGAACAGAGTAGATGGGCACAAGGTTCAGATCCTGGGCTTGTTGTGAGTGAACTGTGTCACCTGCATTTTCTTGGATGTGGTGTTTTCTGTTTGGTGTTTTGGTTTGCTTTCGAGTAAGGCTCTTTGCTAAGCTCTTTGACATGCATTATCTCATTTAATCCTCACAAAAATTGTGTGGCATAGGTATAATTTTTATCTACATTTGATAAGTAAGGAGTCTGTAAATGATGAGGAGTAGGAAGACTAAATACCATAGCTGAAGTTTCACTTCTAGTAAATTGTGGGGGCAAAACCCAAACTCACGTCTGACTATCTTTAGCATGAGCTCATAACCAACATATGGCAGGGCTTGGCAAACTGTGGCCCATCGTGTGTTTTTGTACAGCCCAAAAAGCTAAAATGGTTTATACATTTTTAAATGGCTACAAAAAAAAAATGAAAAGAATATTTCATGCCACGTGAAAATTATGTGGAGTTCAAATTTCTATCTATAAATAAAGTTTTATTGGAACATAGCCACACTCATTTGTGTACATACTATATCTGCTTTTATGCTACAATGACAGAGTTGATTTATTGGGATAGAAACTATGGCCCACAGAGCCTAAAATATCTCCTCTCTGGCCCTTTATGGAACAAATTTGCTTTTTCCCTCATTTGTAAAATGGAGACAGGGGAAGCATTCGATTAAATTATTCTTCAGGTCCCTTTCAGCTTGAATGTTCTGAGAATTGCAGAGAAAGTTGTTGATGTCTGCTTTCCTGTGAGGTCGCCAGCTCTCTCTACCTTCCTTTCTCTCAACAGATGAGTTTGCCTCTTTGCTAAAAATTGACCGAGCATCCTCCCTGCTGCGGGCCATCTATCCATGCCCTGACCTCACATCTCTGTCTGTGTCTATCCTGTCCTTGGTTCATCTGTCTTGAGGAGTCACAAGATTACCACTTGTTAGGTGCCTGTGGTACTCAGGCACTCAGTGGGGCTGTGAAGAAGGCTCAGAGATGATAGAAAGTCAGATATGTGGTTTTCAGTTTAGAGATGCGAGAGCTGAAATTTGGGGAGTTCACATGGTTTCCCCAGGACGCATCAGTTTGTAAGTTGTGATGCTGGAGTGTGAACCCCAGGTCTCCTCTTTCTGGTCCTAGGGCCATTGCTACTCTTGACTGACATTCTCTTTGCCCTCTGGGTACCTAGAGTTATCTCCCCCCCCACCCCACCCCTGCCACTCTGCACCCCATTCCTCAATGTGTACCCTCTTCATTTCGACACCCCTCTTTCTAACGTTCTTTTTTGTATCAAGCTTGCATCCTGAGAACAACATTCCCTTCGGCCAGCTGTTCTGACTATATCTGCGAAGCCTATCTGAATCCCCGCCCATGTGGGATTCCCCTCCCCTTGGGTGTGTTGAAGGCCAGAAAGCGTGAATTAAATCTGCTTCTGCCATTTGCAGATGGCATGACCTTGAACATTTGGCTAAGCTTCACTAAGTCTGTCCGCATCTGCAAAATGGGATAATAGCAGCCACAGAGGCTTGACTTGAGAATCGAATGAGCTCACTATCATGTTGTACGCGAGCGTGTTTAGCACCTAACAGACTGAGAGCTGTAGCTTTTGGTCTTCTCACTGTTACTATAAAACAGTATTTTCCACCCTATCACTCAGTCCCAAGCCGCAGATTTGCCCTGCTCGGTTTTCTAGGGCGTTGCGCGCTTTCTCTCCATCCAGCTGTCCGATTCATGTCCAGCTTGTTTTTCACTCCCTGACGTGCCTCCTCTCCGGTTAGCCCTCATTTTTGTTTTTCTTCAGCTTATCTTACCCACACTTGGTGCCGATCAGTTTGATCATTCTCCCCTCCTTCGCTTCAAATCCCATGCGTTGGTCAGGCCTCGGCTCCGGCGGAAGAGTCTCCCGTGACTGAATCCTTCTGTCTGGATCTCTTCCTTTTTGAACTTCCTTTGAACGTAGAGTTGCAGAGCCATGAACTGTGCCAACGAACGGTGCCATGTTCTACTGCCCACTTGGCCAGGTTGAGTAGCTCTGGTTATCCGGCCTGTTTGTGGCGATGTCAGGTACTGCCTTCCCTGTATTATATAAATCGTCTCTGAATCATATACACTTTCCTGTGTTATTCACCATTCAGTCAACAAGAGTCTGAGTGCTTATTCTATAATAGGCTCTGAATTAAAGAAGGACAGATGGTAGAGACTGGTTTTATGCACTTGAGAGTGCGTGCTTGTTTAGGAACCTTGCTTGCCTTACCCTAATTCTGGCCCTGGTTAAGGACTTCCCTTGTTCCACGAACTCACAGTTGGAGCGCGGGGTGGCGGGTAGACTGCTACTCTTAAAAAAGGGGCAGGGTAATGGCCACAGTAGAGATTTCAACAGCATAGAAGAAGTAGCGATTAACTTAGGGGATGTTAGGCAAGCTTCACAATGGGGAGACTTTTGAGTTGGGTTTAGAAGGATGAACAGGAGTTCGCTAGCAAGGAGAACACATTTTAGTCAGAACGAAGAGCGTAGGGAAAACAAAGGAAGTTGGACGTGCGTGTCCTGTGTGGTATGTAAGTTTGTGGTACTGCCTGGGCGTGTCTGGGATGTGTTGTCCTTAGGGCATTGGAGAAGAGGCAGTAATGGAGGGAAGTAACAAAAGTTCAGATTTTTTTTTTTTTTTTTTTGACTAAAAGGTCCATGCTCTTCTTCTTACCCTCATTCTACTTCTGTATAAAATGTCTGAGTAGGGGCCTGGGTGGCTCAGTTGGTTGAGTGTCCGACTTCGGCTAAGGTCACGATCTCACGTTTGTGAGTTCGAGCCCCGTGTCGGGCTCACTGCTGTCCGTGCAGAGCCTGCTTTGGATCCTCTGTCCCTCCCCCCCCCCCGCCCCTCCCCCATTTGCACACCCGCGTATGCTCCCTCTCTCTCTCAAAAATAAATAAAAAACATTAAAAAAATAAAATGAGTAGAGTTCATCCTAAAACATTAAAAAAATTTTTTTAATGTTTCTTTATTTTTAAGAGAGAGAGAGAGAGAGAGTGTGAATGGGGGAGGGACTGAGACGAGGGGGAGACACAGAATCGGAAGCAGGCTCCAGGCTCTGAGCTGTCAGCGCAGAGCCCGATGCGGGGCTTGAACCCACGAGGCCCAGGATCATGACCTGGGCCAAAGTCGGATGCCCAACCCACTGAGCCACCCAGGTCGCCGCCCCTCCCCCAACCCCCGCCTTTTCTTTTCTAACCCTGTGCTTGCTGTGTGATGTGCGTTGTGAATGGAAAGGTTGGTAGGGTCATGAGGTTTAGTGGCACATCATCTGGAAATTTCTGGATGAAGCCCAGTGCTCTGCTGGTCTTGATTTCTTGGCCTGGACGATGATTTCTGAATTAGTAAGATTGTGTTGTCAGAAATTGATTCTTGCTGATCTTGGCAGGAGAAGAATGCATTGCAAGGATTTGGGGTGGCTTCTAAAAGCTGCCAGAGGTTCAGAGCACTAGAATCGGAAGCAACAGAGCTGGAAGAAAGCCCCAAAATGCACCAAAGGAGGGGGCTGGTGTAGACACTGCTGCTCCCAACCGGGGGGGTACAGATACGCAGCTTTCACCACTGCTGCTGGACATGGGGTGTGGTTGTCATCAGAACTGTTGCCAACAAAGCTTCCCCAAACTGGATGGAGGGGCCACTACCATCGTCAAGTGCCGGAATGGATCACGTGTTGTCCCTGCCTGATGACATCACGAGGGACTGATTCCAAGTCTGCAGTGATTGCCCTGGGCTTAGGCTCTAGGGCAG
The DNA here is from genome assembly GCF_022837055.1 of Prionailurus viverrinus. Taxonomy (NCBI): domain Eukaryota; kingdom Metazoa; phylum Chordata; class Mammalia; order Carnivora; family Felidae; genus Prionailurus; species Prionailurus viverrinus. The sequence continues at coordinate 42,226,806 of NC_062574.1, forward strand.
AGGATGCTGGGAAAATGAGTAACCTGCACTTCTAGCTTCTATAATGGGTGGCTGGCTTTGCCTCGTGAGGTGGAGGACTGCAAACATAGGCAGGGGGCTCAGATGCCAAATGCGTGACAGATGCCTGCCGCGATCTCTAAGCTGGCCATTGAATGCAGGCCCCCAACTTTCTTTAGCTGGAGCTTTATGGGAAATCCAAAGTGCACTGACATCAGGAAAAGATTTTACCCACCCCCTGTGACAGAGGAAGGAAACTCGACTCGGGGGAAGTTAGCAGCGGAGAGAAAACTCTCCAGTCTTAGATTACTTACTGACCTCAAAAGCAAAAAAGGGCTGGCTCAGCCCTAGCGAGGTCTGCCAATGAGCTAATTCTAGTTCACGTAACAAAAGTGACGTTTTGAATGTGAATGGCACTGCCTTGATTTGTGCACAATTTTCAGAAATCATAGATCAAATCATGGATCAAAATTTATTTTAATCCTTTCTAAATGCTTGATGCAGTAGACCAAGGACTCTTCTTTCACAGGGAAAACTGTTGCATGTTTCAATGAAGTAGCTTGTTTTGGGGGGCTGTATTACTTACTACCTGGTGGGAGAGGCTGGAACCTGATCTTCCCATTTCTCTTTAGTATTTTCCCCGTACTACAGGCATTTCCTTATGAGAATCCCCCTTTCTCTGGGTAACAAGTGAATTGTCTGTAAATGCCCGAGGTCCATGAAGAGTATGAAAAGAACTCTTGCTTTTATGTCTTAACGATCGGGTTGGTAGGACATACGCGGAAGCTTTGTTTCTCATGGGTGGCGATTCGGAAGAGGGACACGGTGCACGTCTGTGCTCGGGCTTGAAAACTCGAAAATGCAAACCTCAGGAAGGTCTCTCTTCCCCATTTTGCGAGATTTATGCTGTCAACATCAGTTTCAAATGCATCCATCTGAGCTTTGGTTCACATGTGTTCGGTCCACCGCACGACATGTGTCACGTTGCATAAGAAATCAGAGAGGTGCCTACGTACGTAAGGAGTTCAGGGTTTCAGCAAGAGAAAAAAGGTTGTTTATTTTTTTCCCCTGCAACAAAGGTATTTTGGTATGTAACGTGTTGTCTTAACAGCTGCTGTCTCCTTTAGTGTTAGCTAAGTGTTCGTTGCTTTACTCTCTTCTGGTGATTAACGGAACCTGGGGGAGGGGAGGGTGGATCCATTGCTTTGTCTAAGAATATCAAGTTTATATAATCGAGCCGGAAATGGACAGTTGACTGTTCGGCGGCAAAGCTCCAGCATTCTCCTAGGGAATGAAAACACAGTACAGGGATACAGCTTGGATTTACATTAGTCAACAAGTTTTTTGAGTGACGCACGGGGAGCCTCAACTGTACTAAGTGCTTGGAGATTGAATTGCTGGGTGAAGGATCGTGTGACAAGGGCTAAATTAGCAGTGGCCGGATTGGCTGGGCCAAGTTCCTCTCTCTGTACCTCAGTTTCTCCACCAGCGTCTGAAGGGAGTTACTAGGGGCCAGACCCCCTCCTGCGTGTTAGCGTATCCCTCCTTCACTGCTAACCTTTTAGGTGGTTGTTCTTTCTCTTTGGCAGGTGAGGAAACTGAAGCTCGGGGGAGGTTGGGTGATTTTCTCTGAGGTCCTGGAGCCAGCGAATAGCAGGCTTAGATCCCCTCGAGAGCCACTCAGCTCGCTGGTCTTTTCTCATCCACTGCCTTTCGGGCAGCGTTTCAGTACTTCCCACCTTAGTGTCTCCTCTGCCCTTTTACGGTGGCTTTGTGTTGAGCTTATTGGGGGAACGGGTGCTTGAAAACCCAGTTGAAAACACCCTTCACTGACTCGGCCATTCCCTGACGTCGTCCGTTGAGTTGGATACCTTCGGCAGATTGGGTACCTGTAGCAGATTTATATAACCACACGTTGTAGTGTCATCTTCCTGTCCTATGTGCGGAGGGGTCCGAAGCGAAGGTAGGCTTGGGAGATGGGATTTGAAAATGGCCCAGAAGGAAGTTTAGTAAACAGGTAGGGGTTGGAGGGGGAGGACATGAAGGAAGGAGGGACTGGAGAGGCGTTCGGAGGGGTGAGCCTTAGCCGAGCAGGGGCATCGGTGAGTAAAGGCGTAGCAGGAGAGAGCAGGAGGCCAGGGTCCCGTATCCCGAGCACAGGCCCAGGCCAGGAGGGGTGCAAGAGGCTGGCCGAGTCCAGGGAAAGGCAGACCAGCCAGACTGTTTGAGGTCAGTTGGCAGGCAGGGCTCTTTCAACCCAAAATTGAGAGACGGCGTGTGGAACACAGCGGAAGGTCTCTTAGCGTAGGGATGTAGGGATGAAGAGAGGTAACTCTGTGAGCCTAGGGCCGAAACTGGGAGGCATCTTTAAATGCCTGTTCCATCAGTAAGCCGTGACAAACTCACCCAAATATTGTTGCCTGCACCTCTGATTTGTCCTGCCGTTTCTGATGTCTTTTTAAAGTTTATTTGTTTATTTTTTGCGGAGGGTGGTGAAGGGACAGAGAGAGAGGAAGAGAGAATCCCAGGCAGGCTCTACGCTGTCAGCACAGAGCCCGATGTGGGGCTCTGTCCCACGAATCTCGAGAACATAACCCGAGCTGAAACCAAAAGTCAGACACTTAACCGACTGAGCCGCCCAGGTGCCCTGCTGTGTCCGATTTCTATCCCAGGGCTCCTGACCCCACTGTAAAATCTAGCAAAGACCCACCTATCTAGCTCTGTAGGGAAGTGTTCTAGAGCATTTTTTTTTTCTTTTTAACTTTAGTCCTCTGAGCACTGAGGTCTTAACCCTGTTTTCCATGAGACTCTGTCCCCAAAGGCACTGTCTTTTATTCTTTTCATTTAAATGCAGTCTGAGGGGCACCTGGGTGGCTCAGTCAGCAGAGTGCCCGACTTGGGCTCAGGTCATGATCTTGCGGTTCGTGAGATCGAGCCCCGAATCGGGGCTCCCTGCTGTCAGGGCAGAGCCTGCTTCAGATCTTCTGTCTCCCTCTCTCTCTGCCCCTCCCCTGCTCACGTTCTCTTTCTCAAAAACGAATAAGCACGTGTTAAGAACAATATAGGGGCACCTGGGTGGCTCAGTTGGTTAAGCCTCCGACTTCAGCTCAGGTCACGATCTCGCGGTTTGTGAGTTCGAGCCCCACGTCGAGCTCTGTGCTGACAGCTCAGAGCCTGGAGCCTGCTTTGGATTCTAGTCTCCCTCTCTTGCTGCTCCTTCCCCACTCGTGATCTGTCTCTCTCTGTCTCTCGAAAATTAATAAACATTAAAACAATTAAAAAAACAACAACAACGTAGGCTGATAAGCACGACCGTGTGCTGCTCTGCGGTGCACGGAGCCCACGAGAAGTTGCTAAGGTGCAGGGCTTTTCTGTTCCCAGCCGTGGTGGGTGACTCCCGGCCTCCCCATGGCTGCCCCGGGGCCTCGCAGCCACCAGCGTCATAGTCCTGGCCACGCTCCCAACGGCAGCCATCGCTGGTCAAGGCTCTTTTCATTCATCGTTGTATTTTTCTTCTGTTCTGTCTTCAGCCACATCTTTGCTCCTGGCCCCTGCGGTTTACTTCTTTAGCTGTCCCCAGGTAACGAGAAAACTCCTTCCTTCTGGTCAGTGAGCAGACTGTTCACAGGCCGGATGTCCTCTTGGCACTTTGTCTCCTCTTGGCTCTTTTCAGCCTTGCTCAGAGGGTTTGTTTTCGTTGCTGGCGCTTCCTGTCCTTCCTCGCCTCTGGTTCCTTCTGTCATTGGGGTTTGTGGCATTTCCACATGGGGAAGCTGCTGAGAGGAAGCGTCCCTAGGCAACCGAGGCGTTGGTCTCTGTGGCGGGGCTGGCCGGGTGTCGCTGCTGCAGGTGATGGGCAGGGGCCGGAACTCCCAGCGTACAGGCTTTGACGGGGACATTCGTTGCCAATCCTTTGATGACGGTGGAGGGACGTTGCAAAGGAGCTGTTTCTCTCCTTCTCTTCATATCCCTCCTTCCCACTTCATATCCCTCCTTCCCACTTCATATCCCTCATATCCCACTTAACTGTGCATCTAACATAATATGAAACTTTGCAATATATGATGTATTTTATATATTGTAATGTATAACATATATAACAATACTATATATAATAATGTTATATTACACATATACCACCGTATTATATTTGTGTATCTTGTATTATTATAAATGTGTTACATATTATTATAATATATAGCATACTCGCTCGCATTTGTTACATATAACAAGCTACCTTTATATAATAACATATACCCTAACACATATATGTATATAAAACTTCATATGTAATATGAATATAATATAATTTCATATATAATAATGTTATATAATGACATATACCCTAACATATATATATAACTTCATATGTATAATATATAGTACATAAACTATGCATATATAATAGTATATGCAAAGCCTTTAAAACAGAGCTGTTATATCCAGCAAGCAGGTGCTATATAAGAGGTTGCATTACTATTCTTTGTTTGTTTTTTTTTTTAAATTTTTTTTTAACGTTTATTTATTTTTGAGACAGAGAGAGACAGAGCATGAATGGGGGAGGGTCAGAGAGAGAGGGAGACACAGAATCTGAAACAGGCTCCAGGCTCTAAGCTGTCAGCCCAGAGCCCGACGCGGGGCTTGCACTCGCGGACCGCGAGATCATGACCTGAGCTGAAGTCGGACGCTCAACTGACTGAGCCACCCAGGCGCCCCACTATTCTTCGTTTTTATGGAGTTTTTATTTTTTTTTGGAGGGAGGCGTACAAAAACAAAAATGTTTTTGACTTAAAAGCAAAGCTGGTTATTATTCCTCAAACTCCTCTGAATGGTTGTTTATCATTTCTATCCTTATTTTAAGGATGCAGTATTTCTCAAGCAGTAGGCACCGCGTGAGTGTGTAAAGCTTGACTTAAATCCCAAGCACAGTGAGCACCAGTGGGACTCCTAGTCTGAGGCAGTTGGGGGTAATAGAGTATTTTTTCCTTGGGATGTCTTTCTTTTACGATCTCTAATTGATGGGAAAGTTGAGCTAGGAAGTGAGGCCGGTTTTTAGTCTATCCAAAAACACATTTTGTGAGCGTCTTATGTGCCAGAAAAATATAAATAAGTAAGACCGTACCCTCGGAAGAGTTACAGTCTAGACGGTTTAGTTTTGTAAACACACACACACACACACACACACACACACACACACACCACACAAATATCGTAGGAATGCTATGATAGGAAATCTCTTTGGTCCTCGTGGACACAAAAACAAGAAAGTTCTATTTAACCTTCTGAGTGAAATGGGATGGGGAAGGGTGAACTTTGAAAATGTTTATGGAAGAGATTTTATTTGAGCCGAATCCAGAGCATCGAGTACGTTTGCCTGAGTCACGTAGAAAGGAAGCATATTCTAGACAGAGAAAACCCCATGAGTAAGGGCACAGAACCTCAAAGCATCCTGGTGGTCTGAGAACCGCAAGCCTTTGTCATAGCTGAAATGAAGTCTGAGTGAAGGCGAACAGTGAGAATCAACAGCAGTGAACGGTCCGGGGGTATCAGCGGCCTACTGGAGCTGCCTCGTGTCTGGTTCGTGAGAGCCATTTATTAAATGGCCCGTCATTTTGCAGGCTGGTTGTTGAACTGGTGGTCCCTTGCAGTCGATAGTGGTGGAGACATTTACATCACAGAAGTCAGCATATATCACGTATCAGGGCTTCCCCTGCAGAGAGCTCCCTTGCCAGGCTCTCCCGATTGAGATGCCCTTGTCTGCCACTCGGAGAGTCATTCTTTAGGGTCCCTCAGTGTAGGTGATGGGGAGGGAGGGCAGGATGGCTGGCAGGGAGGCAACGTGGTCAGATCTGTAATTTCAGATGATCACTCTGTGTCTTTGGTCCTGTCCCTCAGGAAGCAGACCCAGAGGGGGAGCATTGCGCACAGGAGGTTTACTGGGGAGTGTCCTTGCCACTCACATTTGAAGGCAAGCAGAAGAAACGGGACTGGGCAGAAGGAACGGTTGAATAATGAAGCAGCTGTAAGGCCCGTCCCACAGGGATGCTTTGGAGCTGGAATGGCCCATTGGAGTGAACCCACCCAGAGGCACGGGGGTGGGGGGGTGTCAGGATAGAGGGTGTCCCTGTGGAGGGGAACATAACCGTGGTGCGGCGGCTCTGTGCATCTTACAGCACTCGGCGGAGAACGTCCAGCGGGTAGGGGAGGGCGTGCCTCGTGCTTGAAGTTGATTCGGTGGCAGTGTGGAGGGTACACGTATGAGCTCTGGGGGGAGGTGGGTGGCAAGAAGAGTAACTGGGAGAGTGTGGTAGCAGTCCAGGTTAAAGACGATGAAGGCATAAACTAAGGAAGCAGCGATAGAGATGGGATGAAGAGTGGGAAGGTGGGGGTCTATGGGGCCAGTTCCCCTCATGTTGTGGTTCTCAACTGAGAACCGACAGTGCCCGGAAACATTTTTGGTTGTCCTAAAGGGGAGGTATTGTGTGTCTGTGAGTATGCCACTGGCCTCTAGTGGGTAGAGGTCAGAGATTCTCCAAGCATCCTACAATGCACAGGGTAGCCTCCCAAACAAGGAATTACCAGCTCCCACATGTCAGCAGTATCGAGGTTGATCTGATCTTAAGAAGAAAGGAATGATATTTGGAGTAACAGAAAGGACGTGGGAGAGGTCTTGTTTTTCTGCCCCTTCCCTGGGTGTCTGGGTGTTGAGGCCACAACTCAGTACCCGGTTGCTCAAGTGAAGACCGTATTTTACCGACAGTACTTAACGGAGAGAAGAACCTTGATTTTACAAACAAATGCACTAAAGCCCTGCTTGTCTCTGATGGAAATTTTAATCCTAGGTAGCAATAGATTCCCACGTCTTTCCTATCTCCCTTCTTTCCCAAAGATGCAAGTAAATTACAGCTTCATTCTGTATTGAAAAATACAGAGGTACAAGCAAGCGAATAATAAGAATCACCTCTGGTGTTTGCTACCATAGTAAAAGGTTTGCAAAGAGACGGCAGAACTATGGGGGTACTATGAGCACGCATTGCTTAGGTTCTAGCCGAGTAGTAAAGCGAAAGAACATTCGATTGAATTAGGCAAAAACCAGAAGTTGATTAGGGAGGTTGTGGAGAAGCACTATGTAAAAAATATATTTGTTTGCCTCTTAACATGAGCAAGCTGGGGAGAGCTTTGGTGTGTTTTGTTTGGTTTTGGTTTTGGTTTGGTTTGGTTTTGTTTCTTGGCTGAAGGCTGGTTAGTGCACAGAGCGGCCGTCAGCCTGGTGCTCTGAGACATCCTAGTGAGAGCTGAAGACAGGGCTCCAAGCTGGTGGGATGGAACAGGGGGACTCTGGGACGCACTGCAGGGGCCCTTCGATGGGGTGGAGCAGCCAGAGCCGCGGCACAGGCAGGAGCGCAAGGGCAGAGCTCTGGCACCGGCATTAGCGGGAGAAGCACAGATATATGTATGCCTGGTTCTAGGCTAGAGCAGCGGTTGAAAACTTTTTCTGTAAAGGGGCAGATATTGGGTTTTATGGACCAGATGGTCTCTTGCACCTCTGCTGTAGGGTGAAAGCAGGCAGACAATATGGAAATCAGTGAGTGTGCTGTATCCACTAAAATATTATGTCCTGAAACAGGTGGCAGGCCAAATTTGGCCAATGGCCAGCAATTTGCGGACTCTGGACTACCGTCTTGAGGAGCACTTAAAAAAAAAAGATTTCTGTTTAAGGAAGGTGTGGATATGGAGGAATACTAGGTACAACTAACATGTATGACTAAGGGGCCAAGCACTTGTATTTTCTTTCCTTTAAAAGTTTTTTAATGTTTATTTATTTTGGGGAGAGAGAGAGACAGAACGTGAGCAGGGGAGGGGCAGAGAGAGAGGGAGACACAGAATCCGAAGCAGGGTCCAGGCTCCGAGCTGTGAGCACGGAGCCCGACACAGGGTTTGAACCCATGAACCATGAGATCATGACCTGAGCTAAAGTCAGATGCTTGACCAAATGAACCATCCAGGCACCCTTAATTTCCTTCCTTAATTTTGGTCTCTTACTCTTGGCCATCCCTCTCCTTTCTTTAAATAATTATACACACACACACACACACACACACACACACACACACGTGTGTTTATATATAATTTTTATATTTAATAATTTAGCATAAAAACATACCTTATGGTGTGCCTGGGTGGCTCAGTCCACTGAGTGTCTGACTTCGGCTCAGGTCATGATCTCACGGTTCAGTTTGTAAGTTCAGGCCTGCTTTGCGCTCACTGATGTCAGTGTGGAGCCTGCTTCGGATCCTCTGTCCCGCACCCCCCCCCCCCCCCCTTGCCCTCATGTACACGCACGTCTCCTTTCTCTCTCTCTCAAAAATAAATTAAAAACCAAAAAAAATTTTTAAAAAATTAAAAAAACCCGTAATTTCTAAGAATCGATTATATAATAATTTGATTTATAATAATTGATTTTCTGGGTTGGTTTTTTTTTTTTTTAATTTTTTTTTTTTCCAACATTTATTTATTTTTTTTGGGACAGAGAGAGACAGAGCATGAACGGGGGAGGGGCAGAGAGAGAGGGAGACACAGAATCGGAAACAGGCTCCAGGCTCTGAGCCATCAGCCCAGAGCCTGACGCGGGGCTTGAACTCACGGACTGCGAGATCGTGACCTGGCTGAAGTCGGACGCTTAACCGACTGCGCCACCCAGGCGCCCTGGTTTTTTTTTTTTTTTTTGGAAATGTTAAACAGTGGGAGGAAGCCACTCTCCTCTCGTCTCTTAACTCTTCGTAAATGCAATTTAGTTATTTTTTTCTCTTGGGTGTAGCTCTTTAATTACATTTTCTTCTATTTACCATTGACCTTCGGTCAGCGGTTCTCGACCTTGACTGTATATTAGAATCACCTGGGGAATTTTTAGACATCGCCGTGCCCAGGCTGCACTTGGAACAATTCATTAGAACTTCAGGGAGAGGGCCAGGCATCATTATATTTTAACGTTCCCCGGGGACTCCAATGTGCAGCCAAGGTTAAGAACTACTGCCTTGGATTTAGAGGGAAAAAAAGTTGTCCTCCCCACTTGCTTTAGATGCAGAGGGCCATTTAACCTGTGTAGGGCTAACCGTGTACATGGCCTCTAGGTTTTAACTATGAGAATTGGATTCTTCAGATTCTAAGGGTCGTATTCGGACAAACTTAATAGTGACACAGTAGAAACTCTTTGTTATGGTTTGATACTGGCAATAAAAAAGTTTCAGGAAGCTGTTGTGACTTGGCTGGTGTCTGTATTTCTAGCCAGAAGCACTTTCTCCATCAACGTGTAGTGACAGCTTTTGAACACGGTGAAAGCTTCCAAGTTCCAGTGATTAAGTCATTATCCGTCCGCCAAAGCCAGTCTTACCAGAGGAAATTTTCAGGACATATGTTCTGACTGTGTCCGGAGGGAATAACTTTCTCACATCGTAATGGGTGCATACATATTTGACGGTATTTCTAAAAAAGACCCTGGTGGCTGAAATGAGAGGTGATTTTTGTTTAATGTAGGGAGACATAGGGCAATTCAAGAGGTAAATTCGAAGAACTTTTATAAACATTTGTCAAAATTGGGGCGCCTGGGTGGCTCAGTCGGTTAAGCGTCCGACTTCGGCTCAGGTCATGGTCTTGCGGCCCATGAGTTCGAGCCCTGCGTCGGGCTCTGTGCTGACAGCTCAGAGCCTGGAGCCTGTTTCAGATTCTGTGTCTCCCTCTCTCTCTGGCCCTCCCCCGTTCATGCTCTGCCTCGCTCTGTCTCAAAAATAAATAAACGTTAAAACAAAATTAAAAAAATAAAATAAAATAAACATTTGTCAAAATTAATTTGAAAATATAGATATGGGGATAATCCCATTTTGTGACATTTTTGAGGGATTCAACAGCATTTTTTTTTTTTACAACAGTCGTATTTTCGTTTTCCTTTTACATTTTACAAATGGAAGATTCTAACCTTGTGACCCTGGAGTTGCTCAAGCATTTCATATTCACGGCTGGATTTCAAAGATTCAGTGCTTTCTTTTCCTAAGCAAGAGTTAGAGAATCATGGTATTTGGCGGCGGGGGGGGGGGGGGGGGGGGGGAGGGGGGAACAGCCTACCATGTTCCAAGGAGTTTTCCAGCTCGGAGCAAAGTGTCTAATGACTACTGCAGCTTCTCAGTTTCCATTATGCTAGAGACGTGAGTGTTGGCTTCATTTATTGAGAGGTGATGGAAAGAGAATAGGATTCTGTCTGCTGCGAGTCACCAAATACCCAACAGAAGTGGTGGCAACAATTGGGGTTTATTGCCCCCCCCATGAAGATATTGGATGGAAATATACCATTCAGGGTTGGGCGATTCAGTCATTTAACCATGCTCTCTGGCTTTGGAAGGTATCCCCTTAATTCCTGAATCCTTTGACTTTTCCTTTCTGGTACAGAATGGCCACAGTAGCCCTAAATACCATGATGTAACATGACAACATCAAAAGGCAGGAAGAGAAGGGGGCATTTCTCCCCTGGGTCTTGTTATTATTTCAACCAGGAAGGAAAAGCTTTCCAGTAGCTCCCAGTAGACTTCCTCTTAGATTTCAAACCTGAAGTCAGAAGCTGTTGCTCGGTCACCCTCAAACCCATCCTGGCAAGAGGGGTTGCCGTGCTTAGCATAGACTGGGGGTCTGCCAACTTTTTCTGTAAAGAGTCTGATTGTGAGTATTTGAGGCTCTGTGGGCCACACGGGGTCTCTGTTCCATGTTCTTTTGTTGTTCTGAACCCTGTGCAAATGCAGACTCTTTAGGTCTAGGGAACGTTGGCCAGGCCGTGGCTCCTGGCATAAGACAATCAATTGTGTTTCATCTCCTGATGAAATATCTAATTTCTAAAATTATCACAATGATTGTTAAGTGAGATGGAGCTGAATAAAGCAACTAGTGGGGTCCTGGGCACATCACAGGCCCTCAACAAGTAGGGCTAGTTATTTTAGTGTTCCTGTATCATCGCTGGGGAGTTCTACCATCTCAGCTCCTCTTGTGTATATGCTGGGAACCCTCATTAAATTGTACTACAACATTATTTCGTGGTTTTCAATTGGTTCAGGTTTCCTCTAGTGTGAGGAAGCATGACCTCTAAATTCTCTCTCTCGTCCATTTATATACATTTCAAAGTAATTTGGCAACGGGCAACTTGGTGAAGCAAAACTGGGATGTGGCTTCTCAGGACTTCAGTAGAATTTGAATAGGCGTGGGGTTATTCTCACTGTGGTAGTCGGGTTATACTAGGTAACAATCCCCCGATCTCAGTGGCTTAACACAGGAAAAATGTGATTCTTTGCTCATACTACATGTCTCTAGTGAATTGAGGGGGAACCTTACTCCACTTGGCGGTGTAGGGACCCAGCCTAACGGGGGCTCCGCCATCGAGTAGTCGGACCATCTGGAACACGTGGCCTCTCATCTCCGAGGCAAGGGAAGGAGGGAGACTGGAGAATTGGCTCTTGAGCTTCCTGCAACCGCATCCTCAAAGTGACATATTGAACTGATCCCATGGGCCAACCCACCCGGAAGGAAGGCTGGGAAATATAGGGGGAGCGAATGTTGGTCGAGTGTTATTATTCCTTCCACAGCCCCACCGCTTTATCCGTATTCTTCCAAGAAAGAGGATCGATCAGGTTGTCCCATGATAACAACAGCAGTGGCTGGTGTTTTGCCTTCTATCTCATTTTAAACTCCATTCGCCCCTCCCCCCTTTTAAACATCTTTAGATTACATATTTCTATTTTCCCATACCTTTTCCTTTCCTTACACAGTTTAGAATCTTGTCAATAGTTTCTAAAAGCTAGAGTGAATAAATCGGACAATGATAGATGTGCAAAGGTATACCGGAATTGCCGCATTAGAAAAATTCGGTAGGTTTTATCGTTGTGATGTCAAAAGGACTTGCTTCTGCCCTTTGGATTCACCTCTCACCCAGTGAGTCTCGACTGAGAATGCTGTTGCTTCCCAGAGGACATCAGACAATGTCTAAGGACGTTTTTTTTTTGGTTGTCACAGTGGGGGGCGGGGGTTGCTACAAGGGTCTAGCGGGTAGAAGTCAGGTATGCTACCAAACGCTATCCAAAGCACAGGACAACCGTTTACTGTAGACCTCCATGTCAATAATGCTGAGATGGAAAATATTCTCCTTTTCTCTTATTAATGATCTCTTTGAGTCCTCATATTCTTGGGTAGTCTTCTCATATTTACATGACTCCGACTTATTTCAATTTTTTGTGGAATATATCCAGGTAAAAATGTAGCCTCCAAAAGTGTAGGTAGCTAATTGATTGTTTAACAGATTTTGTAGTTATTAGGTAGGCTTTTTCAGGGGTCAAGTAGAATCTGTGAAATGTAATTTTTACCTGTTTTTCTTTTGCCCTTCTCGCGCTTTACACATCCATGGAGTTCTAGAAGACTTCACGTTGATTATCCAAGTTGCCCCTGTCGAAGTTTAATCTTAAAATTTCTTTTAAAGTTTATTTACTTATTTTGAAGAGAGAGAGACACACAGAGTGTGCATGCACGTGTTTGTGAGCGGGGGAGGGACAGAGAGAGAGAGAGAGAAAGAGAGAGAGAGAATCCCCAGCAGGCTCTGTGCTGTCCGTGCAGAGCCCAATGCAGGGCTCAATCCCACAAACTGTGCGATCATGACCTGAGCTGAAATCAAGAGTCAGACGCTTAACTGACTGAACCACCCAGGTGCCCCTATTTTTAAATTGTTAAAAATTAACTGTGTCTTATACAAATATATAGTGAGCATTAATCTTTTTATGATTTGTTAATGAGGATAGCAAAGCTGGTTCAGGGAAGCAATCAAGAGGCTGAGGATTTATAGACACTGAAGCAAGAACGTGGGTCTAGGGGTGCTACTTTATGTACAAACCTGGTTAGTATGCTTCAGGGCTATTGACAAATCATTGGAATTATTTTTGGTACTAGACAGAAATCATCTGTGTCTATAAAACAGGTACAAATGAAAATAGCTGGTCAAACAACTAGTGCTCTGGAACAGTGGTTCCCACATGGAAGCATGCATTAGAATCACCTAGAGGGGCTATTGAAACCATTGCTGGCCCCAGCCTCAGTTTCTCATTCTGCGATAGTCTGTGATGCGGAAATCCTGGCATGTCTAACAAGGGTCTCAGATGATGTTTCTGATTCGGATTCGATACTGGCGATTCGGAGAACATACTTTTGAGAGCCATTGTTCTAATATGTCATTGAAAGGCATGCTGAAGACCTTCTGCCTTATTTTAAATTTTAGATGTTTTTTTCTTAACACCCATACAAGAAATTCCCTAATTGAGAAACGAGAGAGAGAGAGAGAGAGAGAGAGAGAGAGAGAGAGAGTGAAAAGAAGGAAGGTAGCTAAGATAAGCTGTCCAGGAATGACACAGTAACTCACAGATCTCAGTGACTTAACACGAAGTGTTGCTTTCATTCATTTTATGTCACGTCAAGTTGGATGAAGCTTAGACTACACATCCTTACACAGTACCATCCAGAACACATGGGTTTTGAAGGTGTCTATGGCAGATGGGTGAGCCAAAGATTCTAACATGGGCTTTTCACTAACTCCTAGACCAGAGTGGCACCTTTCATTTCTAGACACATCTCATTGGCCGGAACTAACTGTAAGGGAGGCTGGGAAATGTGGGAAAACTCATGTATATTGAAGGAGGCTTTGATGTCTCTACCGAATGTTACATAAGTACAAGAGTGTAGAAATGTGTACTTACCATTCAGAGAACCCAAGTCATCTTAATCGCAGTAATGTTATTCTTACTATATTTGGATGGGCATATTTCACACTTAAGATTTTAGATTTCTAGAAAAGCAGTTAAGGGGTAGTATCATCAAAAAAATGATGAAGTTGAAATAGGGAAGATTTTAGTGTTTGAAGTTGCTGTTAATGATAACAAATTCTATTTTGAGAAGAGTAGTAATTGACTGCATAGACAAACATTTGGTGCCCCAAGTGAAATGTACGTAAAGAGATAGAATCCTTATCTTACTGTGATGGTAGACTCTTGGATCTTGGGATGCAGCAAGCTATGGGTTGGAGTTTGCGGAACGGGGTTCCCACTCTTGCCTTGCCTCAAATTCCCTGTTAAACCTTTGTGCTCACCAAGCATTTACTAAGGATTACAATGTGGCATACTCCGGGTGAGATGAATTATGTGATTCTTAAAGGCTTTCCCTTTTCACTAGCTGTCAGTTAGCGTCATGGGTCACTTAGCTTCCTGATTCTCAGTTTACTTATCTGTAGAATGGGTATGACAGGAATACTATGAAAGTTATATTTATACAATACACCTGAAAATTCCTACCCCTGGTTCCTTTGTTCTTCTTTACCTTCTATCTGTTAACATGGGACAGAAAAACTATTATTGAGATCGTTGTTAGTTATAGGATGACCAACCTACAGCTTTACCTGGGACTGAGTGGGTTCTTGGGATCCTGGACTTCCAGTTTTAAAATCCAGAATGTCCAGGGCAAACCCGAATGAGTGGGTCACCCTCTTTAATGGACCTTCTTGGAACCTGCCTAGGCTTGGCTTGGGGGAATGCCTGTACTTTAGCTCTCTTTATGGAGAACAATAGTTCCTCGGTTTTGGGATGTCTCTAATGTTCTTTTACAGAGAAGGAGCTCGGTTAGGGATGGCCCAGGATTTATCTTGAGTTTTATTTTAGAGTAAGGCAACTTTATGTCTTAAAACTTTAAAATCCTCGATTCTCGAAATTGGCTTGAATTCATTCTCTCCATTATAATAATCCGATCTTTAAACGCATAAAATGAGTTTGATCAGCTGAGTACTTACACATCTATGACTTTCCCAAGTTGGAGGTAGTAATTTGAGTGTGAGGAGTTGCTGTCAGTGTTTATAGAAATATGCTTGGTTGGACCGATGGTTTTCTCAACGAGATTGTGAAGTCTCGAGTGGGATCTTCCCTGAACTATTTTTCCCCATGGTTCCTTACCACCAAATCCTGCCATTTCTTTTTCTTTTCCTTTTTTGTTTTAATGCTTAGTTACTTTTGAAGGAGAGAGAGAGACAGAGCGAGCATGAGTGGGGGAGGGGCAGAGAGAGAGGGAGACACAGAATCCGAAGCAGGCTTCAGGCTCTGAACTGTCAGCACAGCGCCCGACGTGGGGCTCAGACTCAGGAGCCTCAAGATCATGACCTGAGCCAAAGTTGGATGCTTAAATGACTGAGTCACCCAGCTGCTCCTAAATCCTGCCATTTCTATCATAAATGGCTCCCCTGCCTGGCCTTGTCTCTTCATCTTGGCTCACTGCTTTGTTTTGGGTTCTCTTGTACCACCTGCCCCTATGTATTTTATCACCATTCTCTCCAAACACCTCTCCTACACTGCAGCTAAATATCTCCCTACAAAACATCTATCATCATTCTCCAGTTTGTTGTTGTTTTTTTTTTTAAGTTTATGTATTTATTTTGAGAGAGACAGAGACAGCACAAGTTGGGGAAGGGCAGAGAGAGAATCCCAAGCTTGCTCCGTGCTGCGGGCGCAGAGCCTGACGTGGGGCTCAAACCCACGAAGCCGTGAGATCATGACCTGAGCCTCAGCTAAGAGTTGGACGCTAAACTGACCGAACCACCCAGGTGCCCCATTCTCCTGCTTTAACGTGGCCCCTTCGACTTCCTTTTGGCCACCATGATAAAAACTAGCTTCTTAGCTTGGAAGCCCTGCTCGACCTGCTTTATGGGCCACACACACACACAGAGCCCTTTCACAACCCGCACTCCTGCACACGCTGCCCCCATCCTGCTTTTATGACATCCTCCTTTTCCTTTCTCCATGCACCTGTTCTTTTGGACCCCGTTCTAGTGCTCTCTCTTCCTGGTGAGAGACCTTGGTACCCCCCTGTAATGGCGGTTTCTTCTGTTGAAGGAGACAGCTTGGGCATTCAGAGCATGAGGTTATGACTCCCTGATCGGTCTCTCATTACCTTTGTGCACCAACAACAAATACTGAAGGAAGAACTCCCACGGCTAAGCATGGTTGCAGTGTTTTCCCTGTCCCATCCACTGCCTATTGATGTGTTTATCATTTGTGTAGAGTGATATTTATCTGGAAATTCTCAATGTTTGGCTCACAGTGTGTGCTCTGTGTGAATGCTCGAATGAATGAGGGAGCCCGATTCGTGCTCCTTTTCATAGGGGACTCTCTTTGTTTTTAAAGTATATCCTTCACTGGGGTCTTGCTGTTTCAAGTTTGGTCCCTGGACCTGTGTACCAGCAACCTGGCATCCTCAGGGAGCTCACTAGAAATGGCAGGATCTTCGGGCTCACCCCAGACCTGCCGCGTCAGAATCTGCATGCTACCACGTCCCCAGAAGATTGATAGGGACATTAAAGCTTGACAGGTACTGCCCTGGGCTGGTCTCAACATTATGGTCCCATTACTGTCTGTAACACATTCGCCCTTCAATGCATGGGCTTCTTCTGAAAAGATTAGAACTCCTTCCCCCCTTCCTTTCGCTCCTCAAATGCACCTTCATAGGATCCATCCTGGACCTGTTGAGTCAGAACCCCAGGCGGGTAGGGCCACTGCCTCTGAAACAAATACCCCAGGAGAGTTATACCACCCTGAAGTCTGAGAACCACATCCCAGGGAATTGCTCAACTGTTTCGTTGTCTCTGATTTACCCCAAAACTTTGGACTTAGTTAGTGTTAACTCCGTTGAGGGCCCGTGGGCCCTTTCCAGTTTCCCCGTTGCCGTGGAGGGTGCTGTTCTCTCCCTGCGCCCAGATTGCCCGGCTTGCATCCCGCCGTTGGAACAGCTCTTCACCTTGCACCGAGACATGCACGGTGTCTCCGAGCTTCCTTTCCTAGCAGTTGCCCTGCTTCTCTGCGTCCGTCACTCCCTTCGGCTCAGGGTGTGGTGCCAGTGCTTGGTTTTCTCCACATTGTCCCTGTGCCCGCTCGACTCTTACTGTTGCGGTCTGGCCTCTCTTCCCCACCTGGGCACCAAAACTCTTCTCGCAGAAGTCACCAGGGACGTCTTTCTTTTCATGCTCACTGAGCTTTTTGAGTGCTCTGCAGAAAATCTCTTAAGAGGTGGGCAACCTTGCGAAAACGCACGGCTTCCGGTTTTAACCTGCTTTGCTGGTGTGCAGGGTTGAGCGGGAGCGTCAGCTTCTAAGCCGGGGAGACGTTGGACCTTACCCTCCCTTGACTTGCCAACCCTCGGGGTGGGAAAGTAGTCAGTCCCTGAAGGTTTTCATCCTTAAAAACATGTTTTACAAATTCAAGGTTACTGCAAAGAGAAAGGTGTTTTGTTTTTTTTTTTTAGCATTAAGCTAGTGCTTTTCATTCCTACCTCATTAAATTACCAAACTTCTTCAGATAAATAATCGCTAATATTATTCTTATGTGGCTTACCAGTCTGTAGTTGCTTTGGACTACAATCTTCCCTTGTTTTGTAGAACACACCCATAATCAGAGTAGCTAAAGAAACTGTTATCTTCTCTTTGAGAACGTATGAAGCAAATCTCTAAATGTTCAATAGAAGGGAAGTACTCAAAAGGAAGGAGAGTAAGAATGCACCACATTGGGTATCCTAAAAAAAAAAGCACACACACACACACACACACACACACACCCCAAAACGTTTCTCACTCCTGTTCTCTCTCCTTTCCTTTCTCCCTCCCTCTTTCCCCTTCTTCTTTCCTTCTCTTTTTTACATATTCAGCAGACACATTCCAGGCAATATTTTAGGCTCTGGAGACAGAACAATGAAACAAACGTGGCCCCTTGCCTTCAAGATGCTAACGGTTTAGCGCGGGGCAGTCAAACAAAACAGTTTGTTCAACGTACGGGGAAGGTGAGGGTGCAGTTGCTGGAGAGGGAGCGAGAAAGACAGGGTAAGTGGGGAGCAGGCGAAGACTCATGATAGGAGGGACCTTCCTGGAGCTGAATCTTGAGGGGCGAGCGGGTTCCCTTCAGCTGGAGCTGTTACAGCTTTGGGAGGGCGGACGCAGGGCTCTTTAGGCACTGCGGCCCCATGAGTGGGACCGGGAGGTCACCAGGCTCCTGGTGGGGTAGCAGGTGGGGGACGAGTCTGGATTTTAGCATGGGCAGCGGGCATCTGTGACAGCTAAGAGGACCATGGGTTGGGGAAGTGCAATCCTGAAAGATGGGACCTCACTGGCTGGATGCGTGTAAGGTCTGGCCAAGACGCGATAGCCTGGGGTTCCGCGTGGAGAAGTCCCTGGGGTCTTAGAAGCCTTGACAATATGACACAGGTGAGAGGCACAGGGAGAGCATGGGCCAAAGACAGAATCTCAGGTCAGGTGAGCCTTTGATGGGGACGGAAGAGGAAGAGCTGCTTAGAGAAGGAGGAGGAAGACCTTTGCGGACGGTTTTAAAACGCACAGCACCCTTCCCAACTAGTTGTCAGAAAAGTCCTTTTCTGTTTTGTTTTTTTTAATTTTTTTTTTTTTTGAGAGACAGAGAGGGGCAGAGCCCAAGTGGGGGAGGGGCAGAGAGAGAGGGAGACGCAGAATCCGAAGTGGGCTCCGGGCTCCGAGCGGTCAACACAGAGCCTGATGCGGGGGCTCGAACCCATGAACCGTGAGATCATGACCTGAGCCGAAGTCGGACGCTTAACTGACGGAGCCTCCCAGGTGCCCCCTTTTTTAAGTTTATTTATTTATTTTGAGGGAGAAGGGAGAGAGAGAATGAGAGAGAGAGAGAGAGAGAGAGAGAGAAAGAGAGAGTGAGAGACAGACAGTAATTGAGGGAGGGGCAGAGAGAGAGGGAGAGAGAGAATCCCAAGCAGACTCCATGCTGTCAGTGCAGAGTCAGACGCGGGGCTCCAGCTCACGAACCACGAGATCACGACCTAGGCTGAAATCAAGAGTCGGATGCTTCACCAACTGAGCCCCCCCCGGCGCCCAGGAGAGTCCTTTTTATGGTGATACCATTTGTGTGTTCCTGTCCCTTTGCCTCCTGGAGGAACTCAGAACAAATCTGCTCCCCTTCCAGCCCAACAGCTCTAGAAAGGATTGGGAGGGAGCTTTCTTGGTTTCCTTCATCTTCTCCTCTGGGGGGGTGACGCCCTCCCCTGTCCCCACTGGTCCCCTAAGTGACATGGCTTTGGACCCCTTAACTGCACTGCCACCCTGGCCGGCAGCACGTGGTCACAAGGACACAGAGAGAATGCGGGACATGCCTTCCTTGCCTTTCATTTCTTCCTCCCTCCGCAGACCGCTCTTTCCTCCAATTTTTACAGCCGACTCTGCGTGAGCTGTTGGGTCAGTGAACCCGCGGGGTGGAAGGGACAGTTCTGGGATGGCTGAATAGTGTCGCTTTGTCTGGAGGCATGTTTTCCTGACTGTTGATGGCGCCTGACAGGGTCGTTTTTGTTCTGGGGAGAGCCGGTTTGGGAAAGCAGACTGCTGGGAAGGCTGCGGGGCTCCCCTACCCTCTGGGGCTCTCTCCAAAGCCCTCCCAGGGGCTGGAGGCAGCATCCCGAAGTCCCCTCTGCCCAGCGGAGGTCATCCGAGGCCTCTGCGGCCTTGTCCTGGGTCTCACTCAGATAGTGAGGGGGAGAGAAACAGCCGCCAGGCTCACCAGCTTAGTAGTAGTCAGGAAGGAGCCCAGGCCAGCAAGATTGCATTTTAATCGGTGATCACACATGACAAAAAAAAAAAAAAAAAAAGAAAAAAAAAAAAGAAAAAAAAAGGAAACAAAGCAGCTGTGTACCTACCATTTTTCATAACTTTCCCTCCATGGTTGACAGTCGCTTGCTTTTCTTTTGCAGGAAACACCATGTCAGTTTCAGTCGGAATTGATGTGGAGAGATTTTGAAAGGAGGCAGTTTGGAAAGGAAGGTGACATTAGTCAGGTTTTCAGTTCACATTTGGGATGAATCACACCCATTTGGGATTGTGACGTGCAAACATAAGGCTGGAACTTCCCTGTCTCAGGCCTTCCTGCTCTCCTCTCTCTCTCTCTCTCTCTCTCTCTCTCTCTCTCTCTCTCGTGTGCACTCCTGGGCACATCACAGAGTCCCTTACAGGCACGCTTGGAGCATAGCAAGGGGTGCACTGACAAGAGAGGTGGAGAGAGATGGTGGGGGCCTCTGCCTCAGGGGGCAGGGAGCAGGTTAGCATCTCCTCCGTCGGGGCATGGACTCAGGTCGGCTGCTGGGGGTGGGGGGGCGGGTGGTGAGTACATTCCAGTGGTGAAGGGAGGCTTGGCCCGTCTCTATGGGTTCCAGAACATGCGGTTCTTCCGTAAAATGACAGAACACAGTGTGCTATTGAGTGCTGCTGGATTTGTATTGAGCCATCTACTTTTCCCCCTGAGGGTCCGGACAAAGGTGGTTTCTTTGAGTGAATTCTAGACCAGCAGTCTAAGGTCCATTAGGGTTGAGTCCTGTGTCTGCTCCATGTTCTTTGTATGGCCTTGGTTAAAGTCCTTAACCACTCTGAACTACAGTGTCGTCTTCTTTATGTCTGTATGCCATGAATATTTTTGCCCTGCTTACATGGCCCTGCATGACTGAGTCCTGGCCTGATTTCTGGGCCTGTCCGGAATGGTTGTTCTTCATGCAGGCTGGGCTTTCCCTTACACTGTCCTCGTGTCCTGCACGCCTCCCCGCCTCTTTCGCTTGTGCTTCCTGCTTTCCTTCCCCTGGCTCTGAGTCTCTTCTTTTCTTTGTATTTGCCTTTAAGAAGTCCTGTTCATAAGAATTAGCTCAGGGGGTGCCCGGGTGGCTCAGCTGAGCGTTTGACTCTTGATTTTGGCTCAGGTCATGATCTCACAGTTTCGAGGGGTTTGGAGCCCCTTGTCAGGCTCTGCGCTAGTAACATGGAGCCTGCCTGACACTGTCCCTGTCTCTCTGCCCCTCCCCTGCTCACACTCTGTCTTAAAATAAATAAATAAACTGGGGCACCTGGTGGCTCAGTCGGTTAAGTGTCCTACTTTGGCTCAGGTCATGATCTAACGGTTTGTGGGTTCGAGCCCCATTTGGGCTCTGTGCTGACAGCTCAGAGCCTGGAGCCTGCTTTGGATTCTGCGTCTCCCTCTCTCTCTGCCTCTCCTCCGCACACACACACACACGCACACACACTCTCTCTCTCTCTCTCTCTATCTCTCTATAAAATATAGGTAAACATTAAAAATTTAAAAAAAGAAACTTAAAAAAAATTAGCTCAGATGATATCTCGTGGCTAGGGTTTTCTCAAAGCCATATATATATATATATATATATATATGTATGTATATTATATATATGTATGTATATATGTGTGTGTGTATATATATGTGTGTGTGTATATATGTGTATATATATACATACACACATGTGTGTGTATATATATGTGTGTATATATACATACACACATGTGTGTGTATATATATGTGTGTATATATGTGTGTATATATATGTATGTATGTATATATGTGTGTTGTATATATATACACATATATACATACATACATATATATACATGTGTATATATACATATATACATACATATATATACACACATATACATACATACGTACATATATATACACACTATATATATACATATATATATATTCAGGAATATATGCGGAACAACATACAGATGCAGTTATAAGCTGTCTGGGATTCCCTTTAAAGAAGTAGGGTGGGGGTATAGATGAAACAAGACTGGCCAAGAATTGCTAATTGTTTAAGAAGGGTGATGGGTGCATAGGGATTCATTATATTGTTCTCTTTGGTATACGTTTAAAATTTCTTAAAATGAAAGGCAAAAAAGAAAGTTTTCTTAATTACCCATGCGAGAGGTGATCTCTCCCACACATGTTCGAAGCTTCCTCGTGGCAGCTCCTTCTGACATCTGCTTCCTGTTATGGTGGTTGATGGGCTAGTATAGCTCAGTAGTTAGAGACCATGCATCCTGATTTGCCCAGGGCAGCCTTGGAATATTCCTTTGTCCCGCATTCCATCTGGATTAGCATTTATCCCAGTATATTAATTAATTAATTAGTTTAAACAAAGTATCATTATCTACTAGTTGCATTAAAACGAGCCAGGATAGGTTTTATAGACTATCCCTATTTTGTTCTGGCTTCTACTCTGGTCTCTGTTAGTGCGGCAGGTGCCAAGGCAGCAAGCAGGATTTTATGTCAGTTCCCGGGCATATCCAAAAGATGACCAGCCAGGACTTCTCTCTCTTTTCCTTGCTTGTTGTGGAGAGCGTGCAGGGTCAGAGTTGCTAGCTCCTTCCAGTCTTAGGTGGGTGGGAGAAGCACCTGATACTATTGTGGCCCAAGCTGTTCCGTGAGACACAGGGTTCGAGGCTTCATGGCTCAGAGACTGACCTGAAGGGTGGAAACCTGTGCCAAGGAAAAGAATTCTGCTTATGTCATTTCGTAATGTGCATTTTGCTTTAATGCACGTGTGTGTGTGTGTGTGTGTGTGTGTGTGTGTGTGTGTATTTAGAAAGAATTTCATTTTGAAAACAGCTTTCAGTAGGTTTGGGTTGTATAGGCTCACCACTATAATGAAACCAATCTACAGATCAATCGGTGGACATTTAATATATTGTCTAATTTTTATTATTTTTCTTACCACCTTTCACTCACAAAAGTGTCCCTGTTTAAATAGTAAGGTATGTACTCACTTTACTTACTATACGTCAAGAAAACGGACTCTGAAGTTAGACTTTTGGCTCCAATTCCCAACTCCAGGGCACGTGAACTATTCCCCTGTAGGTCTTTTTTCTCATCTGTAAAGTAGAAATGATAGTGGTTGATTGTAGAATTTTTTGTGACGATAAATGAGTTATTACATGTGTAACATTTAATATAATAGTTTCCCTTTTTTAAACACTTATGACTTATTTTGCTTTTATTTGGTTTCTTTTCTCTTCTGTACTAGATTATATGCTCATTGAAGAGAGAAATGGTTTTTCTATTTTTATGGACCTCCACAGAGTGTGATTCATAATAGCTCCTTGATACTATTTGTCAATTGAGTGAATAAATGAGTGAATGACAGACTGCTGTGTTAAATGACGGGAGCCAGCTGGAGCGGTTCGAGTTGCAGTCTGTGTATATGAAATTGAGCAATGTCCGGGCAGGAATTCGAGATTCATCCTGTCCTTGCTGGGACCCCAGTTGGACTAACTGAACCGACCACTTCAAACACCAAGTCTTAAATAAAATGGTGTTAGTACGTTCTATAAATCTGTAAGTGACAGCCTGCCCACTTACTTCCTGAACTGGTCATCTTACTGGACCCCATTCTATTCTTCTGGTCGGTGCATTGCTTGAAGCTGGGCATTACTCAGCCAGCTATTTGCTCATACTTGCATACCCGGCAGGGATAAAGGGATCTGGAATAAGGCAAAGAATATGGGGTTAAGTAAAGAAGAGTTACCATATATGATGAACATATACAGGAAGAGACTAGAAAATGTTGGGATCTGTGTTTTAATACTTCTCAGGGAGAAATCCTGAGCTGGTGTTGTGTCTAATGCTTAAAAATATCTGACTGGTCTGCTCTGCAGGCATCACGGCCACTTGGTGCTTTCGGGCTGATGTGTGTTAGGAAATGGGCCATGTGTAGCCAGGAAGGTTTAAGATGATCAAGGGGGAAGAGGTGGGAGGAAAGGGGGTTGTACGGAGCTCTGAAATGCCATTGTGGTGAATTTCCTTTCATTGTGTATTGGTTGGTTCTTCTAGAGGGAGGCTCTGGACTGAATCCCTTTCCATTTTCACTGCTGCTGGGCTGACTCTTAAACAGTGGTTTTAGGCTTGGACTTTTTGACGAGACCCTGAAGATACTATACTATAAAAAAAATGATAATTTCTGTGTACAGTAATAATTCTCTAATCTTGATTGCCTGTCCAAACCTTCCCTTGAAGCTTTAGAAATACATAGACCCTTGTTGGTTGACTTTCTTTACTGGAATGGTCTCTTAACCTCACTGTACTCCAGCCCAAGCCCATCCCTTCCTGTCTGCTCAAATTTGCTTCTCCTGTGTTCTTGTTCCCAGTTGGTACCTGCCATTTCTCTTAGGAAGACCTTTTTCATGTAATTCGGTTTTCCTTTTCATCTTTACGGTCACTGATCAAGCCCGGGCTCCTCTCTCCTCTCACTTGGATCCCTGTAGTAACCTCTCAAGCAACACTCTTGCCCTCCATCTTGATCCCCTCTCCATCTGCCCCCCCGGCTGACTAAAGAAGTTAAGAAATTCAGTAGCCATTTACAGATCAATCATTCTCTCTCTTTTCAGGGCTGGGGATAAAACAGTGAGCTAATCACTGTTTCTGCTCTCACCAAGTTTGTTTTCTAGCACTGAAGACCAACAAAGCCACGTACCCAGACAGACAGCTAACGTGTTTGTAAACTGTATTATATCACAAAGGAAACCGACAAGGATTTTAGATGGAGGATGTAACAGGTGTACATACTTTGCATGATATAGACAAGCAAGGCTCTCCTTGATGATGACGTTTAAACTGAGATAAAAAACGATGGAAAGACCTGGAATGGAAATAATCCTAGTGGGGAAATAAATGTTCTAGTCAGAAAGGACAGTTTGTGCAAAGACACTGGGATGTGCAAGAGCTTGGTGGGTTCAGAGAACAGAAAACTAGAAGAGAATGATTAATGCGCAGAACCATCAAAGGAGAGTGATTTGAGATAAGAGCAGAGAAATGGGTGGGGCTCACATCACTCAGGGCCTTGAAGGCTCCAGTAGGAGTGCATTTTACCCCGAGTTCAATGGGAAACTATTGAGGAATTCTAAGCACAGTTGCGGTTGTATCCAATTTACATTTCACCTCTCCTCTTGCTTTGTGGGACGTGTGTCAAAAGAGGATGAATGACAAGGTAGGAGCTTGTTACAGGAAGTTCAGGCAAGACATGGTGATGGTATAGACCAAGGTGTTAACAAGAGAGATAGAGAAATGTGGACAGATTTGGAATCACGTCGGGAAGTAAAATCAATAGGATCGCCCATTGGATTAGACATGGGGACAAAAGAATAGGCGGAGATTAAAGATGGCTGGTTTGAACAACTGGATGGAGGGAGTCATCTATTGAGATGAAGACGATTTTGACCTTTCTGTCTCCCTCTTCTACCTTTTTTAGGACGTCTGGGATTATATTGGGCCCACCTAACCAATACAAGTAATCTCCCTGTCTCAGTGCCTTTAGCCTTAAATGCAACCTGCCAAGTTCCTTTGCTGTGTAAGGTGACATATTCACAAGTTCTGGAGATTAGGGCGTGGACATCTTTGGAGAGTGGCGTTGTTCTGCCTACTACAGAGGTTGGGTAAAATGAGACAAGTGTCCACCGAGGTGGTGGGTGACCTTGACAGCACTTTCTCAGGGGTGTGATGGCAGAAGAGAGCCAGATCACGGTGGGTTGAGCGATGGAAGGAGGAGTCAGAAAGTAGAAACAACGCGTACGTAGACAACTCTTCAGAGAACTGGAATTATAGCTGGAGGGGATGTGGAATGGAGTGAAGCATTTTTTAGGGCAGATAGAAGAGCGTGGCTGTTGACTGATATAAATAAACCGGGCAAGCGTAGCATGCTGGGGATACTGGGGAATATCATCAGGGGGGGGATATCTAAAGGACTGGAATCCTTCTTAGGGTGGTTCCAGAGCCCAGTGGTGGATCTGGCCTTTGATGGGAGGGACTTGCCAACCTTTGTATGGAGAAAGTAGAAGAGGAAGCTTTGTGACACGGTGACGAGACACGTGAAGTCCCATCTCTTACCCTCCGGTCCTTCAGTGAAGTATGAAGCAGGGTCATCAGCTGAAACAGAACTGTGACCACACCAGTTGGTTGCTTCAAACCCTTTAGTGGCTCTCCCTGCCTCTCTCTAATTCCATTGCCTGGCACTCTGCATAGGATTTTACACTGTAGCCTCCCCAGCTCCTTAGAACCCTCTGGACACACCACACCTGTCTGCTTTTGACTTCGTGTTTGCTTACTTCCTTCACAGGAATGCCTTGCCTCCCCTAACTTTACCTGACCCCCTGCTACTCCCACCTCCAATGCTCCAGGAGCCAGCCTTGAGCCACCCCCTCACCCAGGTTGGTTAGCTGTTCAGTTTCTCTCAGAGCTCCCTGGTGACACTGCTATACTCCTAATATAATTATGTGTGATAGATCTGTAACCTCTACTAAAATCGGAGTTCGTTGAGGAGAGGCATGTCTCTTTCATCTCTGTATCTGTAGCACCTAGCACGGTTCCTGCACGTATAAACAGCTCGAAATGTTCATGGAACTTACCAGCATCATAGCAGGTAAACTGATGGAATGTGTATCAACCAATATCGAAGCAGGATAGAATAATCAATGTAATCTAATCTGTACCTGACCCGTCGTTATGCTTCTCATCGACGTGTTATGACCGGTTTGCCCAGTCTCCGCAGCCAAATCCCAGCAGCCACATGCATTCCAAGTCCCAGCTTTAATTCTGCATCACCCTGGAGGCTCTGAAGTCCCCCAGAGGAAGATGATGGCTTAGTAACCTTTGTATCACTCTTATTTGGCACGTTGCAAAGCCTGTCGAAAGCATAAAAATGTGTAGATAGATTATTTTGTACGATTTAAAAATGATTGGTTTCTTTAGAAGCTGGGTCTCTGGCAAGTCTTCCTTTCTAGAACGTGCCCTTCTGTTCTTTGAACAGCCTTTAGAGGAAGGTAGTCTGATGCCACCGTGATTTTAAGCTCTGTATCCGTCTCGGAGGCTGGTGGTGCTCTAAGTGGATTGATTTCAAGTTCTGTGCAACTGGGTAACCTAGCATATCACTCGTCAACTTGTTCTTTTTAAAGAGCCAAACACGTTTCACATGTGCTACAAAGGCATGCCAGCTCTGCAGTTGGTCACTTCACAATTACAAATAAATATTCCTCTTTACAGCCAGTATTTGTAGGGCTTTGAATGGAGTATTTTGCAACCGAAACGGGATTTAGAAAGAATACGATCGATGTCTGCAGAAAATATTCACAATGAAATGCCGAGAGATGGGAACAATGTTAAAGATCACACACACGGTATGGTCTTAAGTTTGTGAGAAAATGCCGTATATATGGAAACTTATGAACTCGTAGATCTATCTGTGTGCAAAAATGACCCCAAAGTAGTGCACCAAAATAGTAACAACGGTTTAGCCTCGGTGGTGGAATCTGGGCAATTTCAATTTTCTTCTTTATACTTTCCCTCATTTTCTAACTTTTCAAATAAATATTTTCTACCTTTGAGAACTCGGAAAAATCCTTGGTGTTTGTTTTAATGAGTAATTTATTATTTTTTAAGCGTCAGGGGTGAGCTAGCTTTTTAAATTTATTTTTACTTTTTTATTTTGGCCCAATGATGAGAGGAAGAAACCAGGAGTCCCAGACTTGAAATATTTTTTAGCCAAGGGAACTAGAAAATGAAGCAGTGATTGTAAATGATTATTGCTCCAGGAGAGTATGTGGAGGCGATTTAAAGCGTAAAGATATGGGGGCGCCTGGGTGGCTCAGTTGGTTGAGTGTCAGACTTTGGCTCGGGTCATGATCTCATGGGTTGTGAGTTTGAGCCCCGCATCGGGCTCTGCCCTGGTGGTGCGGAGCCTGGTTGGGATTCTCTCTCTCTCTCTCTCTCTCTCTCTCTCTCTCTCTCTCTCTCTGCCCCTTCCCCACTTGCACACGCACTCGCTCTCTCTCTCTCTCTCAAAATAAATAAACTTATTGAGAAAAAAAATAAAGTGTAAAAATATGATCAGGGCTCAAGAGATTTGCAGTGAGTACCTGGTCAGATCTGTTTGATGCCCGACCTCAGGAGGATGTTGTAGCCTCTGTTAGGAGGGCCTCTGTCTACCCTGGTATGTGGGATTGCAGCAAGGTTTTTTGAATGCGGCTTCGTTCCCAAGACCAAAATAGTCCAGTGAGTCACTTGGATATAAGATTCAAAAACCAAAGCCTACAAATGGACCGATAATGCCTTAGCGCAGAGTGAGTGTCCGTTAAGTTTGGTTTTAAGCCTACCAGGATGGTCGTGTTCAAGACAGAGTAACGTTAGAATGAAGAGAGCTCGACCCCTTGTGCGCCAGGACAACATGGTGAGGTGTATTATGGCACGCCATAATACACTATTTTTTTTTTTAACTTCATTCATTTTGACAGAGGGACAGAGAGAGTGCACGAGCAGGGGAGGGGCAGAGAGAGAGAGGGAGAGAGAATCCCAAGCAGGCTCCGGGCCTGTCAGTGCAGAGCCTGACTCGGGGCTTGAACCCGCGAACAGCGAGATCGTGACCTGCCTGAGCCGAAATCAAGGGTCGGATGCCGAACCGAATGAGCCACCCAGGTGCCCCCATAATATGCTATTTTATTTTAATTTCCTTTTTCTTCTCCGTGATGCCGAACACAATGTGAGGGACACGCGGGGGCTGCAGGAACGCAGAGAGGACAGCGGAGGAGAGTGGTAGGAAGCATCGGCTGAGTGGGGTGTGCTGGGACCGCCCTCCTTCACCCTTCATGCCTTGCTTTAGTCATTAACAGTGTCCTCCTTCGTCCTCCAGAGTGTCCATGTGGGATGGTCATTTTATAGGGTCACCCTGTCACCAAGATGGCTACGTTGGATCTAGAATCTGGGATTGCATCGCTGTCTGCACAGCAGTTGTCTGCCTGGCAAAAATTTAAGAGCCACACCCAAGGGCATATGCTTTTTAGTGCACCCCCCCCCCCCCCCAATCCTGCAGTGGCTGCCGCTCTGTGTATTCAGCTCTTTGGGACAAATAAATACAATTGTCGAAGGAACCCTAGAGGATTAAAGCTCTGGACTGGGGAGCTCTTTCTATTACCACAGCTGCCCCAGATTTGGTCTAGGACACTGAACGCTGCATTTGGGGCCAATGGGATAAAATCCTGAGAACACACTGACACTGACAAGCTGCCTTGACATTTGCTCTTTGGCTCCTAAACCACGGACTCTCTTCTTTTATGGTGGTTTGCACTTCTGCTCCCTTTGTTCCTTTGGAGAGTCCCGCGTGGTCCCCTTTTTTCTTTAGAAGACTGGAAGTTTAAAGCCAGCATGTCTAATGTGGAGGAGATTTAGTGCCCCTTAATTGCCCTAGAAGCCTGAAAAGTCCGTCTCTAGGAACGAACTCTAGGAGGACTCAAATTGAGACAAACATTTGTATTTTGACAAAGACCATGCAGTTTTCTGATTTCTGCCTTAGGGGCAGGAATGTAGCAAATGAGATTGGGGAAACCCTTGCATTTTCTGAATTAGGGTCTAAGTTCCTGGAAACCTCTTGTGCCCTGTAAATGGAAGATGAAGACTGTGCCAGTATAAAAAAAATTTTTTTTAATGTTTATTTATTTTTGAGAGAGAGAGAGAGAGAGAGAGAGAGAGAGAGAGAGAGAGAGCATGAACAGGGGAGGAGCAGAGAGAGAGGGAGACACAGAATCTGAAGCAGATTCCAGACTCCACGCTCTCTGCGCAGAGCCCGACGCGGGGCTCAGACTCACAGACGGCGAGAACATGACCTGAGTCAAAGTCCAACGCTTAACCAACTGAGCCACCCAGATGCCCCTGCCAGCTTAAAATCAAATGGTTCTAGTCTTTTCTTGGGCGCCTGAGCCCTCTGAGGAATGATGATGACCGAGGATCCTCTCCCTTGAAAACTACGCATGTGCGCACACAAAGAAGTTTGCATATTATTTCAGAGGATTTAAGTCACCTCGTCTGCTCTATGGATTGTAGGTTAATATAGCGGATACAGCTGATTGCCTCCCTAATATCCATACTCCACGGCCCCCTTCCTTCTGCCTACTAGAAACCCTATATTCTTGAGGTATCTCACCCTCCTCCACGTGACCATGCACTTGAGGGGAGACCCTGACCCCAGCCCCAGGAGTGGAGGTGTGGCGAGGACGATTGGTCGAAGCCGATCATGGTGGTCCCACGTCCTTTGCCAGAGATTGGTTCTGACATGGGTGTGATACTTTGCTGGCAAATAAAGCAGGAGTGAAATTCTGCTGGGGAGCTTTGTGTCAAAATTAAAATTTTACTCTTAAAATGAAAGACACACAATGGTATGGAGGCAGCTGCCTCGACACTCTTTTAGATGTGTTATAGGACTGAGCAAATGAGAGAAAGCAAAAGAACCCTGGGCGGAAGGACTGGAACTGGCCACCTTTGTACGAATTCATGACTCTTCCGAGCTCTGCGCGTGGATGTACGTGCGTATGTTCACGTACGGATGTACACATATGCGTATTTTTAATTTTTTAATGTTAATTTAGTTTTGAGAGAGGCAGAGACTGTGGGAGAAGGGCACAGAGAGAGGGAGACCGAGGATCTGAGGCGGGCTCTGTGCTGACAGCAGAGAGCCTGATACAGGCCTCAAACTCATGAACTATGAGATCATGACCTGAGCTGACATCAGACACGTCACCGACTGAGCCCCCGGGTGCCCCGCATACGTGTGTTTTTAACGCATGGGTGTATGTATGTACCCACATTTAGATATTTCCCACCTCTGATTGGCAAAATGGCCAAGAAGAGATGATATTCAAGTAGCAGCGAACACTCCTCGTCCTCAGATCTCAACGCCATTGCCCACTCTGAAGGCAAACGAGTTTCCTTCCGGAAATTCGAGGGGTGGGGCACGGGTCTAGGTGACACTGGAAGAGCAGGCTGTTGGTATGCTACTGCCCTAACTCTGCTGGTTCCTGAGTAAAAGGCCATTTCACAATTCAGTTAGGCTGGCTGCTTTGGAACAATGAGGTTTGTGACCCAACGAGTGGATTCCTCGGTCATACACCCATTGTCATGCCTCCTTTGACATAAATCAGTCCCTTGGTCTGCAACAATGTGATGTGGCATACCGTGCTGGTAGGTTAGGCTTTCTTAGGTCCTTGGATACTGTGCTCGCGGAGAAGGCAAACCCGTATTTGGAGTCGGTGGGCATGAGTTCCAGTAACCATGAATTACTCTCTCCTCCTCACCTCCAGGGTAGAAGTGACAGGTTAAAATCAACCCTCCACCAAAGGGCCGGCTGCCATCCTTGAAGGTATACTGTAGGGATTAGCGTCTGTCTCTGCTATTGATTGGCTGCACATTTAGCAGGAGCAATGGCTACGTCATTGGTCGGAGGAAGCCCACGCTGCTGGGCCCATGCGTAGCCTCCATCCCTGCCACCAGGGCCAGGCCATTCATGGGTGCATTATGCCGGCACCGGAGTGACTGAGAAGAGGAAGCTAGTTGACATCCACAGGTGAGACATGCGTCCTTCCCAGGCACTTCAAGCACCGTGGGATCTCTGATTCGTGTGGCCCGAGGGGCAGGGCAGATTGACAGCCCGCACTGCGGCTGAGTTCTCCCCTGCTTTGGCTCATAGTTCTGCTACCTGCCGCCTCTGAACGCAGAGCCCAAAATAGAGGCCTGTGTGCAAGAGACGTGTTTGTCCCTGTATCACAGTCAATGGGACGGACAAGGTAGACGGGACAGGGAGGGAGGGAAAAGCCCGTGCAGCAGTCACTGCTGGGGCAACTGATGTTTAATACCATTGGATCTTCTAAGAGCCTTGAGAAATGTATCTCAGAACTCCATGCCCATGGGACTAAAGGGCTTATTCCTCAGTTCCTGTCCATCATTGTTCACTGATCACAGGTGGCCCCACAGGCTTTGACCTCAGCTTCTGCACGTCAGCAAGCCCAGCAGATTCCGTCAGCCAGAGAACTCTGAGAGTAGGAATCCAGAGACGGGAAGAGGGCATCTGGTGCAACTAACGATGAGGCACCGTTAGGGCGCCTGGGTGGCTCAGTCGGTTAAGCCTCCAGCTCTTGATTTCAGCTCGGGTCATGATCTCACAGTTTGTGGGATCAAGCCCCGTGTCAGGCTCTGTGCTGATAGCGCAGAGCCTGCTTGGAATAATCTCCCTCTCTCTCTCTTCTTCCCTCTGCGTGCCCCCCTCTCTCTCGCTCTCAAAAATAAATAAATAAATATGAAAAAAAAGAAAACATCTTAAAAAATAAAAGATGAGGCACTGCCAGGTTGCATCAGTGTGGAAGTGGCCAGAACCTGGGCTGAACTGGAAAGCCAGGTCAGGGAAGGGGGGCAGGGCTCGAGTTGTCCTCTGCACGCACTGCACTCCAAACGGGCGAGTGAGGGCAGTTCAGGATTGGAGCAGAACACAATCTGCTCCACTCTTATCTAGCGGTGATGCCCTGGAGTATTTACCTAACCATTCTAAAGTTCAGTTTCTCAGCTGTGCATTGAGGACAACAAATCATTAGGCACTCGGGAGGGTTGGCAGAGGGTGATATCGGTTAAATTCCTGGCTTTGGGCCTGGGGTAAATGTTGGTGACCTACCTCCTGCCTGTGCAGAGCAGAAGATCCACAGATAGCTTTTTAGTCTTATGGGTGGAGGGGAAGGGAAGGAGATGGGAGGTGAGGGATGAGTAGGTAAGAAGAAGTCATTGGACCAAAACGTGGGCAGAAGAGCTCTTTGTGGGCAGAGGACTGT
The DNA here is from genome assembly GCF_022837055.1 of Prionailurus viverrinus. Lineage (NCBI taxonomy): Eukaryota > Metazoa > Chordata > Mammalia > Carnivora > Felidae > Prionailurus > Prionailurus viverrinus. Next base: position 42,259,345 of record NC_062574.1, read on the forward strand.
GTGTATGCACTGCACAGGGAGCAGGGGCAGCATGGCCAGAGGAAGGGTCAAGACCAAGGTTGGGTGTGTTCAAGGAAAGAGCAATGACTTCTGTTAGGCCGGGTCTTAGTTACTTCTTAGAGGTGGCAGGAGTAGACAGCACAACTAGGGAAGGCTCTTGAATGCCAGCTTGAGTAATTTGAATTATACTTGGCTGGCAGTTAGGAAGGAGGCAGAGACAGACTTCCTCAAACTTTGGGAATTAACCACAGGGGCTGCCTGGTTTTCTCCTGTCCCCACCGCCCGGCTCATTTAGGCCATGTAGGAAGTGACCATAGTTCTGTCCTTCCTGGAGCCACTGGGAGTATCCCAGTGTAACTTCATCATTCCAGAAAAGACATACTGGAGAGTGGGGTGGGCGGGAGCAGGGGGCTAGCTCTGATTACTGTCTTACTTTCAGGGCATAGCTTGGTGCCGATGCGCAGTAGGGAGTGAGTAAATATTTGAGGGGAGGATGAATGAACGGAAGCGGCATGTGTTAATCTCTTCAGTTCCCTTCTTGGTGACATCATTAGCTTACGTGGCCCCTTGGGTAAGACATTGGCCCCTGTTGTGCCAGTGCCAGCTGGGAGGCATCCGTCGGCCAGCTACCCAGCTACCACAGAGGGGAGTTTTCTTAGGCTCTGAGTATAAAGACTCCGGGAAGGGTTTTGAGCTCAGCTACCTGTTGAGTGTTCGTGTCTCCACTTTTCTCCCAAGGTCAGAGCAAGCTGTGTTTCAACTTGTGCTTGTAAAAGTGTTTAGTTCACTGAAAAAGCATGTGGTCACGTAAATACTCAGCGGGAAGCCTGGTGTTTCCAGTGATTCCAGCCTCTGCCAAAATATTTCAAACAGGTTGCGTTGTCTGTGGAAAGAGAGCTAATCCCATAGCCAGAGCTACTTATTTGATATGTTAAAAAAAAAAAAAAAAAAAAAAAGGCTTAGCCCCAGTTAACGGCTTACTTTTTCCAGGCAGTCTTAAATATTACAGAATTTCAGTACCGCCGGAGAATTTGAACAGTTTCTTGGAGCTTTATGTAACAGGGCTTGACTGACCGTGATAATATTTGGGGAGCCAAGCCCGGGACATGTGCCTTTACCTTCCATAACATCGCTTTGTACACATCCTTGGCTGCCTGCTCTCCCCCCCGCCCTCCCCGATACAGGAGGATCGGGAGCATGAACCTGATATCCCCACACTGAATGTTCTCTTATTTGCTTATAACATGTAGGAATCAAATCGTTTGCAAGACCCAGTCCAGCCCTTCACGGGGCTTCTAGTCTTGAAAGCTAAGCATGCCGAAGGACTTAGTCTCACTTCCTAGCATTTTGCATTTCTGTCTGCTCCTTCATGCTCTTTCACTTTCGTTCCCCAGCACGGGCAGCTCCTCCTGCTGCCTGTGACTCTCTCTGTGCCCCGCCTCTTTGTCATGGGACATTCCGTTCTTCCCACCAGCCTCAACCTGTTTGCAACTTGGCACACAAGGAGAACGCGGCTCGTTGCGCAGCCTTACCCCCTGGGACCATCCTACTTTCAAGCTTTGCAGAGAGCAAAGCTTTGGGCCCAACGGCTTGTGGAGACTGAGACCATTGGGAGACGCAGTAAAGCGTTTAGCTTCAGAGAACACAGTCTTTGGCACACAAGGGGGAGGCGACAGAGGGTAGGATTCCATTTATCCGAAGCGTCAAGGATAGGGAGGTCTCCGGGGACAGAATTTAGACTGGTGATCGCCTAGGACCAGAGGGAGGGATGGCCTTGGAGGAAAATAAGCCGTGATGGTTAACGGGTATGATGTGTCTTTTGTGGGTGAGAGATATTAGGGAATTGATTGTGGTGATAGCTGCACAAGTCTGTGAGTGTGCTGAAAACCATCGAATTGTACAAATTTATTTATTTGTTTGTTTGTTTATTGTTTATTTATTTTTGAAAGAGAGTGAGAGCGCAAGTGGGGGAGGGGCGGAGAGAGAGGGAGACCCAGAATCCGAAGCAGGCTCCAGGCTCTGAGCTGTCAGCACAGAGCCCGGCGTGGGGCTCGAACCCAGGAACCGGGAGATCATGACCTGAGCCGAAGTCAGATGCTTAACCATCTGAGCCTCCCAGCCGCCCCTCGAATTGTACAATTTAAATAGATGGGGGCGCCTGGGGGGCTCAGTCGGTTAAGTGACTGACTTCGGCTCAGGTCATGATCTCCCGGTTCGTGGGTTCGAGCCCCGCGTCGGGCTCTGTGCTGACAGCTCAGAGCCTGGAGCCTGCTTCGGATTCTGTGTCTTCCTCTCTCTCTGCCTCTCCCCCACTCACATTCTGTCTCTCTCCCTCTCTCAAAAATAATAAAAACACATTGAAAAAGTTTAAAAGAATTCGAGCTCTTTAATAACAGACTTGCTGAATTTTCTAGAAGGATGAAATATACAACATACTCCCCACGTGTGAGCTTTGAGACTCATGGATAGTTCTTGAGCTGAGCACCACTTCTGACTCGTTTGCTTCCAGGTTTTATGATGAGCCACTTTGGAATGGAGGAGGTTCTTGGAGGAAATAAGGAAGTTATAGATCACACCTACTTTAGCTTTACATAGTTGAGTGGTCTTTTGGAATGTTCCCTTATGTTTTTCATTAGCTACTTCCTCGGGAGCTTATATACTGCAAGGGTATGTGGTAAAGTTTCACTCGAAACTACAGGAACTTCTTTGCCGACCTATTCAGGCTGTTTCTAATGTTTCTTGGCTCTGTGTCTCCTAGGACCCCATGGGAAATCTTGGCAGAACACCCTGTTATACGTCAATACGGAGTGCCTCTCTCAACTTCCCTTCACACTGAATTTTCTTTTTTTTTTAAATGTTTATTTATTTTTGAGAGAGAAGAAGGGGTTGGGGGGAGGGGCACAGAGCATCCAAAACGGGCTCTGTGCTGACAGCAGAGAGCCTGTTGCAGGACTTGAACCCACAAACATGAGATCCTGACCTGAGCCAAAGTCGGACACTTAACCAACTGAGCCACCCAGGCGCCCCTTGAGTTTTCTCTTTGTTGTCACTATTTGTGCCCTTCTTCCTTCTTATGGTAAAGAGAGACCCTCCACTCCTTTCTCTGAGTCCAGCCTTCTCCACTGTGCTATTGATCCCACACTGCCCGTTGGGAATATTTTGCCCCATCATTTCTGTGTACTTCTCTGGCCTCTTTGTCTCTTTCCCCATTGGCTTCTTTGCTCAGCTAGACAGCTGCTCAAATTTCCCATCGTATTTAGAAAGTGGTAACAAATGCACAAAAGAACCCAAACTCCCAAACTTTCTTATTTCTTAGATTCTTATTTCTTCCTCAATATACTATGTGTTGTCTCCCCGCCCACAGTTACCTTTTTTTTTTTTTTTTTTGCAAAGTCTGTGTACTTTCCTCATTTATGTGTCCTTTTGACGAAGAGATTGAGTTACAGAGTTGGGAGTCCTGTGCTAAAATTAAGTCTAGAGCATATCCTACCTAGGACAGTTACGGATGTGAGAGAGAAATGGGGTTTCAGCAAGATGGAAAGCAGATTTTCCAAATGGTTTTCCCAGGCATTGTTCCAGAGGCCCGACAACCCCTAGTGGACTCTCATTCTGGTTATGTGGCCAGATGCAGTGAGAGTGTTGATTGTTGGTTGGTTTATTTGTTAAGCACTGCAGAAGGGGGCAGTTTCCTGGAGAAAAAGTACCACCGTTACTCAGAGCCAGGAGTTCTTCCATCATAGAAAATTCCCCCAAGGTATTGGTTGGAATATATTTAGTTTTGTGCATTTATTTTATGTTGAGTGTTGAGGTGTTTGGAATATGATCAGATTTAAGGGTTTTGGTGACCTTGAGTGTTTAGTACAGCCCAGAACTGGTGAATATTCTGGTAAAATGGGAGAAACATCAGGCTGAGATGACCATCAGGATGAGCCAATCAAGGAGTCCATTAATGGACTGAAAGCCCCCCACCCACCATTTTTTTTTTTTGTATTGAGAGAGGGGCATCCCCGCACAGCCCAAGTTGCACTAACACAGTGTTTTGCAAACAGAAGCCATAGTGACAGCTTTTAAATAGCCACTTGGCCATTAGCCTCCCGCTAAAGCAATTTATGTCAGGTAGGAGACAGGCTTATCAATTTTATCAGAACCCCCTTAGGGAAGGAGTGCTGGTCTACGAACATACCACAGAACTATCACACGGTAGACAACTTTATGACATTGTCTATGAAACTGGTATCGTGTTCCTCCAAATACCAGAGCTCCATTTAATGAGAAGATTAGCTAGTTTTATCGATGGAATATTTTCCATTTCAGCATCAGGGGAACTACAGTCCAGAAAGGTTAAATAAAATATCTTGGACCAAGTTCATGACAATAGAGCTTTTCGACTGAGCCTTGATCTCCTGGTAGGCCTTAGGTCAGGTCACAGTGGTTCCTGGTAAACAGCTTTGTAACCTACATGTGTTATCTCAAGAAGTCTGGGCATCGGGGTAGAAAGTCTGCACAGGGGATTTAACCCAGAACTTTTACTTTCGGATCCCAGATTTTGGGGAGAGCCCGGACACGGGTCGGCAATAATCCCTCTACGAGCTAATGGAAATAGATTTGAGACGGAAAGTAATTGCAATTGAAGGACTGCATATCATTATATTTAATAGGAAAGCCGACTGCTCACATCTGTAAAGCTCCACGTGTCTGGACAAGGGCCTTGAAATGGAATAAGTAATACTCATCCCATGCAGTTGTACTCATCATTAAATTAAGAGCTTATGTGTGAAGCTGAGCACCATGCCTGTATGTAATAAATTCTCAATAAATATTAGTTGCTATTATTATTCTAATGAGCAGTTACTTGTTAATAAGAAAGCACCTAGGGGCCCCAGGGCAGGTCAGTCGGTTAAGCGTCCAACTCTTGATCTCGGCTCAGGTCATGATCTCACTGTTGGTGAGTTTGAGCCCAAGCGTCGGGCTCTGCTCTGACAGCACGGAGCCTGCGTGGGATCATCTCTCTCTGCTTCTCCCTCCCTCCATCCCTCTCTCTCTCTCTCTCAAAACAAACAAACATTAAAAAAAATTAAAAAAAAAAAAAAAGAACGCACCTGCCAAAAATGGTAGAGTAGCCTGACATGGCAATTTTCAGCGTTCAACTATCCAACACAGTTGTATCCACTGGCCCTGCATATGTTTTGCTTAGCCTGTGTCATTCCACCAAGGTGAGATACAGATATTCCTATTTTAAGGATGAGGCTTAGATTAATACCTTCTCACGAGCCATTAAAGCTGGCTCGGGGAAGTTGTCTAGAGAACAGTGTGTAAGAGACCTCACAGAGTCTATTTAAATTTACACGTTTCACTCCCATTTCTAATCACGTGGGTGATCACGTGGGAACAGTCTCCTGGTGCGGTAAGGAAGTTATATACTTTTTTGGGTGCTGAGTCTTGGACATTAACTGATTTACATGTTTCACGGTGACTGACTGCCTGGAACAATTTCTAGACTTATTACCCAAGACTAGAGAACTCCACTTTTTTTGACACCTTGAGTTATAGCGCTGCCTGAAGCAATAATTGTTAATTACGGTGACAATGGCTTATTCAGAGTTAGAAACTGAGGGCCTGAAGTCTTTCTATGGCACTGTGGAATTTTCCCTAAAGGGTCCCACAGGATCTGACATAGTATTGAAATACGAGTAGATTCACATCAAGAACTCTGCTTTGGAATTAAGTTGATTGCTTTTGTATGTTAGCATTCTCCTCTTGGAAAATCACATTTAAATTTCGTGGTGTTCTCAAAGCTATTTCTTGGTCTCTGTTTTTTAACGGACCGCCGTGAACCTCTACCGAGGAGTGTGCCCAGGGGAAAATGCACTAAGCCAGGAGAGTGCGTTGACTATGGTTTGCAAAACAGGACTCTCAGACCGACCATCCTCCCTGGAAAACAAAGGTGACTTAGACATTGCAGAAGCAACCTTAGTGCAAAGGATTATACTGATATTTTTTTTCCAGGCTGGAAGGTTAGAGTTGCACGGTGAAGGATCCTGACATAGTTTTTTGATGTTGTTTTGGCCACGGTTTCTTTACATTCTTGTTTCTTGTTGGCAGGGGGCATAAGGGATTCCAGAATGAGCCACAGGCCTGGAGAAAGGGCTGCATTTCTTAGAAGTTTTCCTCTGAGATGGCATCCAGTTAGAACTGGAAGCCTTCCAGTTCAGCATTCATTCCTTCTTTGTTCCAGCGAAGGGCATCCACCGAGGAGTGGGATGGCTCTGTCTACCCATACCCACTCCTTCTAGTTTGCAGTTAGCTTCTCAGTGTCGCTTGTTTTGTCCCCTTTTATTGTCAAGGCTTTCTAGGTGTTTCTATGACCACCAGGATTGTAGGATCACAGGATGCTCTGGAAGTCCTGCAGCAGAAGCAGTTAATAAGGAAATAAAGGGAATGAAAATGAAGGGTAAAAGAAGGGGGAAAAGACAGAAAAGTAAGAAATCTATTTGGTAGAGAGTGGGGCAGCTTGGGTGTGGTAGGAGAGACACTGGGTAAGTTTTGAAAGAGAATTTGATAAACTTCAGTGTCCATTTCTAATACTTCACTGTATTAGTTTCTTGCAGCTGCTGTAACAAATTACTGCAAACTTGGTTGCTTAAAACAATAGAAATTTATTCTGTCTTACTTCTGAAGGCCAAAGTCTGAAATCAAGGCGTGGGCAGGCCAGGCTCCGTCCAGAGGCTCTGGGAGAGAATGGGAGAGAATCCTTTCCTTGCTTTGTGTAGCTTCTGGGAGCTGCCGGCATGCCTGGGACTGTGGCTTCCTTACTCCAGTCTCTGCCTCCATCTTCTCTGGGCAAGTTGAACCTCCCCTTTCCTCTCGTTGTAAGGACACTTCTGATGGCCTGTAGGGCCCACCTGGATAATCCAGGATAATCTCCTCATCTCAAAATCCTTAATTTAATCACATCTGCAAAAGTGTTACTAGGGTAGTATTCACAGGTGCCAAGGATTAGGATACGGGCACATCTTGGGAACCTTTGGTAGCCTACTCCCCTCACTAAAATGTGAACAGTTATATACTTCTACGAATGAATTAAACCAAACATACTTTTTTTAAGGTGGAAGGCTAGAAGTTTTCTTCGAGTCAGGATCAAGTGAAGATGTCTGCAGTGACCATTACATTTAATTATTTTTTGACATGGAAGCCAATGAACTTATAGAAGAGGTATACATGTTAAAAAGGTATATAAGATTAATGGAGGAACAAAGGGACAGATCAACAGGTGGCATTGGGACAACTATCTAACAGGCGGTTTTGGGGAAGAGGAAACAATGTTCTTGCCTTATAAAAAGGCAGAGGCCACTGGGGCGCCTGGGTGGCTCAGTCAGTTGAGTGTCTGACTTCGGCTCAGGTCATGATCTCACGGTCTGTGGGTTTGAGCCCCAAGTCGGGCTCTGTGCTTACAGCTCAGAGCCTGGAGCCTGCTTCGGATTCTGTGTCTCCCTCTCTCTCCCCTCCCCTGCTCACGCTCTGCCTCTCTCTCTCAAAAATAAATAAACATTAAAAAGTTTTTAAAAAACGCAGAGGACGGAAAGGAATGCAAAAATTTTTAATTTTGTATAATCGAAAGGGGAGAAAAGCCCAAACATTGTGTGTGTATGTGTGTGTGTGTGTGTGTGTGTGTGTGTGTGTGTGTGTTGCAATACAAACTTCCAAAGGGGCAATGTCTTCTCTTATAAATAAAATAATAATAATAATACTAATATAAAAGTGAGCAAATAGTTTGAATGGGCAGTTCATAGACAAATACAGATATCAGTAGACATACAAAAATATTTGTTAATATATTTGTTAACTGTGCTAAATATTTAAAAAATGTGATTAAAAACAATGAGGTACTCTTGTTTACTTATCAAACTGACAAAGATTAAAAAGTTTGTTGAATACCAAGTGTTGTTGAGGGATTATTTATTTATCTCTTCCTTTTTCCATTAAGAGTTGAAGATAGTTTACTAGGATGCATATAATTCAGCAATTTAGCATAAATAAAAAGTAAATGAGGCCACCTGTGAGGGAGTCTTGCCAAGCAAAAAAGTCATGTTTGAATCTGATTGAGCTCTAACTTACAGAGGAGTGTGGGAATCAACAAGGGATAAGATCAGCAGAACCCAGTGGGAAGCTTTATAGAACAAATGGTCAGATCTTTTCAACAAAACGATTTCATGTAGAGGGAGGGGTAGATAATAAGAAGTGGAGAGCGAGCTTATAGACGAAGAGGGAAGAAATTTTATCAAGCAGTCATAAAATATGGACCTAATTTGGATATTGATTCAAACACACCATAATTTAACACTATTTGAGATATTTATGAGACCATTAGAATTTTGAACACTGAGTAGATATTAAGAAATTATTTATTCACATGCGATGACACTCTTTGTGGTTATGTTTTTTTTTAATAGTCAATTTCTTTTGGAGATATTGGGTAACATATTTATGTACAAAATGATTTGTTGTCTGGGAAGGTGGGTGGGTATAAGTGAAACAAAATTGGCCATGAGTTGATATTTGTTGAAGCTGGGGAATGGGTTCATGCGAGTTGATTACAATTGTTTTGTTTACTTTCATGTGTATCTAAGATGCTCCATTATAAAATATTATTAAAGGGGTAGATAAGACACAAACAGAAAATACTTACTTGGGGGCGCCTGGGTGGCTCAGTTGGTTGAGCATCTGATTTCGGCTCACGTCATGATCTTACGGCTGGTGGGTTCAAGCCCCGTGTCAGGCTCTGTGCTGACAGCTTGGACCTTGGAGCCCGAGCCTGCTTCGGATTCTGTGTCTCCCTCTGTCTCTGTCCCTCCCCTGCTCATGCTCTGTCTGTCTGTCTGTCTCAAAAATAAATAAACATTCCAAAAAAAAATTAAAAAAAAAAAAGAAAATACTTAGGCACAAATATGAATATGAGTCCCAGTTTGGCCCTAAGCTTTAAAAAAGTTTTTTTTTTTAAATATTTATTTATTTTTGAGAAAGAGAGAGAACATGAGTGTGAACAGGGGTGAGGCAGAGAGAGAGAAGGAGACACAGAATCCCAAGCAGGCTCCAGGCTTCGAGCTGTCAGCACAGAACCTGACGCGGGGCTCGAACTCACAAGCCATGAGATCATGAACTGAGCTGAAGTCAGGCACTTAATCGACTGAGCCACCCAGGTGTCCCGGGTTTTTAGCCATCAACCCAAGGATGGAAACACAAAGGAAAACATTCATGTCATCCATAGGGAGAGATTGATCAATTATACAGAAGAAACCAACTCTTCTAATTATTGATGACACACATTTTTTTCTAAGAGTCTTTATAAAGAGGGCATCACATAAGGTCATGAAATATATCCCTACAGAGATGAATATCAGATGCTTCTTTTTAAGGTGTACCTTCTTTCATGGGTAAATGATATCATGGTAGAATGTAGTTCAAGAGGAAAAAGTGGGGTGAAATCAGGAGAGAGGCAGGATGGACTCTGCACTGGTTAACACTCTAAGAAGGATTATAGACGAAGGACTTTCCTGTGTTATTTCTTTGCATCTCAGCCTTCATGCAGCTGGTGGAATCAAAGTTACTCCTCTGTAGTTTTCCTTGGCTAGAAGGGAGGTGATCACATTGCTATTAAAAGTATGACCTTGGACCAGAGGGGGAAAAATAATCCATTTCTCCCAAGGAAAAAAAAAATTCAACCCTCTTATTCACTATCCCTCTATTTTAAGTATTAAAAGAGAATTTTCTGTTGTTCAGTAGCTATTTAATAAAATCTTTATGTTTTGGAAAATTTCACGTATTCACAGGCACCCAGGACAATGAATTACCATGTATCTGTCACTTAGCTTCGACAATTCCCAACTCATGGATAATCTTATTTCATCTATAGCTCCCCTCCCCACCCCTACTCCACCATATTATTTTGAAGCAAACTCTACAACCATATTATTTCATTTGGAGACATTTCAGTATTTATCTCTAAAATATGAGTGCTAATTTTAAACCTAAACTAAAATTTAGTGCACCATTTTGAAAAGGTGAAACACGTCACTAAATTTCTCGGCAACCCCTTGCCACATTTTTATTTCAAAGTGGTACTTTAACATTCGTATGACTACATTTCCTTTCAGTAGAGACTCATGAATGAATCAGCCCATAAATGAGGAAGATGAGCACAGACATTGGGGATTCCCCACCTAACCACTGCCTGCCTCCTACCTTCACTCGGGGCCCAGACCACAAGTGAAGGGCATTGGCTGTGATTTGCTTTTACATTCCTTCAAGAACACATAGTCAGCATCAAACCGTTAACACGAGAACATGCTTCAGTTCAACCCAGTCTGAAAAAAAAAAGAGCTTCGATCACCTGAGGTTGTAAGAAGAGTCTTCTGAGTGCTTTCATTCTTTGAAAATACGGCCATTTCCGAATGAGTTGATGGTGCTGCTCTGAACACATTGGCTTATTCCTCTTTGGTACATCCAGCAATTCTCTGTGTGTGTGTTTCACTGATGCTTCATTCACATCTCATTCTGTCAAAATGGTCTCGCCTTGTCTGCCTTCCATTCTCTTGTTCTTTTTGTTTCTCAGCCTCTCATCCAACTCTCTACTTTGTTTTGTTTTGTTTTTGACTCTCTACCTTTGTTGGTCACTCCCAGGTGTGCATATTCCCCGCCCTCCCCACCCCCCACCTTAAGCTCCATTTGTCTGCTTGAAATTTGTCACAGTCCCCCCACCCCCACCCCAGCATCTTAGACTTTACTTGTCAGAATTGGGACTCATTGTCTTCCTTCTCCACCACCCATCCCAACTGGCCTTGACCTTCTTCTTTCACTTAATTTCATTTAGGTGTAAAAAAGCCAAATTACTACTACTGGTGTTACTGCTGTTACTGCTTATCTTCTGATCTTCCACACCTCTAATCCAGTAAATTACCAGAGCCTATGGGTTTTGCCTCCATAAAGTTTATTAGTTTTTTTAATGTTTATTTATTTTTGAAGGGGAGAGAGAGAGAGAGAGAGAGAGAGAGAGAGAGAGAGAGAGGCAGAGAGAGAGAAGGAGACCCAGAATCTGAAGTAGGCTCTAGGCTCTGAGCTGTCATCATAGAGCCCGACGTGGGGTTCAAACCTACGAACTGCGAGATCATGACCTGAGCCAGTCAGATGCTTAACCGACTGAACCACCCAGGTGCCCCCTCCATAAAGTTTAAGTAGCTTATTTATCAGTCAGATGGCTGTGGTCTCTGCCTCTGACTTCTTGGGTCTAGTGCTTGCCCCGTGCCTGGGTAGGACATGGTGGATGGCTTTGAAGAGTTGGCATTCGAGTGCAAGGCATGGGTGAACAGATGGATTCAGTCAATCAGTATAGGAAAAGAGACATCCAGACTGCTGTGACCACAGAGAGGAGGAGCATTTATTCTAATTTTTTTTTTTTTTATGGAAGTCTCCCAGAAGGAGAATATGCCTGAGTTGAGTGTTCAAGTTGACCAGTAGAGACAGGTGATGACAACATTCCAGGGAAAATATAAGCCGAGACCTGGAAGCTTAAAACACCCAGGTGTGTGTGTGTGTGTGTGTGTGTGTGTGTGTGTCTGTTTGTGTCTGTGTGTGTCCCACAGTTTCAAAATAGTCTGCAGATGTAAGATTCACCTTGTTACGTTATTTTTTTTGAAATGTGGATGACCTAACGTGACCTCCTCAACTGGATAACATAGCTGACTTCCCTTCTTAAATATGAAATTTAAAGATTATTAGTTTTGGGCTTTCAGTCTTTGGCTGAATATACCACGGTGCCTTCTCTCCACCACTAGGAGCTCATGCTCACTCTGCTTAGAGCCTCACTGTTGCATTTCTGTGTTCTGGTTGTCAATATCCTACCCATTATTTTTTTTAAAAACTTTTTATAATGAAAACATTTAAATATGTTAAAAGAAGACCTATTGTATAATAAATCCTCATGTACCCTTAAAGCCTACCAGTGATCGAAGGACCACCTAAAATATCACTTTCTCCATGAGACCATTTGTTTTTCATTTCCCTCATCGGCTTTGAACCTCCTGTGTATTCATGGTGTGATAGTTGTCATGTAATACAGGAACTGGGTTTTCTTATCCCCTGACTCTTTCAGAGCAGAGTTTGTAGCTTGATGAACTTTTTGTTCCTTGCAATGTCTACTTTTGGTGAATTATTAACAGTTTTGGCTCGAAGATATAGAAAGCCTGGTCAGGAGCTCCATGTGGAATTTCTTACTGGCCAGAAAGAACTGACTGGTGATAGGGGAAGGACCAGGAACTGAGGGGAGAGTGACCTTGTCCTCATGAAGAGAGAAAAGGTGAAAAAAAGGAAACACTTTACTTAAATATACCCTTGACAAGGGGTTGTTAACCCTGGCTGGAATCTTCAATCACTTGGGGAGATTAAAAAAAAAAAAATGAAAAGTATGTAACGCAGCCGCTTTGGAAAACAGTTTGGCAGTTTCTTGCAAGACTAACGTAGTCTTACCATATCCTGAAATCACACTCCTTGTTATTTACCCAAAGGAATTAAAAACTTGTGTCCACACAAAAACCTGCGCACAGATGTTTATTTTTCATAATATTATGAAATGATAATTATGGGATCATTATTCATAATTGGCAAAACTTGGAAGCAACAGATGCCTGTCAGTGGATGAATGGATTAACGAACTGGGGCACATCCAGACAATGGAATATTATTCAGTGCTAACAAGAAAGAAGCTACCAAGCCATGAAAAGACACAGAAGAACCTTCAAGGAATATCACTAAGTGAAAGAAGCCAGTCAGTATGATTCCAACTGTATGCCATCCTGCAAAAGGCAAAACTATGGAGACAGTAAAAGGATCCGTGGTTGCCAGGGGTTGGGGAGAGGAAGGAACAAACAGGCAGAGCACAGAGGGCTTTTAGGACAGTGAAAGTACTCTGTATGATACTGTAGTGATATCCATGCATATCTGTAAATGTCATATATATCAGTATACCTGTCAGTATACATGTGTCCAAACCCATAGAATGTACAATACCAGGAGTGAACCCTAATGTAAACCGTGGACTTTGGAGTGATAATGATGCATCAGTGTAAATTCATCACATGTAACAAACCCATCACTCTGGTGGGGGGGTTGTTGATGTTGGTGAGGCTGTGCACATATGGGGGCAGAGAGTATATGGGAAATCTCCGTGCCTTCCCTTCCCTTCGATTTTCTTATGAGCTTAAAACTGCTTAAAAAAGATAAGCCCTTTATAAAAAAAAAAGATACGGATTCTGAGGCCTCGCTTCCAGAGATCCTGAATGCTAGAGCTGAAATAGTTCCCATGGTCAGTGGGAACCAAGAGAATATGCTTCAGAATCAACGAGATGTTTGAAAAATGTAGGTTTTTTTAATTAAAAAAATTTTAATGTTTATTTATTTTTGAGATAGAGAGAGCGAGAGCAGGAGAGGGGCAGAGAGAGAGAGAGAGAGGGAGACGCAGAATTCGAAGCAGACTCCAGACTCTGAGCTGTCAGCACAGAGCCCGACGCAGGGCTCGAACTCACGAACTGCGAGATCATGACCTGAGCCGAAGTTGGAGGCCTCGCCAACTGAGCCACCCAGGCATCTTGAAAAATGTAGTTTTAATATAAATAACATAAGAGAGGAAGAACAGAGGACATCTGAAGAAACATGCTCCCCATACAGGGAACATTCTATTTAGCTCATATTTTAAAAATTTTAGCACAAACATGGAAGGGAGAACAGAAGCTAGTACATATTGAGCACCTGTTATATGTTAGACCCTGCTAGATATCCTCACATATTTTGTGCCAGCTGAGTCCCTCCGTGACCTGAGCCTCTCATCTTACATTTGCAGGTGTGGAAACGAGGTTTAAGACATATTTTCAAGCTCACCGTGTTAATAAGTGGCACAGCTGGGATTTAAAATGAGGTCTATTGGTGTTGAAGTTTCTGCTATTTCTACTCCAGCCTGTTATTTTTGTTTTTTTTCTGAAGGGCTCACTCAATCCTAATGTTCAAAACAGTTGAGAAAAGAACAAATATTCAGCCCCCAAGTTTTTATGATGTGCAGGCACTGGACATCATACGGCATTGCTGTCGTAATGGAACTTCTATTGGGAAGATAAATACTAAATAAGTAATAAATGCAGAAGTAAATACATAAATGCAAAAATAATGTGACATTGTGAGACGTGGTATGAGGAATAGAAGTGGAAGACAGTCGTGCAGATCTGTTTGAGACAGTGGACGGTTTTTTAAATGGCTTAATCTATTAGTTTCCGGTGTGTAATATAGTGATTCAACAATTCTATACATTACTCAGTGCTCGTCATGATAAGTGTGGTCTTTAGTCCCCATCATCTGTTTCCCTTATCTTCTTCCCGTCCCCCCTGCCCAGCTCCCTTCTGGTAACCATCAGTCTGTTTTTTAGAGGTAAGAGTCTGTTTCTTGATTTCTCTCTTTCTCTTTCCTTTTGTTGGTTTTGTTTCTTAAATTCTACATATGCGTGATATCGTATGGTATTTGTCTTTCTCTGACTTATTTCACTTAGCATTATACTCTCCAGCTCCATCCATGTCATTGTTAATGGCAAGATTTTATTCTTTTTTATGGCTAAATAATATTCCATTGTATATGTGTGTGTGTGTGTGTGTGTGTGTGTGTGTGTGTGTGTGTCCGTGTGTGTGTGTGTGTATAAAACATCTTCTTTATCCACTATTCTGTCAGTGGACATTTGGGCTGCTTCCATAGGTTGACTCTTGTAGATAATGCTGCAATAAACACAGTGGTGCATGTATCCTTTTGAATTAGTGTTTTTGTATTCTTTAGGTAGTGTGATTACTGGATCATAGCATCGTTCCATTTTTAACTTTTTAAAAAAAGTTTACTTATTTATTTTGAGAGAGAGAGAGAGAGAGAGAGTGTGTGTGTGTGTGTGTGTGTGTGTGTGTGTGTGTGCGCGTGAGTGGGGGAGGGGAAGAGAGAGAAGGAGAGAGAGAGAGAGACTCCCAAGCAGGCTCCGCACTGTCAGCGTAGAGCCTGATGCAGGACTCAGTCCCACCAACCACGGGATCATGACCTAAGCCAAAACCAACAGTTGGATGCCTAACTGACTGAGCCACTCAGGCAGCCCTCTTAACTTTTTGAGGAACCTTCATACTGTCTTCCAGAGTGGCTTCACCAGTTTGCATTCCCACCAACAGAGACAGAGTGGACGGACATTTTAAACTAAAATGGCGGGGGTTCGGTAAAGTGCGTCAGGTTCACATTGTAGGTGAGATGCTGGAATGTGAAAGCCGGATGCATGACCCTTAAGTGGTGTTCAGAAAGGTCTGGGAGGGGGTTCTGCGGGCCATGCGATATGAGAGCTGGATGTGGAAGTTTGGGTTCCCGTCCACAAGGGCGCCAGAGCCTTCTAGGCAGAGGCAGTACAAAGATAAAGGCAAGGTCCCGGGAAATCCACCTCCCTCCTTGAAATCAAAATGACTGCGTGTTTTAACACGAGCTTTTTGGGCGTTCTTTCTCTAAATTTTCTGTAATTCTGAAGAACTTCGGCATGCCGGCTAGAGCCTCAGGGGTGGGTGCGAGCCGGGGGTTTGGGGGAACAGGAGCATCGGCGTCCTACCGCTGTTGTCAAGCCAGCTTTCCCCCTGCACTGCCTTCCCGCTGCTCCATTAGTTGCTTTGCGTCTGATCATCGCCATTTAATAACATTCAATGACACTTCTCTGCCGATCTCAGTGCCAGCTACCCTTGGGACTTGAGCCTAGATGCAAGTATGAAGGAGAGGGCAGCCAAGGCCTCCAGGTTGCCAGTGACTTGGCTGGAAACCCCATTGACGTTGGGAAACAGATTTTTAAAATAAATCTGGCCCTGGAAGCCATGCCATCCTTTTGTAAAGCTGTGTCAATAACCGTAAACTGTCATAATCATGCCCCCCCTCGCACCCCCAGCCCTCGGCCGAGCTGACACATATTTAGGCGTCAGCCTATCCTTACGATGCCACCTTCTGTTGACCCTGTGGGATTCTCTTGCTGTTTGGGTTGGCACTGGAGCACAGTCTTCTGTTTTATGTAATAAAGCACATGAGAGAAGCTCTTTGTGCGTAGCCTGTCCGCGTGGGTACCGAGCAAGAGGTCTGGTACACCCCATCATTTTCAGGATGGCCGAAGCTAGCGAACATTTCTGTGGCCTGGGAAATGTTTGCGAGCTCTTGGCAAGGCTTTTAGGCTCCAGTGCCATTTTGCTCCGGGCCAGGATCGTAACGACCCCGGCTTCGGTTTAAGATGAATTTCTGCAAATGTGTGTGTGTGTGGCGGGACTGTGTTTTCAAAGAAAACAAGCGACGGGTGTGATACAGGCTGATGTAATCTAGCACTGCCTATGCCCAGCCAAGCCAACGAGGCTTACCCTTTGCAGATTGTACCAGTAAGAGGGCAGAGTTTGTTGAGGTCTGCAGGAATACACAGAATTCTCTCTCTCTGAGAAGGTGGTTCTGACCATGTGACACCACACAGAGCCTATTTCCTGATACGTTTATGTTTTTGTTTTTGCTTTAGGCTATCAAAAGAGACAGCCACTTAACATACTTGGGCACTTAGCTGTATTAATTCGTATGGTCTCCTTGCCTAATTTTTTTTTTTTTAACGTGTTAAACGTTAGCATCAGGTGTTGGCAGCCTTGCGGGGGGAACAGATTGCTTAGAAATAAACACAGCTGGAAACTGACCATGTATTGTTTTTCTTCCTTTTAAGAAATGAAAGAGGCATTTGTAGAAAGGCTGGAGAATGCGGTCCTGGCCAGAATTACTTTATAGATTTATCCTTCCAAGTCTAGCTAATGATTAACATCACACCTCGGTGTCTAAATGGACCCACTTTCCTTCTTTCTCTGTGAAGTTGGCGGTTTGCTGGGAACAATAAACTCAGAGAGGTTTGCTGCGATCCGCACTGGGGAGGGTGGAGTCTGTTCAGTTCTGCTTCCCTCTGCTGAAGTGTGGTCTTCAGCACTAAGCAAAGAATGCCTCGTGTGTGGTGTTCTTCTGCTAGTCTTGCTTGCAGCCTTGCAAACCTCATCAGAGTCACTTCTGGCCTCTTACTGGGCTCCTCCTTCAGTGATGGGCAAGTAAGTGAATTATGGAATGTTGGTGCCTGTGTCTGATTTTTGTTTTATTTGATGCACTATCAGAAATGAAGGCGGGGTGTATACCAACCGCGTAATTCAACCAGCTTTTGTGTCCCCTGCAACTGTTTCGCTGGCTGCTGTCAGAGAAGAGGGAGCCTTCTCTTCTTACACCTGGAAGACTTTATTTTTGTTGTGGTCCTTTATTCCTTTAGTCTCTGTGCCCAAAGGTTGCTCTCTCTTTCTCTCGTAATATTACTCTTTCTTTGTATAGACGTTTCGATGATTTGTTGAGCTATAGTATAATAATGAATGGCTAATAATTAATTGCTGTGATGGAATGATTCATCGCTCTGTTTGTTTTTCAAAGGCAGTTTGTCCCATAAATAGCTCTCTCTCTCTCTCTCTCTCAACATCTATCTTAAGAGCTGAGTAAGAAATGAAGAAGCGAGAGATGTAGGAATTTCAGAGTAACTTTTGCTTTTGGTTTGCTTACGTGGCAACCATGCCTTTTTCACAGGCGAAATGTATTTGGCTTTTGTTTTATTTTGTTTTCACTGAGAGGGCTACAGGGTTGTAGTCGCTGGGAGATCTGAATTACCTGTCGCCTGTGTTGGAGTATAGATGTAGTTATCTGGACAAATGGAATTTGCCATTCATTCCTCACTGGAGTATCCCATTTAAAATAGCAATTGTTATCTATTTGACTGAGGCTCATGGATAGGAATTGTTGGAATTAGGCCATTCATCTATTTGGATTTTCACCATCAGATCCAGCTACTTAACATTCTTGGTATACAGCACAGCCCTGTGTATTGTCTACCCATATGTATGGACACAGTTCGTTGCGTTGCCTAACTGACTAACGTAGTAACATGTGCTAAGCGGCCTTCCAAACTCCGGGAGGAGGAGGCGAATAGTGAGTCTTGAGTCTTATAAAACACACAGGTAAGCCCAAAGGAGGAGAGAGTCGAGAAGACCTGTTACAATGAAGGTGGACCCAAAAGGCTTTCTCTGCATTGACCACTGCCAAGCATATTTTTTCTTGCCTTTATGCAACTTGGCAGAATTGATCTTCATTTTGGACTTTGAAGGCCTAGAGGGGGAAAAGAAGACTCAATTGCACATTGTCTTGGGCTGTGATGATCTGACCAATTGTGCTCATGAATTTCTGCAGTGATTTTTTTAAATGTTTATTTATTTTGAGAGAGAGAGAAAGAGTGCAGGTGGGGGGTGGGGGCAGAGGGGAAGAGAGGGAATCCCAAGCAGGCCCCACACTGTCAAGGCAGAGCTTGATGCGGGGCTCGGTCCCACGAACCGTGAGATCGTGACCTGAGCCGAAATCAGGAGTCAGACGCTTAACTGACTGAGCCACCCAGGCGCCCCTTAAATGACTCATTTTTTTTAAATATGAAATTTATTGTCAGATTGGTTTCCATACAACACCCAGTGAGATTATACACATTCTTTCTCTGAATGATTATAATTAACAGCTACTTAAGGTATGTCTGTGTTCTTTCATATGTGACACCTCGTGGTTCTCATATCCAGCCCAGGAAGGTAGGTATTGGTATTATTTCCCCATTTACAGTTGAGGATATCGAGAGTCAGGTGAACAGTGATTCTGGCGGTCACTTAATGAGTGAAGTACCAGATGTAAGCCGAGTTTTTAAAAGCTCATAATCCCATGTTCCCCTGCCCCCCTCCTCCCATCATCTCTAAACTCCTTCCATTGTAGACTAGGGGAATGAGCTCCAGTCTGGGTTTTGGAGACCTAGATTCTGATTCCGACTGGGTCATTGCTGGCTCTGTGATGTGGAGCAATCATGGAAGCCTTTGGATGTCATTTTCCTACCAGGAGGTTATACTGCTTGATGTCTTAAGTTTCTTTGCATCTTGAGAGTCTCTATCCGTCCGCGTCTACCCGACCCTCTGTGGGGCTTGCGTCATTGCCATAGTGTGCACCCCTGCGATGTAGAGCAGGGGTGGGGGGAGAAGGAAAGGAGGACCATGGGCATTTGATCCAGCTCTGTTCTGGTTTCTCCTACCAGAGAAAGGAAGGAGGCACAGAATCTCCTTAGGTGAGGAAAATCCTGGGCCCTTAAGAGACTGTTTTCTCTGACCTGCCTCCTGAGCTGGCATTTCTCAGTCTGCTCTTTGTTTGTTTTTTTTTTTTTTTTTTTTTTTATTCATCAGCAACAATTATTTGAGCCAAATTCTCTGTACGTTCAGCCCAGGGGTGAACACATGGGTTACATTCCCATCTGGCCCCCAAAGAGGCGATAACCTCTTTGCATGAGCCCATCTATTATCCTTCTTCCTTTTTGGAACAGGGTAAATGTAAATAAATACTCTCTCCGTCTTTTAGGCGTTTCAGCTTATATGGCAGGTGGTTGAGAAATGGGCAGGACAGAAGCGTGGGAAAGTATTGTTTATTTTACCTCCAGAGTTGACTCTATCAGATGTTTACAGATTAAATTAGAAAGTTGTAAGATGCTGAGACGAGGGTGACTACATTTGACTGACATTAAAGGGGAAAAAAATTTGTATTCGACACCATCTACCATCATCATCGTTGTGTAGGAGAAAGAATGAAGAACTCAGAATGACCACCTCTGAGCAGGGAGGAAAGGGCAGGTCTTCCTGGGTAAAGAGAGTTAGCATTCTAATAAGGATATTTTCACCCGTAAGTGGCGAAAAACTTCATCCACGACCACAGAGCATTTGGGAAGCTGGGCTCCGCCTGGGGCTTGGGTGCTTGTCACTCACAGGCTTCCCGGGTGGGAAGTGGGGTTCTGAATGGGGAGATGAGAGCAACACATTCCCAGGCTAGCCCTTTTCCTTTGTTGCAGTCTCTGTCCCCACTCTCATGCTGTCATTTAGACCTTAACCTTATCCTTATGTCTTTCCCCCATAGGCAGGAAGCGAAACCCTGGCCTTAAAATTCCAAAAGAAGCATTTGAACAACCTCAGACCAGTTCCACGTAAGTTGGCAAGATCATCGTCTTAATCCAAACACTCCACTTTACAGATTTCCTGGGAATAGGAGTTCATTTCTGGACTGGTGCGCAATGCCTCGACTATGGAAAGCATTGTTAGAAAGAAGAGCCCTTTAAAGGGGAAAGCCATGGACCTGGAATAGGTCCGTCAGTCTATATCGAATGGGTCACTTTGAACTCAATGTCTCACATTACCGGTTGGCAGAAAATTGAGTGTCACAAAGTCATTTGGCAGATGGAGTCTTATGAGAGGTTCCTGGATGTGGACTTTCTGCCTTTTCCATATAGGCTTGGGCCAACAAGCGAATCCCCGTATAAAGCCACTACTGTAACACATGAGTTGAGATGGAAAGATGGCATTTGGTAAGGACTCAGCATCCTGACACCTAAATCCCATCCCATATAAATAGAGGGCAAAATGAGGTACAGGAGCGTTGTTTTTTTTTTTTTTTTTTAATTAGCAGAGGCTTTGGCCCAGATCCCTAAGTGAGCTCGAGTCCTGGTGAAGCGGGCTACCCTCTCCCGTTCTCTCCCTCTTAATTTCTTTTTCACTCTGTGGGGGAGTGAGAGTACCCCCCTGTCCCACTGGAAGTGTGACCAGCTTATAAAGCATCTGCTTGGGAGGAATGGAAATTGCAAGGAAAAAAGTCATAACAGGAGTATTGGAGGGGCAGAGCAAGCATAAAGAAAGAAAGGCCATCCCAACTGAAGCTTGAGTTTGCAAGGCCTTTGCTCATCTCTGCAAAGGTGCCTCCCTTTCAAAAGGGTTTTGGACTTAACCATGACCCATCCTATCAGTAAGCGCACCTCCTGGTGTTGGCATGTGCTGGTAAAAATGCTCATGTCTACCGTAAGACTTTGTCGAGGACATTGCCATTGCATTCCATTGAAGAATCTCCTAAGTGCAGAGCAGAGTGGAGGGCTTGTCTTCAGGGTTCTACACCATAGTTCAAGGGTCAAGCTTATGTTGCACGATTCCTTTCGTGAGGCTCTACAGGATAAGGTTCCTTCCGTATCTGCTACCGAGATTAGTTCTTTTGGTCTTTTTGTTTTTGTTTTTTCCTCTGGACCTAAGACCTGTGTAATTAATAACTTTTCCCCTCTGATTGGTTTCTAGAGAGTTTAGAGTCAAATATATTGTTTCCCTGTACTATCTGTATTGGACTCTACGTGATACACTTTTAGAACTTTTCATCTTGAAATTATTGTGGATTCACAGGATATTGTATACAGAAATGTACAGGGAAGTCCCATGGACTCTTCCCCTAGTTTGTGTCCCCCCCCCCCCCAACATCAACATCTTACACAACACAGTATCAAAACAAAGTGGCATTGGTGCAAATCATAGAACTCACTGAGATTTCACCAGTACTGCACGTACTCGTGTGTGTGTGTGTGTGTGTGTGTGTGTGTGTGTGTGTGTGGCTCTATGCAGTTTTATCACATCTGTAGACTTATGTAACCACAGCCATAAGTAAGATACTCAACTATATCAACACTGTAAGATTCTTTGATGTCATTCCCTTAGAGCCATGCCCACCTCTAACCCGCAGCCCAAATCTCTGACAACCACTAATCTGCTCCCCATTTCCATTTTGTTGTTCCATGGTTGTTACATAAATGGCATCATGCATCTCCTCCTGTTTGAGGTTGGCTTTTCCATTCAGCATAGTTTCCTTGAGGTTCATTCAAGTTGTTGCATGTATCAGTAATTCATTCCTTGTTATTGCTGACCCCCTTCAATGGTATGGATATGCCACACTATGTTTAACGCTTTAGCCTTTGAAGGAGATATGGGTAGTTTCCAGTTTGGGGCTGTCAATGATAAAAACAAGTTCCTGCTTGAAAATAAGTCTTCATTTCCGTGGGACCTGTGTCCAATAGTACAATTGCTGGGTCATATGGTAAGTCTGTTTTTAGCTCTGAAACAACTTCCAAAGTACTTTCTGGATGATTGTACCATTTTACATTGTTAGCAGTTTATGAATAATCCAGTTTCTCTGCGTCCCTGCCAACATTAACACTATTTTCCATTTTCGCCATTATGATAGATGTATAGTGATACATCATTGCAGTTCTGATTTTCGTTTCTGTAATGGTGAATGGTGCTGAGTATTTTTAGGTGTTTGTTTTTCATCCATGTATCTTTAGTGGTGAAGAGTCTGTGCACATCTTTTCTTATTCCTTAATTAGCTTGCTTTTTTAATGTTGAATTTTGAGAGTTCTTTCTATATTCTAGACATAAAGAGTTTGTCAGGTATGTGATTTAAAAGCATTTTCTCCCAATCTATAATTTGTCTCTTCATTCTTTTATTTTGATGAAATCCAGTCTGGCAATTTTTCTTCTTAGGGATCATGCTTTTGGTGACAATTTTTTTTTTAATTTTTTTTTCAACGTTTATTTATTTTTGGGACAGAGAGAGACAGAGCATGAACGGGGGAGGGGCAGAGAGAGAGGGAGACACAGAATCGGAAACAGGCTCCAGGCTCTGAGCCATCAGCCCAGAGCCCGACGCGGGGCGCGAACCCACGGACCGTGAGATCGTGACCTGGCTGAAGTCAGACGCTTAACTGACTGCGCCACCCAGGCGCCCCTTGGTGACAATTTTAAGAACACTTTGCTTCACACTTTGTTCTTGTTTTTCAAAATAATTTTGGCTATTCTAGTGCTTTTCTGTTTCCATATTAGTTTTATTTTTTTATTTTATTTTTTCCATATTAGTTTTAGATCAGCTTGTCTGTGTCTACAAATGAACTTGCTGAGATTTTGGTAGAAATTGTGTTTAACATATAGATCAATTTAGAGACAATGGACATCTTTCCTAACTTGAATCTCCTAATCCATGAGCCTGGTAGATTTTGTAAGTATCTAGATTTTCTTTGATTTCTTTTCATCAGTATTTTATAGTTTCATTATACCTATTCTCTACATCAGGTTTTTTTTTAAATATTTATTTATTTCTTTGGAGAGAGAGAACAAGCAGGGGAGGGGCAGAGAGAGGAGGGAGAGAGTCCCAAGCAGGCTTCATTCCATCTGTGCAGAGCCCAATGAGGGGCTCGAACTCACAAACTCTCGTGAGATCATGACCTGAGCTGAAATCAAGAGTCGGAACTTTAACTTACTGAGCCACCCAGGCATTCCTGCATTAGGGTTTGTTAACATTTATACCCAAGTATTTCATTTTGTGGAGAGCAGTTATAAATGACACTTCATTTAAAATTTTGGTTTCCACTTGTTAGGAATCAGTATATAGAAATGCAATAGATTTTTCTGTGTTGATATTCTATCCTGTGACCATATTGAATTCACTTAATTGTTCTTCGAGTTTTCGTAGATTATTATTATTATTATTATTATTGTTATTTTGCATTTTTGTAGATACTTTAGAACTTTCAATGGAGACGATCATGCCTTCTGAAAATAGAGACAGTTTTCTTTCTTCCTTTGCAAGCTGTATTTTTAAAACTTTGAATAAGATTATTATTATTACTATTTTGCTTTGTTTCAGTGGCAAGAATGTCCCATGCTGTGTCACTTAAGATTGATGAGAGCAGGCAACCATGCTTTGTTCTTAAAGAGAAAGCGATCAGTCTTTAACCATTAAACAGGATGGTAGGTTTTGTAGATTGAGGTTTGAAAAGTTCTTCTCTAGTTGTAGGGTACTGAAGGTTTTTATTGTTAATGTGTTTTGAATTTTGTTAAGTGCTTTTTTCTGCATCACTTGGCAGGATCATAGATTTTTCTTCTTTGTACTGTTGATGTGGATTGCATTGTGATTGATATTTAAATATTGAACTAGTTTTGCATACCCCAAATAAATTCCACTTGGTTATGGGTACATTATGTTTTTTATACACTGTGGGACTCAATCTGCTGAAATTTTGTTGAGAAGTTTTGTGTCTAAGTTCATGAGAGATGTTGGTCTGTGGTGGGTTGTTTTGAGTTTTGTTTGTTTTGTTTTGTTTTTGTTTTGTTTTGTTTTGGTGTGTGCTATTATTTTCTGGTTTTGATATTAAAGTAGTATTGGCCTCATAAAATCAATTGGTAAGAGTTTCTTCTTCTTCTTTTTTTCTGGTAGACACATAAAGTCTATGAAACAAAATTAGCCAAAATATTTCTTTTTCTGGAGCTTTTAAAATACAAATTCAGTTTCTGTAGTAGTTATAGGACTATTCAGATGACCTGTTTCATCATGGCTAAGTTTTGGTCATTGGTGGTTTTCAAGGAATTGGTTCATTTCTTCTAAGTTGTTGAGTTTATAAAAGTTGTTCATAGTACTTCTGGATTATTCTTTGAATGGCTGCAGGATATATTGTGATAGCCCCTGTTTTTTTCCCAAGATTGGTAATTTGTGTGTCCTCTCTTGTTAAATGTTTCAGTCTTGCTAGAGGTGTATCAATACTATTGTTTGTTTGTTTTTTTAAGAACCAACTTTAAAAAAAATTTTTTTTTTTTGGCTTCTCAATTTTACTGATTTCTGCCCTTATTTTTATTATCTTCTTTGGTAATACATTTTTATATCACCCTCTCAATTCTCTTACATTCCTTCCCTTCACATTTTTAGTCTTCATTCGTTTCTGATATTAATTTTCTGCATTTTATGAATTTTTGAAAGCCAACATAAATCCTTCCTTGGTATAAACAAGTGAATGAAAGCCTATGTAATGCTACGCTATTTCTGTGTTCTTTCCCTCATGTGGTAGAATAAACTTTGAATATGATTTTCTTTTTCACTGTGTAAAGCCAAGAGTATCATTTTATTATTGTAGACAATACCACTCAAGCTCATGGAGAGCCTATTATTATTATTATGATTGTTATTATTATTATTTTAATACTAATGCTTAAATTTGTACTCCTAAAGAAGTAGCTTCCACATTTTGTGTTTTTCTTGGCAAGTTTCTGAGCTTGGCTTGGTGACTCTTACCATTTATACCCTGCCTTCTTCTGCAGTACTTCACAAAAATAAATATCCTGGGACAGAGCTCCATTCTTCCTAGCTCCATGTGTGTGGTCCCTCTGCTGGAGCTCTTTCTTTGAGTAAGTGATGCCAGTGTGTCTTTGGCTCAGGTCTCTGAGCTGTCCCCTTACTGGACTGGCAGCGGCTAATTCTGAATTGATTTGATGCTAGTGAGTATTATTCCAGTTAACCTCCCAAGAAGCTCAGGAGGCCGTTACTGTTACTCTTACTGAGAAAACAGACCTGTACGAGGTCAGGTGCCTTGCACATAACAGTTGAGTATCACTGCATGGGTAAGAGTTCAGGCTCGAGTAAGTTGGCCCGTGTTCGTCTTTGAGATCTACATTTCACTAGTTGAATGAATACCTTAGGCAAGTTATCTAACTCGACGGAGCCTTAGTTTCTTCTTCTGAAAGATGAGAATAAATAATGATGTGATTGCTGTGAGGTTTAGGCATCATAACCTCTATTAAGTGTCTAGCCTTTTCCCTTGGGATTTCTCAAAGAAGGCTGCTCCAAGTGTTGTTGCTGTTATTATTACTAATCCACTAAATAATTATTTAAAATGTTTTTATTTATTTTGAGAGGTAGAGAGAGAGAGAGAGTGAGCAGAGGAGGGGCAGAGAGAGGGAGAGAGAAAATCCCAAGTAGGCTCCATGCTGTCTGTACAGAGCCCGATGCAGGGCTTGAACCCACAAACACATGAGACCATGACCTGAGCCGAAATCAAGAGTCAGATGCCTAACCGACTGAGCCACCCAGGTGTCCCCACTTAATTATTAATAGTTATTATTAAGTGGAAGAGCTGGTGTGCAAAGTCAGGATTCTCTGACTTTCAAGTATATGCTCTTAGCCACATGTCAGACTGGTAGAGAGTGTGGCCAAATAGTCTGCGGCTAGTGAAACAAGAGGCAGGATCTTTTACTCTCGCAGTTGAGAAGACGTTAGAGTGAGGCTCTGGGTTCTAATTTCACCATGTCTTTGAATGATGGGAAGTTATTTAGTCTGTTTTCCCATTAAGGTAGAGATAATAGTCCCTCTAAGAGTTGTGTAAATTAAAGAAGATATTTTATATAAAGGTCCTAGCACATGGGTGCCTGGGTGGCTCATTAGATTAAGTGTCCGACTCTTGATTTCAGCTCAGGTCAGTCCTGATCTTGTGGTTCATGGGATTGAGCCCCACATTGGGCTCTGTGCTGTGGGTGCAGATCCTGTTTGGGATTCTCTCTGTATCCCCCCTTCAAAATAAATAAATAAATAAACATTAAAAAAATAATAAAGGGTCTAGCATAGTCTCTGGCCCAATAGACGAATAATAATTGTCATAACAGCCAGTAAACTGATTACTTATTACTTAGAATTACAAATAAACAATCACCATAATATGCCGAAGCTTGTTGTTCCTATAAAAGCTAATACTAGGTGACCGTTGGAGTACCTTTGGCCTTCCAGGGAGGGAATTTTGTAATAAGCTTGTTTCTGTCCCCACAGGTCTAAAATATTGAACAAGCAACGGAGAACATACACCCACAGTTTAACCTCCTGCAGAGACTCAGTGCCCCAGGCAGACTAATAATATGCCCAGTCTGGACAGAACACAGTGTCAACTAATCTAATACGAGCTGTCAGTCTTGGCTGCATCGTTTGATGCTTTTGGCAGACTTGATGAGTCCAAAGGCCTCAGGCTCGGGTGGATTGATCATTTTCATTAGAGGGGACCTGGGTGTTGAGAGTAAGTTCCTTGGATTCAATTAGACTTGGATTGAAATCATGGCTTTACCACTTGGGAGCAAGTTAGTTAAACTCTGAACCAGATGGTTTCTCATCTGGACCATTGGAGTAATGATACTCATAGGAGTGTGTGTGTGTGTGTGTGTGTGTGTGTGTGTGTGTGTGTGTGTGTTTAAGGCATTAAATGAGATGTAGGTAAAGCACTTCACCTGATTCTTTAGGTCAAGACAGATTCAAGTGACATGAGTTTTATTTTCAGCTCTGTTAGGCTGTATGGCTTTAGCAAACCACTGAGCTTTTCTGGGTTCCATTTTTCTCTCATTCTGGAAAATGGCATGACCTCCTCCTATTAGGTAGAGGTATAATGCAAGGTTAGTATAACACTTGAGTCTGTACACTTTTTTTGTGTGTGTGTGTGTGTGTGTGAAAGTCCAGATAGTAAATATTTCAGGCTACTCGGGCCACAGTGGCCTCTGTTGGATATTCTTCGTAAATTGTTTTTCCACAACTTTTTAAACTTGAAAAAAATTATTAGCTGGGCCACGGGCTGTAATTTGCAAAACTCTACATGGATACTGGGACACCAGAGCTGGAAGGGGTCTTACCCAATGCCCTCATGCAAGAAAATGGAGGTAGCCCCAAATAACCAGTGACATTTCTGTTGCTTCATACCTTTTTTTTAGTGTTTATTTTTGAGAGAGAGAGAGAGAGAGAAATCAAGTGGGAGAGGGGCAGAGAGAAAGGGAGACACAGAATCCAAAGCAGGCTCCAGGCTCTGAGCTGTCACCTCAGAACCTGACTCAGGGCTCGAACTCACAAACCGCGAGATCATGACCTGAGCTGAAGTCGGACACTTAACAACTGAGCCACCCAGGTGCCCCAGTTGCTTCATACTTTTTAAAAGGAAGGGTCCTGAACAATTGCAAAAGGTTTTTTACTGTTTATGTTAGTCATGTTTCAAGTAACATCTGTCTTTATTTCAGAATTGCATTGTAATTAGTACAAACTATTGACCGTGAAAGAAACAGTTTTGGAAATTTTAAGAATGAGAAATCAGATTTTTAGAGACTTAATCCTCTGGAACGTATTTCTGAAGAAAATTTCCCTGGTCATAAACACAAGATCTATAAAAACATCACTGGCGTGTGCGTGTACGTGTGTGTGCATGTGGATGTCTGTGTTTTCCTCTCAATCTCTTCCTCCTACTCCCTGGTTTTAAGTTAGTATAGAAAAACTTTATTTTAGGTATTCTCTGTATTTCAAAGGGATTTTGAGGTGAGGGAGGGCTTGCCATTAAAACTTTAAATTTATGTTTATACCTATGTTTATATTCTTACTTTTTCTTGTTTTTTAAATTTAGTTTCAGCACATGGGGTAGGATTATAACACACGAGGATTCTTCTCTCCTTTCCTTTCATCTTCCCTGTCTTCTATTTTTTCTTGTATTTTTGTAGAGGCAGAGTTCTGGCATGGAATGTCCCCTTAGGAGGACCTGGTTCTCTTTGGTCATCCTTGATTCTGCCAGCACTGGGATCCTTTTGTCTTTTTCTAGTGATGCTTTGGGTGCATTTATTTCAAGAAAATGCTTTTCAAGGCTCCTAATTAGTGGCAAGGCCAAGGCCAAACATCCTTCTCTTGAGTGGATTGATATCAATCCAGGTAGTATTGATGTAGTAGAAATACATACCCATGAGGGGACTGTGTGCTTTCTCTATGGAGACACAAAATCAGCCAACCTCTGGCTTCTGAGATGACCCCTGGGTTGCACGTGCACTATGTATGGAAGAAATATCACAACCAGATTAGACAGCCTGATAGAACAGAAAGTATTCTGATCACAAACCAGGAGACCTGGGTTAGTTGTGACCTTGGACAAGTCACATCAACCTCTCTGGATGTTTTTTCCATCTGTAAATGTGGGGACTAGATAGATTTGGAATTATTATGGTGAGTTAACATAACCATATTGTTTTTTTAAAATAATTGTGGGAGGGGCGCCTGCGTGCCTCAGTTGGTTAAGTGTCAGACTTTGGCTCAGGTCACCATCTAATGGTTCATGAGATTGAGCGCCACATTGAGCTCTCTGCTGTCAGCACAGAGCCCACTTTGGATCCTCTGTTCCCCTCTCTCTCTACCCCTCCCCTGCTCTTGTGCGTGTTCCCTCTTTCTCTCTCTCTCTCTCTCTCAAAATAAATAAATAAACTTAAAAGAAAACAATTGTGGGAAAATGTGGTGGAGTAATTGGGCACATTGGTGTTTTGGGATGAAAGAAAAAGTTTGGGACTTACTAGAATAGTATGGTTATTTGTATAACTATTTACACCTAGATCATATTTATCAGATATTTACTATATGCTGGCCATGTTAAAGAAGAAATAGAAGCTCAAAGAGATTAAGTCATTAAAACCCAAATTTTATTTTATTCCAAATCCCACACTGCTAACACTTTTGTGCTGCCTAATTTTACTGATGAACTTCCACTTTAATCCTGTAGAAAAAAAACATCTCTCCAGTTGTATATGATTTGAGAAGGGCGTATTTGATTAAATATTTCATGTTTTTTCTTTACCCCTTTTCTTTCTTAGGCCACCTCGAGACTTAGACTCCAAAGCTTGCATTTCTATTGGAAATCAGGTAAGAAAAATCATGTGTGCCAGTTAATATCTTGACCGTTTTCCATATATGCTTTCTGACTGGCTATTGAAAAATTTATTTTCCACTACATGCCATAAGGAGATGGGTCAAAAAGTTTGAGTTTAAGCAGATGTGATATGTGCTCTTGCTATTTTGAATGCCTTATTGAAATCAGGCTGGTGAAGTCCTGATGGAAGGTATTTGAGGAGAGTAGATAATTTGCTTTGGGACACATTCCTTAAAGTCCAAGTGTAGATCTTGTTGCCATCGGTCAGCAAACGGGTGACACATGTGATGAAGGGGGCAGAGCTAAGGAAGCACAGTGTAGACAGCTCAAACCAAGCAAGTTGAAAAAAATTTTTTTGATGTTTATTTATTTTTGACAGAGAGAGAGACAGAGCATGAGCGGGGGGAGGGGCAGAGAGAGAGGGAGACAACAGAATCCGCAGCAGGCTCCAGGCTCCGAGCTGTCAGCACAGAGTCCGACACAGGGCTCGAACTCACAGACCGTGAGACCATGACCTGAGCCAAAGTCAGACGCTCAACCGACTGAGCCACCAGGAGACCCACAAACTGAGCAATTTGCAAGCTGAGTTGGAGCTGGATCTCTGTATTGCCCATGACCAGCAGGTGGCACACTGTGAGAGTCTAAACTTCCCATGGTGCATCTTGCATTCAATGGCTGCCTGGATAAGCTTCTAGACAAGAAGCCTGTGGGCTAGAAATAACCCATAGAATGTTGGGAGAAGCCAGAGAGAGGACGAAAGAGACTGTGTCCTTTATTTCTTTGTTTACTACTGCAGTATTCCTTTTCTCTCTTGCAGAACTTTGAGGTGAAGGCAGATGATCTGGAACCAATAATGGAACTGGGGCGAGGTGCGTACGGGGTCGTGGAGAAGATGCGACACGTGCCCAGCGGGCAGATCATGGCGGTGAAGGTAGAGTCGATGGTCCCCAAACGTTTTCTGTCTGTGGTGTATACGTTCGTCCATCTCAGTTGCAGATCAATTCTTTTCATAGAAGCAAAACAATCTTCAATGGAGTAAAACAAAGAAGATTAGTTGTAGGGAACCCTAGTGACCTCCAAATGTGTGGAAAAGGCTTCCTGGGTATGAGTTACATCTACCAGTTGGTTTTTGTTGTTGTCGTTTTTTTTTTTTTTAATTTTTTTTATGTGTATTTATTTTTGAGAGAGAGAGAGACAGAGTGCGAGCAGGGGAGGGGCAGAGAGAGAGGGGGATGCAGAATCCGAAGTGGGCTCCAAGTTCTGAGCTGTCAGCACAGAGCCCGTCATGGGGCTCGAACTCACGGACTGTGAGATCATGACCTGAGCCAAAGTCGGACGCTCAACCGACTGAGCCACCCGGGTGCCCCAGTTTTTTTAACTGATAAATCTGACCCCCTCCTTTTAATTTTTTATGTAACCACCGTGTCATCATCACGCTTAAAAGACTGAACAGTACTTCTTTAATGGCATGGAATAACAGCTCCAAATTAAAATTACCGTGATCATCTCAAAGTTGTTTGGTTTTCTTTGCCTGGTGGTTGTTGAAATCCAAATCCACATAAAAGTTCACAAATTGCGTTTGGTTGTTATGTCTCAAAAGTCTTTTTTATTCTATATTCTGTTGTTTTTGAAGAATGATCCCTAAAAATCAGAAAACCAGAATTGTCTGCATTTGTGGAAAACAGGAGAGTAAAATGTATCTTGAGTGAATTTGCATCATTTTTGAGCTGTAAAAAGAAACTTAGAATCACTGCATATTTCTTGAGGGGCTTTGGAGAACTACCCTCTCTCCACGAGTTCATGGATTTGGACCATTGTTAGGAAAGCGGAGGGTCAGATGACTTGGATCCCTTTGTTTTTGGAAAATGGAGATACCTTTCCCTTACCTTGTAGATTTTTCAATTTGTTCTTCTGCAGACTTTTTGCTAATTAGGCAAAAAATATGAAAGCCTAGTGACACTATATCTTTAAAGAACTTTTTTTTAATGTATATTTATTTTTGAGAGACAGAGACAGAGCATGAATGGGGGAGGGACAGAGAGAGGGAGACACAGAATCCGAAGCAGGCTCCAGGCTCTTAGCTGTCAGCACAGAGCTTGATGCAGGGCTCGAACTCACGAGGCGCGAGATAGTGACCCAAGCCAAAGTCAGATGCTCAACCGACTGAGCCACCCAGGCGCCCCAGAAACCTAGTGACATTATATATTTTTGCTCATTTCATAGCAAAATCATGCTTCTTTAAGGCTACATTTACTGATGTGACAGATTTCTCTTCTCTCAGAAGCGCTGGGATAGAAATGAACATTTTCTCCATTTCTGTTTGATTCTATTTCCGATAGCTCTGTCACTTCTTTTATAGTTGCTACTTAATCTAAATATTCTTACTTGTTCCCAAAGAGGGCCTTTGGGGTTTTTTTTGTGGGATCCCAACTCAGCCACAAAGTAATGGATACTGTGGTCTCTGAACTGAACATACATAACATAATAGAGCAGACTGTTCTTGTGACTTGGAAATACACTCCCCAACGTTTGCACGTTTTCCAAAATATATTATCAGAGGGCTTGGGATTTTTCAGGAAATCCAGTGAAAGTCTTCCATATTTCTCATTTGTTACAAATAACTCATCACTAGGACAAATACTTGAGAGGTCATTGCTAGAACTTGTGCTGTGAATTTTGTAGTATTTTCAGGATGGGACTCCTTAAGGTCCCTGCCTTATTAACTGACTCATCCTCAGAGCAGTAACCATAAATTTTTCCATGCGTTTCCATTCAGCGGATCCGGGCCACAGTAAATAGCCAGGAGCAGAAAAGGCTACTGATGGATTTGGATATTTCCATGAGGACAGTGGACTGTCCTTTCACAGTCACCTTTTATGGTGCACTCTTCCGGGAGGTAGGTGATCCGTCAATTCAAAATCTGAAGACAACAGTAACTTAAAAGGAAGCTTCTCTAATTACATCAACATGATGTATGGTCATGGTCCTCTTTCTTGTTTGACACATCTTTTTTTTTTTTTTAGGTTTATTTAGTTAGAGGGAGAGAGAGCACGTGCACATGAGTGTGGGAGGGGCAGAGAGACAGAGAGAGAGAGGGAGAGAGAGAGAGAACCCCAAGCAGACTCCTTCCGCGAGAGCCCCATGTGGGCTCGATCTCACGAACCATGAGATCAGGACCTGAGCCAAAATCACGAATCTGAGCGTAACCGACTGAGCCACAAGGCGCCCCTGCATGTCTTCCATAGACTGTTTTATATTTGTGCAATGATGACAATGCCCCACCATAAAGTTGGCTTGAAATCGTAGTATTTTTAAATGTGTTTAGCCCTTTTGAAGATGCTGAGGCTCCCTTTCTCCTTTCTGTTTTGGTTTATTTTGGCAGAGTGGTCTATATCAATTGTCTATAGGCTAATTTAGATAGATTTCATAAAATCTGATATGTTCTAGTCTTTTGACCAGTGGATAAGCTTTACTTAGCCTGTCTACGTACCCTCCAGGCTTAAGCGTATCTCTTGGCTTTACCTTTGCTTGCATTTTACCGTGACACGGATTGTGATGCTTCAACTCACTCTTCTGACCAGCTTTTCGATTCTTGCCAGCGCTCCGTGTGGGAGATCAGACATGGAGCAGGCATGGAGACCTAAGTTCCTACAGGGCAGTAACAATAAAGGCTTATATTTCTGGGAATCTACTGTTTGTGGCTATTAGTACTGATGTATTTGTTTATTTAAAAGGTTTTTAAAAAATCTGAGTTGACACGCTGTGTCACATTAGTTTTGGGCGTACGGGAGAGTGATTCAACCTCTCTGTGCATTATGCTGTGATTACCATAAGTGCAGCTACCATTTGTCACCATACAGCACTATTATAATATCATTGGCCATATTCCCTGTCGTGTGCCTTTTATTCTCTTAAGTTTTTCATTCCATAACTGGTGTGGCTCTTGGTTTTTAGGTCCTAGTCTCTATCAAGGAGTGGGTGATGGTATGTAATTCCTGCTTGGCAATCTGCTAGTTGACTCTTTGGAAACAAACTTGCTTCCTTGTAAGTTCCTTTGAGGTCTGGAAGGGAAATCGTCCATTTCCTCCAAAAACTCAAGTTAAAAAAAAAAAAAAAAGAGTTCTTCCTGACAGGTGTTAACTGTTTCCTCTTTTTTCCTTTTCTCTCCTTACTAACCGTCTCTGAACCAATCGGTCTCCAGGGTGATGTTTGGATTTGCATGGAACTCATGGATACGTCGCTAGATAAGTTCTACAAACAAGTGATTGACAAAGGCCAAACAATTCCAGAGGACATCTTAGGGAAAATAGCAGTTTCTGTGAGTACATCATGAACCCTACTTACAAGGAGAATGTGAGAAGTCTAGACCTTAGGTGTCCCTGATTCCCTAGTATGAAGAAACGCTAGCTGGACTAGAACTTCCCCCCGATTCATGTCTGTTGAATGCACGAGTACATCTGTGGATGAGTAAATGAATGCTTTTCTTTCTGGGCACCATGTAGAAGATTCTACCACTGACCTGGTTTGGTAAACTCTCAGTTAAAATGTCTCTAAGCAACGCATTCATCTGCTGTGACCACGTTCCTGGTGGCTATATCCTGATATTAGTTTATTTTGATTTTCACTTGTAGATTTTTAAATATTTTCTTAGGGCTAATAGGGCCTAGAAGGAAGCAGAAGAAAATGAAATGGAAAAAAAAGGTTGCTCTCTTAATGGCTCATGAGGGTGGAGAGAAAAAATGTTGGAGACCAAATGAAACACCAGTTAGAGGAGGGAGACGTTGTGAGATCCGGTCCTCTCTGGTGGGTGGAGTCCAATTAGTGTAGCTTCCTCTGTGTTTTCCTGGATAGGGCCACCACTATTTGAGAAAATACCTCACCTTATGACGTTAAGCCAGGGATAATAAACCTGGGTATACTTAACATTCAGTTTCTTTCCAGTGATGGAGAAAAACCGATCTTGTGTTTCTCTTGCAGATTGTAAAGGCGTTAGAACATTTACACAGTAAGCTCTCTGTCATTCATCGAGGTAAGCATCCATGGTGTTGCTTTAGCTGTTCCTTTTATAAAATCTATTTCTTTCACCCAGATTTTTCTTCCCCCAATGGATGAAAGTGGAATTGAGTTAGGCAATAGAACTGAGGGGTTTTCCTTCCCAGATGAATAGCAAATCAGAGAAGTAGCCGCTTTTTATCTTGTCTGAGGACATGCGAAGACATGGGCTTTTTATTACACCTAAATTGAATATAAAACACCTGCTACCAGACACAGCTCTGGGATTACCCTACTGAGAATTTTGGAGAAAAGGATAAAAATGCATCTCGTATTGGCTGGCACCTGGGAGCTTGTTAGAAAAGCAGAATCATGGGTCCCAAGACCACCTGAATCTCCATTTTTAACAAGATCCCCAGGTAACTTTTGCATACCTTACAGTTGGAAGAGTTCTGGTATAAAGCACAGCTTTTTCAGACAACAGGAGGCAGGATAAAGTGAAAACATCGGTAGATTTGTCTCTTCTTCCTCTACTTCCTCTATTTTCCTTCTGATTGATTGGCCTGCCATCTTTCATCCATCCATCCATCCATCCATCCATCCGTGTATCAATCGTTCATCTTTCACGTATCCATTTATCACTTATACTCCTTTTTCTACCATTTTTGCAGCACTATAACAGATACCCCAAGAGGTATCTGAGAACAAAACATATTCTTATTAAAATTCCATAAAGGGATTCTTGATAGGGAAATAAGACAAATATACAACAAATGCGTGGAGAAAATAAACCACGTTGCAAATATAGGAGTGCCAAATATGGAAGCAGTCTAGGTAGAATATAAAGCAAGGAAATGATTAGCACCGGGTGACTATAGTCAAAGAAAGCTACTTTGAAGATGCACTCAACCAAATCTGAGGAAAAATTAATGGAAAGTATGGATAGCTAGTAGGGTAGTGGGGTTTGGTAATTCTTATACTCTCTGAGTCTGAAAGTGATGCAAAATGCCTTACAGAGAGTGCCCGTTATTGCTGTTATTACTATCATTGATTGTTACTTTTAGAAATTGGAAAAATAGGAAGGAAGAGGAGGAGGAGGAGCAAGTGGGCAAGAATCCAGATAGACAGAAGAATGTGGATTACCCACAAACAGGAAACTTAATTTTTAAGGATTTATTTCAAAATTAGGAAGTATTTCGTTTGTATTAAAAATGTGTAAGTGGGGCGCCTGGGTGGCGCGGTCGGTTAAGCGTCCGACTTCAGCCAGGTCACGATCTCGTGGTCCGTGAGTTCGAGCCCCGCGTCGGGCTCTGGGCTGATGGCTCGGAGCCTGGAGCCTGTTTCCGATTCTGTGTCTCCCTCTCTCTCTGCCCCTCCCCCGTTCATGCTCTGTCTCTCTGTCCCCAAAATAAATAAACGTTGAAAAAAAAAATTTAAAAATGTATAAGTGAAGTATAAAAAATAATAAAATGTGCATGTCCACTGTTCAGTGTAAGGGAAAACATTATAAAGGATAATTTTTAATGTTTTTAGAATAAGTCTGTTGATTACGTGTGCTTTGTGAAAAGCATCACAAAGGAAAAAAGTTGACTGTAATTTCTAAGTCCGTTATCCAGAGATAACGGTAATCTATTTGGGGGTATGTTTTGTGGTCTGAAATCTCTGGATTTCTGATGAGTTTACACTATGTGACCTCTGACAAGCCCCTTGCAGAGGCTTCCATCAAAACTGGTTGCTTTGATCAGATTTGACATATCATTTTATCGCGGTCTGCCTTTTCATTCTGTGGTCTGTTTACTCCTACTCTTTTTTTTTTTTAATGTTTTTATTTATTTTTGAGACAGAGAGAGACAGACCATGAGCAGGGGAGGGGCAGAGAGAGAGGGAGACACAGAATCCGAAGCAGGCTCCAGGCTCTGAGCTGTCAGCACAGAGCCCGACACGGGGCTTGAACTCACAGACCGTGAGATCATGACCTGAGCTGAAGTCGGCCGCTCAACCGACTGAGCCACCCAGGCACCCCTTACTCCTACTCTTAATGTGCAATAGGTCATGGTGAGCCAGGCTTTAAAAAAATGATTTTGTTGTCACAAGAACATTTAACATGAGACCTACACTCATGGCAAATTTTAAGCGTGCAATACAGTACTGTTCGTTACAGGGTCAATGTAGTACAGCCGATTTCTGGAACTTACTCATTTTGCATAATAGAGACTATGCCCAAGGAACTGGGCATTTGATTCACTAATAGCTTTTTAAGTTTTTACTACGTGAATGGGGGCAATAGATAGAGGCAACGGCCCTTTCCATCGGTGGGTTCGCAATCCTACGAGAGGGACAAAACATGAAATAGAAAAGTTGAAAGCAGGAAGGTCTATGAAGTGTGAGTCAGGGATGGCTGTTGACTTCTGTGTTGGGCCTCAGAGGGAAGGAAAGGGGAGGGGGAATGGAGATTTCAGGCCCCCTGGTGGAAGACACATGGATCTTCAAAGCAGGCTGGGATCATGGGCTCCTGGTGCTTGCTTTTAGACGTCAAGCCTTCCAACGTGCTGATCAACACTCTGGGCCAAGTAAAGATGTGCGATTTTGGAATCAGTGGCTACCTTGTAGACTCGGTCGCTAAAACCATTGATGCCGGATGCAAACCGTACATGGCCGTAAGTATGCCAGCTGGTGGGGTGGCGGGGGGGAGGGGGCCTGCAATCTGGGAATGCAGACACAAGCAGACCACGCCAGGAAAAAGGAAATGGATGGCCACAGAGGGAAAATGGAAATGTGCTTACGGTGCAAGAAATAGTCTCCGTCTTATTTTTTTCTCAAATATTTTCTGTCTGTAATCCTCAGTTATTTGCTTCATATGTACTATTATTTTTTTTTTTCAACGTTTATTTATTTTTGGGACAGAGAGAGACAGAACATGAACGGGGGAGGGGCAGAGAGAGAGGGAGACACAGAATCGGAAACAGGCTCCAGGCTCTGAGCCATCAGCCCAGAGCCTGACGCGGGGCTCGAACTCATGGACCGCGAGATCGTGACCTGGCTGAAGTCGGACGCTTAACCGACTGCGCCACCCAGGCGCCCCCGTACTATTATTTTTTAATAAAAAGCAAGTAAAAGAGGTATATCACTTGGAAAAAGAAAAACATGTAAGTAATCCATACCGCCCACACAGATTTTTCACACTGTGTGGCAGGGGGGGTGTTATCTTGTTTGTTGGGGACAGAAGAGTGAACAGAATTTAAGTTACCCCAACCAGACAAGGAGGTTAGTCCTGAGAGAACCTCATGGCTGTGAAGATTCGTTGCCATTGGCAGAGACCTCGGGACCCCCTTTAACATGAAGGGGCTTCTGTGTTCTATTTGGAAATAGATTTGCCCTTGGGATTGAAAACCTTCCCATCAGTGCTGAGCTAATCTCAGGGACGCTTGTGCATTCTTAGTATCGAGTTCTGGAATGCTGGTGTTTTTAATGAGGAAAATTCGAGACTGGCAGAGTAGCTTCATAATGTATATCTCCTATTTCTTCTTAAGGCAAAATTGAAATTAGTTTTGAATTGGGGAGGACTTTGCTCCATTATCGCCTCTGGGAACAGACTCCTGTAGAAGGTGGAAAATCCCACGGAGGCGTCAATATTTTTTGCAGTAGTGAATCTTCTTGGCCTGGGAGGCAGGTTAACAAGTTTAAAACAACTCACTTGGCAGCTGGTGACACCCCCACCCCTAGAGACTTTGTGGAGCTAAGAATGTCATCTCATTTGTCTTTTCCCGTCTTCTTTCCAGCCCGAAAGAATAAACC
This sequence comes from Prionailurus viverrinus, assembly GCF_022837055.1. Lineage (NCBI taxonomy): Eukaryota > Metazoa > Chordata > Mammalia > Carnivora > Felidae > Prionailurus > Prionailurus viverrinus. Next base: position 42,297,617 of record NC_062574.1, read on the forward strand.
CAGAGCTCAATCAGAAGGGATATAGTGTGAAGTCTGACATTTGGAGTCTGGGCATCACAATGGTAATGATCGCACTGGTCTGTGAGGTTCTGGGAACGAAGCTGAAATGGGGTGGGTTCTGAGACCGGAAGGCAAATGCCCTAAGTGTAGGTCCAGAAACCTCTGCTTTCGGCCTGAGATAGCAGGAGGTTCTAAGTGATGGTTGTCTGCAGTGTGGTGTCATAGAAATAACCGCCCTGGGATTGAGCAAACCCAGTCTTTATTCCACCTCTAACTGGTCGTATGCCCTTGAGTAACCGATAGAGTCACATGAACGGTCTTATTATCCTCATCTGTACAATGAATCCTGACTACAGCTGCTCGTAGTTTTCCTTCTAGTTTAAAATTAGGGGCGCCTGGGTGGCTCAGTCGGTTAAGCGTCCACTTCGGCTCAGGTCATGATCTCGCAGTCCGTGAGTTCGAGCCCTGCGTCGGGCTGTGTGCTGACAGCTTGGAGCCTGGAGCCTGCTTCGGATTCTGTGTCTCCCTCTCTCTCTGACCCTCCCCTATTCATGCTCTGTCTCAAAAATAAATAAACGTTAAAATTAAATTATTTGGGGCACCTGGGACGCTCAGTTGGTTAAGCATCCGAGTCTTGATTTCGGCTCGGGTCACGATCTCGCGGTTCGTGAGTTCGAGCCCTGCGTCGGGCTCTGTGCTGACAGTGCGGAGCCGGCTTTGGCTTCTCTCTCTTTCTCACTTTCTGCCCCTCCCCTCCTTGTACTCTCTCTCTCCCCAAAATCAATAAATAAACATTAAAAAATATATTGAAAATTAAATTATTTTAATCGAGGCTCAAGCTTCTCAATGAGTGCTAATGTACGTGGAGCCTGACAGAGCTGAGTCACCCAGGACATAGGCTGTGCTTTCCAGAATAGGATTATGATAGAAGTCTTGGCCAGCGGGGTCATATATAGCCAAAGGGCATAGTAACACACAGGATAATCTCCTTAGGCGCAGTCCTAAAGTTATACAATTAGTGCTTTGTTTGTGACATTGGTGGTCATAAATTTTCAGTGTATCACCAAGGTCTGGAATTATCCACTGTGGGCCTGGCTCCTTTCCAGGCACAGCAGCTGATTAAATCCTGTGAGTTATTTCACATCCCTGCCCAGAAGACACGTGATAGTCTTGTCATGGCAAAGTGGCCTTACTCAAATCCAAAAAAAGATCCGTCATTTGGTCCTAGGGTTTTGTTTTGTTTTGTTTTGTTTCTTCTCCATTCCAGCAAGGGGCCTGCAGATGGCAGCAGATGTACACTCCGCCAAGGTCTCAGGGCGAGAATTCCATTTCAGACCAAACGTTGGAAAACCTGGTTGCTTTACATCCCAAAGTTTAATACGGCTGGCTTGCAATTTTACTAAGTGTCACAGTGGCTTTTGCGGAGGACCCAGTGATAAATAGGCTTCATTGGCTGCCTCTAGTAACATCACGTTTGACAATCCCTAGTGCTAGGAATTGGGGACAAATGGAGAACATGTTGTTAGTTTATTTCTCCCCCAGTTTTACTTGAACTTCACCTTTGGAATTCCTGCTGACTCTTCTGGATCAGGACACAGCGGATTCCCTAAAGTAGCTCTGTGTAAGCTGTTGTCCCCTTGTCTTTCTCTCCCCTCTAGATTGAGTTGGCGATCCTTCGGTTTCCCTATGACTCTTGGGGAACTCCCTTCCAACAGCTCAAACAGGTGGTAGAGGAGCCCTCACCACAGCTCCCGGGAGACAAGTTCACCGAAGAGTTTGTTGACTTTACCTCACAGTGGTAAGAGAGCCCCATCTGCCAAACGCCGGTGTTAAGGACAAAGAGGACTTCTCATGGACTTCCTCCATTGGTTTTAATCCATTCTGCATGCATTTCATTCCCAAAGCATTTATGGAGTGTGCCCTTGATGCTGGAGAAACAAAGATGCCTTTGTCCCAGTCCCCGCCCTCTTTGAAGTCAGAGCCAAGTAGTGGAGTCTCATCAGTCAGTGCTTGTGGTTCAGTATGGCACGTCCAGGGGTGGAGATCTGCATAGGGTATTTGGGGAACTCAGAGGAAAGGCATTAGGATGGAGTTTCGGGAGGAGATAGATCCTGAGCTGAAGACGACGTGGGGGATTTTCCAAGGGGTGAGGGAAGTAGGGAAGGGAAAGGTATTCCAAGCAGAAAACATAGCATGCTTCCTGTCACAAAAGGGAGAAACTCCTTTATGAGAGCTATAAGCTATCTGAGGTTGATTAGAGTGTTAAGAGAACAGTGGTCAGACCATTGGAGGATTAGAGCTGGGGAGTAGATTAGATGCAAAGAATTACTTTGGATGAGCAGGCAGTAGGGAGTTGGAGAGTGTGACTTAGTTACCTATACGTCTTGTAGAGTAGTTCTCGTGTCTTCTAGGCTGCCTTCTACACGGTACTTGTTAACGGGGGATATCCTTGCCTGTGAGGGTACAATGGACAGTACTGGGGGGTCTGAGGAGGGAATCCAATCCAAGTTGGAGAGGGAAGATGGAAGGAGTCGTGCTAACAATGTAAATTTTATTTTCCTGGAAATTGTCAGTGGGATTGAGGGAAGTGGGAGAGGGCATGGTTTTCTCCTCTCTGCCTGGTGACCAGACTGCCTGGTATAACCTCATCCTAAGGACCATTGCAAGTGCTCCTGGAAGAGGAGGAAAAGAACAGAAGGAAAGCACAAAATGGAGCTCGTTGATATGGGCATCCTATCTGCAGAAGCAGACAGTGACAAGCCCAGCTGTGACCCTGGGAGAGGAGTGACCCTGGCTGCTCCCTCTGAGGAAGGAGCTGGGCCTCTGGAGGCTGTTTCACAGCACAGCTCCTCAATGTTATCATTCCTTGGCCTCCACGCTCTTTGGAAGAAGCGTTCTGAATGCAGCTTTTATTGGGAAACACGATGAGACAAAGCAACCGTCTGTTGTTTGTGAAACTAAGGCCTCTTGGACTTCTGGTTAGCCCCGGTCCCCGTGTCACCCCTGGTCTTTGGCCCCGATGACGTATGAGGCCGGCCCACCGTTGCTCATTTTTGTTTGAGGTTTGGCTGAATGGCTAGAGAGGGGCTGGAGCAGTGGGCATGGGGTGTTGTTAGATGCCTCTTACTGGTACTTCCTCTGGGCTACCGAGGTGTATCCTCCTCTGAGCTTTCCTTGAGCAAATGTGCTGGATATGGTGGCATACTGGCCAGGTTGAGATGGGCCCATGGTCCTGCCTTCTGGATTCAAACATTTGTTTTTGTTGTCGTTGTTGTTGCTGTTTTTCTTTTTCCTTATCCCCAAACATTTAAAGATCACCTAGGAAAAGGGGGTGAGTCGCGTTGGATAGTTCAGACCAGTAGTTCTCAAGAGGAGTGGTAAAGGGAAAGCTTCTTATCTAGGGAAGGCTTCTCAAACTATCCTCCCTATAACCTTTCGGCTGCCTGTCCCCCTTTCCCCAGGATTCTGGGTACTTTGGAAAACTTGGTAAGAACAAGGCTGATGTGAAAAGTTTAAGAAAGCTGAGCTGCCTTTTGAGAATCACCAGTTTAATGCAGTGGTTGTTAACGCTGGCTGTTCATTTATAAGACGCGAGAGAACTTTCAAATGTACTGTCTCTTAGGCATACGCGCAGACGTTCTGACTTCATTGGTCGGGGGAGGGTCCCGAATCTCAATAGTTTTCAAATGTTCTCAAATCTTTCCGCTATACAGCTGGGGTGAGGGCCCCTAATTTTGACCTGTGGTCTGTGGACCTGATTATCAACTGCTTCCTTTTCAGGAACTGTTTTTCTTCTATAATTTATTTAAAAAAAATCATTCAATTGTTTTTTCTTTCACTAGAGTATTTTTTTCCTCTGATGTAGAATTTCCCCCTGAAGATTCAAAGCATAAAAGCTTTTTTTTTTTTTAATGGACATGTAAAAAATGAGAACCTTGAAATAATGCTTTCTAGTTTTAACAGGTGCACACACATACGGGGACAATCCAGATACTTTATTATTGTGCTTTGTAGGGTGACCACCCTGTGCCTACCCTACACTCCCAAAATCACTGCCAGTATCTTCCGGTTGACCTCTGAGGCCTCTGTTCCCCTCTCATTTTCTGTCAATTTTAGTCTCAGCTACCATAGTTCATGAATTTAAAAACTTTGAGCCATAGACATTTTCTAGCTTTCCTGGGACCATTAGCTCTGTTAATGCTGTTAATTCTGTGTCCTTTTACTCATATTCATGTCAGCCAGTCTGGCTTGCTTAAGGGGGTTACTAATATAAATATGTATATATAATATGCATATATATATATATATACTATTTATATACATATATACGTAATGCATAATACACTATATATGTATATGTATATGTATATATGCAATAGAAACAAAACTTGAATCACTTGAACTTTGAAGTCTTCAAAGAAGAAGTTCCTCAAACCTTCAGTGTTGTTGTCCCTATAGAACCTGATGTTTAAGAATATCAGTTGTGTAAAATAGCGAGTCGTTTTGTTGGTAGGAGAATTGGAAAGAAGAAGAGAATTAATTCTGAATTTTATGAGCATTCTTAATGATCCTCACTTGGATTTTCTTTAAGAGTATAGACCCTTCTGTTTCAGAATCCAGGCCAATAGTTTTTTGCCTTCCATAAACTACCAGTATATTTTCTTTGGTACCCCTTCGGTGTGAACAGTATTTTGAGATCAACCAAGTTGGAAAAGTTGTCTAATGCTTCAAGAGACGGTGCTGATTTTTTTTTTTAAAAAAGCTTTTATGAATGGCTTAGATCTTGCTGGAAGCCCTTTCATTTTCTACGTATTAGCTAACAGATACACACCTGCCCCCAGCAGCAAACTAGGTATTTCAGTTGTTTTCTCACTGACAGTTTTAAGTTTGATCTGGGGCTGAGTAGAAAGAACGTAGAGGTGATTTACGAGCACGCCCTTTCTATTTATTGATGAAGAAAAGGATACAGCCTGAGTGTAAGTCCCTTTTACAGAAGTTTCTCCACTTCCCTATCTACACAGCCATGTGTTGAGATACCTTTTCATGAAAGGACCCTTTTTGGAGTGACCTCCGTGTGTGTTTTTGTATTTTAATGGCACAGTCAGGCAATGATCCTTCACGACTTCTCAGAAAGCCCCAATTTTTGTGGTGGGTGGGGAAAGGGGCGTAAGATTTGGGAAGTAAAAAATTGATCCCGAATTTCGAGGTAGGTACACCTGGGATTTTATCTCCTACCTCTGTCTTTGGGCTAAATGCCACACTGGAAGAGAAAGGTTGCGAGGTTGCATCGTTCCTGGTTTAGGTCATCTGTCAGAGTATTTGTGTTCTTTCCTGGGATTAATCCTAACTGAGCACTTGATGACATCCCCGTGCTGCTCTACACGGCACAGCTTCTTCCAGGGGGTCATCTTGGCGGCCCCTCTCCTCTGATCACGGCTTGTGAGTTGACCGTGATCCTGGTCTGTGGCGTGTGTGTAGCTGAAAGTGCCACCAGGCTGTCACTGTCCCACCCAAAGTTACATTTAGAGCCCAGAGCCCCAGCCGATGTGTTTCTTGTGCAGTAGCCTCAGACACTCTGGGGAGTGGGAGGGTGGGGGCAGAAGGGTAGGAGAGGAGAGAAATTTAAAGCATTTGTTCTTTATGGACTTAAAGGAAAAACCAGTGGTGTCTTACACGCCGTTCCCTTCTGTCCTTCTTCTGAAATAGGACTACTGAATGACATTTCCTCCTCTTTTTTTCCCTACACATGGCTCTCTTATCATAGGGTTTTTAAAGCTTTCCCGGAGTAGGCGATGCTGACCATAAAGGCCTTGCTTGGGGATTCATAACACAGAAGTCCAGTAGATAAGCTTTACATCCTAGTCCCTCAGAGGCTTAACAAATGAATATCCCGAAAGGAAAAAGGGAGTCGTAGCAGGCTTATGCTTTTCTCTATAGCCACTTCCTATCGATGCACAGGTTTGGTGACTGAAGGAAGTCTCTGGAAACCAACTACTGGGTGCCAAAACAGCCCGACCTTCTTTTTGCCTCTCCTTCAGGCCTATTTAAGGGTCTCAGTGCCCAGCCGACCAGCCTGATGGCATGTTGGAGGAGACCCACCCAGACGCTGAAACTGTCTGACTCAGAGGGACTAGCATCAAACAGAGACGATCAAATATAGTTCCCGACTTGTTCAGGAAGAAGAGTAAATAGAGGCACCGGACATTTATTTCGCTTCTGACAAATGTATGGGCTTGAGAGGCGCAGTGTGTTTTTTATTCTGTGGGCGTACCGCACAGGCCTTCTTGGAAACCGTCAGAGGGCATTCAAATAGGCAGAAATCCTCTGGTCAGCCCAGACTTCAAGCTAGCAGTTCTCAGGACAGCATGGAGGTGTTTTTTAGTGTCAGCTACGGTCAGGAGCGTGTGTTGTGGCCTTTGGAAGACGAATTAGAGCAGTTAGCTAATTGCACGCTTGAACATGACCAGCCACTTGAAAATTCCAAAGTCTGACTCCAATCCAAAAAGAAATTGGTGGAGCTTATTCTATACTGGATTTCAAGCACTTCCTATCAAACGTGGAAAATTTGCTCCCTCCCCCCAACCTGATCCTGAGTATTTTCCTATTCTTAGCCCATGTTTTGAAGTGCTCTCAGTTTAAAAGATGGAGAGAATGTGTTTCATCAGTTACATTAATTCAGTAAACAGTCCTGGATTGCTACGTAAGTATTTTCCATGAATGCTCCACAGTAGTGCTATTGCAGGAAATTGTGAGCCTTCTAATCAGAGGTCAAGAAATAGCCTATTGGCCAGCAATCCCTGAGGTTTTAGGAATCCTAAACATTTATGATGCATCAGCTTGGGGTACGTTCCCCACATTTTCTTTATACAGACTGAAAGAAAGAAAAAAAAAATCTAGAGAACTTTGCTTAACCTGTTCCAGAAGTAAAAAGATAAACCATCCTTACTTAAAATGATCTCTCCTCGGGGGCGCCTGGGTGGCTCAGTTGGCTGAGCATCCCACTTTGGCTCAGGTCACGATCTCTAGGTTCATGAGTTCAAGCCCCCCATTGGGCTCACTGCTGTCAGCGCAGAGCCTGCTTTGGATCCCTCTGTCCCCCCCTCTCTCTCCCCATCCCCCACTCACGTTTTCTCTCTCTCTCTCTCTCAAAAAAAATTTCTTCTTAAGAAAAAAAGGAAGCATTTACATCTCCCTACCTGATGAGAAGATAGTCTTATTTCATTTTCTGCTAAATAGAACTTCAAAAATCAGCAACATCACAAAGATCTCTGGTTGGTAGAAGTGGCCATTGTCCTAACATTTGAGCAAGAAGCTTCCTTTCCTGTCATTCCCTTGGTTCACTTGCTGACCGGTGGAAGCTGGTGATGTGAAGGTGGCTGATGGTCCTCAAGGAGGATGTTAACTGAGTCCATGCAGAGTCCTGGCCTGATGGCTGACTAATATTCCTGTCTAAGTAGAGACACCTGAAATCAAGCTGGTGACTAGCGAGCGTGGATTTAATGCTGTGTCTGTGCTTTTCATTGTTGCTTTTCGGAAGTTAGATTGTTCAGATTTGGGGGAAGACTTTCCGGTTTTTGATTGGCTTTGAACGGTAGCCGGAAACCCAAGGCTTCTGTGCATTAGCCCTTTTGTTTTTTCACTATGGTCTGTGTGCAAATCAGCCACGCTCCTGGAGTCACACTCCTCCTCCTGTGTTTCCATCTAGGTGAACGAGCTCTTGAACTTAGAAAGACACCTTCTGCTTCTGGGGTTCGGGGATAGAGACGTGGTAGTGTTGAGAATGTGTGCAAAGGACAGACGAGCCAGCTGGGGCTGCTTGTAAGTGAATTTCATTTCTGAGCAGGAGAGAGAAGGCAGCAGTGAGGAGGAATATCCTAGGACACGTAGCCCAAGGGTTTGCAACCTCAGCCCTAATGACTTTTTGGCCTGGATCAGTCTTTGCTGTGGGCAACCGTGCTGTGCATTATAGGATGTTTAACAATATCCTGGGCCACATCTAATATCTACCTATTAGATGCCAGTTGTATCAACCATAAAACACCTCTAGAGGTTGCCAAGTATCCCCTAGAGGTCAAAATCACCTGCATTTGAGAACCAGCAGCAAAGCACTATAGAACCTCAGGATATAGATACGTAAGTATCTATAGAGATACAGAAGGATACATACGTATCTATAGAGATCCAGAAGGATATAGATACAAAGTCATAAGTGAGTCCAAGGGTCCAAGGTCTCATTCATTTCACTCAGGCACACCTTCTCATATCGACCTGATTTTGACAGTTGATAATTCCTCTTTCTAATCCACTCTTATTTTTATCCTCAGTTGAGACGAAACTTTCTCCCATAGGTTGTCTGGTCACTGAGGTCACTAGGTCCTAGATCTGCCCTCAGTCCCAGGTTGAAACTTCTCTGCTCACATCTACTGTACCCTGTCTCAGGTTCCCTGGCTTCTACTCACAGCATTGCCTGGAATAAACTGGTAGGCTGTTTTAAGTTGTTTTGGTTCAAAAGCTTTCTCCTTCTCTCTCTCTCTCTCTCTTTTTTTCCCATTTCGTTTTGTTTTACACCACAGTTTCTCAAAGCGTCTCAGTGACTTCGCTCTCTTATGGCTCTGTCCCTCCACCCCTGCCTCCCCCCCAGCCCCCCCCCCCCCGTTGTTATTAGCCTTTGGGGGAGGAGCAGAGCTCATGTCACACATATAAGCTCCCATCTGCTCAAAATGATCCATTAGCACAAATCGCAGCTACCTACTGATCAGTCACATTTTGGTTACTTCGATGCCAGGCTAAGTTTCCTTTCCATTCATGTATGATTTTGTGCCCCCGTGGGCAGAGGAGTCTGGAGGTCGCCTTGCAAACCACAGTCTCCAGAATCCTCCTTTTCTTCATTCTGTAACCTGGGATTCCAACTCCAAAATAAACTGCTTTTTTGCTTTTTTTCTATTTTAAGGCCATGGGTGGATACAGGGGTGGGTTGAGGATAGAGGGGAAGGGTTGGTCTCACTGCAGTAAGAAGTTACTGTTGTTGTTACTGTTGCCTCCGGTATCACATGTTATTAAGACATTTGTGTATATGTGCAGTTGTATATACAGGATGGGAGCCACTGGACAATCGTGCACGGCCACAGAGAATCTCTAAGAAGAAAAACTGCTTAGGCACTGACTGAGGGCATTTTCTCTTTCATTAGCTAGGAGGTTGTAGACAAGTAGCCTTACTTTAGACATTTCATGGAGGTATTGCTTCTATCTTAGGTGGGTTCGGTTAGGAATATATAAAAGCAAATGATACATTCAAGGGGACCGGAAGCCAGGAGAACCAGGCATTGAAGAGAGTGAAGAGATAACAGATGTAATGTAAGAAACACCTGCCAATTTCTTTCCCGGGGGGAGGGGTGAGTGAAAGCTCTTTTGAAGGAAAGTAGATTGGGAATTTGGAATATAATGGCTGTAGATCAGGAGAGCTATTTTGTACGTTGTTGGTAAAGTATCAAAAGGATACTTTTTAAAAGTACCAAAGGATGCAGCACACACACACACACACACACACACACACACGCACGCACACACATACACACACGCACACCTCTTCTTCCTGTTAAGGTACACCGAGAGTGATTTAAAACCTAATTTTAAAGGTGTAACAAAAGGGGGAAGTCAAGACAGGAGATTTATGTGTTCAATACATTTTAAAGCTGGCTACGCTTAGTCTTCTGCAGGTTCTGACGTCCTAGGCTAGTGAAAATACAGATGGTTCCTAGGTGTTAATGTGATTCATTTTTTTCTTTAAGCTTGAAGAAGAATTCCAAAGAACGGCCAACATATCCAGAGCTTATGGTATGTATGGTTCCCAGCGTAAACCTGTCCTGACCAACAGCTAGTAAAGGCAGAGTGACTAAGACCCAAATTATAATCAAACAACCTTGTTGGAGGAGCTGGTTCATTGACATGGAAGTGAATTCGAGAAAACAAGAGTCGAGTCCTTTGTGCTTCCTAGATCCTTCTTTAGCATGACCGGGGGCGGGTCGCCTTGCTTTGTAATTTTTTCCACGTTGGTAAACTGGTTATCATATACACTAGATGCCTGTAAAAATTTATATTTTCAAGTTCTTATGATATCAAGAGCCGCCACTTATAAATGAAGGGAAGCATGATTTAAAGGATTTCTGTAATGAGGGGAAAAAGTGCTGGACAACTCATCAGGTTTTGATAACATATTCAGGATGAATTCTTTTCGGTGAGTGTTTAGGGGGGGATAGACTGTTTTCTCCTTCTGGTTTTTCACCAAGCCTTCTTAGTGTCCATTGTCCTACCTCTGCATTCACAGCTTACCATTTGCACAAACTATGAAAAGAAGGGGTGAGAATAGGATCTCAGAATTTTTGTCTAAAAATAGATTCTCTGAAATTGTGGTAACTCCCAAGTTTGAGCTAATTACACAGGGTTCTTTAGCATAGATGGTGAGCACCTAAACTTGGGAACGTTTATCTAATTGTATGTTCAAACACATTTGGGGGGGGAAATGATTAAATTCTGACTATTTGCTAATTTGCATTAACCATTCCCTAGATTTATTTCAAGTATCAAGGTTTTAATTTTAGCGGGGGAAGGAAGTTTTGTTTGGTAGAAATAAGAGCAAACATTGACATCATTTCTTTTTCTTTTTAATTTTTATTTTATTTCTGAGAGGGAGACACACACACAGAGTGCAAGCGGGGGGTGAGGGTGCAGAGAGAGAGGGAGACAGAATCTGGAGGAGGCTCCAGGCGCTGAGCTGTCAGCACAGAGCCCGACGCGGGGCTCGGACTCACAAACCGCAAGATCGTGACCTGAGCCGAAGTCGGACGCTTCGCCGACTGAGCCACCCAGGCCCCCCTGCCATTTGTATATCTTCTTTGGAAAAATGTCTTCTCAGGTCCTTTGCCCATTTAAAAAAAAAAATCAGATTTTTTTTTTTTTTTGCGATTGAGTGGTATGAGTTTTTAAAATATATTTTGAATATTATCCACTTATCAGGTATGTGGTTTGCAAATATTTTCTCCCATTGTGTGGGTTGCCATTTCCTTCCATTGGCTGTTTCTTTTGCTGCGCAGAAGGTTTTGGTTTGAAGTAGTCCCACGAGGTTTTTGCCAACAAGTACACGAAGAGATGCTCGTCATCACCGGTCACCGGGGAAATGCCAATCCAAACTACACCTGTTAGAATGACTGTTACCAAAAAGATAAGAAACAACAAGTGTTGGTGAGGTGGTAGAGAAAAGAGAACCCTGGTGCACTGCTGCTGGGAATGCAGATTAATACAGCCAGTATGGAGAGCAGTGTGGGTGTTCCTCAAAAAAAGAAAAAGAAAAATATTGAATGATCGAGACATCTCACTTCTGGGTGTCATGTCTCAGGCAACAGAATCACTATCTTGAGGAAGCATCTGGATCCGCATGTTCACTGCAGCATTATTTACAGTAGCAAAAGGCATAGAAACAATGTAAATGCCCATCAGTGCATGAATGGATAAAGAACACACGAGGGGCGCCTGGGTGGCTCAGTCGGTTGGGCATCCGACTTCAGCTCAGGTCATGATCTCGTGGTTCATGGGTTCCAGCCCGCCTCGGGCTCTGTGCTGACAGCTCAGAGCCTGGCACCTGCTTCAGATTCTGTGTCTTCCTGTCTCTGCCCCTCACCCACTTGTGTATGCGCCTTTGTGCTCTCTCTCTCTCTCTCTCTCTCTCAAATAAATAAACATTAAAAAAAGAAAAGAACACTTGTTACACACACATACACATGCAATGGAATATTATTCAGCCTTAAAAAAAATTCTGCTGTTTGTGGCAACATGGATGGAATGTGCATAGCACCGTTAATAGTTAATAGCATAGTTAATGATACTGTGTTGCATACTTGAAAGTTGCTAGGAGACTAGATCTTAAAGGTTCTCATCACACAAAAAAAGAATGCTAACTGTGTGAGGTGATGGATGGTATTATCGTGGTGATTATTTCATGATATATAAATATGTACCAAATCGCCACATTGTATACTTAAACTCACACGATGCTATAAGCCAATTCTATTCCAGTAGAGTTGGAAAACAGGAAAGAAAAAGTATAGCTTGGAGATGTCAAGCCAGAAAGACTTACAGAAAGCCAATCCACCCAATAGGTGACGGTCACAGCCAATCACATGGATTTTCAGCTCTGTTGGTTAAAATTTGATTTCAGTCTGAACCATTCTCCGATTGAGGGACCATAAAAGAACCCTGGGGAGAGTTCCAGAATAGAAAAGGTGGTCTCCTCGGGGCAGCAATTGTCCCCTATAAAAAGGCATCCCCTGGGACTTAGCATTCTGTTGGCTGTATTCAACTGTGACCCACAGTGGAGGGAGGAAAGAGGATGCGTAATTGCTTGAGAAAACTTAGCATACCACCTGTTTGGGCTGGACATTTCCTCTCTGGCTATATTTTTAATAGCCAGTCGGGGGCCTTTTCAGTCCTGGCTACCCTTTTTGGATATACTTATGCAACCTCCAGAGCATTTTAAAATTAATTTCACATAAAGTGCAATGGACATGGGGTGATTTCTGGGGTGTCTTATGAAGCCTGTACTCCTATTTTAAAGTTGTCTTGTTTGTCCCTATTTTCAGAAGGAGAAGAGCACTTTCTATATATTTCTGCCTGTTTAAAATGCAGAACATTTTTTTCCCTTCCGAGGGGCCTCTTATCAGAGGTTTCAGTGAAACACATTTGGGAAAAAAAATGCTGAGTTCTAGCTTCGTATATATGAGTGAGTGATGTTGAATTCCACCTTTCCATTATGTTCTAATGCTGTGGTCTTTTATGGTCTACGTATTAATGTTATACAGTCATGTGCTCCCCCCCCCCCCCCCCCCAGTTCTTTTTATGGCATTTGCCTTTGTGACTGGAAATGGATTTGCCTTTTAAGGCTATAACTGCTCCCTGCTTTCCTGTGGAATTGAGGTTTTTAAGTGGAAAATCTGAGTCCAAACTCTTTGACTTTAGCATTGGGAAAACACATGCTGAGAGACTATTGTTTACATTGTAGGAGTTGGTGAAGAAAGGGGAAAAAAATCCTTTTTCCAGGTGAAGGACAGTATAATTAAGGCGCCAACCCAGACATGTACCCCTTATAGAAATCTCACATGTTTTTCCCCTAACTGGGATGGAGGGTGTACATGCTTCGCCATCATCTCCTTGTTCTCTCAAACTCCCACTGAGGGACATGACTCAGTAGGGTTTGTTCCTCTAGAGTGGGGACCAGCCAACTTGCTCTGTAAAGGGTTAGATAGGAAATGTTTCCGGCTTTGTGGGCTGCTATTCAACTCCGTTGTTTTAGTGTGAGAGCAGCTCTATCCAATATGTAAACAGATGGTGTGGCTGCGTTCCCATACACCTTTACTTCACGAATCGGCAGTGGGCTAGATTTGGCCCCTGGAACATTGATTGTTGACCCCCGACCCCAGATGATAACCACCAGAAATGATAATCAGGTGATGCAGATGATTGCCCAGGGAGGTGATTATGTTCTTTGAATATCCTGGGAAGTTCTAGATTGAATCAAAGTGCTGAGCAAGGATGATTGAACCCATAGGAAATGATAGTCATGAGGGACGAGGTGTTGTGTAGAAGATATGGTGACCATTGGTGACTGCGGCTCGCCCCAGTGCTCCCGGCAGTGTGTTCTCAGATCTCCATGTTTTCTCCAGGCACAACCATTGGCAATGTCCTCCCTTGCTGTAGCTGGCTCCTTTTTAGAAAAACGCAGCCTGGGGAGAGGAATCCATGATGCCTCATTTGCTCATCTCTGAGTTGCTGGCCTTGCTATTCCTAGTCTATTGCTTATAGAAGGGACTGGCTTCTCTCCCAACCTTTTACAGCCTCAAAACCCACACAAGAAGGCAAGTCACACTTTCCATTTTGACATGCCGGCCTGTCCTCCCCTCCCCCTGTCCTCTGACTCTCACAGCATTTTCCCAGCCTGGGAATGCTAAAAGATGCCTGAGGACTCTTTTTCTTAAAGACGTCGGTTTAGGTCATTCGATTCATTCACAGACTAAGGCTACCCTCACTCACTGAGCTAACCGCCAGAGCAGAACCAGAGGCAAGATAGGGCTGGCAGGCATCGGCAGTAGTCATGGACACACTCTGAGGTTTGACATGTCCTGTTTTGATAGTAAAAACTTTTAAGTACACTAAGAGATCTCGAAATGTCAGAGGATGTGGGAAAGCTAATAAGCATGATGGTAAAGTCCTTGGTAAGTGTGCTGCATAAGTGGTTAGTAATCGGAAGTAACTGTGCTATTTATTTGGGTAAGGAGCTCAGGACGCAGGACCCGGCATCTAGAACTTTGGTTAATATGGTGGGGGTAAGGCTCTGAGCCAACACCCAACCTGTATCTTCTAGATGCGCAAAAGCAGAAAGCCTCTTTTCCATGTTTTGAGTCACGATACTGACCAGCGACCGCCTACCTTCTTTTGGGTTTCATTCCTTTGTTCTCTTCCCATTTGCATGGCTTCCTAAACCTTCAATGGGTGGGCATTCAGTTCCCCACAGAGCTGGCTCATCTAGCCCTGTGCCGTCAGGTTTAAAACACATACAGTGAGAAAACCTACCGCTGGGGCAACATGAAGGTGATAAACTAACATCCCCAAAGTCAGGGAGAAATGAAGCGAGTCATCTACATGTCTGCGTGCAGAAACACTCCTATTTAGCGGCTCAACTAGGCACTGAAAATAATACCACCAGACAATGAGAGAGGTGGCCATGACGGAGGGGAGGGTGTACCTGACAGGTGGAAGATGACACTGGCACTAGGTTCTACCCAAAGGAATCATCCTTTTTGGATTGTTTGTTGGATTCTGTTTCCCACTGTTAGAACTATGGTTAGTGAGTTGATGTAGCTCCTTTATATTAGAGGTGTGAGGTTCCAGTGTGACACCTGGGAACTTACTGTAACAAAATTGTGCCTTTGGGGGAGGGTCATGCTGGTGCAGAGAACATGGCTTCATTTTCTTCAGAATTGTTCCACTGTGTGGCCTCTTGGAGCCACTATGCCTGCGCTCACTATGGCTTTTTTTTTAATTTTTTTTTTAACATTTATTTATTTTTTGAGACAGAGAGAGAGAGCATGAACAGGGGAGGGTCAGAGAAAGAGGGAGACACAGAATCCGAAACAGGCTCCAGGCTCTGAGCTGTCAGCACAGAGCCCGACGCGGGGCTCGAACCCACGGACCGTGAGATCATGACCTGAGCCGAAGTCGGACGCTTAACTGACTGAGCCACCCAGGCGCCCCTGCTATGGCATTTTTGTGAAGTTTGCTTAATCTGAGCTGCATGAATAGAGACTTTTTTTTTTTTTTTTTTTTTTTTTTTGCTTTTCAATCTTTAATCTCCAAGTTGAATTTCTCTGCACATACCTAGAGTTTGGCAGTTTGCATTATTTTCCAGATGGATCAACTCTTCATTAAGAGAGACATAAGTACAACTCGTGGCTGTCGATGTGGCTTAGAGAGTGGCTTTGTTAACTGTTTCAGTTCAAACCAGCTCTCCAGGGTCAAGGGAAAGCAATGCTTTGCCAATTTACTATGCTACAAAAATTGGCTTCTCCTTCTGCTATCCAATTCTTGAGAAATCAGTGTGCATAAGTCTATGAAATTTCTCATTATTTTACCACTGTGTCAGTCTAAAATTACTTTGTAGGGGACAGGGTTATTTGTAAATCAGAGTCTGGGCTGTCTTTGCCAATCATTGTATTTTACCATAGGTGGGGTTTATATAGCCTAATTACATATATTTTCCAAGTAATAAATACTCTGTAGCGGAAACATATCAAAATGGGAGGCTGGGGCGCCTGGGTGGCGCAGTCGGTTAAGCGTCCGACTTCAGCCAGGTCACGATCTCGCGGTCCGGGAGTTCGAGCCCCGCGTCAGGCTCTGGGCTGATGGTTCAGAGCCTGGAGCCTGTTTCCGATTCTGTGTCTCCCTCTCTCTCTGCCCCTCCCCGGTTCATGCTCTGTCTCTCTCTGTCCCAAAAATAAATAAACGTTGAAAAAAAAATTAAAAAAAAATGGGAGGCTTACAATAAAAGTTATCTTTAAAATGTCCTCATCACTAGGCATATACTTGATAAATACTCTGTAGCAGCAACATATCAAAATGGGAGGCTTTTCATAAAAGTTATCTTTAGAATGTCCTCATCACTAGGCGTACACTTGACTTGGGAAGAGGTTGGAAGAGTCCAGTTTAATCCCAATAGGGGTACTTTAATCTGTTTACCAAACACATCTGTTAAGTTGCTAATCTCATGTATTGTCAGTGCTGAATATTAATACCATGTGTTCCTCTTTTCTCTTGCAGCAACATCCATTTTTCACCCTACACGAATCCAAAGCAACAGACGTGGCATCTTTTGTAAAATTGATTCTTGGAGACTAAATACCGTGGACTCAATTGGTTGGCCCTCCTGTGGATTGGTGGGTTTACAGGGTGAAGCAGGTTCACTAAAGCACCAATAGAAACTCATCCTTGAGATAATTGAATCCTGCCTCTCAGAAGGTTGTTTTCCCCCATTTTCTGTTCTTTTCTTTTCCTTTTTTTCCCCTCCAAAGGGGGCCTTGGAATCTATAGTATAGAATGAACTGTCTAGATGGATGAAATATGGCAAAGGCTGAGGACTTAAAAAGGTGATTAAATATTTAATGATGTGTCGTATGAGTCCTTAAGCTTCTCAGACTTCTCTTGTTCTTCATAAAACGAATGCATTGGCCCTGGTCAAAAGGTGCTACCGTAGTGATGAAATTGTAAGTAGATCTGTAGTCTGTCCCACTTATTATTTTAATATTTATGTTTAAGTGCTTGGTTGAAAAGATTCCATTTTATGCAAGGAGGGAGATACAAGAGGCAAGGTTGGGTTGGCAATATTTATAGGGCTTTTATTTTTAAGTTCAGTCGTGTCTGTGGTCCAGAGGAAACTATTTAATATGCATCTTTAAGAGTATTATAACAATAACAGTGAGGAGCTCTTCTTTGTAAAACACCTGTTCCAGCTGTTGTGGCTGCTTGCCACGTCCTTAGATTTCTGCTCAACTCCTGGGTAGTAACCACATATTTCAGGTGAAGTGGTGAGGTATCCCAGTCATACCCTTTCCCCAACTTTGGGAAACATAAAATCACTTTTGTCGCATCTCAGAGTCACGAGTTGGGTTCTCTTGGCCTTTGTGGTATTAATGGAATGTGATTCCTAATGCGGTTTTTTATCACCTATCTACCCTTCTACATGTGTGCCTGTGTATATTTGATAAGTCCCAAGCTCCGCCAAGTGGCTTCTGTGGACATCTCTACTTAGCGAGGAGGATATATGTCAGTTCTGAGAGGAGATGTCATGTCAAACCACACTGAGAATTGGTGCCTTCTTCTGCTTCTGTCCCTCCTTACAATGCATAAGCCCCAAGGTTTGCCTTTGTGCTAAGATGCGTTTTTTGCTTTCTTCTCTTCTTCCCCCTTGTTCAATAAAGAAGCCTTACTATTGACGGGAGGGCTGCAATACAAGAAAATAAAAGTTCTTTGACAGGATAGGAGATAATGGGGAAGGTTGAATTCGTTCCTAGGAATAGACGGCCCGATTGCCAGTGGTTGAGGCCACACTTCACTTCAGTAGCACACAGCAGCACGGGGTAGCACTCCGTAGGAGGCTAGTGCCATTATGGGTTCCTGGCAGGTGGACAAAGCAGTGAAAGCTCTTTCTTAAGACTAAATATGCCCCTAGGTTCTCTAGGTTCCTTGATGAAAAGTGAGTGGATTGATGCAGGGAAGCTGTAAACCGATAATAACCAGCAAACATGGCTTTTGGACGTTGGGTTTACACGAGGCTATTCTTGAAGGACAACAATGGAGAATTTTGATGAGAAAGGAGGAAGAGAACTCCCTCTCTTTCTTTCTTTGCCTCAGGTTCACAGATAAGGAGATTATTCCTCCTGAAAATCTTCTCTTCTTTCCCTTTTAGATTTTGAAATGCAGTCGTTAGTTTTTCTGTGTCTGCATTTTCCCCTTGTTCTTGTCTTTTGTCTGGCTCAGAGCAGTTGCCCAGAGTGAGTATGGCCCTCCCGTACCTTCTTTGTATCCCTAGTTCCAAGAGATACCTGTTTGATCAAATGTAGTTTCATCTTCTTTAAAGCTACCTCTGTTCCTCATCTTCTTCCAGCTGGGAAAAGTGTATTGTCCCAGTGATTATGGCCATTCTCTTTCTCACCTACCTTACTAAATTGGGTGGTTTCCCTTGTTGAGACCAAGAGAAAAAAACATCACAACTGTATTCCTTCTTTTCTTCATCTGTTTAATGAAAAAAACAAGTAGTAGAAAACTCGGAGGTCCCTCCGTCACAGCTTTTGGCGGAGTATGTAAGGCAAAGCCTCGTTCTGGTCTGAGTCAGACAACTCATACCTGTTGTTCAGTGCGGTTTCTACTTAGAAATATTCTTAACCGAGTGTGTTCTCATGCATTCGCCTCTCCAGTTTGTGAACCCAGGGCCCAAACTTGCAAAACAATCATACTGAGACAGAGAAGGAGTTTGTCAATGGTTCTCAACCTGATGCACGCTGGGATCAACTGGGAGCTGGTGAACACTGCCTGTGCCAAGTTTGGGATTTCATTGGTCCAGGGTGGGGCCTGGGAATTGGCATATTTCACACGCCATGTCAGAGAGGGCGTGTTCCTGGAATACTGACTTGGAACTTGGAATACATTGTCCCCATAGAAATGATGTACAACATGGTGATTAGATATCTTACGTGCTCAAGTAGAATGGCTTGCTAGACTTACGAGTCTAAATTCTAGAGTGTGTGTGTGTGTGTGTGTGTGTGTGTGTGTGTGTGAACCGTGTTATAAGTTCTAAACTAATTTTAAAATAAAGAGAGAGATGTGTAAACCATATTTAAGTTGATATAAGTTGGAAGGTCTCCTGTACATACACACAGGTCACTCGACCCTCTATATTACTCTACTCATTGTGCATCAGCATTATTATTGTTTGTGGTTACCTTTGGTTGATTAGCTTTTTAATTGTGGTCCTACCCTCCTGTGCTCTTCGTTAGTCCTGAAATGTCAGACGTCCAAGTCTAGGACATGAAATACTCATTAGCCTCAGCATTTGAGGAAGCCAGCCCTGAGACTCACACGACCCCTGGCTTCTCCAAGTGCATTTGATTTAGTGTCTTTGGAAGGTAGTCACAAAAGTGACAGAGAAGGGCTAATGTTTTCATAGTTTTTAACACTAAAAATGCTTTTCTTGACCAAGAGGCTTCATTAGCTCTGCTCAGAGAAACTACTCTGTTTCTCCCAAAGTCGTCTAACAAAATGCTTAATCTTTGGCTTAAAAGTGCAATGGATGCCCAGTTCCTGATCCCCCCCCCCCCAAATGCTTGTTTTGGTGATGTGACTGCCTGTGGCCTTGAAGGGAAGATTCATATATTCATAACATTCATTGGAGTTGGTCAGATCAAGTAAAATGAATTAAATCTCTATCGTGCTGGGGATTTTGTCTTCTTAATGCCTATCTATGACTTAGAGGGAGATTTGCTGGCTTAAAAGCAACCTTCCATTTTTTATTGAATTAGCAAATAGAAGATGCAGTTGTTAATTGGACCCCTGAAAATTTACATATTCAGGTGGAAAAATGCCAGAGTAAAATCTGGGAGGTGGAAGCTATCAAACCAACCCTATTAGAATAGAACAAAAGAGAGATTTTATTGTAGAAGGTCTGTGTTCCTCTTGTCTAGGGGTGTGTGTGTGTGTGTGTGTGTGCACGCATGTGTGTGTGTTTTAGCACTGTTAATATGCTGGCAGCTAAAGATGCTCTTTGGTTTTCTTTGGCTTTAATTGGGGTACTCTGGATTTCTTTAGGAATCTGTTGAAAGCTAGGACCTTTTCCCTAGGAAAACGCACATGGTACATGGAACACATAGTTTTGCAAACATGTTTTGTTGAGGGGAGGGGAGTGGAGTGCAGTTTATAGACCCCGCAGGATCAATAACCTCTGCTCTGCAGAATGTGGACTGTGACGTTCTAGACCAAGACTGGCAAAGTTTTTCTGTAAAGGGCCAGACAGTAAATATTTTTGGCTTTGGGTTACATTAGTCTGTTACAACTACACAGGTCTGGGGTTGCAGTATGGAAGCATCCATAAATAATACACAAATGAATGAGCGTGGTTCTGTGTCCCAACTAAACTTTATTTACAGAACCAGGCAATGGGCTGGATTTGGCCCACAGGTTATGGTTTGCCAATACCAGTCCTAGAGCATCGAATGCAAAACTCCAATTGATTGAATATGTGTATAGAGCGTTTCCATTTAGTTAGTATTCAGCTCAGCTGTTGAGGCAGATCAGGAAGATGGACATAGAAACGAATTTGGGAAGAGTGGAGACTGTTCAGTCCCATGGAAATTGCCTCTTAATTTTCTTAGGTAAGTATGCCTTGCCCTGGAGGCCAATGGGACAGTTTTCCTCAGATGAAATGGAGCACCTGCTTTTTCCGTTTCCATACAATAGCCGGCATAACGTACTTCAACTTGGCAATAAAAAGCATTCTTCTCTCAGACATCACCGGCATTCTTGTCTCTTAGCTTTGCATTTTATTTCTCTCTGGGACGTGATGCTTGTGCAGGGAGGATCATGAAGCCAGACACTAATCCTCGGGTTTTCCTTTTTCCTGAACTGCATTAAGATTTGAAAATTTGGGAGGCCATAGTTACGTCAGAAGTAGAAGGCAGATAGACGTCTTAAAATCTTCCAGGTTATCCCCCTGTTCTATTTGGCCATCATTTGAGAAAGGAAGAAAGATAAGTATGGGGTCAAAATTCATGTTCTCAGGTAGACACAGAGCTCTAGGCTCTCACTGTGACAGGAGACTTGGGCCCACCCCTTGGGTACTGTCCTTGGACTTGGAAAGACAAGGCTGCTTTATCTTACTCCTTTCTTTAATCCTCACTGAATTTCTATTCTAAGGGGCTTATGCAAAATGCCTCCTTTCTGATGTGATTATCTTGGGTCCCTTGTTGAGTTCCTGGGCCCCCTAGTCTCTAGTGAAAGCTTTGCCTTCCCCATGGGACCAGCGCAACTGTCCTTTCCTTTGTCTTTGGTCAACCCTTGTCCCTTCTTTGCTGTAGGAACGCTACACAAAGAACTGTCTGTCACCTAAGGTGCCCAACTCCACTTTCCTCTTCCAGAATAGTCCAACACAGCTGACCTAAAGCTGCAGTTGCTTGGTTATTCAGAAACAGTTTTCTTCCTGCTGCATCATCAGGCAAACATAAATTATACTTAGAAGGCTGCTTGGAAACTCTTGAAGAGCATATTTAAGTATTTGATCTGGCAATTTACCTGACAGAAAGTTTTCTCTTCGCCCTGGGAAACAAAACCTGAATTCCAGAGCCTTCAAAATGAAACCATCCTTCTGGGGAAAGCACCTTGCCACCAGACATATCACTCACCACCTGTTCCTGGTATCTGCAAAGAAGCTGTGTCGTTTTGCTGGGGTTTAGAGAGTCACTGTTGACAGCTATGCAAATATCATTTCCCCACCTCAAGTTTTCTAGTGGAGTCATTTGGAATCAGCACCTAAGTTGGGGTTTATCTTTTTAGCTCCTGCCTCAAACTCCCTTTTCAAGCAAAATTTCTCCAAAAGCTCTTTTCCTATCTGACGTGAAGGGGACTGGGCCCTAAGTAGAAACACAAAGGAAAGTCAAGGACTTTGTGGTAGGGATTTTTTTTTTTTTAAGAAGAAAATATCACCTCTAACACAAACATGTGTTAATAGAATTAAAAAATATCCAATCCAGTTCCCAGGGACTGTCAGCATCTTGACATCATTTGTATTGTCATTTGAACTAGGACTCTGAGCCCTCTATTCTTGGGAGTTTAGAGTGAGATTTTTGAGATGTGCATTGTGTTTATGTCTCAAGAGTTGTCAGCATGAAAAGATTCCTCTGGGGGCTGTTCCTCCTGACACATACAGGGTTTCCCAGGGTCCACGTTTTTCTGGGACTCAGGGTCTCTTTCGAGGAATGAGGTTAATGCTCTTAGGACCTGGAGACTGATTTCAGGGAAAGCACGGGAAAGTTGAGGCACACACTTGTGGCTTAATGTAGGAAACAGAACTTCCTAAATAGTCCCCAGAGTTTGTGGCTTCGACCGGGCCACCTTGTCTTTCCTGGTTTCCTTGATTGCATTTGCTTGTTTTTCCACTGCCCACACACACAGGACCTGGGCTGACTGAATGCTTCTGTGGAAAGGAACTGATCCAACCATTTTCATATGGCAGAACTCAGAACCAACAGTTTTGCTTTGGTTTGCCTACCTGGATTCTGTTGTTCCCGAATCTTGAAAATGAATGTAAGCGATGTCTGAGAGGACTTTTAGCAAAACCCTCCTTCTGAACGTAAGACCTTACAGTGAACCTTCCATTCATCCGGTAAAAAAGGATTGCTGGGTTGGGTATCTGTTCCTCTTAAGGAATATTCTGTTGTGGCCAGAAATGAGCAGGTAGCATCATTTGGTCACTACTAACGTTCATTCGTATTGGAGTCTGCAAGCTAGTTCAACAAAGCAAGTCAGGTCCCTGCCTTAGGAGACTGTCATCAGACTTTGGGCTTTAAGGCTGAACAGTGATGTGAAGTTATGTTTGGGGGCGGGGAGAAAAGATACATGCAGAGAGCAGTGCTTAACCAGGGTCCCCGAGGAGGAGCATGCTGATAAAAGAAAATGGCAGACAGGTATATCACTTAACTTATTTTCAGTATTCCTATGGACGTGATCTCCTATGGGAAAAACTTGTCAAAAAGGCAAACATTAATTTTTGTTCCTTAAAAATACTGAACTAGAAGAAGATTCAGAGAGTGGCGTTGGTTTGGATCTCAGAAAATGTTCTTATTTCCCTAGTGTTCTTGATGCTACAGAGTCGCTAATTTAACCTGATGACACCCAGAAAAAAAGATAAATGATTAGTGGTGTTATTTTGAGAGCATGCAACCCACCCATGAGCTAGACTCTGAGTAAAGAAATGCAAACACAAAGCTGAGCCCCTTCATCTTTAGTTCTGGTGGCTGATGGTTTTAAGGAGGGTGGACACCAAAGGCTATCTGATGAACATTCTTTTTCCATGAGACAGAGGATGGTGAATATTCTTAGAAAGACACTACAGGTCTTCATCAGAAGAGGAGAATTTATAGTTTTAAAACATAACGCTCAAAGCTAGTTTGAGTTTTCAGAAGAAGGGACTTGTGTGGGAAAGTAGTTTTATTTTCTGCCGATCTCAAATTGTCTTCCTTGCTTGTGTTCAGTACTCGTGGAGGGAGGTGTCGAGGGCACCAAGTGGTTTCCAGACTGTGTAGGGTGGTGCCCGTGGGGGTCTCTGGTCAGGAAGGGAAGGGGAAGAGAGAAGAGTGTGATGGCCATCTGAAAGCCCCATCAACCTCCAATGAGAATATTTGGCTACTGGTATCATTCCCCCTTCACTTAACTATCATTCCCCTGAAGTCTCTGTGGCTATTAAAGGCTTGGGGACTTTGGATGAAGTCACTACTAGGAGACCAGAAGCAGCCACAGAACCCGGGAAATTTTGTAGCCAATGCTGTCTGTGCAGCCCTGGCTTGTGCTGTATTCCGTATGCCAACAGGGCTTGGAGGTAGAAGGACAAAAAGAGAGGGCCATTTCTTTAAATTTCTGAGCATGAATCATTTGAAAGAAAATGCAAACATCGATATGGGATGGCCACGCATATAGACTCTTGAATTGCTTATTTTTCAGAAGTGGTTGCAAATAATCTGATCTCAGTGGCAAGGAGGGGCAAGAGGGGGCTCTTGATGGGCAGTGGAATATCTACATTTCTATGTTTTCAGGAACAGGAGTTGTCATTTTGGTTATTGACATTTAGAAAAAATTAAAGTTCTTTGTATGGTTTTGGCACAGAGCAGAGTCCCATCTGAGAGTCAAGCTAACGGTTACCCTCGCTGGGTGTTCCAGGTGAAGATCGGTCAGGGGAAACTGGTACAGCCTTTGGAAGCTGAAAACAGGTGGTGTTATCTGTCCTGAACTGAACACAAGGGGATCCTTAGGCATCCATTGAAACGTATCAGGTGCCTTCCACGCACACAGAGTCTGTGGTGAATTCTGGTAACGGTGCTTTAGCCGCTAAACCAAATTGAACAGCTGGGGGGTTCTAGCACCCATTTTAGAACTCTGTATGTGTCATAAAGCTACATTTGGCAACAATTTGTGGAGCCCTTGGCCAGTCTCTGCGTAAAAAGCCACCGGAGGAGGTTCAATTAAGAAAATTCAGACAATTTATCTGTCATATTTTCCCCGTGTTTGGTTTATTCTTTAGTTTCAAATTTATTTTTTGAATGGAGTGATTTTCTATAGGGGCCGAAATGATGTTTTAGTAAAATAACAGGTATTTTTAAAGGAAAAAAAAATGCCTTCTTGACGTAATTAATAAGTCCGCCATCGCAACATATTTTCTGCTGTACAGAATCATCACATTAAGTCACTTAAAGCTGAAAAAGGTGTTAAGGATGTAGTTCAAAGTCTTTGTTTAAACACACGAACATTTTTCTATATATTTTGTGAAAAGCCCGATGGAGTGCAGGATGTAACTTCTGTATGGAATTGAACTTTATAAGAATTTTAGTAAAGTAGGTGGGTTTCCCCAGATTCCTTTGTGCATCAGTTTCATTGCTGAAAATGCTGCTTCCAGTTATTAATCTGGTCTTTGTAAGGAAACACACACACACACACACACACACACACACACACACACTTTTTTCCCTTACATGGTGTGAATTTTATGATAGACCTTTTTTATTTGTATATGTGATGGATTGTTTTCCTGTGTTGTACCCCACATTTGTTTGTAAGCCGTGTTGATTGTAAAGACAGCTGTTGGGCAAGTGGAAACATGTCTGGTCTCTACAATCCCTTGATGCTAAGAAGGAAGTAATTCCATATGTTCGTTAGGCCCTGCAAACTCTTCCTAATACCTGAAATATGATGCAAGGAGATTGGAGAGGTTGTGCACCCCTATCCTTCAAAACCCCATCTCCAACACTGTGTCTCTGGAAAGTGTGAAATAGCGGAATGACTACCGTTTTGTGGATTCCGTCATTGATGGACTCCCTCATCTTTCCTGCTCTGTCGAACATGCTGCTAGCTTTCCCTGGTGGAAATCATCTCCTCTTTATGGATGGCAATATCTTCTCTTTATGAATGAGGCAGACTGGACTGGAGAGTATGGAATTCATTAGAAGTTCATAAAGTAAAGGCCTCTGAAGGATGTGGTAGAATGTTTCCATGCCTTTGAGGTGACTGGGAAATTGATGCTCTGGCCTTGGGAACGTTTCGCTTGTGAGCTGCAGAGGGAAAGGAGTCGGGGAGGGTGTACTTCATCTGTTTTCCTATAAGGAAATGTACAGGGCTGCTCTCTCAAGGCGAAAGCATTTCTCACCGTTGTCCAGGAAAGAAAAATTATGAATATCAACTGATAATTTCAGTCAGGCTCTAGGGTTGTATTTAAAAATACCTGTTTTATGGGGAAGCATGCCTTTTGTTGACTTTGCCATATTGGCTTTGGTGGCCACCATGCATTTTTACTTTAGCCTTGTTTTCCTGTTCTCCAGATCGTGTGCATTATTGTTGTTGTTTTCCTTTGAACTACTGCTTATCGTAAATGGTGATGTTATCTCAGAATTCCTGAAGCCAAGGAAATAGCTACTGTGCAGGACTTGGGGTAGATGAAAGCATTGGTATTGATGTAGGTTAAGATTGGACAGAGTTACTGAAATATACTGAAGGTGGCTTTAAAGACAGCGTGTTTGTTTTAACATTTGGAGAAGCCACCTGTTCCAGGATCCTTATTCTTGGGAAATCCATCTTTTCATGCAAATACCATTTGTGGTTCATACGTAACAGCCTGGATGACTGGCCTCTGTCAGTCACTCTACAAGGAATTCTAATAATTGCCAAAGGTGGAGGTAATTTTGTCTTTTATAGGTCATTCTATGGTGAAATTTCCAATCATGGTATCTTATAAAAAGAATAACTATTATTTCCCATCTCTTTCCTGATCCAAGAGCACAGTAAAGGAAGAGTAAAGTTCTGGTGTGATACAGAATAGTTCATTGAATCTGTTTTTGACCAAGGAAATGGCTGAGATGTTGAACTAAGTGGTTGTTACATGGTTCGTGTGGTGACCTCAAAAGGAAAATGAAATTGGGACATTAAGTCAAACTTGGACTCCTCTGTTGGTGAGGAGCTTACACTTTGATTTCCTATCTCAGGATATTCTTCAGTTTCATACTGCTGCTGAGGAGGAAGGAACACGCCGTAGACTCTAACTGGTCTCCGGATGTTTGTGCGTGTGTATGTAAAACTTCACACTGTGTGTGTTGTGTTCAATGTTGTGTCAATCTATGAACTGACTCAAACAACAATTTGAAGAGAGAGAAGACAGTAATAATGGCAACAGACACCCATCCACCTCTTTTTTGTCAAAGTGCTTGCTATGACTTTCATAGCTAGGACAAATAGCATACGTATTCAGGAGCAAGGTGTCCTTGAAAGAAATGGTGTGTTGATCTCATAAGAAAATGTACAACCAATAAAAGACATTTTAAAAAGTGCAGCGAGTCTGTATATTAATTGAGTTGTGCATGGAAATTCTTTGTTCCAGGGATATGCTACTTTTACGCATAGAAGCCCTGCAGGGGGAAAAAAGAAAAAAACTGGCTTGAATGATTCATTCTGTTTTTCTTCTTCCATTCCTACCACCCTACTTCCAAAACATAACGGAGCAAAGCATACCAAAACAACAGTGTTGTAGTCCTGAAGCCTCATTAGAAAGTCATTTCCATGGTAACGAACTTCAGACTCAATCTTCTTATAGTCAGTATTCCTAGGTTAGAAGTGAAGGCCAAATATTACATTATTAAAATTTGATGGCTGTGGGAAGGATGGGTCCAGATGGCTTAAATGAAAAGAAGCAAGTCCCTGACTTTACGTCTGTACAGATTTCTGACCCTGAAGTCTTAGGCCAACCAATCATCTGAATTTTTCCTAGTCCTACTTGTAGCGTGCATAATACTAGGAAATTTGCTTTACATCATCAGGCATGCTGTGATGCGGACGTCCTGGGATAGAAAGAAAATGTCATTTCGAGTATATATGGTTGGGTCTGCAGAGTTCTCTGGTTTCTCCTATAAACTGAGTGCCTAAAACTATTTGATGAGCATCCACATTAATCCAATTTAGACAAGAATGGCTAGATCTTAATGTTACCATTTTGAATGGATCACCAGTTATACCCAGAGGTGCACCGCTGTCTTGCTTATTGCCCAAACACGTTGTGTTGCTGAGTCAGTAGACTCCTTTTAAATCCCCTAGTATTTCACCTTGGACAGATATCATCTCAGAGTTGAGAGTCTGAAGTGGAGGACTCACCCTACTTCTGCGTATGTTGCTTAAGTATTTTCCAATGCCGAGACTCTATTATACTGATCTGGAAGTCCTGCCTGTCTACTGTATTAAGATTGAATCGTTCATCTTTCTTCAATGATAGGGCTTCCTTGGCATTGGGAATTTTATCTTAATAAGGGGTGGGGGTGCGTGGAGGAGGAAGGCATCAAACACCGTATTCTCAGGCATCATGTATGAAAGTATTTTATACAGTCCTCTGTAGTCATTCCTTATTTTCATACATTGAAATATCAGATCTTAAAGTTTTGTTCCTTTCGGTGGGTATAATGCCTTCTTTTTTTCTCATGCTTCTCATGTTGACCAACACTAAGTTGCCCCCATCCAACTGAGTTCCTGTTTACTCAAGATTTTGTAGGAAACTGTGAATTAAACTGGAAAGTGGAGAAAATGATTGGGTTAGTAACAAGAGCTTCTTTGGTTTTGCCTTGGTCATTTGACGATCTACTGTGACATAACAAACCCTGAAACTTAGTAGATGAAGATAACAGCTTATTACTACTTCTCCCAGGCCTGTGGGTTGGCTGGGCTCAGCTGGGTGGTTCTTGCTTGTCATCTCTCATGCATTTGTAGTTGGGCAGCTGAAGCAAGAGCCACTGGGGGTGTCCTCACGCACTTGTCTGGTGCCGGGCAGGGGTGGCTGGACTGGGCTTGATCAGGCATCTCTCCTTCAGGCAGCCTGTCTATGTGTCTACCGTGGGCTCTTCACAGCCCCTCAAATTAGTCATCCAAATTAGATTTCCCCCAAATTAGTCATCCAAAAGCCCCAGGCAGAATACTGGGACTGTGTTTCATGGTGGGGCATTTTGAAGACTAGCTACATGCTTGGCCAGTCCCATACAGTTAGAATATACTCGCGACCTTTAAAAATGGATCTCATTCCTTGTTTCCTAAATTGGAGGTCTAGAGGCAGTACAAGAAATGTACTAACGTTCATGATGGAATTAGTTTTCCATTCATTTATTATCCACAGTTTTGTCAAGGCAAGCACTTTGGTCAATGGCGTTGTCCCGTAGAGGCTGAAGTAGCCATCCCTGCCTGAAAGTCTGAAGCTATAGTCGGAATGAAAATGAGACAAGTGTCAAGAACATTGAGACTTGATGACCCATGAAACTGTTAGTATGTCCCTGCCACCCCAGACGTCAGGGCTCATGAATACTTGCTGAGTAGCTGTTTTCTCCTCAGATGGAAATGGCTTTGATTTTTATTTTATTTTATTTTTTTTAATTTTTTTTCAATGTTTATTTATTTTTGGGACAGAGAGAGACAGAGCATGAATGGGAGAGGGGCAGAGAGAGAGGGAGACACAGAATCGGAAACAGGCTCCAGGCTCTGAGCCATCAGCCCAGAGCCTGACGCGGGGCTCGAACTCACGGACCGCGAGATCGTGACCTGGCTGAAGTCGGACGCCCAACCGACTGCGCCACCCAGGCGCCCCTTGATTTTTATTTTAAAAATAATGCATTAGGAGAAAACTTAGAGAATACACGCAGGAAAATAAACATTATCCCCAATTCCTAGTGAATAGTTCATATCATCCTTATTTTTTAAAAGTTTATTTATTTACTTTGAGAGAGAGAGAGAGAGCATGCACGAGAGGGGGAGGGGCAGAGAAAGAGGGAGAGAGAGAGAATCCCAAGTAGGCTCCACACCATCAGCATAGAGCCTGACTTGGAGCTCGACCCCAAGATTCGTGAGATCATGACCTGAGCCTAAATCAAGAGCCAGGCACTTAACCTAACCAACTGGGCCACCCAAGTGCTCTTATTGTTAATAAGTTCTTTAAAGTATATTGTCCTATACTCTCTCTCTCTCTCTCTCTCTCTCTCTCTCTCTCTCTCTCACACACACACACACACACACACACCATCTTAATGGGATTATGCTATTATCATCTGTCTTGCTTTCCAGATTATACCACAGGCATCTTATGTTGATTAATGTAGATGGTATCACCATTTTTGATGGCTGCCTAATATTCCAATACATATATATGTATGTATTGTATATATACATATATATGTATGTGAACATATGTGTGTATACATATACATACATATATATATGTGTATATATATATATATATATGCATGTATATACACACATATATATTTAGCTGCGTCCCCATAGGTGGAAATTATGATTATTTACTTTTTGATTGCTTTGATAAATATTCTTATTCTTACATATTTATGCATGAGTCTTATTGTCTTGGAGAAGTTTTAAAAAGCTAAAGGGCCTTAAACATTTCCACCAGGGTTGAACATCAGCAATGGTTTCACTTACTTGTCTCAACACGGCTGTCTCCTTTTGTTACCGTGGCACCCACCCTTCCCCAGCTTCAGTCATAAGAGATCAGACTTCTCTGGCAATGACCCAAATTAGGAATTTTCAGTGTGGGGACCAGTCCACACAATGGTGCTTTGGTGATGTATTTCTTAAGTAAATTGGAGCATAAGGAGTGTCTTTCAGGAATAGCCACAGAGGAAAGAAAATTATCGGGAGGAAGCACTTGGAGGAAAAGTACAGAGCATACTTTTTAAAAATCTGCTTTTTAAAATTATTTTTTTATTTTAGAGAGACAGCATGTGATCAGAGGAAAGGGCCAGGGAGAGAGGGAAAGACAGAATCTTAAGCAGGCTCCACACTCAGCACAGAGCCCAACATCGGGCTCAATCCCATGACCCTGGGATCATGAGCTGAGCTGAAATCAAGAGTTGGACACTCAACCAGGGCCAACCAGGTGCCCTGGTGTCTGCCTTTAAGAAGCAAAAGATCGCTTTCTTTTCCCCTTGTAGTCTTGGTGCAATGATTATGCAATGCCTATAATGGACACTAGCAGAATTTCTGGTTAGTCTAGTGGGCACCCTAACCATTTATGACCATGTAAGTAACTCTGAATGAAGCTAGAGCTGCCATTCAGCATCCATCACTCAATAGGCATTAGCTCTGAAAGCCCTTTTCAGGGGTGATGTAGCTACACTGGTTTGGAGAAGCTCTGCTCTACCCTCGAGTTCGCCTTCTATGTCCCTGCTCCTCAATGCTATGGCATCGGTGCCACCGCCCAGGAGCTAGCTAGCAATGCGGAGAAGAGCCTGGAGGACAGCCCTGCTCCAGGGGACTCACCTTCACATTACAGTTGGAGAGATAGCCGTCTATCCATCTCATCTGATTTTGGAGTTTCCGTGGTCAGGCCGCAAATGTTGTAATTCTTTCGACATGGACGCCATGTTGAAACATGGACTCCAGACAAAAAAGATGCCTCTGGAAGTGATCATCAGCTTTAGAAATGGAAAGTCTACAGTGGATGGGGGATTATATGTGTTCAGGTATATGTAAATATATAGGTATTCTGATGATGGGTTCAATGCAGAATTACTGAAAACTAGTTTCATGAAGGGGAAAAATGACCCTCATGCTTGAACACCTTTACATCAGTTAGAGATAGAAGTGTTTTATACATTGTAAATGGAATGCTGCTTTGGGGATGCCAAACATTGTGTAGCCTTCCTAGAGAAGGAGCTTTAGTGGGTAGCAACTGTAAAGCTTAGAGAACGACCTAGTGCTTCCACTGTTTCCAAATTCCCCAACTTCCTGGTCTTATCTGGGCCATGATGCACCTCATCTTTGGTTTCCTTGCACTGCTGGTCTGCTGGTCCAGTCAGAAACTTCCTTGGCAAATGGTGGCTCTCTGTCCCTCGAGAAAGGGCAAGAGGCAGACTCAGAGCTTAATGCTACTTGCCTAAGAATGCTCAACTCAGCTAAGAGCAATCAGCTTTCCCCTGATCCGGAGTGACCCCATGGACCGCGAGGCAAAGAGCTGTTCTTAGACAAGAACTTGCTAAACCACTTGACCTTTTCAACAGCTGCAGAACTGTTTATCGAGAGCATGCCATGTCTCTTGGCTCCTCCAATTTGTCAGCCAGGAAAGTCAAGCCAGTGACATTGTGTGCTTTAGAAGACTTCTGAACAATTCACAGCTTCCACCATAAAGTGGCTAAATTGGTCTCACTAGTCAGATAGTGATCTTTGGATGGGCTGTGCACTCCGTGAGCTGGTTGGCTTTTGGGACTCGTTCACTGGAATCAAATGAGTCACAGCTGGAGATAAACATAAATGCTGATATGCCAAAGCCTCCAATTCCCTAAACTATAGCTCATAACGAAGAATAGATTGGGTGTGTTTCAAGCCACAAACCTAGGGCAAGTGGTAATGCCTGCCAAGAGCAAAGAACACGAATTCTGTTCATTTGTGTAAGCAATTTCTTGAGAAATTAAGGAGCCAGTGACTTTTACTTTAGCTTATCTGAAAATTGTGTGCAAAAATACCTATGATTCATGGCATCCTTTTGACAGGATAACGCGCGTTGAACTATGATTTGAGAATGCTAAGAAAATGGGTGAGGAAATATTTTTAAATAGCAGAAGTGAGCCAGAGATGGGGCTTGAGTGGGTACGGAAACAAGGAAGATGGCACCAGCCCAGGGCCACACAGGCTGTTTAAAGCCCTGGCTCGGCCACTTACTAGCTGTGTGACCCTGGACGTATGCCTTCCACTCTCTGTCCCTCAACTGATTCCTTCTTCAAATGGAGATAATAGGGGCGCCTGGGTGGCGCAGTCGGTTAGGCGTCCAACTTCAGCCAGGTCACGATCTCGCGGTCCGTGAGTTCGAGCCCCGCGTCAGGCTCTGGGCTGATGGCTCAGAGCCTGGAGCCTGTTTCCGATTCTGTGCCTCCCTCTCTCTCTGCCCCTCCCCTGTTCACGCTTTGTCTCTCTCTGTCCCAAAAATAAATAAACGTTGAAAAAAAAATTCAAATGGAGATAATAACAGGACGTACTTTAGAGAGTCACTGAGGATTCCATGGAATGTCACAGTAGAGCACTTAGCGCAGTGTCTGCTACATCACTATCAGTTGATGAAGTTTTCTTAATACGGTCCTCTGCTCAAATCCTTTTTCCACCAATAAGATTCAACAAAAGTGTATATAAAGGAAACATGAGCAGACAACTTCAAGTATGAAGGTGTTCTAGACTACTTACCCCAATCCATCACAATAAGACTCGGTCGGCTGTTGTTGACCGAATGCTCAGGACTATACATCAGAGCCAAATCTCCATGTCACAAACAAATGCCCGTATTTTTCAGTTTGTGTATCAGATTAAAAGCTTTGCTTACCTACTCATACAGTGATCAAAGCAACACGTTTTCCTTCTGCAAACCCTGCTTTATGAGGTTAAAACAGTGACATAACCACTTTTGAAATGGCAAATCCAATGTATACTGAAGGAAAATTTCAGGGTGTTTATTAAGATTGAAATAAGATGCATCAAAAAAGAGCAGCTCAGTACTTGCAGATTTCTTTCTTCCTTCCTTCCTTCCTTCCTTCCTTCCTTCCATCTTTCCTTCCTTCCTTCCTCTTTCTTTTTTTCTTTTTTTTTTTTACAAAGATTAGGCAACAGATAATAAAATGTTATAGACTGCTGGGATATAAATACTGAAAACATAAAAATAATTTTACGCAAAAATGTCTTTGTAATTTATCAAATACTTAAGAAAGTAATCTGTGTGGTTCGAGACCCTAAAAACATATATACTTTGTTATACTATTTAATTCTTAGAGAAAGTACCACGCATATGTCAGTGGAAAGCATGTGGTCTTTGAGGCTATTCAGATCTGGGTTTGAATCTCGGCTCATTCTAAGGCCCAGTTTCCTACCTCAAAAGGTGAAAATGATACGAATGGTATGGAGGGGTGGAGCAGACATTGTAAGGAAAAGAAATGAAGCATCTACCACGATGCCTGGTATACAGCCCTCGCTTTGCATATGGTGGCCTCAACTCACAGAACCATGGTGAACGATGATTCGGTTCCCACACGCATGCGTTTCGGTTGACACAGTACCAAGCCAGGTGGGGATTGTGTGCAGTAAGTGCTCAATACATGGCAGTCCTGTGTGATATTTATGTATTAAAATTATTGATAAGAGAGCTTGACACTTTGCTTAAAGGGATACACCTCTGAAATGCGAATGGTAATGCCGTGACATGTCATTCGATCCTTATGAAATGTCAAGAGGTGTGCACTCTGGGTTCTCCCATTTTACAGTTGGAGAAGTGACAGTGAGAGGAGGACCAAGGGGACAGGATGCCTGGTTGACCCAGGAGCCGGCCCCTGGCATTGGAGTCTCTTCAACCCTTCCTGTCCTTGGACTGTGCATTCTGTCTCGCTGATCCTGTGCCCGCAGTGGGAGACATTTTCAAGGACACAGCCTGAGACAAAGAAGACATGTGTGTCAGAACCTCCTAAAAAGTCTGCATATAAACCTCTAGGATTCTGGCAACAGGTTTGGAGATCTGCTCTTCTGGAGGCAACCGATTTAAGCCTCGGAAGTAAGTCTTTTTGCTTCTTGAAACTGCCACCTGTGGGGCGCCTGGGTGGCGCAGTCGGTTAAGCGTCTGACTTCAGCCAGGTCACGATCTCGCGGTCCGTGAGTTCGAGCCCCGCGTCAGGCTCTGGGCTGATGGCTTGGAGCCTGTTTCCGATTCTGTGTCTCCCTCTCTCTCTCTGTTCCTCCCCCGTTCATGCTCTGTCTCTCTCTGTCCCAAATATAAAAAAAATAAATAAATAAACGTTGGAAACTGCCACCTGCCCATCTGAAGTAGCCAGCCTCTGTCTTCCCGGCCAGTTTCAGATTTCCCCTGAGAAGCTCCTGAGGTTTTGAACCCCAAACAGAGATTCAGAAGTTCAGTAACTCACCTAAATTTCTGCTAGACCTTTCAGGTCTTTACAGAAGGGGCTGGGCCCTATTGAATATCTTTTAGATTTGCATTAAAACAAAGAAAATGCCTGGGTGGCTCAATCGGTTGAGCATCTGACTTCGGCTCAGGTCGTGATCTCACGGTTCGTGAGTTCGAGTCCCGTACTGGGTTCTGTGCTGACAGCTCAGAGCCTGGAGCCTGCTTCGGATTCTGTCTGTCTGTCTCTCTCTCTCTCACAACAATAAATAAATGTTAAAGAAAACATTAAAAAAAAAAAACCCAAGAAAACATTTTCTAACTTCCTTGACCCTGAGAACAATTTTTCTGTTTTCTCATCTGCCAAGGAAATAAATGTTGTAAGTGGGCCAATTTGAGGAGTTCCGGAGCCCAGGACCTTTGGTACCCTGTGTGGTCCAGGGAAGGCAGAGCAAAGAGCTGCACGTGGTATTCCAGAAGGCCCAGGCCTGGCCCAGCTAGTCCAGCTGCAAAGGGTGGAATGAGGGCAGGTGTTTTCCCAGTGGGTCTGGGGGAAGACCATCAGGACTTGAGCAGCTGGGCGGGCTTTAAGGTCGTGCTTTGTTTTCTACAGTGTGGGCACAATAGAGAGCTGGGTACTGGTGGGGCCTGAGGGGAGGGGAACAGAAAGACTGTTGAGTCCCTCTCTCAGAGACGGAGAACCGTAACAGGCAGCCCAGGTGAATTGAACTCGTCTATGTGCTCTGCATCTCATTTAGGGATTACAGTGAAGGAGATGGTGGGGCTGATGGGCAGGGAGAGGTCACTTAGTAACTCAGCTGTCATGGCGGCAGGGCGGCAACCCAGCTCCCCAGTGTGAAGATCTGCAGAGGTGTGCCAGGGGCAACAGAAGCTGCTCACGTGGTCGTTACGCTCTCACGGTTGGCAGGCTGGGACTGAGCCTTGAGGTGAAATGGATTGGTGGATCCAATGAAGCAAAGGAGGGGAATGAGAGGCCAGGAACCAGAACCCGCGATCTTGGGCTTGAAACAATGGCAGACGTGTCTATTTCCCAGCTGGAAGGGTTGGGTGATTCCACACCCACCACGTGCATGGTGCACACAAGGTGCTTGGGAGGAAGAGACCTCAGATAATCTGTTCTTCGCTTTCAGGAACCTCATGAGAAATGTCTTAGATGGGGACCATCGCCTTGCAAGGTGGCTTTGTGCTTTGGAACTTGGGGTTTGTTAGCAGGCAACCCCGTCCATGACATTTGGGTGGAATGTGAAAAACCAGGCCCGCTTCTTGTAACCAGTGGCTGTAGTTAGAGCATGCGAACTGCTTTGATTCCCCAATTCAAGGAAGAAGAAGAAATGAATTCTTTAAGAGCCATGGCAAAGACCAATTCTACCTCCATTCAGAAATGCCACTCGAAAAATAACCTTCTAGCTCCTTTAAACTGTTGCAGTGATGGCCGTGAAACGGCAACTTGTTTAAACATCAGATTGGAAAATCTGGGTGGGGGTGGGGCTCAGCCTCCTTAAACACACAATCCCATCCTGATGAACGAGGGAAAAGTCCTCCATGTCCTATATAGTCTGACATTTAGTGAATGAATGTCTCTGTGGTCAGGGTCAAGTTACGGAAAATGTAAAGTTAATATCTTTTGCATGTGTTAGGGAGCTCGGTCGGAGCCAAAGGAATACCACACAGTGACTAGGTGTGTGGGGGGGTGGCAGGCAAGGAGAGAGGTGGGAAGATGTGGTTGGGAAAAGGTTCGCTGAAACTCTCCTTTCCCCCTCTTGTTAATCTGTAAAACACTTTCTGGCATGCCCTTATGGAAACTCTGGAAGCAGACGGAAATATTTTAAGACGTATAGTACACACGGACCAGTAATCCCAATTTCCACTTTCCTTAGAAGAGTCAACACAGGGAAGCCCTGCGTCGTCCTTTGGGTGTGAGCAGGAATTTGAATGGGAAAGAATGTTTCATGGGATGGCTTCTAGGAGGCTTAGAAATAACTGATTTGCCAACAATGAATGCGCAAAAGCTTTGATTCAATTCTTTCCAATGCATTTCAACAGTCAGTGGTCAGCCTTTTATTTTTCCTTTTTTTTCTTTGTAATCTGGTAGTTGATAACCCTAACCTTTGGCAGTAATTCAGCAAATTCAGCAGCAAATTTCTACCCCCACTCCCCCAAAGAATTAGATCTTTTGAGGGAAGGAATTATCAAGCTTCTAGGAGATGGGACAGCCATCTCAGTGTATTGTCCTCAGGGAACGGCATCCGTTTCAAATTGTAAAACTATCTTTGGTAAGATTTCTTGACTTCAATAATTTCCTGAGGGTGTAGTGCAGTCTTACGAAAGGGAGTTTGGGGTGCCTGGGTGGCTCAGTCGGTTAAGCGTCCAACTTTGGCTCAGCTCATGATCTCATGGTTTGTGGGTTCGAGCCCCGCATCGGGCTCTGTGCTGACAGCTTAGAGCCTGGAGCCTGCTTCACATTCTGTGTCTCCCTCTCTCTCTCTGTTCCTCCCCCCGCCTATGCTCTGCCTCTCTGTCTCTCAAAAATAAGGAAACATTAAGGAAATTAAAAAAAAATTGAGTTTGTATTGGAACACCAGCAATATCACCAGCAATAATATCTAAACAATAAAATCCACACACAGTGTTTTCCTGGGCTGGCGAATAGAGTAGTATCACTGCCTTCACACCAAAAACTGCTGAATGAAATTCAAATATACCATCCAGTGAATCACCTTCCAGATACTCAGCTTTGTCCATGCCTAACACTACTTAACAGCAACTGAAATCTACTCTCTTCCTCAGGCTGGGTGGGCTTGTGTTTTTTCCAACATCAGGGGCCTCCTTGGTGCTGAATGGACAGCTCTGGATATGGCCAGATCAAGCCATCAGGAGGGATCTGGGACCCATGGATGGCTTCAGAGGGGCTGTGGACTTCACAAGATGAACTGCAAAATTGTGCATGTATGTAAGTACCCTTTTCATAGAGGATCCATAGCAGTAAAAGCACCCCCCCCCACAAAAGAAAACCCAAAACACCAAAAGAAATGCTATTTTCATAGAGTACAATATTTATTATGAATTTTAGTAATGTGCTTAACCTCACATCCAGACCAGATAACAAAATGACTTTAACTAATCAACACCCAAATATGTGTGTTAACTTTTCCATAAAGTGAAACAAGCTTTCTTTATGCACTATACATGGGGCTTATATTCAATATATACCTTAAAATATTCGTTCTGATTCAAAGGCAATTTATCCCCCAAATTAAAGAGTTTACTCACTTTCAGTGTAAGTGAAAATGTAATAAATTTCGACAAAAAAGAAATGAACCAAAGAGCCAAAAAATCATTTTCAAGGTTTGACCATTGATATTCCATAGCACACAACCGTAGGTCTTAAAATGTTTGTTTTTTAAAGTGTTTGGTGTTTCTGGGGGAAAACACACCCTATTTTTGTTAGGGTATATTCCAGGCACGGTGTGAATATCAGTAAGCATTAAAGTTTTAGAGAAGAGGCTGGTAAATATTCAAATGAACTAACCAGATTTTAAGCTAGTCAATAAAAAAAAATTTTCTCTTAAAATTTCCAGGTATATTTTGATCGGTTCACTTATTTTGTCAAGTTTCACTTTTCTACTCTTTCCTTTCCCAACAACCTCTCAGTATGGTTGTGTTCTGGACCAGTTCCACAGCACCGATGAGCAAACTATCTCAAATTGACTCATCGCTGCGCTCTCAATTTAAAATACTAAAATCGTTGGGGCGCCTGGGAGGCTCAGTCGGTTAGGCGTCTGACTTCGGCTCAGGTCATGATCTCACGGCTCTTGAGTTCAAGCCCGGCATCGGGCTCTATGCTGACAGCTCAGAGCCTGGAGCCCGCTTCCGATTCTGTGTCTCTCTCCCTTTCTCCACCCCTCCCCTGCTTGTGCTCCGTCTCTCTCTCCTTCAAAAATAAATAAAAATTTTTTAAACACTAAAATTGTTTAACATTTTTGTAAAGAGCAGATAAACAACATGATTAACTTTATAATTCCTCCTCCCGTACCTTGCAATATAACGTTCTATTTATGTTGATAATATGGTGAATGACCTGGCTCCAATACTAAACTCTGGAAAAAAGAAATAACTTGCTTGACATACTGGACGTTTCCATCAGGAGATTCCTTTCGAACGCCGTTGAGAAGTCCATTGTCACCGTATCTGTCCTAGCTTAGCTAAAATCAGTGGGTTAGTGCATATACATTTCTTTTTTTTTACATTGATGACAATGGTACACAGAATGCACACTTAGTCCTCTGAAGGGAGGAATTTTACTTGGAAAATTTTAACCCAGGTTATGGGGCTCTTCAAGAGGGAAATTTTAAGATGGCCACATGGGGGCAGCAAAATACGCCGGATTCCCCTTAAACGCTGGAGCCACAATTTTATATCTGCCCCACTGGTATGAAGAAAACAAATGAAAAGAAATAATTGAAGTACCTGGGATTTGAGCCATCTACAAGCACTGGCATTTCTAGGACAAATATAGTGAGACTAGGAGGGGGGGCACTAAGCTTCCTGGGATATATTCCTAACTGAATACCGGAGACATCAGCTTTCTAAGTATTTCTTACGATTTGCACACACAGAGAGCTAAAGCCTGGCACTTGTTCACTGTACTTTCCAGCAGATCTTAATCTTCCCCTATTAAGATTTTCCTGTATTTCAGGAGAGAATAACAATAGGGTAGAGTGTCTGTAGGATTTAATTTTTTTAAGCAGGGAAACAGACTCTCTTCAGAAGAAGTGGTAAGGACTTATGAATCACTTACTAATTATTAGGCTCTTCTCAGTAGAAAGACTTACAAAATGCAGTGGATTTTAGGATACCAGGAAAACCCGGAAACTGTTGGCCGAATTCCTGACTGTGCAGCTGTTAACCTGGGTCAGGTGTTGTAATCTCCAGGTGTAACTTTTACCTGTAACACAAGGAGAGGGGGAGAGAAGTCCTGTCAAAGATCCAGTAAGAGAATGTACGTCACCCACTTAACTGGGAGCCTGGCCTATGGTAAGAATTCGATCAAGTCTATAGTTTTAAAATTATTGTAAGGAATCAGTGGCACATGGCAAGGCTCAGTAATTCCTTCTTGATGAGTACTGATGATACGCCATCTCCCTTCACGTGAGTACTGTGAGAGCTGGGTTTTATGTTCTCCCATTTTTATTGTTGAGAAAGTTGAGATTTGACGATGTTAATCCCTTGGTTAACATCATGGATTAAGTGGGAGAGCTGGGATTTCAACCCAGGTCCTGATTCCAAGCCCCGTGTACTTTCTGCTGCACTCGGGTAGGGAGACCACCTTATTCTCCCCCCTGCTTTTGGTAACTCCTACGTTACCTGAAGTTACCTGGCAGTTCTTGAAATGACTCAGTGGGTTTGTTTGTTTGTTTGTTTATTTATTATTTATTTATTTAGAGACAGAGACTGCACAGGGGAGGGGCAGAGAGGGAGGGAGAAAGAGAGAATCCCAAGCAGGACAGAATCGTACCGTTTTAACCCATGCATTCAACAGGCTAACAGAAGGGGTGGAGAGGAGAGAGGTTGTTTTGCAACCACAAAGGAAGGACATGCTGTTCACATGCCTCAAACCCGGAACAGGCTTCACCAGGGTTGAGTCTAGGGCAACACAGCTTAAACGCACAATCACATGCATTTGTGTGTCTCCCACTTCATCCAGTGCGATCCCTGTCTACAGGAACAAGTGTTTGTCGGGATGAGTGACATTGTCTATAGTAAAAAGATATGAGGTTGTCTGGGACCAGATGTTCCTGAGTCTTTAAGTCTTTGTAAGGACAAATAACGTAATTTCACAGAATATGTTCCACCTGGTCTTCCTCAATATGGTGTAATGTAGTCCTCTCTTCTCATTATAGGAGGCAAGACCCCCTTTAAAAAAAAACAAAACGTGTAAAGTTTATTTATTTATTTTGAGAGAGAGAGAGACAGAGACAGAGACTGTGCAGGGGAGGGGCAGATTGAGAGGGAGAAAGAGAGAATCCCGAGCAGGCTCCACACTGGCAGCACAGAGCCCAACACCGGGCTTGAACCCACGAACCGTGAGATCATGACCTGAGCCCAAACCAAGGGTCCGAGGCTTAACCCAGCGAGCCACCCAGGCGCCCTCCCACGCTTACAATTTTTAATTGACGAGGCCACCCCCACAGGCTTACAGGCACGTTGTGTGTGACTTATCATACATTTGAGAACCACACTGAGTGAACATTTTAAATGAAAAATACAAACAAAACAAACCAAAACGTCTTCCGGTAAAGCAGCTTGAAAATCCAGAAATTCTTTGTAGTTTTCAACCAGAGGATTCTCCATGAGAAGGATGAACAGCACAAAACTGGAAACAAGAAGGCCACCAACCTCACTGCGCTCTTACCCCCGAGACCATTACGGAGACGCGACGGGACATTTCCTTCTGTACCTAGTTATTTTCAAAAAGTATTTGACAACCACTCTGGTGTGCCCCCCGGGGAACAAAAGCTGGTCTCAACACCCTAACTTCAGGCAATAATACAGGCGTGTGTTGCAGAGGACGTGACCTCGGGGTGACCCGGGAGCTGGCCCTGGGGCAGGCTCTTCACCCCTCCCCCTCCTTGAAATGCACCACGTACGTGCCGCCCCCGCGCCACGTGGGAGCCATTCTCAAGGACGCAGCCGGCGAGCAACGTGCGTGTGAGTGGGGACCCCTTGAAGGCCTCTGTGTAAATGCTGAAGATTCTGGCGGCACCCAGGACAAGCCTTACAAGGCTTACGAGTAAGTTCCCTTGCTGCTGCTGCTTTTTAAAAAATATTTATTTTTGAGAAAGAGAGAGACACAGCGTGAGCGGGGGAGGGGCAGAGAGAGAGAGAGGGAGACACAGAATCCGAAGCGGGCTCCGGGCTCTGAGCTGTCAGCACAGAGCCCGAGGGGTCTCAGACCCCCTGGCGGTGACATCCTGACCTGAGCCGAAGTCAGAGGCTCAACCTTCTGAGCCACCCAGTTGCCCCATAAGTTCCCTTGCTTCTTAAACCCGCCACCTGCCCGTCTGGGGTGGCCTGCCTCTCTGCCCCTCCGTGCTGGGGGCCAGTTTCAGATCCCCCCCCCCCCCCCCCCGGAAGCTCTCGAGGTTTCCAGGGACCGGCCTTACAAACGCAAAAGGGGGTGTGGTCAAGGTGCACCGTGCCCAATGGCACGTGGCTGCCAGCATCCATCTCAAAAGGTTTAGGGCTCAGTCGAAAAGGCCCTTAAAACATCTTCTGAGTTTTTAATCTGTGGACTTTAACGGTTGTATTTAAAAGTCATACTCATTTACGTTCTAAATATAAGTTAATTTATTTTGCCCTTCCATGCCCCTGACCTTGACTTGCTGTGGTTTGGGGAGAATTCTCAGCGGACTCCGTTCTTATTGAGGATGGGCCTTGAGAAACATACTGGCTTTCTGTGCGTTTGTCTGTCTCTGCAAAGCCTGGAGGAATGTGGTGGTCTGGCAGGGAGGCGGGTTGGGGGTCGAATGCCTCTGGTTTGCCTAAGGTCTTCCTCCATTTGTCAGCCTACCCTTGAGCCAGAGGTACACTCTGAACAAGAACCCCACGGTGTTTCTTTTGGTTTCATAGACCTGCAAATGAAACGTCTGTGAAACATCCTATATAGTAGAGTTTACATCACTTGTGATTATTTAAGCACACGGAACGGAAGTCTACAAAATATGTATATGGAAAACATACGGGAAAATATAAAGTTACACTTTTTTTTGCATGTTTATTTATATTGAGAGAGAGAGAGAGCACATGGGTGCAAATGGGGAAGGAGCAGAGAGAGAGCACGTGAGAGACTCCCAAAAAGGCTCCATGCTGTCAGCGTAGAGCCCAACCCGAGGCTCGAACTCATGACAGTGAGATCATGACCTGAGCCGAAACCGAGAGTCAGGTGCTCAGCCGACTGAGCCACCCAGGTGCCCCTTTATGTTATACTTTGAATAAATGTTCTTCCACTCATTCTTGGCAAACTGTAAATAACAGCCTCCCTTCTTACGTTGGGCCTTTAATTTTAAATATGCAGTGATACACTCCCTACCTCTGTGCAAAGGGGATTTTTAGCTCTGCCTTTGACACGGGAGCACGTTCTTGCCAAACGAATAAATCACAATCGGACAGCACTTATTTAACCAGAGATGTGCCTGTTCAGCTCCCCCCAGAACTGCCAGGCGTGTGTTAGCCGCGTGTCCCACGACAAGAAGTAATTTCCACAGGTGGGACTTTGTGAAAAAGGAACCAGAAAGATAACCGTTGCTGTTCTTTTTCTTGTCTTTTTGTTTCCTTCCCTTTCTTCTTCTGTTTCCTTCCCTTCCTCCTCCCCCTCCTTCCCCCCTCCTCCCCCTCCTCCTCCTTCTTTAAGAAACGACATAATTTAAGACACTGCCACCGGTGATTTAAAACATGTATTTACCTTCCTATTTTGGACATGGCCTAAAAGGAAAAAATGATGTAAAGGAAGAAAACGACCAGTTGGAACAGTTCATCCTTCCCGTTGCGAGAATGAATTTTTTGAGTAGAAAGATGGGTATCTGGTGGCATAAAGTGATGGTAGCTGGAGACTATGTGCTCGTTGTTGGGGTGATGTTTTGTGCTGTTTTGGAAAATGAAAAGGTTGTGTGTGTGTGTGTGTGTGTGTGTGTGTGTGTGTGTGTTCACAGAATCACCCCCAGGACCCTGTGGGAATGGCAGAATAATGATCTCATACCAATGGTGTAAGGAAGTTCAGTTATGGAAACTGAGGGACATGTGGGGCCCACCATCAGGCCGAAACTTTCCTTGCCTTCACAATGGTCCATTCAACACCCTTCATCCTTGCCCAGGGTGTAGACCTCATCTGTGCTATTCTGACCTTTCAACCTGAGGTCGTATCCCTCCCCCAATGCAGCTTTATTAGGTCAGTGGGAAGATATGTAAATCAGGGTAATTTGGAAATCTGTTCAGGTTAAGTCCCTTTTCTCTATGAAGTTACACGTATCTTAAAAGCCTGACCCGGGGGGCGCCTGGGTGGCTCAGTCGGTTAAGCATCCGACTTCAGCTCAGGTCATGATCTCACGATCGTGAGTTTGAGCCCCACATCGGGCTCTGTGCTGACAGCTCAGAGCCTGGAACCTGCTTCGGATCCTGTGTCTCCCTCTCTCTCTGACCCTCCCCCGTTCATGCTCTGTCTCTCTCTGTCTCAAAAATAAATAAACATTTAAAAAGAAAAAAAAAAGCCTGACCTGTAAAACCACAAGGAAACAAACAAATAATAAACAAGAACCAGAAACAAAGGGAAACAAAATCAGTGGCATCAACAGTCAAACCAAACCCCAACAAAAACTTCCCTGTTTCCCTGGGTTGTGAATTTTTAACATAATTTTAAAAAATCATTGCAAAAATGAGATTTTCATGTATCAAATGTCGATAAGCAAGAAGAAGAAAATAAAAAGCACCTACGACCCCTGCATTCAGAGATAATCTCTA
This sequence comes from Prionailurus viverrinus, assembly GCF_022837055.1. Classification (NCBI taxonomy): domain Eukaryota; kingdom Metazoa; phylum Chordata; class Mammalia; order Carnivora; family Felidae; genus Prionailurus; species Prionailurus viverrinus. Next base: position 42,341,412 of record NC_062574.1, read on the forward strand.
TTTATAACCTTTTGGGGTATAGACTTTGTGTGTGAGTCTGTGGGTATATGTGCACACACCGATTTCTTTCTTTCCTGTCCACATCCAATCCACACATTATATAAACTCAACATGATATATGAAATTTACAAAATATATAAACTTATAAAAATGGGTTTTTTTTTTTGCTTTTATTCTTCTTAAACATTCCTGTTCTTTTTGTTTGTTTGTTTATTTTTGAGAGAGAGACAGAGAGAGTGAGACAGAGCATGAGCGGGGGCAGGGGCAGAGAGGGAGGGAGACACAAATCTGAAGCAGGCTCCAGGCTCTGAGCTGTCAGCACAGAACCCGATGCGGGGCTTGAACCCATGAACTGCAAGATCATGACCTGAGTCAAAGTCAGTCGCTCAACCGACTGAGCCACCCGGGCACGCCTAAACAGTCCCATTCTTTAAGAAGAGCAGAGCATGTGAGTCTATGAATATGTTCTAATTAATATCACTGGCCATTATTCTTGGGTCTGTAAGCTGTTTTTCAATTTTTCCTTTCTATTAAGTATTTTATAAAAGTTGTTTCTATATAGCCTGATCTCTGTGGCATTACAAATCCTTACTTAGGATAAATTCCTGGAAACAGGATTTCTATGTTAAAGGTTAAGAACATCTTAAATAGCATGCGAGTGTTTAACATGTATTGTCAAATCAGGCCAAGCTGCTTTTTAGAAAAGTGTTACCAATACATTCTCTCATTCGTCGTGTGTGACCCTGTCCAGGTTCTCACCGTTCCCGAGAGTGATCATTAAAGAAATATTTAAAAGCGAATTTTTATTTGCGTTTTAAAGTGAAATTTTAAAGGAGAGTGACTAAGCAGTTTAATTCTGCCACCTTGAATATTAAGACTTTATTGCCAAATGCAGGTCTTTTTCAGGAATTCACTTGTTACCGAATGAGTTCGTCATGTTCAAGGCAGAAGCCCACGGCGGCCGTGCCGAAGGGCTTGTACGTTGACTCGTAAGAGAGGTCATGTCTTTCTTGCTTAATTCAAAGGAGCGGAAGCTGGCTTGCTTCCAGGTGGGATATCCTGATTGGAAGTCAACTCTGACATTCAGCTTTGCTCCTTCCTTACCGTCTTTTTGGTGCAAATCCCTTAAAGGAGAGCGTGATGTCTACACATGCTGCTTTGCACACACACAAAGTGGGACAGACACGTGATCTAGCGTGAGTCATCCTGTGTGGCTTCGTGGTGGAAATGGTCGGGGGCGGGGGGGATGCCCAAGGGGAGGGGAAGAGGAACAGGCTGAGAAAATTGGAAATTCTTCCTGGTAAGTCCATTTCAAACATTAGTGTTTGCCCCGCGAACAGCTGTTACATAAACTATTTGTATTAATAACAATGAGTAATAATTAAAAAAATACCATGTGCCCTGCCAAAACTCCAGTCAGTGCTATACAATATGCTTAGGTCAAAGTCCTTGTTAGACCTTTTATGATAGCCTTGAAAATGATGTCTTCTATTTGCAGAGCCCGTTAGAATTGACCAGCTGTTTTCATATTGATAAGCTCATGTAGGGTGAACTGTCAGATTTGGGGGGTACTTAATGCTTCTACCTGTCCTTGAATAATGTGCAATTTCAGACCTGTCGATCCTTTCTGTTTCAGGCTTCTAATGTACATCCTTACTTAGAAAACAGTGACGGACTCAAATCTTTCATCCGATTTCTTAACGGGATGCAATACAATAGCACGTGAGGTGAGCCATTATGGCGCAGTTAAATAAATTTAAAAAGATATAGAAGTCAAACAGCGGCAAGATATGCTTTCACTCAGTGCTCTGTCCCCTGGAAGGCATCAGGAAAAAGTCCTGTGGGTCTTGGATTAGAAAAATCCCCAAACATCATTCATGCATGGATGGAAGTGTAAGACTTGGTGTCCTGGCTCCAGTCCAGTGCAAAGGGGAATTTCAAAAGCCGGTTCGCATATTTGTAATTTTCCAGTTTGAGGCACACACTTCCTATCTTGGCCACTTGTGCAATCTGGGAGCAGCCAGCATATGGGTTGTGAAAAGGGCAAAGGCTTCTTGATATCTGAAAACTGTAAAGTGCTGTGGGATGTTTTTGGATGAAGAGCTCAGGCAGAACATTAATTTTGTGACCACTGTGTGGTCATTAGCGGGGTTCTAGACTTACAGTGTTTTATTAGCGTGGTCTGCATTATTAGTTTACATGGAGCATCATTATCAATTATTGATGTTGTCACTCTACTATGGAGGAGCCTGGTCAATTAGAGGAAAGGGAAAGGCGTAGATGTTTGTTGTTGTTTTTAATACGGGTTTATGCGCAGCAGCATACTACGTGCTTGGGAGATCTACAAAAAAAAAAAAAAAGATCTGTTAATTCAAAGAGAGGGAGAGAGAGGGAGGGAGATGTGCAGAGGACCAGCAGAGGAAGCTTCACAGAGCAGAGGGGTCCCAGAGGGTCTTTGAGCAACAAAATAGTAAGGGGAGTAACAAAATAATTGAAATGGATGATTCTCACCAAAGTTGGTTAAAACGGTAAAACCAACAGCCATTGGGCTTTGCAGGTTAAGATGGCTTTTAAAAAGCCAGACCTAGGGTGCCTGGGTGGCTCAGTTGGTTGAGCGGCTGACTCTTGATTTCGGCTCAGGTCATGATCTCACGGTTCGTGAGTTTGGGCCCCGCTTTGGGTTCTGAGCTGAGAGCCCAGGCCGTGCTTGGGAAGCCTGCCTGGGATCCTCTCTCTCTCTCCATTCTTCCCCAACTTGTGCTCTTTTCCTCTTTCTTTCAGAATAAATAAGTAAACTTAACAACAACAGGGGTGCCTGAGTGGCTCAGTCGGTTGGGCATCCGACTTCATCTCGGGTCACGATTTCACAGTCCGTGAGTTCGAGCCCCGCGTCAGGCTCTGTGCCGACAGCTCGGAGCCTGGAGCCTGCTTCCGAGTCTGTGTCTCCCTCTCTCTCTACCCCTCCCCTGCTCATGCTCTGTCTCTCTCTGTCTCAAAAATAAATAAAAACATTAAAAAAATTAAAACAACAACAACAACAAAGCCAGACCTAAGTGCTAAGAGAAATCGCCCAAGAAGATGGACACGTGTGGTATGTCCCACATGGTCCACAGGAGTGTTTGGTGGTGTCGTCCCCAGAGGCTACCCTGTTCACAATTAAGCATGGCTATTGGATCTAGGCAGAAACACCTTGTTGGCAGAAGGAAGGGGAGCAGAGGGCATCTCGGTAAAAAGTACATCAGTGCTTCCTCCCAGTGAAAACTTACAGATAAACCTAAAGCCGTTATTGGTGGCTACCCTCAATCCCAGCAGTCCAGCCTGATTTTCTCATCCTTCTAGAGGCTCTTCTCTGTGCTCTTTTGTGATCTGGGCTTTCTATAAACAGAACCCTCCTGATACACGAAATGAAACTTGTTTGAAGCATGTCAGGTGTTTCTCTTGAAACTCTTTGCATGTCTGTATACATAGAACTTCTTTTTGCTGTATTTTAAAAAATGTTTAAAAGTTTATTTTGAGAGAGTGAGAGCCCATGAGGGAGGGGCAGAGAGAGAGAGAGAGAGAGAGAATCCCAGGAAGGCTCTGCGCCGTCTGCATGGTTCCTGATGCAGGGCTTGAACCCTTGAACGGCGAGATGGTGACCTGAGCCAAAATCAAGAGCTGGATGCTTAACTGACTGAGCCACCCAGGTGTGCCGAACCACGCTTGGCTTCAGACGTCAGCTTCCCATCCCGTGCTCCGTATGTGTGGTCATTCTACAAATGGGATATTCAGGTGTTTCTGACGGTGCTGTCTGGTAAGCGCCATGTTGCGGATGTCAGGTGTTTGTCGTCAGTTTTCTTTTCTGCCCCGGCAGAGAGGGAAGAAATGGTATCCCAGGAATGTCTAAGATTGGTTGGCTGGCCAGCAGAGTTAGGACTGGCAAATACATTTTTGGGGTGCACAGTTGCCTAAGTAGACCCATGGTACTCCTTTTCCTTAGCTTGACAGGAAGTGGGTGTGCTACAGTGTTGAGGGGGTATGTGTGGGTCCAATCAGGGGACATTTGTATTTATTCCAATGGGACAGTTAGAGTCTAGTAACATTTTCCTCTTTCCCCCCTCCTTTCCGTGAGGGCAAGGGAAAAAATCATTTAAAAAAATCTTTATTTATTTTGAGAGCGAGAGAGAGGGGGGGGGGCAGAGAGAGAGAGGGAGAGAAAGAATCCTAAGCAGGCTTAGCACGGTGAGCTCAGAGCCTGACGTGGGGCTAGATCTCAGGAACCATGAGATCATTCGTTACCTGAGCTGAAATCAAGAGTCGGTGGTTAATTAATTGAGGTACCCAGGCATCCCCCAAATAATTTTTAGCCTGTATTTTAGACTTTACTGAGAACCTTCTCTTACACCCACCATTTATTTCTTTATAAATTTTAACAGATTAAGAGACACAGCTATGCAAACTTAACATTATGGCACTAGCTTATGGCAAAGCTTAGTGCCTGGTCTTTATAACCAAAGGTGTGGGTATTGTTTTTGGAATTCAAATACTGTGTTGCCCTCTTGTTCAGTGGCTGATGCTTGGCTAATATCTGGTTACAACATGTGTGTATCATTTGAGCGGCCACAAAAGAGGTTGGTTTTACTCCTGAAATCATTAAAAGAACAAGCTCTAAACAAATTCTATTATGGAGAATAATGTGATCACAACATCAGTGATAAATAGAAAACCTGCTAACTACAAAGTTGTAGTTAAGAAGCATTAATTTTGTCCATGGGTTTTAATGTTTTATTCTTGTTTGGCAGGAAGGAAATATTTACTCCAGGTGGAAAGTATTATAGGTCATATTATTCTAGAGTGATCCATGCCAGGAGATATTTCATTTAAGGATCTAAGCCTTCTCTGTCGTAAAATACCCTAAAATAAATATGAGGTGTTTCAAAAATACTGAATAATAGGCTTTTCCCTGATGCCTTGGGTTACTGGCTACCCTTCGAAATAGAGTGAGCTCATTTCAGGGTATCGGAGAGAAAAGGGTACAGGGGGAAATCGCTGAAGATAAACCTCACTGTCCTGAAATCTCCGAGGGCAGATTGTATCTTGTCAGGTCTAACTCGTTGGGGAATTTCAGGTTTCAGAAACGGCCCTGATAGGAGTGAACAATTGGCTTTGAATTTTGACACTCATAACAGAGAACTTGGACTTTTCTGGGAAATTTGATGATGACATATGATGAATTTACTTATCTGGGCGAGCAAATGTGTTTTTGGAGTATTTTTATGGAGCGGAGTAGAACTTTCTGGAAGTCATCTAGTTTTGATTGTACTCGTGCTAGCTTCTCTACTGCTACTTGAAATCATAACATCTTGGAGAATTCTTGTGTTGCTCCTAAAATAGGCAAGGCTCTATGCTTCGTCTCTCAAAGAGCAATGGCACTTCCAGGCTTAGGCAGCGGAGTACTCTTCCTCTCCTGGGGCTCAGCTCTGCACCACTGTGCAAAGGAATTGGTTTCTTTTGAGTCCTTTTGGATTTGTTGTGCTAGTTTGAGAAGAGGAACATGAATAGCCTTGGTTTGTTTTTGCTCATAAGAGAACAACAAACAAATTCGCTGTGATCTATTGGGTAATTGGCAACTGTTAAGGGAGTATTTACTCTGCACTTTGCATTGTGCCATGTACTTTTGGGAATATGGGAATAAATGATCAGAAGTTTCTGAACCCCCTCCCCTCCCACCACTCTCACCTCCAGGCAGGATCTTCCACTTATCTCTACCTAAAAGTCCCAAGTCTGATAACATTCAGAATCGCATCCTGCCTTCTCAGAAACATCTACCACATCAAGAGGGAAAGCAAAGGCTGGCACATACTGGCGCTCTGGCCTTGGGCTTGCTTGAACTTGACTCCTTGCCCATTCTTCTTGTTGGTGTCCGGGACCCCTCGCTGGCCGGGCTTTTGTTTTGTTTCTGAGCCTACAGCTGGTCTCTCCAGACTTTGTGCCTGTTCCTGTCGGTTCTGAGTCAAGTTCTCGGCTTCAGCGCCCATTAAATTTCATTCCTGCCAACTCCCCAGTCTGCCCCTGCCTTGGCTTCTCTCTGGTGATCCCACTTCTGGGTTTGTGCTGTAGATTCTGTTTTTGTTTCAGCCCACAGCCTGAGCCCGAGCCATGGTTTATACTTGTCATGGTGTAATCCAGCTGTTCTCAAGGGGAGGCTGCGAAAGAGGATATCGATGTCTTGGTGAAAAATTATTCCCTCTTCAGGGAAAACTGGTTGTACTGTCCAGGGTAGATGTGAAAACCCACCAGTAATATCTGTTATGGCTATAGCTTGTTAGGACCACACTCTGGAGTAAGATAGTTTGAAGTCTCTCTTCTTGGCTTCCCATCTATGTGGCTTTGAAGAGGTCATTAATCCTCAGTTTCCCATACATGAAATGTGAATAGGACAAATCTCACAGGGTCATTGTGAGCTAGAACGTGTGTCCACTATCCTTAGCATATACCAAATGCTGCCACTTTCATTGTTGTTATCTTGGAAATTATGAATGGTGAGGTGGCATTAATGCATATTTTAATAACGCAGAAGTTATGACGCAAGCTTCAGTTAATCCAAATCCATTACAACTGATACTTACTAAGTATGCTGTATGAGCACAGGATTATGTCCAGCCCTCTCCAGGATATACAGATGAATAGGGGGCGCCTGAGTGGCTCAGTCGGTTAAGCATCCGACTTTGGTTTAGGTCATGATCTTGTGGTTCATGGGTTCGAGCCCCGCATTGGGCTCCGTGCTGGCAGTGTGGAGACTGCTTAGGATAATCTCTCTCTCTCTTTCTCTCTTTCTGCTCCCCCTTCCCCCGCCTGCCTGCTCTTGCTCTCTCTCTCTCTCTCTCTCTCAAAAAAAAAAAAGATGAATAGGATTTGACATCCATTGAAGGAGTTTACAACTTATTAGGAAACATACAGAGCACTGTTATTAAAAGACCAAGTGTGATAGATGGTGCATCAGAGGTGCCAAATCTAGTGGGGACAGAGGGGAAGAATGAGATGCCCAATGGCCCAGAAAATTGGAGGTTTCATTCAGTAGGGCACATCTGAACTGGCCATTGAAGGATGCTTGTTATTTCTGTAGACAGAGAAGGGAGATGTAGGAATTTACATGACAGACACTAAGAGAGTGTATTTAGAGGAAAATGGTCTTTCAGTGTTATTTGTTATGGCTTATGAGTTTTTATTTTATTTTATAGTGAGTAAAGGATGTTGAGCAGGGTGGTGGTGGAGTCACATCTAAGGAAAGTGGCTGGGATTGTGAGCAAGACAGATGGGAGCTGGAATAGACCTGGAAATAGTGGGAAGAGGGAAGCAATTATTGCATTTGTTGGGGGTGGGAAGAATACTAGACTCATACAGGATATAAGAGAGGCACAGGTGAGAGTCATTTCAACAGATGAAGCAAGACGGTTGGTTGAAAGTAGACGGCAAGGGAGGTAGAGAAGTTGGAAACTTATTTGTTTCCAAGAGTCTGGGAAAAGGGTGATGTTAACAGAGAAAGGGAAGGAAGGAGGAGAAAGGGGGAAGGGGGAGAAAGAGAGATGACCAGTCCCATCTTGCACAGGTAGGCATGATGTCTAGCGTCAGTGGGACATCCTCGTAGAGATACCCAGCAGATAGTTGGAAAGGACTAGTAGGTAGTGCTGCTCAGATCTCTGTGGGATTAGCTGTTACTAAATTCAGGTGGGCCAGATTCTTTCTCATACTTCCTGTATTGAGTATTATCTTTGGCATTGTGCTCCTTAGGTCTAATACCGACCTCCTCACGTGGAGTTGTGCCCAATGGTACAGTTAAAGATACAGTGATTCTGACTGGCCTCTGTGTGTATGTGCATGTGATTGTTGTTTAAATTTTTTTGGAAACATTTATTCATTTTTGTGAGACAGAGAGAGACAGAGCACAAACGGGAGAGGGCCGAAGAGGGAGACACAGGATCCGAAGTAGGCTCCAGGCTCCGGGCTGTCAGCACGGAGCCCGATGCGGGGCTGCAATTCACGAACCGTGAGATCATGACCTGAACCGAAGTCGGATGCTTAACACAGGCGCCCCTGTGTGCGTGTGATTATTTTAACTCAATCTACAAAGACTCATATAATCCTTTAACTTATCTGACCTCATTTTGCTAACCTGTAAAATATGGTTAATAATAATTAGCATATTGATCTTCCAGATGGTTGTATGTCCAAACTGGAATGTTGTTAGAAGCTCAAGTGCATATAAATAAACTAAATCATCTTTATACTCATCAGCATCAAAAGTCCATTACGGATGTCTTTAGTGTGATTTTTTAAACCCGTTCTCCCGTTGCTTCCTATAAAATAGGAAATTGCCAAATGAGAACTCCTTTTTTTTTTTTTTTGGCATTAGTCTGTGAATCATAGATTTACTTCTTCTAAAGTGACAATTAAAATCAAGGAGAAAGAAAGCCCAACTGCATAAACACATCGATTTCTATTTTAAACTCAAAATGCATCACACAAACCACAAAACCCCAAATCAAATTTAGCTCCTTCCCAGCCCATGCCCAACCCTTGGGCTCTCCCAGAGGTAGACTGCTGGGAAAGTGTCTGGGCTCCAAGCCCAGGCCTGTTTAGATGGCTTTTTCCTCTTCCCGCCCCACGCCTTCCCCCCTGCACACCTGTTTGTAGAGCCTCTTCCTCTCCTGTCCAGGCATTTCGATTCTGGTCACGACCACCTGTTAAGGATGACGCAGATTTAGCCCTACGCACATCCTTGCCTTGTTGCTGTCTTCAGGGTCCCAAACTGTGTTGATTCACCCTACGGGACATTATTTTTAGCCTTTATCTCTTGGTGGTTTTGTTTTCTTTCCGCCACCTTTTGACCTGAGAGCTGGAAATAAAGTCCGCCTTCCATAAAGACGAGAAAGTTGTCAGCCATTTCCTTCCTGCTCACATGAAAGGCCAACCCCGCATAGCCCGGGGAAGACACGGACAAGTTCAGCTGCCTGGGTCCTGCAAACAGGACCACTCGTCACGGGTACCTCTCATCTCCCGGGGCACAAGCCGAGCCGTTGCCCGGAAGAGGCAGGTGTCCGTTCGGAGGGTCTTGAAGATGCTCAAGGGGAGTGAAATAAAAGAAGAGAGAAGAGCACATTTTCCTCTCCTTTGGATCACGGCTGCTGAGCTCAAACATCTGGGTGAATTTGAGCAGGCTGTCTACTTCCTGTTTTTGAAGTAATTAAAAGAAATTCGCAGCTGAAGAGAAACGAGTGCCTTTGGCATGAAACCATGTGAAACTATAGTTTCACTGGATAGGAGACCTAGTTTTTACTGTGGAATAAAATATGGGAAAGCGCTTTGTAAATTGTAAAGCGCCAGGTGTATTAAAGGGCTTGAAAATTATAGTTTGTTAACCCTGAGTTTGAAGTGAGTATATATATATATATATATATATATATATATATATAGAAAGAGAGAGAGAGAGACAATTAAAAGAGTGAGTATATATATATGTATATAGACAATTCAGAGAGAATGCAAAGATATAAAGATGAAATTGAAAAATGGATGAGCACAGCACATTCTTTTCAGTGCTGACATCCATTTCAGGGCTATTACAATTCAACCAATTGCTTTTTTTTTCTATTGAAAAAATTTTTTTTAGTGTTTATTTATTTCTGAGACAGAGAGAGACAGAGCATCGGTGGGGGTGGGGCACAGAGAGAGGGAGACACAGAGTCCAAAACAGGTTCCAGGCTCTGAGCTGTCAGCACAGAGCCCGACTCGGGGCTCAAACTCACAGTGAGATCATGACCTGAGCCGAAGTCGGACGCTTAACCGACTGCACCACCCAGGCGCCCCTCTTTTTTCTTTTCTAAACCACTTTATTGATGAATGATTGACATACAGAAAGCTATACATATTTAATGTGCACAACTTCGTGAGTTTAAGATGCAGCTGTTTTTTTTTTATTTACATCCAATCAACCAGTTGCTTTTTGATGAACTTGTTGGGGACTCTTATCAATACTACTGCAACTTATTTTTTTAATACTTTTATTTAAGTGAATTTTTTAAATCATTTTTCTTCAGATTAAATTCTACATGTGAAATTACTGACTCAAAAATCATACACATTTAAAGTTTTGCTCTACGTCGGGGCGCCTGGGTGGCTCAGTCAGGAAAACGTCTGACTCTTGATTTCGGTTCAGGTCATGATCTCATGGTTCGTGGGATGGAGCCCCATGTTGGGCTCTGCATGGATTCTCTCTCCCTTCTCTCTCTGCCCCTCCCCTGCTTGTGCATATGCTTTCTCTCTCTAAGTAAATACATAAACTTAAAAAATGTTAAAAAAAAAAAAAGAAAAGTTTTGCTTTACATTGATATACCATCCCCCAGAAGACTGGACCCACTTCGAATATCTCGAGCAGTATATGAGAATTTCCGTTTCCTCAAACTCCTGCCAATAGAGTTTTTGTTCATTCTAATCTTTGTCACTCTGACCATCTTTGTTATTGGGTAGCTTGAGTAACCTTACATGTGTTTATTAGTTATTTATATCTTGTCTTTAATGGATTAATTTTTATCATTTTCCACTTTTCCCCATGAGATTGTTAGGTTTTCCTAATTGAGTCATAAGAATAATTTTTCCATTAGATATTAATTTTTTCTCTTAGATATACCAATATCTTCCTAGTTTGTCTTGAGTCTTAGGATATCTTTTATTTGTTTCCACACGTACGAAAAACATTTTTTTTTTTTTTTAAAGTAGCTGCACCTGTCTTTTCAGTATGGTTTCTGTTTTTGTGTGTGTGTTTTCTACTGGATGGCTTTTTTTTTTTTTTTTTTGTCACTGGATGTAAAGCTTGCTCCTGTGCAGGTTTTGGAGCTAGACAGAACAATATTAATCTTCTCCTCTGTCTCATATGGCTGAGACTTGGAGAAGGTTAAAGTATTTGCCCGAGTTTGTAAATAAGAATAATACCTATTTCACAGCACCGTTCAAGGAGATAAAGTGGGTTTAGGGGTTTGGGGCTCAGTAGTGGGCTCACCAAAAGTATGGAAAGGTTGTATTTCCTTTCTCGTTTTCATCTCCAAAATGAACTGGATACTGAGTTGTTCTGGCTTCTCTAAAGAAGAGAATGGCCAGGTGGAGAAGTTCTCTTTCGCTGGCCTTGCTTCCAATTAATAAATGCCCCACAAGGAAGTGGCTCTCAAGATGTGTTATGGGTGCTAAGGAATGGCCAATCTGTTTTCTGGCTTAACATCTTTTTCTGAAAAAGAAATAGGTAATATTGGGGCGCCTGGGTGGCGCAGTCGGTTAAGCGTCCGACTTCAGCCAGGTCACGATCTCGCGGCCCGTGAGTTCGAGCCCCGCGTCAGGCTCTGGGCTGATGGCTCGGAGCCTGGAGCCTGTTTCCGATTCTGTGTCTCCCTCTCTCTGCCCCTCCCCCGTTCGTGCTCTGTCTCTCTCTGTCCCAAAAATAAATAAAAAACGTTGAAAAAAAATTAAAAAAAAAAAAAGAAATAGGTAATATTGTCCCTGTGTCTTCATCAAATTATACATTTTGGAAAGAATAATTTTATGACAAGATGAAACTGTCCTCATAGGTTAAAAACAGAAATGGGTGAATGTGTGTGCTTCTGTGAAGGTTTCAGGCTAAAGAGAGAAAAAGAAGGACACTGAGATGCTGAGGAGGTTCTTGGGAAGAAGTCCCCCAGAACTCTCACTAGAAGAAACGTCTCTGAGAATTTTCTACCAGTTTCTCCTTTCTAGGGTTACCTTTGTGCTAATGAAAAGACTTGATCATTAAAAAAAAAAAAAAGACTATCATTCCTCTGCCACAAAGTCGTATTTATTAGCAGGTTCAGAGCTTTAACCGAATATGATATAAACAGAATAGACTATGGAAATGGTAGTCCATTCAGGGCTTTACTTCATTTCACTTCCCAGTATCTACCTTCATGTGTCCCATTTCCCCAGTGAACAGTGAAGTTAGAACTTTTATATCCTTCTAAAGAAAGTGAATTTCCAAGGAGGCTCATTTTCTCTGCCAAATATAAATTTCAGAGCGCTCTTCAGTGTCTGCGTGCACAAACGATGGAAGGAATAAAGCCAATTACCGAGGTAATCCAAGAAACAGGAACCCATCTTTGCTTTACTTACCAGAATATCTACAATTGACATGGTTATTTCAGCCTGAATGACACAGGGTTATTGAGTCATTTCTAACTCATTCTGTGTGTGTAGGCATACTCTATTTTAGGGCTCTGTTCTTTATATCCACAATGAGATAAGATAATATGTGGAATATTACGCTTTGCAAGATAAGTCTTGTTTCTAATTCCTTAATAATCCTTCTTCTCCTCCTATAATAGAATTGAGATTTCACAAAGTCATCATGACAGTGGGATTAAGGATAAATTTAGTATCTCTTATTAAAAGGGAATCCAGAGAGAGAGAGAGAGAGAGTGGATTTGGTTGTAAAAGACTAGAATGTAAATCATCGTCATGATAAAGGATGAAAATTAATTATTAATAAAAATAACAATCAGATATTATTTGAGCATCAGTAGACGTTAAGCCAACTGACAGTAAAGCATGCTAGCTCCCATTATGGGGGTGGACCTGATCTAATCGATTGAAGGCTTGAAGAGAGAAGAAAAGGCAGTGTACTCCCAGGAAGAGGAAATTCTGCCTCCAGACTGTCTGTGGGCCGGAGCTACAACATCAGCTTTTTCTTGGGTCTTCATCCTGCTGGACCCCTCAGACTTTGGTCTTGGCAGCCTCCTCATCATATGAGCCAGTTCCTTAAAATAAATCTTTCTCTCTCTCTCCATTTGTGTATATTCCCACACACATCCTATTGGTTCTGTTTCTCTGGAGAACCCTGACTAATGTACTATGTGACTATCAGATTGTAAGGCAAGGCCTAAAAAGCCAAAGTGAGGATGGGAAGAAATGGAGGGCTTTGGCATGTGTTGAAGGTACTGGCCTCAGACTCACTCTTGGATTGGATGTATGAGGTAAGGAAACAGGTAGAATCAAAGGAAATTCTGCTAGGTACTGCACTATGGTCCATGTTTACAATAACCATCACCACTCTATCTATGAAGAAAGCAAGACTCAGAAGAGTTGAATCACTCGCCAACGTCACGAGTCCGTTAAGTGACTACATTTGTGATAGTTTCTAAGGGTCATTTGAAACCACACGCAAGCAAATACTTTTCAGCTGGTTTCTACTTTATGAGCTGAAGGTAAAGTGAGGGGAAAGGGTGGGTTGGAGCAGTACCCGAATATCCTGTTGAGCAGCTACAGATCAGTCTATCTTGCTAGGTGCCAACGCCATCTTCTTGTCATCTCGTTTCTCTGTCTGTCTTTACGTCTTTATCAGCTAGTGACAATTCAGTTCCACGTATGCTTGTCGTTACTCCATTTCGGTTGGTTGTTTAACACACATGTGGGTGGTTAGAAGGGTTTCGCAGTGATATTGACGATATAGCCTCGATGGAAGAAGAGTGAGAAAATCTGTGGCCGGCCCTGTATCGTTTTACAGGTGTCCTGTCATTTAGTCCGTCCGTGTATGTTGCAGACTCCACGCCGTCTTTCCGGTGTTGTAGAAGATCAGCCAGAGGCTTGGTGAAGTAATGTAATTAAACAAAAAAATTTTTTTTGATGTTTTATTTATCCTTGAGACAGAGAGAGAGAGAGAGAGAGAGAGAGAGAGAGAGAGCGCGCACACATGAGTGAGGGAGGGGCAGAGTGAGAGAGGGACACAGAATCCGAAGGAGGCTTCAGGCTCTGAGCTATCAGCACAGAGCACGACGCAGGCTCGAACTCATGAACTGCGAGATCACGACCTGGGCCGAAGTCGGATGTTCAACCAACTGAGCCACGTAGGCGCCCCAGTAATGTAATTTATTTCTGATCACAGCATTAAGGAATGGCAGAAGCAGGATACAACAAATCGGTGTGTTGGAACTTTCCACCATTTTCTGTTTTCTTCTTTTTTTTTCCCCTCAGTATCTCTCCATTTTGGTTGATTCATATCACCACCTTTCCCATTCACCACACTAAGTATATATTAAAATTATTTCAGCTGATAACTCAGCAGTGACGTAAGACATTATTCCAATGAGGGTGTGTGCTTGTGTGTGTGTGAGACAGAGAGAGAGAGAGAGAGAGAGAGAGAGGACCTGCCTGTGAAGATGAAGTTTAATTAAAAAAAAAAAAGCCCAATGGTGGCATATTCTTTGCTAATGCAAGGAAGTCTATTTTTTTTTTGACTCTTTAAGTCATAAGAAGGACTTTTATTGGTAAATGTTTAACATCTTAAAACTACAATCTTCCCCAGAGATTTAGTTTTTATGCCACAGGAGCGTTGGAGTTTCAAGGCAAACCTTTTTTTACTTCCTTTGCTTCCCTGTGACGTTAGTTGTGGTAAGGATTTTCTTCTCCATTAATCTAGTTTTTTTGAGTAATGCCTTTCCATCATTTTTGCATCTTGGAGTAAACATTCTCAGGCTTTGCCTCTTACGGTTTCCATGACATATGGTGGGCAGTACGTTTGGGAATTATTCTCTAATTCTAGCGTTTGGTCTGGTGAATAACCATCTTCGTATAATGAAGTCTTTCTGAGGACTTCCACACAGGGGAGAGAAAACGTTCAGGTCTCAACTTGCTTGTTTGTGGTTTCCAGGTAGAAGGTCTCATTTCAAATAGACTGTTAATTTCATCCATTTTTGACTGTTGGTAACTCTCGAGGTGACCTTGGTGTGTGTGAGAAACATGGGCCAAGAAACTGTTTTTTCCGGCTTCCAGACGTCACGTTGTTTCCTTTCACACCTTGGAATGTCAGAAATTTATTAATTTCTTTCTCCCTGAGATGTTTTTCTCTTGCATTATTATGATGGTGACAGTGGTGATCTGCTTACCTGCTGCTGAGTAGTTTTCCAAACTCAGTTACAATAGAAATAAGAAGCCACCCAAGTCCCCAGTGCCTTTCTACCACCTGTCACACCGAGAACGACAGAATCACTTCTGCAGCCAGTTCAGTCACAGAGAAATTCTACTCGTGCCTTCTGAAAGGCTGGACGTTTAACACCAAAGTGCACGTGACATTTGTAGGGTTTGCTTTAGGACAGGAACAGGGAAGTCACTTCTCAAACTGTGGTTCAGTCACTCTGTCATGGAGTAAACTTGATGTGTTCCATTGCCTATTAAATGGCAATCTTGACAGAAGGTTATGGGTTTTTATGCAACACAAGCCACAGGGGAATTGGTGGCAGAGGAGTTTTGTGCTCACAGAATATCAGTGCTGCCCTGCTTCCAATTTCGAGCCCCGTGTGTATTTAAGTTGGAGCCATTGACCAGTTTTAGGGAATGGGATGTGAGCAGAAGTGATCTCTGTTCCTTTCATGCCTGGCCAGAAAAGTTTCTGTGACCATTCAGTTCTCTCCTCCCATGCTCTAGGGGCCCTGGGAGCCAAAATGGTTGCACCCAACATGGAAGGAGCGGTGGCCGGGACTTCTCAGAGAAAATTCGGCATGGCACTTGTGAGCAAGAAATGATCCTTTGCTGAGGTCAGCCATCCGTGTTTTGCGTATCATATTTCCTCATGACTTCATCATACCGTAAGTGAGCCTATTCGATATTTTTCACATGTATTTAATATTGGAATGATTATCCAAATTTTTAGCGTGGTTCCAAATATCGCCTTGGAAACGATCCTAGATGTACAGATTTTATTTCCACAACCTTATAATTCTTATCCCACTAATTTAGACATATATCTGGAAAAGCTTTGGTTGCAATGTTTGGCAGCTCTGTGTGTTATGCAGAGTATTCCTGTGGATTCCGAAATGCCCAGACAACCCCAGCAATGTGAGAGCTGAGAAGAAAGGAAGTGTAGAAGCAGTTTCCCTTCCGAGTTAACGCATCTTGCTCGCGATACAGGGTAGGAGGAACATTTACGAATATTGTGCCCGAGGGGCCTCATTTAAAATCACGGCTGGTAAGAAAGTGAGTATCAGTTTAGTTCAGGTGGGTCTGTGGAAGTCAGTCCCGGAGAAATTTTGTCCCAATGATCTGTCCAGCTGTTATTTTTGTCTTGTTCTGTACTCTCTGTCACATTCTACCCCTCTCTCTGTGTGTACATGGCATTTTCCCACATAGGCTGCCCTTCCTCCTTCATTTCTTTTCTCAACTTCTTTTTTAATAATTTTCAAAATGTGTATTCAGTTTTGAGAGGGGGGGAGGGGCAGAGAGAGAGGGAGACACAGAATCCGAAGCAGGCTCCAGGCTCTGAGCTGTTGCAACAGAGCCCAGCTCGGGGCTCAAACTCATGAACTGTGAGATCATGACCCGAGCCGAAGTCGGATGCTCAACTGACTGAGCCACACAGGCACCCCTCCTGTTTCTCAACTTTTTAAAATCTAGTTGTCCTATGTGTCATTCCTCCAGTGAATTCTAATTAATTAATTAATTAATTAATTCGTATTAATTTATTAATTAACCAATACTAATTAATTTGTTATCAGACATTAACTGAGCAGCTTCTGTGTGGCTGGTGGCAGAGCCATGATGGGGTTATGGTGCCAGTGATGGAGGTGTGTCCCAAGCAGTTACCCTGTCTCCTGGATGTTTGTTCCTGTTTTTCCTTGTAATTGTTAATTTGGAAATAATTTCAGAGTTAGAGAGAATTTGCTAAAATAGTACAAAGAGTTCCCATGTATCCTTTATCAGCTTCCCCAAATATTAATATTTTGCCACATTTACGACTCTTCCTCCCTTTCTTTCTCTTATCTTTTTGGGAGTAAGTCACAAGCAAGTGTGATGTGTTTTACTTCAATGTAATTCAGTGTACGTTCCCTAAAAACAAAGATTCTCCTGTAGAACTACAGAATAATCATCAAAATTATTAAAATTTTGATAATTATGAAATTAACATTGATCTAATGCTATTATATAGTCCAGCAGTTGGCAAATGTGGCCTGCTGTCTATGTTTGTAAATAAAGCTTTATTGGGACACAGTCGCATCCATTTGCTTATCATTTGTTTATGGCTGCTTTCTTCCCAATACAGTAGATTTGAATAGTTGTGTCAGAGCCAATGTGGTCTGCAGAGCTGAAGGTATTTACTATCTGACCTTCTAGGGAAAAAAATTTTTGGCTCCTAATGTGGTTGATAGATCTGATTAAATTTTATCATTTGCCCACAATGTTTTTTATTGTAAAAGAAAAAGTACAATTTTTTTTCTAGCTTGGTATCCTATCCATGATGATGTCTTGTATTTAGTTGTTACATCTCTTGATTCTCCTTCACTCTAAAACATTTCTTTTGTCCTTTTTTATTGTTCACAACCTCTACATTTTTGATAAATATGAAGCCTTTTATTTGGTAGACCACGCTTCGATTTGGGTTTATCTGAAGTTGCATTATTAGTAGATTCGTGTTATATATTTTTGCCATGAGTACTCCAGGTGTCATGTTCTATCTTTCTCAGTGCAGCCTAACAGGAGACACTTGATGTTTATTTTTCCCATTATTGGTGATGTTAATTTTGATCCTTTTGGTTAAGGTGCTTATCTGTTAGATTGTCTCCGCTTTTAGAATTAATGTCTCCCTTTATATTCAATAAGTATGTAATGGGAGGGTACGTTGAATCTATGTAAGTATTCTTTTTTCTCTTAGCAAACCTTTACACAGTAGTTTTAACATCCATTGGTAATCCATATCTGTGACAGTGATTACTATGGTGGTTACCAAATAGCCATTTTAAAGTGGTGAATTTTAAAATTCCTTTATTCCTCTATATGTATCAGTGTGAATTCTGTTAATAGAAAAAAACTTTTCTTTCTTTCTTTCTTTCTTTCTTTCTATTTATTTATTTATTTATTTATTTATCAGTATGGATTTGTGGATTTTTTATTTTGTGGTTTATAATCTGTTACTATTATTGTTTATTTTGGTGCTGAAAGTGTTTTAGGACTCTTTTTTTTCTTTTTTAAAAACTTTTTTTTTTAACGTTTATTTATTTTTGAGACAGAGAGAGACAGCATGAACAGGGGAGGGGCAGAGAGAGAGGGAGACACAGAATCGGAAGCAGGCTCCGGGCTCCGAGCCGTCAGCCCAGAGCCCGACGCGGGGCTCGAACTCACGGACCGCGAGACCGTGACCTGAGCTGAAGTCGGACGCTTAACCGACTGCGCCACCCAGGTGCCCCAAGGACTCCTTTTTTTTCTTTAAACAATTGTTCATTACGGAACAGTTTGAACTACTATCGGTCAGGCACCGTGTCTATGCAGCGACTCTGTAGTGCCTAGAAATATTAGGCACTCAGTAAGCTCAGGTCCTAACTCAACTGGACAAATCCCTAAATGTGGCGTGTTCGACATTGTCATAGGCTTGGAGGAGACATATTTTGGAGAAACACTTCAGTATCCTTCAAGTACTATAGCCAGCTTGAGTGGAAATGGTGATAATTTTTTTCTTTTTTGATTAATGTTTTAAGAGTAGTGAGACTTATTTTTTAAAATTAAGTTTTCTCGCTTATTTTTGAGACTCTAAAATCTCCTTGTAGGACACGTGGCTTCCCCTAGACACTTCTCGTTTCTAATTCAGTGGGAAGAGTTCTGAATTCCCGTGTGGTCTAGAAACTGCTTAGTTTTATCCCACTACTGGAAAGTGATTATCCCTAGGGCTTAGGAAAGGTTTTCACCCGAATCGAGAAAAAAAGATTGAAAGGAAAAGCAGTTCTGTGTATTTTCAAATCTCTGTTTTCCTGAAATCTATACAAATGAATCCCAATGATTGTTCTAAGAAATCACAACCCCTCACCTACCAGCACCTCTCTTCTGCCCCATTTTTGTCCCTAATTTGCCAGCAAGTGGAAAAATTACTGATCACGCTCTGGAGTTTGCTGTTATGGTTACCATTGGTGATTTGCCTTTGGGTGGGTTGAATGGGCTTGTTTTGGAATTACAGGACTGTTGCTTGAGCCTGTGTCTGGAAAGAAGCCACGAGTAGTTAAGGGAAATAGCTGAGACTCAGTTAGAGGAAGTGTAGCGAGTGATATTTTCCTTCTTCCTAAGTCAAGTCTTAGCTTTTCCCGTCAATAACTGGATAACTCAGAGGATACAACCTGAGTAATTCATTTCCTTAAGTAAGTGGCTTCTACAGGCATGCTGGCTTGTTTGCTGGCAGGCATTGAACTGTCTGCCTGCTTTCGTGGGATCATTTTTTGTATCTCTGTAAGCCTCTCTTTACCTGCTACCCTCCCCAGTCTGGCAGGCAGAATTGAGCAAAGGTCGGTCTTGCCTTTGGTTCTAAGGCACAGCAGAGCCGAAACTGTAAGTTTAAGGGCCTAATGGAGCATCCTTGCTTTCTGATCAGCTCATGTATTGCCTTTAGGAGTAAAATTGGTCCATGGTGTCTCAGTTCTAGAGACTAATTATCTGAGGAGGGAACAATGCTTCTTTCTTTGAAGGAGGATCCAAAGAGTCCTTCTCTCTGGATAGCAAAATCGAAGTTGTTCCTGGGAGCAGCATGAGCATCAGATTGTGCAAAGCAACCTAGAAGTCATGGGTGGTGTGACGTGCATTCATTGCCTTTCCCGGGAGGGTAAGCGGTTGTACTTTACCTGTTGCCTCCGGCGTGTGGCCGTTGGGGTTCTTTTTTCCTTCAGCATCTCCACTGCCCACCTCCCCGCCCCGCCCATCTTTGTGTTCTTGGCCTTATTTTTTCCTTCTCAACTCCCCTCCAGCAACAGCTCTGCCTCCCCCATGTGGTCTGTGGCACATCATATAAATGCCTGTACAGGATCGTGATGACCCTTTGAAGCCACGACCCGGGTGGGAGATAACCTTTGACAGGCTCTCGCCTGCCTTTAGCAGCCAGACTCACATGGGGGGCTGCAGGAAGCTGCCTCCAGCAGCCCGAGCCCCAAGGAGGGGGCAATAACAGCAGAAGTAGCACCTGGTAGCCCACGGCACTTTGACCAGGAAGAAAACAGGATCTAAAACATAAACAACATCCTCCCGACACAAGTGAGCAGACAGCTCACACCCAAGTCTGCCGGACTCTAGTTTTTCAAGGCTCTCATGAGAGTCTTTATTGAAACAGGAAGATGATCTAGAGATGAAACAAAGTTTCAAGATTTCCAGTGGACATCGTAAACACGTCTTATTGTTGCCCTTTTATTTTTACGTGCGCGTGTGCGTGCGTGGGTATGACCAACTGTCTCATTTCTACACTGTTGAACTTGTCTTTAGCTGAATAAAAACGTAAATACTTCAGGACTGACACTCTTTTAAGGGAAATGATGTAAATTGGAACAAAGCAAAAAGAAGAAAGGGTTTTCATGACCTTATCTTTCCGACAGCATCTCCTTTGAAGCAGATGCTGTCTTCACCAAACACCATATTAACGGCAAACGATGACGTTTTTGAAGTTCCCCATTCCAGGCCTTGGGCAGAGTGCTCCCTGTGTATTACCTCACTTAATAAATGGAGCAACTTCTGCACAGAGAGGGGACGTGACTCTCCCAATGCCTCGCGGCCAGTAAGCGGTGGATCCAGGACTGGAACCCAGGCAGTGTGTCTCTTGTGCCTTATGTTCTTTGCCTGTCTGTACTATCCTTACTTTTCAGTAGGCGTTGCATGACGTCCACACTCTTCTATAAAAACCCTGTGATCAGCAAATGAAAATTCGCGATCACTCCGTTAATTTTGTTTGGTAAAATGATCAGTCTCAGGGTGACTGGGTGGCTCGGTCGGTTGAGTGTCTGAATTTTGATTTCAGCTCAGGTCATAATCCCAGAATTGTGGGATTGAGCCCCGAATTGGGCTCTGGACTGAGCACGGAGCCTGCTTGAGATTCTCTCTCTCTCCGTCTGCCCTTCTCCCTGGCTCTTGCGCATTCTGTCTCTAAAATAATGAAAAAAGTATCAGTCTCTCTCCAGTCGTAGATTCAAAATCCCAGTGAAATTTCCCACCAAAGCCAATTTCTTCTAGCAGGTGCCACTGTTCTGATGGCCTCGCATCAGTGCTTTTATGTGATTGTTTAAGGGTCAGGCCTGAGATCTTTTTTCTATAATTATCAAGAAAAATATCATCTCTATCTTAGGAGTTGCCTGTCCTCTCTTTGTTTAGGGAAAGAAACCAGGAAGAAGACAAGTTGAGAAGGAAAGTGTCAAAATAAGGTGAACCATTCTTGCCCCTGAATAGGCAGAGCTATCATTGGTTTTATAAGAAGTACCGTGGTGGCCGTTCTTGCTGGTTCCTGTGATTTAAAGCAGAGGCCTTCCCCGCCCTCTCCATAGCTTCAGCTGCTGCTTCACTTGGATGGCTACTGACATTTCTGAGGAGATGTGAAATCTCTAGGGATTAAGGCTTTTAGAAGCAGATCTGTCCCGCCATCTTGAAAATGCGCCCACCTGCCTGGGCCAATTAGAAAAAGCTGCCTTTTCAGCAAATAACTCATTTCACTGGCAAGACATTGGAGAAAATAGCTCCAGATTTTTCAAGCTAGTGGTAAGCCCTATCTCATTACAGTTATCTTTATGTTATTAATATACTCATTCATACAGCAAATATTTATTGAACACACACCCGGCATTGTTCTGTGGTCAGATACGGCAGTGAACAAACACCGTGCCCTAGAATCTCAGGCTCTACCATGTTATTAAGTGGTCTCCATGTTATAAATACCCAGCAATGATAGACTGAAACGACTAATGATGCTCAATGACAATAATAAAAATAGGATTGCTTTATTAGATTTAACAGGCCTTTGCCATGTGCCGGGCGTTTTACATGTGTTAACTACTTAACCCTTTCCAAAAAAATTTTTGTGTAGGCTTTCACCTAAAAAAAGTGAGTAATTTTATGGTTCAACCAAATGCAATTATGATTCCCATTTTAAAGATGAAGAAAAAGAGAAGGGCTCCTGCCCCCCCCCCCCCCCCCCCCCTGGATAGACAGGTTTCCTCCACTTTACCCAAATAAGTGTTGGAGCTGGGAGCCAGACCCAGGGCCCAACTCCAAGGCCACACTCTCAGTCACCATGCAGTACTGAACCAGACAGGCAGAACTGAAATTAAAACATGACCAGATGAATAAGAGATTGGTTCAAAAGGAGATTCACAGCTGTTGGTGTAACCACGATGGCTATTAATGCAATATGGCTAGCTGCATATTGGAGCTAATATTAATTTTATTTTCATCATCCTCTTTAGATGACAACAGCGTTTAGCCCTTCTAATTATTTCCAGGTGCCAAGATAAGGCCTGGAGGAAGAGCTTCCTTTCATAGCTAACCCCAGTGAATCATTTATCCTTTTCACTAAGATCAGGAATTATTTTAAGGACCTGATATTCAGGGAATGCTGTGGGGGATCGACATAGATGGCCGGTCATATTTTGCAAGGTTAACTCACCAGCTCTGACCTTCCCTGGGGCACGTCAGTGAGTGGAATCTATCTACAAAAAAGTCTTGGTGATTATTTTTACACAAGGGGGGTATGACTGATCCTTGCAAAGAGTTAAGGAGCCTCAGCTTCCTGCAGGAAATCTGTGACTGAATCCAGGACCCAGAGCGGAAAACATTAAGTGTGTCGTGGGAGAAAAGGAAAGCAAAGTGCTAAGTTGTTACTCTGAACAGAGGATATCGGAGCATCCTGCAGAAAACTTCCTGTTTAGCCAGGAGACTAGAAAACAAGATGAAAAAACACTCAACTTCAATGAGTATTGTGTAAATATATGTCTAAACTTTCATTACCTTGGGCAGGGCTTACTCATAAGACCCTGTCGTTTCCCAAGGTGGAGAGTTAGTAACTGGATCACACCCAGCCTCCCAGCCTCCTTGTTTTGGCGGCCGCACCAAATCCTTTGTCACTTGTGGATGCTCTCCCTGGCCTGCACTATATCCGTGGCTGAATTTCCCTCCCCCCGCTCCTGGGCTATACCTTTTTTAGCTTGTATTAAACACACCTTAAGGTGGATCCAGAGAATGCATTTTAAATATTTTGGTTCCCGGGGCCCCTGGGTGGCTCAGTCGGTCAAGTGTCTGACTCTAGATGTCGGCTCAAGTCATGATCTCATGGTTCGTGAGTTTTTGAGCCCTGTGTCAGGCTCTGCCCTGACAGGCAGAGCCTTCTTGGGATTCTGTTTCCCCCCCCCCCGCCCCCGCCCCTTCCCCGCTTGCACTCCCTCTCTCTCAAAATAAATAAATAGACTTAAAAAAATAAACATTTTGGTTCCACCTCTCCTGTCTCCTCCAGGGGTAGGCCATGGGATCCACTGGTTCAGCAAAGAGAAAGATATGCTGTGATTTAATGAAGTTTAGAGGCTATTTATGCTTTTCATCCCCAAGAACTTTCAGAAGAATAGGATCCAATTCAAGGAGAAA
Organism: Prionailurus viverrinus; assembly: GCF_022837055.1. NCBI lineage: Eukaryota > Metazoa > Chordata > Mammalia > Carnivora > Felidae > Prionailurus > Prionailurus viverrinus. The sequence continues at coordinate 42,364,803 of NC_062574.1, forward strand.
AACTGGAGTTCTGAATGCCTCTACCAAAAGTTTAAGCATTTAAGAAAATTTCAGATATTTGGCGATACATGTGCCCAATGGTGTTATGTTGTGTTAGGTGTCGTGTGTGTTATATGTTATGTTGTGATAGAAAGTTGCGCTGAATAAAGGCCTTTTTGGTGGTTTTTCAGTTTATCTGACTAGTTTGCTTTGGGTGAAATAAGGTAGAAGTGGTTTAAATGGGGAAGAATGGAAAGCGAATCCCTTTTAATTTATATTAGGTGTCTAGGTGGCCCCGGGCATCTATGTGATGGTCTTACACAGGCTGGGTAGCTGTCTTCCATCTGAGGTGTCCTTCATCATTCTTCTCTCCCCCCTTTTCCATATGCATTGTCTCTCTCTCTCTCTCTCTTTCCTTTCGGTCATATTTTCTTTTCTGAAATCGTCTCATTAAAAAACATCAGCAACAAATGCATAGTTAAGGATAAAGAAGCATCTGCAGTATAAATCAGTGAAGATGGGGGCGCCTGGGTGGCTCAGTCGGTTAAGTGTCCGACTTCGGCTCAGGGCATGATCTCACAATTTGTGAGTTCGAGCCCCACATCGGGCTTTCTGTTGCCATCGCGAGGCTTACTTCGGATCCTCTGTCTCCTTCTCTCTCTGCCCCTCCCTCCTTTTGCTCTCTCTCTGTCTCTCTCAAAAATAAACATTAAAGAATAAATTTAAATCAGTGAAGATGAAAACATATATAATCAGTGATGTGTCTGACATCTTGTTTTCTCTATTCTTTCAAACACTATAGATTGGAACATAAACTAGCATTTGGAAACAGCAGTCGGATGGTATCACTTTTGTAAGATAATATCTAGTTGCTTTCTAAGACCTTAAGACCCTTCTACATAGAGCTGTCTGTATTTCTTTTAGTCCTTAAGAATACTGTGATGATTTATAACAGTGATGATAATAATAACAACATTCCTGATTGCTGAGTTCTTACATATATTCTGCACAGTGTTAAGTATCTGGAATAAATGTGCTATTATCCTGGCCAAGTTTAATGTCAGCTGCTTGTGGCTAACCAGTCCATTGCTGCTGGTTAATTCTTTTTTTTTTTTTAAGTTCATTTATTTATTTTGAGAGAGAGAGAGAGCACATGTGCCAGCAGGGGAGGGGCAGAGAGGGAGACAGAGAATCCCAAGCAGGCTCCGCGCTGTCAGCACAGAGCCCGACACGGGGTTCAAACTCACAAACCCCTGAGCTGAAGTCGAGTCGGATGCTTAACTGACTGAGCCACCCATGCACCCCACTGCTGGTTAATTCTGATGATTCCTCATTACAATGACTCTCTGTCACTACTTGCAAGGCTTATATCTTGGGCCATGTCACCCAGTGTTGTCCCAGCTTAGAGAGTCGGAGTTCCGTCTCTGGCTCTCATCACTTACCCTCTGGATGACTCCTACGGGAACTCTGTTACACCTGTCCTTTGGTCTCACTGTGACCTCTAGTCCTTTGAATGTGACTAATTTCTCTCTGTGCACTCTCTCTTGGCTTAGTAGTTTCCACACTTCATTTCCCAGTACCCTAGATAACCTTGGCTCTGGTTTTACCCTTTGTGTTGTTGCTTGACATCAACTCTACAGACCTGAGTTGTTAGGAAGATTCCTTTTGTGTTACTTATATTATAGTTATAAATTACGTAATTTATATTTCTCTCATCTTTTTAAAAATGATATATTTATATAATTACAGTGTCCCCCATCTTTCTTTCATACCTGATCCCATAAACTTCTTAGGCAAAGGCAGCCAGACTATTCCATTACATTATGCCATCCCCAGCCAACTTCCACAGATTTATTTTTTCTTGAGTGCACCCCACTACCTCCTTAGCCAGGATCGTTGCTTTTGTTGTTTCCTCGACCTGTGATATTTGCCTCCAGGTACCTGGAGAGGTTTCTCCTTTACTCTTTTTACGTTCTTAGTCAGGTGCCACCCCCCTTCGTGAGGCTTCTCTGAGCACCATATTTAAAATCACGACCCCTCTCTCCCAACATTCTCATTCCTTTTTCATCTGATGGTGACTTATTGCCAGCGAACATGCCATCACATACCCTTATTTGTTTGGTTTATTGCTTGCCCTCTTTCCGACTGTCACAGAGATTTTGCCTGTTTGGGTTTTTTTGTGTGTTTGTTTGTTTTCCTTGCTGTGTCTATCATAGTGCTTGGCATTTGATGGGCTCTTAGCAAATACTTGTTGCGTGTGTGAATGAGGAATCTCCAGCAACAGTGTCATTGTACTTTCTATGTTTGCCTGATGAGTGTAAGGTGGCATCTCATTGTTCTTACTTGCATCCTCCTGATAATGAACTTTTGAGGGCAAGTGTCTCTCCATATGTACTTGTTACCTGTTTGGGTTTCTTATTCCAGGGAATGCTTGTTCAAATCTTTGCCTGTCGAATTTCTTAATTTGTTTTTCATTGCTGATTTCTAAGAATTTCTCCGCAAATCCAGGTAGCCATTCCTTGTCATTTTTAGACATTGCAAAGTGTCCCTAAATTCTGTGAGTGCTAATCTTCAGCTCAGCAAAAATCTCTCATTCTGATGCAAATCAGATGATGTAATTGTCTTCATGAAATCCTTTAATGCCTCTTAAGTACTTAAGATAAAGAGGAAACTTCTTTACATGATATAGATCCTCCAAAGTCTACCCTTACCTAATTTCTTACCACTCTCCCTGCTCCTGTTCTTTTTTTTTTTTTTTTTCTGTAGCTTGATGGCATTATTTATCTTCTAAACCAGGACATTTTTGAGATGATGTGGGAACACTATTAATTATTATGTCAAAACAGTTGATATAAACATGGGCTGTCTAGGTAACCTTGGACTTCTGGTCACCCCAGCCATATGGGACTTCTTTTGGTTTCTTTGAACTTGACAGATATTTCTGGACCTTTGCCCCATATGTTCTCCTCTGTCTTCAACATTCCTTCTTGTTCAGCTTTCCCTTGGGTCCCCTACGCCTTCATTTTTCAGATCTTAAAGCCACACCAATCCTGGACACTACTATATACCCTTAAAAAGCTTTCTTTCTTGCTTCCTTTCCTTTCCTTTCCTTTCCTTTCCTTTCCTCTCCTCTCCTCTCCTCTCCTCTCCTCTCCTCTCCTCTCCTCTCCTCTCCTTCTCATAATGCCCATTACACTTTATACCATTTCCTGCTTCATGGCTACCTTCCCTGCCCAACTGTGAACTCCAGGAGGCAAGGACTGGTCTGCCCTGTTCACTGCTGCATCCCACCGGCCTGACAGAACTCCTGACCCAGAGGAGGTATTGGACTCACACTTGCTGAATGATGTACACTTACCTTCACTGCACCTCCGTACAGTGGCTATGACTAGTCTCAGTGACTTACGTAAGGAAATTGAGGGCATACAGAGGTTGTGCAAAATCACATAGCTATTGCCAATCAACCGCAGGGATAATATTAAAAATGAATTCAAACCCCAGTCTCTTAAGCACTGTGCATCTTCCCTGTATAAATGGATTGTCTTCATTACTGGTCTTTTATGAAATATACCTAAGGCACTCTCACTGCCCTTTGGACTATCCTTCTGAATGGTTTTGCTAAGAATAAATCAGTTTGAAAATGTATTTTAACATCTAAAGTATTTATACTCTGATCCAGTATCTCCATTTTTCAGGATCCCTCATATGGGAATAAACACAAGATTTAGGAAAAATGTATGGACAAAGATATATGCTGCAAAATAAGTTGAATAAGTAGACATGTAAATAACCTGAAAGGTTAATAGGAATGGAACAGTTAATTGCAATATGAGAGGTCCATGGGTGAAATATATGCACCCATTAAAATAATGTTTACAAAATAGGCTTAATAATGTGGGAGAAAATACTTATAACAATGTGTTACATTAAAATCTGATATAAATGTAATTGTAAATATGCCAGAACTATTCACATACGTGTATATATATGTAGCTACATCCATCTATGTATAAACAGATACACACACACACATGTACACGTGTAAGCAGGGGTGACTACGTAATTGTAGGGCTCCGAGCAAAGAGAAATTTCGAGGCCTCTTGTACAAAAATTAAGAATTTTAAGACGGTGACAGCAGAGAATTAAACCAAAAACGGGATTTCTCTTAGCGTGGGGCCCTGTGTTACTGCACAGATTGTATACCCATGACACCAGACCTACATGCGTATTTTAGTAACAGAAGAACTGCAGGGAAGTATGTTGAGCTATTTACACCAGTCATCTTTTGTGATAGCATTATAGATGATTATTTTCTTTCGACTACTTTCTATAGTACTGAAAAAGTTCTCCATGTGTATATTGCTTTAATAATTAGAAATAAAAAATTATTTTATAAAGCTATACATTTTCATAAACCCTGCAAAGCTATAGTCTATACCCTGAAGCTGAACTGTGAGGTTTCCTAGATGGGAGTACACTAAGCTGTTCAACACCCACAATATTTCTTTTAGAGTTTTGGTTATTTCAATTATGGTTGCTGGATATTACGTAATAAGATTAACCCTTGGCAGAATTGAAGTTGATAAAGGTTGTATTTATCATCCTTTTGCCTTTCTTTCTTTCTTTCTTTTTTTTTTTTTTTCCAGGAAGGTCTCCCTTTGCATTTCCTCCTTTGAGCCACATAGTAACTTCCTGTTTTCTCATGTGTCCCCCTTTTACCGGAAGAGGAAAGTAGATATCATTAGTCAGAAGGTTACTATGTGCAAAGAACCACACTAAGTGAATTGCAACATCTCTTTTACTCTTTCTAACAGTTTTGTAAGTAAACAGTGTTATCCTAGTATTAAAGGCCTGGATGTTGAATCACAGAGGTTCTGTGTCTGTGGCCAAGGTCATAATACTAGTAAGAAACAGGCAGGATGAGAACTCAGGTAGAGTAAGTAGTCTCCACTTATGGCCACCAATAATTCTTCCCATCTCTGTGGATGCTTGTATTCCTTAGATCAAGAGGTGGGGTCCATTTCCTTACTTCTTGAGTTGAGGATGCTTTATGACTTGCTTTGACTAATAGAATATTCTGGGACTTTAGGGGCGCCTGGGTGGCGCAGTCGGTTAAGCGTCCGGCTTCAGCCAGGTCACGATCTCGCGGTCCGTGAGTTCGAGCCCCGCGTCGGGCTCTGGGCTGATGGCTCAGAGCCTGGAGCCTGTTTCCGATTCTGTGTCTCCCTCTCTCTGACCCTCCCCTGTTCATGCTCTGTCTCTCTCTGACCCAAAAATTAAAAAAAAAATTAAATTAAATTAAATTAAAAAAAAAAAAGAATATTCTGGGACTTCAGAGTCTAGGCCTTTGGAAAACTGGCAGCTTCTGTATCTTAGAACTTGGAACCCAACCATAATGCTGTAAGGAAGTCCAGGCTAGGCCACTGAAGGATTGGAGACCATATGTAGTGAGGTTGGGAATAAATAGGTCATATCATTGTGCTTACAAACATCACGGTCTGGTGGGGGAGATAGCTCTATAAACCGCAAACCGCAAAGCATCGTAATCTGTGTTGTAATAGAGGCAAGTAAGAGATGCTGTACAAGGCCATAATAGAGAGTGATCTTGTGTGTATGTAGGGGGGTTGAGGTAGGGAGTGGAAAAGGTGGCGACACTTGTCTTGCATCTGGAAGCCTAGTGGGATTTCTTAGGTAGAAAGGGCATGCTGGGGGTGCCTGGGTGGCTCAGTCAGTTAAGCATCTGACTCTTGGTTTCAGGTCACGATCCCAGGGTTGTCAAATTGGAGCCCCACATTGGGCTCTGCACTGAGTGTGAAACCTGCTTGGGATGCTCTGTCTCCCTCTGTCTCTCCACCCCTCTCCTGCTCTCTCGCTCTTTCTCCATCTCTCTCAAAATAAGCAAATTAATAGCACTTTCTGTAGTTTCTTTGATTCTTATACTTCTAATACTTAAATATTCCAAAACCTCTAAATTTTCTCACTGCAGCGTCCATGCTGGTGAAGGTAGAGGACGGATAGAAGGAAGTGAGCAGTAGAGAAGGAGAAGGGTTTGCTCTTTAAACATTTGTTCCTCTTAACTGATTCTTTTTTGTGTGGCATTAGAGAGCGTGCTAGTTTTCCAGGCTGCTGTAACAAATTGCCACAAATCCAGGAGCTGAAAACAAAAGAACTGGATTCTGTCCCAGTTCTGGAGGCCAGAAATCTGAAATGGAGGTGCTGGCAGGGCCACGCTCTCTCTGACGCCTCTGGAGAGAGTCCTTCCTTGCTTGTCCCGGTCCTTCCTTGCTGGCTCCAGGTGGTTGGTCCCTGGCTTGTTGCAGCATAACTGATATGTCTTCTCATGGCTTTATTCTCTGTGCCCGTGTCTTCTCTCCTCTTGTAAAGCCATCGTCATGGCATTTCGGACCTGCCCTAATCCCGGATGATGGCATCTCAAGATCCTTAGCTTAATTACATTGGCAAAAACCCTTTTTCCAAATAAGGACACCCTCACTGGGTGGACACATCTCTTGGGTGAAGGGTCACCATTCAACCCGCTACAGATGAAAAGCCAAAATTTCCCTTTGCTAATGATTTATATGCAAGAATAGATGTTTGTTTGAAAAGCCCAATCGTTTGTAACCTTCAAGAAGTTTGACCTTCTAAGATGTTTAATTCTAAATGTGACTTTGGTTGGGTCTCTCTCCTGAGCAGTACCTTAGCAGACTTTCTCAGGCAGGACTCAAAAGGTTCACATCATAGCATAACTGGTCCTGTGACTGACTATGCTGAATTTAAATATTAAGAAATAGAGCGTGGTTACATTACATGGCAGTTAGAATGTGGTCTGCATTATTTGAAATAACTGTTTTCGTTGTATTTCACCATCAGCAAATGCTGGTGTGAAACCCATCGCCCTTCCTCATATGAGGAAAATCAAAAAGTGCACCAACATCTGAGATCTTTGTGTGGCTTACTTTGGGGATTCCAAAGACTACAAACTCAATTCAAAGAAACAGTAATGGAAATTCCATGGGCTTTATATTGGACTTTTCGCTTTACTTCTTTTGTTAAGAATAGTTAGTAAAGCATGACTGTCTTGGAACTTGAGATAGTTGCTAGACCCCAGTTATCTTTTCTTTGAAATGAGATTTCTATTCTTAATGAAAGCCTGTTGGGGGAGTAATCACCCAGTCCATAGAACGATAGAATTTTACCTGTCGAGGTAACATACAAGAACTTGGAGAGGTTTAAGCTGCTTTCTTGTTGAAACGGAAGGAGCTTTTAGGCTTCTAGGCAGAAGGAGACCCTTCTGCCTTCCTTCATTGCTACCACTGGGAACTGTAGTAATTTTTGATGTTACCTTAAAAAAGTCTAAGTCTACAAGAAGAGGCGGGGAATCTGTTCTATGAAAGTCTCCCTGTGAGTATCGAACACTTTGCCATTTCTTCTTCCTCATCATTAGCTTCATAATCTTCATCATCATCATTGATACTATCTGGAAAATTCCCTCATTGAATTAATGGCTGGTGATCATATTATCCTGACCTCCAAAACAAAACAAGAAGAAATGCCTTCCAAGAAATCCAAGTGGGATATTCTTCTGCTTGCTCTTTTTCTCTCTGTGTTGATTCATTACATATTCATTACATATTCAAAACACCCATGGGGCACCTGGGTGGCTCAGCTGGTTAAACGTTCTGCTCTTGGTTTCAGCTCAGGTCATGACCATGAGTTTGAACCCTGCTTCGGTCTCTGCACTGACAGCCTACTTAGGATTCTCTCTCTCCTTCTCCCTCTGCCCCTCCCCTGCTTGCATGCTCTCTCTCTCTCTCTCTCTCTCTCAAAAATAAACTTTAAAACATAAGAAAAAAAATAAAACACCCGTGACCTCTCACGGGTATCAAATCATGCTCCCACACAATTGATCTCAACAGTATAGATCCAGCGTGGGCTTTGATTCTGTGTCCTGTGTTTCTCACATGATAATTATAATTAGCTATCATGAAAGCAGAAGAGTATAATGTCCTGGATGAGATCTTTGTTTTCTTTTTAAAAAGGTGAGAATCAGGGGGTGGCTGGCTGGCTCAGTCAGAAGAGCAGTCTTAATCAGTCTTAATCTCAGGGTCTTGAGTTTGAGCCTCATGCTGGGTGTAGAGATTACTAAAAATGAATGAATGAATGAATGAACTTAAAAAAAAAGTATGTAAAAAGGTAAGGTTGACATCATAAAGGTTGAGAATGCTGAGATACAGCAAATCACCTCCTGCCGTTTTCCCCGGACTTTCTAACTTTTTTCATTGCTAGCAATCAATTTTTGTTCTCTGGTTATAAGGCAGTAGTCCCTGGGCGTGAGCCTCGCAAAGACTCTCTTGTTAGAAATCCTCCCTAATTCAGGACTTAGTGGTTAAAATCCAGAAGTCAGGTCTCCGTGCATGTTACCTGATGGCTTGGCACGCGGCGATTTGTCAGATGAAAGGCAGGCTCTGACCAGTCAAGGCACTGAGAAACCGTGTAAATCCCACATAAAGTTCCACAGATTTGGAGAACGTGTCTTCCCACCTGAGAACTATTCAGAGCAATTTGGCAGCCCCTCTCCCGTCCTGACTTCCATCATTCAGAAGGCTGTGAGACTGATACCCAGCCCCTCGGCAAGACTTTTTAACCGTCTGGAAAATCGTCGACTTGAGGAAATGTGGAAGCTAGGTGGCGCTGGCTGCTACAGAGTGCATAAGCTAACCTTGTACATGTCAGAACATGCCCGGTGTCCTAAGGGCACAGCTGTGGAACCTTTCTGAGGAGTCTGGTTGGAGATACAGGGAGCCCGACGTGAGACAGAGAAGTACAGAAAGCCCGCTGCATTGCTCTCAGACTGTGCAACCTTACCCACTCCTGAACATTACCCATTCCCTCCGACTTCAAAGTCTGCACGTATGTGTCTTCTGCATAGACTCCTGGTGATTTGCATGTCTGATACTCGGGTTGCTCTTTTTCATTTTGCAATCACCACTGACCAGGAGTTCCACAGGAAAACCAGAAGTTCCAAAATAGCAATCGGAAGAGAACTTGCTTTCGGTCCCTTTTCCATTAATGCCTGTTTTCTTCCCTCCGACCACATAACCTGTGCGTTTGGAATATTTTCCCCAATATCATTGGCTTCCATAAACAGCGGTGCCTGTCAGGGAATAAAAGTGCTTTTGGTGGAAAGACCAAAATCATAGCTGAGAACACGGGACTGTCGAACCAGCCTCCGAAGTCCTGCGGAAGGGACCAGAACAGAGGTGGGCTGTGTCAGAGAGGCAGGTTTAATAAAAGTAGAACTTTTATGAATTTCTGTTCACATCTGCTGACCCAGTCAACTCCTGAAGAGTCACTGAGCCTCGGCACGGGGGGATGTAGCAAATCTGATAAAATCGTCTGCTTTGAGAATGCATGTGGAAAGTGTTTTACGGAAATAGCAAATCACGTTTAGATATACCCTTAATAAATACCATTTATTGAAAATAATACAATGACACTGAAATGCAAAAGTCATCAAGAATATGCCTTTAGTTAATATTTCCAAATGTACTGAAAGATACAGGGCATACTGTACATAGGTCTGTAATCATGAAGGGTTTGTTGCACAAGAAAAAGCAGAGCATGCTGTTGATATTTTTTTTGACATATTGGCTGGTAAAATGTTGATGCTAATTAATCCCCAAGTGGAAACAGACTTACAGGCTGGCAGAGGGGGTCATAAGCTTTTTTAAAAAATTTTATTTATTTTTATTTTTTTATTTTTTCATTGCCTCAGAGCTGCTGGAATCTTTCTTCCAACAGAAGGTCCAGGTTAGTATTTCTACTTCTGTTCGGTGCCTCCCCCTCTACCCTCGCCAACCCTCCCCCCCCCACACACACTTCATGAAAGGAGACTGTTGGACAGAATTTCTTCTCCTGAAAAAGAACACCATTCCTTTTAATCCCTCTTCCACAGTTTCCCCTCCCCTGCCTAACCAGGCGCACATTTATAAACTCTTGTTCTGACCTGGGAGGTATGGTAGTGATGGAGAGCTTTGTGGAAGAAGAAAGGAGTTAAGATGTTAAACTTTATTCCTGTAATGGAAATGGATGTCAGCCCCATCCAGAAAGAAACGGCCGCCATAAACTCAGAGAGGAGAAAATAGGCTCGAAAGTGGCGGACAAGTCATTCGTTTTGTTTATCAGTGCATTTCTGGCGTCAGATTAGCACTTAGCAGACAGTTAAGTGCTCCTTAGATGAGTTGCTTTTTGGTGTCTGTTTCCATGTTCCAGAGATACGAGGATCTATCACCTTGGTCTGAGATGGTTTATCAAATACTAAACCGATGGTACTGAGGACCAACTATATGCGGAAGTGCATCGGAAGCTATGGACGGCAAACGATGATATATTAACCCATGTCCCCTAAGAGGTTACCTATAAGTACATAATTACACATTCGAAAGATGTTACAGCACATTGTCTATCATCCACCTGCCTTGAAATCTAGCTGTGTTTCCATCTCTAATCTAGTTAAGCTAGCCAAATGCCACACAAGAGACCACAAAGCCAATCTGTGCTCTGGGATAACTGTGCACAACACCCACGGCCTTTCTGTGAGCAGGACTTGGCCCCTACAGCTCATCATCTGTTGCCAGGGCTCAAAGGAAGTTAAGGATTAAATAAATCTAGTTCTGTGTTCCTAGAGTGGTGTCCATGAGCCCATGAGGCCATAGTCACAAGGGCATGCTAGGCACATTCAGGGAACTGTTATGCTATCTTTTGACTTAGTTTTAGTGACTCGTTTAAAATGCATCTGATATTAAAGCAAGTTCTTTCATTGTGTTTCAAGGGCTTTTTTCTCCTCATTCCAATGTCAGAAGTTTTATTCTAGGATAAACGTCATGTCATTCCTTTTGGATCTCCTTTTTTGAAACCATGTTATAGTTTTTGTTTGTTTGTTTGTTTTTTGTTTTTGTTTGTTTGTTTTTTTCTTTTTCAGGATAAATGTATTCATGGCTAAATTCTAAATTATGGAGTGACCAGAGTAGTATTGACATCTGGGACCAGATTTTTTTTTTTTTTTTAATGGAGGTTGTCCTGTGCATTGTAGGATGTTTAGTAGAATCCCTGGCCCCTGATACTAGATGCCATTGGAACACTCTCTCTTTGCCAAAAAAAAAAAGAAAAAAAAGAAAAAAAAAAGAAAAAAAAATGTCTGCAGATATGGGCAATATCTAGAGGTGCCTGGGCAGGGAACACTACCTGTTGTAGATTCTCACAAGCTATTCCTTGACCAAGAAGATGCCTTGAACTACCTACCAACTTCCCCAATAACTCTGTTCTCCTACTCCTACTTAAGGCAGATGTTACCAACAGAGACTAGATGCAGAGCTTCTAGAGAGTTCTCTGGGTGGAGGGTTATGTGAGTGGGCTTGCCGCAGATTTGTGTGGACGACTGGACTTGTAGGGGCATCTTCTGGACCAGAATTCCATTCTGCTGCCCCTACTTGCTCCTGAGGTTGCTTGTTATTGCCTGGACAAGGCAGAAGTAAACTCTTGTAAATGGATTTTTTTTTTCTCTGTTATTTACTGCTGTGAGTAGGGAGTGGCAAGGATGCGAAGAAATCAAATTACAGATTGAAAACAGGAGGCCAAGGCAGATGCCAGTGGAAGTACCATTGGCAAAGTAGGAATAAAGCCGTATCAGCTACCCTTTGAATAGTGTAAAAATTTCAGAAATAAATATTTATGAGTTTGATAGGTGATCTCTGAAGATTTTTCTTTTTCCGCCCCCAAAGGTGATCTTGGTTCCCTTTTCAGAGGTACCACGGAATGTTCCTCTCTCACTTAAAAAATAAAACTTTAGGGGGCGCCTGGGTGGCTCAGTCGGTTGAGCATCTGACTCTTGATTTCGATTCAGGTCGTGATCCCAGGGTCATGGGACCCTGTTGAGCATGGAGCCTGCTTGGGATTCTCTCTCTCTCTCCCTCTGCCCCTCCCCCACTCTCTCTTTCTCTAAAATAAACAAAAAATATTAAAAATGAAACTTTAGGTAAGAGAGTAGAGAGGTCAGGTTTTTGGTTTGTTTGTGGCTTTGGTTTTGTCTTGTTTTTGGTGGTGGTGTTTTGTTTTATCTTGTTCTGCAGGCTTTTTTGACCAGAGTGAATGGAAATGAGTTAAGAAAGATGGGAGTGGGTGGGGTGGGGTGGCTGTGGGTCTTTTAGATCAATGCCGGGCTATGTCCTCACGGTCCCTCACTGTAAGCCTGGAGCACTGAGGGTGTGGAAATGGACAAGGGAAGAAAATCCTAGGAGGAAGGATGGGGGTTGGAACAGAGCCAACACTTGTTGACCACTGTCAGTTGATATCATCTCATACATTGCCGATGAGACACCTATGTTTATTTCCTGTTTATAGACGAGTGATCTGAGGGGAGAGAAGTTAAATGTGTCCAGGGCAGAAAAACCGGGACGCAGCAGAGTTGACGTTATGATCACGTAGTGTGGACTCCAAAACCCATTCTTTTCCATCATGCCCTGATGCCCCTGGACAAGATGAAGCGTCCATCATGTGCACCTCTTGTGGGGAGGAGAATGTTGTAGGGAGTCATCCTCTTTGAGGAGATATGAAATATCACCCCAGTGTGTTATGATCACGTGCTCTGTAAGTGCCAAGAAATTTGCACGTATTGATTACACCCTGGCTACAGAGCAAAATGTTTGACTGCCAAAGATTAATTAAAGTATCTGTCTGTCGTTTGCTACTTAAACACATAATGCCTAGCAAAGAAAAGGCTGATTAAAGTATGTAGTTACATGAAATATTTCCAGATATGTTATTTTCTATTTAAAGAGACCATTTAAAATTTTATTTGTGGTTCCAGCATTTTGTTTCACAAACGTTTCTGAGCCTCCCAGTGGCTGTGGAACGTGTTACAGAGATTTTACTGAAGTGATGAATTGCTTAAGAATAGTGAAGTAGAGGACCCTCAGTCTTGCTGCGGAATGTGACTGACACAGTTGTCTACACAGCCTCCCCCTCCCCATGGGTGCTGTAGAGCCTGACTCTGTGACCACCTCTTTTCCTGACACCACTGGCCTGCAGGGGGAGCCACCTCTGAACTTTTTAGTGAGGCTGGTGTCTTCTCATCAGTGCGTTCCTGATGGCCTTGGTGAAAGATATCACTGTTCTCCGGGCCACCCGTGGAATGTGTTCCTCCGGTGGGTCTTCTAGAATCACAGAATTTGTCCATTCCAGCATGTCCACACTGCTCCTCTGCTTCTTTATTTATTCCTTTACCACCTGCCAGGGACAACCAGGCGTTTCTGCATTGCTAAGAGTGGACCATCGGTGGTTTGTTTTTGTTTTTGGTTTTGGTTTTTTTCAGGCTTCTGAGAGCGATGGCAGTAACAAGTTTGTCCAATTTCCTGGATTCTTGCTGAGATGTTAACTACCATTAGATAAAAGATCCCTAACTCAGTGACACCTTGCTTATCCAGTCTCACACTCCAGCCCCCTGATCAAGCACCCTCAAAATCACATCATAGGAGAGCCCCTCCCCCCCACCAGCTTCTACCAGTTCTTAGGTCCGTAGGTTTTTAAGTTCATGGTCTGTCTCTACCTTTATAAGACCCAGCATGCCTCGAGAAGTGTTATGTTGAGATTCAATCTTAGTTATCAGCCTGGAAGCCAGAAGAAGTGGTGTGGACAGTTCTTGAGGGAGTACTCTGTGAGTTTCCTATGACCGTTGTAACCAATTTGCTGCCCGATTAGTGACAGAGAACAATACAAATTTATTGCCTCCAAGTTCTGAAAGTCAGAAGCCCTAAAATCAGGATGATTTGAAAAGTTCCTGGGAATTGTGAGACCAAGATATTAGTATGATCGTCAATATAATAGCTGCTTGTATTAGGGGGTGATGGTCAGAGAAGAGTGGAAAGAAAACCTCTGACCAGAAGTTGGAGGGTGAGGGCTGGAGGATGTCTTAGAATTTTGCAGACGGTAGCAAAGAGGAAAGAAGGAGGCAGATGTAAGTAAGAGGCATGAATTACCGAAGATGAGTTGTCAGGATAATGAAGTCCCCCCCTTTCTGTGTTCCCAGAGTATGAGCATTTATCATGGACTGACCAATAATTACTGTAAGTGTGTGATAAATACTATCTCCCCTGGCAGACTGCGAGTACCTTGAAGACTCATTCATCTTTGTATCACCAGGATGTGGTTCAAAACCAGGACCATATAAATATTCAATAAGAAACTGTTGAATAAATGGATAAGGAAAGGCTATCAGGAAATGAAAACTGGTATCACTGAATGATAAGCACCGCCAGCATCTTCACCTAATTTCACCAATTTTCTGACCATTCTACGTACGATGACTCCCATTTAAGAAACGAAGAGGTGGAAGCCTTGAGGGTTCACCTGAACTTGCCCGATTTCCTATCACCAGTAACAGCAGATATAAAGATACAAAGCAGGCTGCTGGAATGGGGTGGGCATTGAAGTAGGAGATTCCTTTATTGAAGAGGGCTTTGATGTGGTTTTTAAAAAGCTTGGTGTTGGTGGACGTTGAAGGAGTTGGTGAGTAAAAAGATACAATTACTCAGATAATGAACTTTGAGATGATGTAGTGAGACTGTGGAGTAGTGGGTGGGGCTGGAATGGTCTAGAAATGGGTACTGCATCAATTGAATACTGTACCAGCTGAATACAGGAGCACTGTCTTTCCATATAATTGGAAAGATAACAGCTACGAGAATGGATTTGAAAACCCAGGATATAAGCACTATTTCTTTGACATCACTTTCAGTTTTTTGAGAAACTATAGCACAATATAAGACGACAGAAAACCAAACTATTCTGGGTTTTAGTTATCTACTGCTATGTAACAAATCACCCAAAGATTACCGGCTTAAAAACAAGGAGCTATTTTATCTTACAGTTTATGTGCAATCTGAGAATGGTTTAGCTGGGTCCTGTAGCTCCCGGATTTTCACAAGGCTTCAATCAAAGTATCTGTCCAGGCTGCAGTCACCTTAAGGCTTAAGTGGGGCAGTATCTGCTTCCAAGGTCGGTCGCCATGCTGTTGGCAGAATTCAGTTTTTGGCAGGCTGTAGGACTAAGGGTCTCCGTTCCTTACCACTTGGCCTTTCCAAAAATCTCATAACATGGTAGCTGGATTTATCAAAATGAGCAAGTGAGAAAGAGTGAGAGAATGCCAGCAAAATGGCAGTCACCGTCTTTTATAACCTAATTTTAGAAGCAACGTCCCATCACTTTTGTCAGTTGGCATGAAAGCACTGAGATCAGCCCACCCACAATGGGGGCGTGGGGAGATTACACAAGAGAACGAATACCAGGAGGCAGGACCTGCTGCTGGCTGTTTTCGTGCTACAAAAGTGATTTGCTAGAGATATGATGCTCTCTTTCAAAGAAAGAGTTGGAAGGGACATTGCTCGTGTAGGGCTTAACATGAGATAGATGAGGAGTAGGTTATGAAATCACTTAGATCGATAAGGAAATGGAATAATTTATTCAGACTCAGATTTACCTTTCTGAACCACCTTCTGCAGTGGGCTTTCTGGATGGAAGTTAGCTGCAATCCCACCTGACCCTTTCAGGTGAAGTATTGGTTAAGGTAGAAGGTAGGACTTCTCAGTGTGTTGTCCACATTTGTGGACATTTGATTACAGATTTGAAATTTTTTGATCGTGTTTTTCCGTGATGGCTCTGCTTTTTGCAAATCATATCAAATGGTTCAATAATAAAGGTATTTCTTGTGTTTCTGGAACCTTGGGTAAGTGTGGAAATATACATTCTATGATTGGACAAGTTTTTTTCATGGTCTTCAGTGGTCAAAGAGTAGCAATGACTGAGATAAGGTCTTATATACACTGATGGTCTGTTGAAGACATTCAATAAAGAAGATCCATTTTTGTTAATGGAAAAGTACATGGTTGTTATTCTCTGAAACCCAGGGCCTTGTTACTGTGGATCTAAAGGGAATCTTATTTTTTTTTAAATGTGTATTTATTTATACAGTGCGTGCAAGCAGAGGGAGGGGCAGAGAGAGAGAGAGAGAGGGAGAGAGAGGGAGAGAGAGAGAGAGAATCCCAAGCAGGTTGTCAGCGCAGAGCCCAACACGGAGCTTGAACTCATAAACTTTGAGATCATGACCTGAGCCAAAGTCAAGAGCTGGACACTTGACTGACTGAGCCACACAGGCACCCCTAAAGGGAATTTTAAAGGTCTTTTACAGCTTTGTGGGAGACAAATGCAGTCAAGACTCTAATCACAAAGGTGCTTTGATGATTTAATGATAAAAGAATAGTCTCTTGAATAAATGGGGCTGAGACAACTGAATGTAATAGAATGAAGTTAGACCCCTATCTCATACTGCAAAAATGAACTCAAAATGCATCAAAACCTAAATATAAGAGAGCTACAACTATACTACTCTTAGAAGAAAACAGAGGAATAAATCATTGTGACCTTGGATTAGATCATGGTTTCTTAGGACACCCAAGGCAGAAGTAATAAGATTAATTTGACTTCATCAAAATTAAAAGCTTTTGTGCTGCAAAGGACATCAGTGAAAAGACAGTCCGCAGATGGAGAGAAAATATTTGCAACTCATATATCTGATAAAGGACTTGCATAAAAATACATTAAAAACTCTTAAAACAACTCAATTAAAAAAAAAGACAAATAACTCAATTTAGCAGGCAAAGGATTTGAATGGATAATAAATAAGATATAGGGAAGGTCAATAAACACATGAAAAGATCCTCAACATCATTAGTCATTAAGGAAACGTAAATCAGAACCACAACGAGATACCATTTCACATTTACTAGGATAGCTATAAAGAAAAAAAAAACAGACAATAAAAAGTATTGGTGAGTACAGAGAGAAATTGGGTTCTTACACCTTGGTGGTGGGAATGTAAGCTGGTACAGCTGCTTTGGTAAATAAACGGTTTGGCAGTTCCTTAAAAAGTTAGACACGGAGTTAGCGTAGGATTTGGCAGTTCCACACCTAGGCACATACCTGACAGAATTGAAAACATTTGGACATTTCTCTGCACAAAAACTTGAATGTGAATATTCATTGTAGCCTGAATGTGAAAACGAGTATCTATCAATAATGTATAGATATAGATAAATAGGTGTTTATAATGTAGATTAACACTAGAATATTATTTGGCCGTTAAAAAAAATGAAACGTTGATACATGCTATGACATCAGCGAACCTTGAAAACATTGTGCTGAGTGAAAGGATCCAGACACAAGACATCACATATTCTATAATTGCATTTATATGAATTGTCCAGAATAGGCACATAGACACAGAGAGAAGGTAGATTCGTAGTGGCTGGGGTGGAGGAGAGGGAGGAAAGATGAGTGACTGTTAGTGACACCGGGGTTTCTTCCTGGGGTGAGGAAAATGTCCTGCAATTAGTGGTGATCAATGCACAACTTTGTGAATATACAAAAAACACTGAATTATACACCCTGAAGAGGTGACCTTTACGGTATGTGAATTATATTACAAAAAAACTGTTATTAAAAAAAACAAACTCTCCCCCAGGGCGCCTGGGTGGCTCAGTCGGTTGAGTGTCCAGCTTCGGCTCAGGTCATGATTTCATGATTCGTGGGTTCGAGCCCCGTGTCGGGCTCTGTGCTCAGAGCCTGGAGCCTGCTTCGGATTCTGTGTCTCCCTCTCTCTCTGCCCCTCCCCAGCTCCAGCTCGCTCTCTCTTTCTCAAAAATGAATAAGTAAACTTAAAGAACAAACTATTTCATTTCTTCCAAATCTTGAAATTGACTAAAATAAGCAGTAGTCTGGACTATGTCATAGGTGCCTGTGAGCCAACCTTGACCAACTGATTTTAATTTTAATTTTAATTTTAATTATTTTTAACTTTTGACCAACTTAAACGTTTAGCTATTGGCATTCCATTCCACGTTTCTTAGTTATATTACATCCTGTTGAAGGTATCTGACAATACCACAGATACTACCACAACAACCTAACTGCCTATCATTCAAAGAACTGGAGAGTTCCATCCAGCGTGAATATAAAGGCCAGAAAAAGAATCCATTCTTTGTCATTTCAGTGTTTTGAGTCTCATTAACATTTTGTTCCTAAAGATGAGTACTATAACAAATGTAATTAGATGGGATGCTAGCACTTGTCACTTAGACTCTCGTAAGAGAAAGCTCAAGTTTTACCATCTCTTGCCCCGGAATTCTCAGTTCTGTTTTTAAAAGTAGCAGTAATTGTTTCTCAAGCATAGGATCAGACGTGTTTAATACATTCGAAAACAATCTATTTCTACGCGTAAGATATACAATGACAAAAACTCAAAATGCCCACGAAGAGGGTATTAGCACACATGACAGCTTAGTTTTTGATTTGGCAATTTTCTGCTAAATTCAAAGCAGCTGGGGAGAGTAGCAAGTAACAAAATAAGACAGATTTATGGAGCCCACACATGGCAATATTTTTGTGTAAAATTAGTCAAAATCATTATACTTGTAGATGAAGAGATGGATTCCAACATTTTTTAAAGAGCAATCATATTTGGTCTTAGTGAACTGGAAGAACTGAGCAATTTATTGGATTAGTTGATCACCAGCATTGTAACTCACAATAAAATCTGAGGAAGTCGGCCAAGCATTGGCTCTAGAAGATTAGGATAATAATACATCGATTTCCAATAATTAGAATTCAACCCATATTGCAGTCTATCTTCACAACCAAGGAAATGAGGAGAGATGAACCATGAGAATTTTCCATTGGAACATCTTTAGTTTGCTCTTACATATGCCTAAAAGTTTCTGATAACAAAGAATGGGCAGACATAAATGTGCCTCGTTTTAAGAAAATTCAGTTTACGATAGTTCACACTTAAAATATAATTGGGAGAAATGGCTGATCCTAAGTCTGGGGCAGGCTAGGTACAAGATGATCCCGAAACATAGAATAGGAAAGCCCTGTATATATAGGGCCCTGTCCTAAGAACACAAGATTCAGCTTGCAGGGCTACTACTGGCCCAATCTAGGACAATGTGAACATCAAATAATCAAGTACAATAATGAGTCATAAAGCATTGAAAAAATAGGAAATTATGAGTTCATACCATAAATACATACATACATACATACATAAATAAAAGGGAGGGCCCTTGCTAATAGTTGAGTGACAAGGGCCAACTGGTAAATGGGGGGAGAGTGGGGCATTGGGCTTGGCAACCTCATTTTGCATCCATCGTGCACTATAGTGGATCTAAATGTAGGAAAAAATGTTGATGAGGAACAGAATATTTGTATGGACTTGAAGTGTCTCTCCACAGATTACTTATCTCTTTGTTGTGGAGATCAAAAACCCAGTAATTATTCAGTGAGGAATAAGCTCACACTTCGTACCTTGACTGGTGCTCAAAGTAACCATCACTCATGGAGAACGGATGGACATTGTGTATAAGTCCAGGGGTGACATTTCCAGAAGGACATCATATCACCTATGCAGCATTCATCTGAGAAGGCAGAGCCATAGTCAAATCATGAGGAAGTATCAGACAAATTCCAAAAGAGGAACTTTCTGTTAAACAAAAGAGGGACTGTATTTTTCCAAAATGTCAGTATCGTGCAAGATAGACATATGGCTATAGAAATGTTTCAGATTAGAAGTTAGAGACATAAGTAAATGCAATGCCTGACCCTAGACTGGGTCCTGTAGTGGAGGGGGGCGAAGGAGGCAATGCTGTATGTAACACTGGTAGGTCAAATCCCAAGAGTGGAATACAAGTGGTAGATTAGATGGAAACATTTGCTGATACTAAATTTGACTAAGTTGACAACTGTACTATGGTTATGTATCAGAATATTCTCATTCTTAGAGAATACACATTGAATTATTTATGGGTCAAGGCCATGATCTATTTAATTTACCATCAAATGGTCCGGGAAAAATGAGCTATAGCTAGATAGCAAGATACACCCGTAAATAGAACCAAAGGTAGAGCCAATGGGGGTAACATGTTAAAAAGATGAATCTGAGTAACAGACGTAAGGGCATTTTATATTATTATTTTTAGTTTTACAATTGATCTGTGCATTTGGAGTTACTTCCAAATAAAAAGTTAAAAATATATATCATTGATCTGGGAAATTTTTGTTTCCCTTGACAAGGGACTGCTTGCTTGTGAAGAATTCAGTAAATGAATCCCTTGACTTGGGCAATCTAGTGCCTTTCAAATATGATGATTTTGCAAATGAAAATTTGTATGCAAGTAGCAGATTGTGTAGACAAGGAAAGGCAAAAGGCTACTTTTATTTCTGTTTAGGGGCTATTTGGTTACAAGAAAAACAAGCCCATGTTAACCAAAAGGAAATTAATTGTAAGGAACCAAGAGAAATTCATGAAACCCAACTGTGGGAAGTTGTACTGGCCTCATAGGGAACTATTAAGATGTCAGACTTTTAAGATGTCAGACATTTCTCTCTCTCCCTTCTCCCCTCTCATTTTCTCCCTCTCTCTCTCTCTCTCTCTCTCTCTCTCTCTCTCTCTCTCTCTCAATCTTTCATCTGGTCACTGGCCAGAGCTACAGGATTTCTAGGTAGAAAAGTGAAGCTACTTTTTCAGCTATGTTTATAGAGTCACTTCCAAACACAAGGGCATGGGTTGTGTGGTTTCTGTAACTATTTATTTTTATGTGGAAAGTAAAGAAAAATCACTGATGATTGTTAACGTAATAAACGTATTCTATAATATGTCTTAATTATGAATTTTAGTAACGATTTATCTTAAAGGCAGTAGAGCTTTAGAAATTTTAATTTGCGCAGTGACACGTTCAGATTTGCTTTTGTAAAGATCACATGGACCCAACATGGCGAGTGGATTTTAGAGAAACGAGAGTGAAGGTGGGACACAGTTTACATGCTGTTGTTGTAGTTCAAGCAAAATATGGTGATTCAGATGATAACAGCAGTGGAGGTGGAGAGAAGGGAACAGATGAGGAACATTCTTCGGGAGTACGATTGACAAACTTCCATGTTGGATTCAGTGTGAATGACAGAAAGGGAATTTTCAGTGACACCTCCCAGATTTCTAGTAGGAGTGAGTGGCAAAGGCATTTTGGAGATTGAAAACATTAGAGGAGGAGTAATTTGGGGAAGGGAAGGTCATGAATTGAGTATGGGTCTGTTTTTAGTTTGAGAAACCAAAAGACACCAATGGAGCTCTTGTATAGTTAGACATATGAATTTGGGGCTTGGGCCATGGTATAGAGAGCTGATTTAGAACTATAATCTTTTTTTTAAATATTTATTTATTTATTTTGAGAGAGAACAAAAGTGGGGAAGGGGCTGAGAGAGAGAGAGAGAGAGAGAGCGAGAGGGAGAGAGAAAGAGAATCCTAAGCAGCACAGAGGATTTTATATTATTACAAAGATATAATTTATATTTTAAATTATACAATATATAATTTACAAAAAGGAGTTAAGAATGATACCTGCCCTATCTTATTTGACCATTTGACTCTGTCAGCCTGGAGCCCGATGGCGGGCTCGATCTTATGAACCATGTATCACGAGATCATGACCTGAACCAAAATCGAGAGTCAGTTGCTTGACCGACTGAGCCACCCAGGCACCCCCATGGATGAAATCTTGATAAAAGTGATAGTATATGGTGTTTGGAGCCATGGAAATTTATGCACTAATCTTATAAGAAGGAAAAGAAGGAGATGGCTATAAGGCATTTGAGCCAACCCCTGAAGAACTCAAGTATTTAAGGAATAGATGGAGGAGGAAGATGCCCAAAAAGAGACAGAGAAGAAATGGCTTGGGAGGTAGGGGGGTGATCCAAATGTAGTAGGTGTCAAATGAACCAGAGGATTTCTAAAAGGAGAAAGTAGCAGTAGTAGTCAAGATAGGGCAGGTACCATTCTTAACCCCTTTTTATAAATGAGGTATCTACTAAGCCTGGGAGATCTTAAAAGACTCACTCAAGATCATGATGCTGTTAGGCAATCTTCCTCGAAAGACTGTTCTTAAGCATAGCCTTATTCAGTCAACAAATATTCACTTCGTACCTGTGACGCATAACGGATACTAGAGATAACACGATGAACAAAAGCTACACATTCTAGAGCTCACACTCACGAAATTGCAATCTGGTGCTCACGGAAAGGCGCAATTTGTGCGAAATGGGTAAAACAGGCAGTATTAGTTTTCTTCGACTACAGCCTTACGGTATGAAACGACACCCATCTATCAGCTTACAGTTCTGTAGGTTGGAAGGTTGGGTGGGCCTGACTGGGTTCTGTGCTCAGAATCTCACAAGATCGAATGCAAGGCTGGCTTGGGCTCTTATCTGGAGACTGGGGGAGAATCAACTTCCAGACTCATTCAGGTTGGCAGAATCCACCCCCTTGCCGCTCTCGCACGGGGGTCCCCATTGCCTTGCTGGCTGTCAGCCTGGGGCCTTTCTCAGCTCCTAGAGGTCTCTTGCAGCTCTGTGCCATGGGCTTTCCCCTGGTCCCTTTACAACAAACGTCGCAGCTTACCCCCTCAAGGTTAGTAAGAGGATTTCTCACAGAATCCTCCTTGAGCTTCGAACTTCTCTGACTTCTCTTCCGCCATCCGCAAGAGAAAAAGTTCTGCCCTTTCCACAGCGATCAGTCTAGGCCCACCAGGAGAATCTCCCTCTGGCCATATAACCTGACATAACTATGGTATCTCATCATGTTCCTGAGTTCTGTCCACAGCAGCGGAGGGGTTTTATACAAGAGTGAGGGTCACCGAAGCTCAGTCTTAGAATTCCGGCCACCGCACAGGCATGAAGCCCCTGCTGCCTCCTTCTGTTGGAGATCTCTGACTCTCTCTTTTCAGAACTCGGCCGGCTGGGAGGGAAGAAGGCATAGGGGTGAACCGTCCGTTGACCTGACAGTAACGGCAACAGCATTCCCAGGGCGGGAAGAATCCTGGTCTCTCCTCTCTGAGAACCAGCCTCCAGAGTGGGAAAGTAGAAGAGGATTTCTGCCGCGAAGGGGACGCGTTTCACCTCCTCAAGAGGCCACAGGCTGGGAAGCGCAGCTCGCCTTTCTGGGAAGAGGGACGACTTCACTCTGCAGGGCAGGCCACCCAGGAGGGAGCATATCCACGTGGGAATCCGAGGAGAGAGTGCAATGCCATGAACACGGCATCATGTTCTACCACAGCTGCCCTGTTGCCTCTCCCAGAGAGATCGAGACAGACCGCCGTCCCGAGAGCGGGAGCCCAGGATGCTGGTGATTAAGGGGGAAATAATGTTCGGGGGGATGAGCAACCGAGGAGGCTTACTGCCCAGCCTCCCTGCGTGTTTCTGCTTGCGGCCTCGCGAGTCCTCGCGAGATCTCCTTTCTCTGGAGAAAGCGAAGGGAGAGACGGGGAGATGGGCAGTGCAGCGGGGAGGGCAGCCAGCCTCTGGGAATCTGGGGCCGGGACTCTTGGCTCTCAGAGCAGCAAAGCCTTCAAAAGGCCAGAGAAGCAAGCGTCAGGGAAAATGAATGGAAAGCCTCTGACGAGCCTGCTGCGAGCTGCAAAATTACAAACAGACCTGGCATGCTTACTCAGGAGCCCAACAGAATCTGAGCATCACTTACTGTTAGAAGTCATGGGACAGCAGGCGCTCGCTTCACTGGAACCGACTTTGGCACTTAAAAAAAAAAATCATCATCTGCCTTTTTTTTTTTTTTTTGGCTAGTTCAGACCCCCAGGGAGGGACTTTGTTGTTGTGTCTGTGTCCTACGCCTCTTTTGTAGTACAGAGACATCACGCAGCACAATCAGTGGCTGTCTGGAAGTACTGAAGAATGGAGGGGGGGAGGCAGAAACCTTGACATGAAGGGTGTTTGGATAAAGGGGGTCAGATGCAGACAGGCGGGCCTGAGTGGGTTCAGACCTGTGTTCTGTAACCTACTCTCGGTTGACTTAGGCATGTGGCTTTTGCTTTGTGATCCTCATCCTCCGTCAGCTTCCCTGAGTCCAAAGCTCCCCATGGGTACAATGGGAGGAGATAACAGCGATAGACTATGAAAAGAAGCTGACAGAGAGTGAGTGCCCTGTAAACAATAGGATGAGATCCGAAATGCAGGTGGTATCTCCTCCTGCGGTCAGAGGACAGAGCCCTTCCCCCTACCTTCTTCATGGCTGGCAGGACCAGTCTCCCACCACAGGTATTGAGAAAACCAATATTCTTGCTTTTCTGCCTTCTCTTACAGCCCAGACGTGGGACTATGACTCGATCCTGGCATTGACCTGCTCTAGGCACCTTGAAACTTTAAAAGGAGATACTGTAGGGGTGCCTGGGCGGTTCAGTTGGTTAAGTGACTGACTTCGGTTCAGGTCATAATCTCACGGTTTGTGAGCTCGAGCTCCATGTCGGGCTCTGTGCTGGCAGCTCAGAGCCCGGAGCCTGCTTCCCCTTCTGTGTCTCCCCTCCTCGGTCTGCCCCTCCTCTGCTCATTCTCTTTCTCTCTCTCAAAAGTGAATAAACATTAAAAAAAAATTTAGAAGGAGATATCCCTGTCTGCAGACAGGGGAAAAATGGGAAGAGGGAAAGAACAAAAGTCCGTGACATTGGGAAGCTGCTGAATTAATCCTGGAACTTCTTTCCAGTATTGGGATTGTCTCAGTTGTGCCGAGAAAACAAGCAGGCCCTAAATCTTAGTTGCTTATAAGAGTAAAGGTTTATTTCTTGCTCGTACCATGTGCACAGTATGGATTCGATAGGGGATTTGCTCTGCTTCCTGTCACCCTAGAAGCCAGGCATTTGGAACAGCTGCATCCTTAACATCATAGATTATTCTGTCAGAGGAGCAAAAATATCTCTGGAGGGTCTGTAATAATTCTCTAAGTTGTCTTCTTGTTTTCAGTTTATTCATCGTCCTCATTATGTACTGACTTTTACAGAATTGCATTTTTCACTTTTATTAGACAGTAGCTGCTGTAGTAATGCTGTGTAACAAATAGCCCTAAGCCACTGGGGCTTACGATGACAAACATGTGTTTTGTACTCACAGGTCTGTGGAGCAGGGGTGCTTTTGCTGGGCTCAGCTAGGATTGCCTATACTTGACTTTATACAGGTGTTGAATTCAGGTCCTGTCCACGTAGCTCATTATTTGGGATCAGCTGCTACCTTGCATATGTTCTTCTCATGGCTGTGGAAAGACATGCAAACAAACCCATCCCGGCAGGCACATTTCACATCTCTGTAGGTGTCAGAGTAGTTAATGGCCAAGCCCAAAGTAAAAGTGGCAGACAGGAATATATTGCCTTCTCTGCTAGGAGGCACCACACAGTTATGTGGAAAGGGATGTGGACACATAACTTTATTATAAGGAGGAAGTAAGAACTGGCAACAAGACTCCCAGTTGACCATACACACGGCAATGAACTGATCACAAACTTTAATTGTCCTACTACTCCCACAAAATAAAACCTGTGACCCTAAGTTGGGCATTTGAGACCCTACATTTTTACCTTTTATTCTTTTCTTCCATGTCTTCCTATTTAAATCAAACTGGCATATTTCATTCCTGATCATCCATGGTCTATTTATGGTCACATCTCTGTGTTTTGTTGATTGCATTGATTACATTCATTTGTTGAGATCAGCCATATCCTTCTTCCATATTCCAACCTAAAGCCCAAGATATCCTTCGATGCATTCACTGTTTTGAGTCGGCACCATAGCATCCATTTGAACTGTTTATTTAGGGATTAGCCATTGTAATCTTGGATGGATTGTCCTCTATTTTTTTTTTTTTATCCCATGTAGAAACCATAACTTTGAAGCATACAGAATAACTTGACCACTTGGAATTGAAATTCTTGGCTTTACTATAGGGCAATACCCACAGGCATGCAAGCCAGTAATCATTTTCATTTCCTTGAGATAGGAACTTTGGTAACAAGATCCCCTTTCTCATTAGTCACGGACATTTAGGGCCCTGGGTAATTGAAATGAAGCAGTCAAAGTGCAATCCTGCTCATATAGTCTTTGGGGATTTAATTGATTGCATGATAGTTGGCTGAATGCAACACTGTCTCTAAAAATGAAATAGATGGACAAGATTAATGCAAGAAAGAGACAAGCCTTTCTTACTGTAATATTTTATAACTGTAGCTACCTCCCATCACTCAGTACAAAAAGGGTTTTGGAAGATGTTAGCCCATCTCTGCTACCTTGGTCCTAAACTCGGAAATCTTTACTTGGGTGGGGCCTTTCCATAGTATACTGTGAGCTTTCAGTGTCTAGTGACACTCATCTGCACATTTGAGCTTTGGGAAATTGCCTCTGTGTCTAGCATCAATTAGGCAGTGTTCAGATACTTAAAACTACACAGATTGGACATAGCCACCATTGGCAAGAGGCAGTCTAAGACAAAGGGAATTCAAGTTATCCTGGGGTGGCTGTCTTTGATAAGTGATAAGGAAGAAAATGCTATTCAATGCTATAGTACTGCTTAACTCTGAAGCAGTTTGTATTAGTCAGGATTCTCCAGAGGAAAAGAGTTAATAGTGTCAATCAATAGATAGGTACGAAGAGATTTTTATCTTAAGAGTTTGAGGGCTGGCAAGTTCAAAATCTGTAGGTTACCAAGCTGGAGACCCAGGGAACAGTTGATACAATAGTCTTTAGTCCAAAGGAAGTCTGGAGGCAGAATTCCTTCCCCTTCTAGAATCTCAGTCTTTTCCCTTAAGATCTCTAACTGATTGGATGAGGCTCATCATCAACCTTATGGAGGGTAAATGGCTTTACTCAGACTCCTCTGATTTACAGGTTAAGCCCATCTAAAACACACCTTCCCAGCGACATCTAGGTTTGTGGTTGACTAAGCACCTGGGTCGCCTAGCCTAGCCACGCTGACATGTGACATTGACCATCATACAGGTTTGATCCTAGATTTCTGACATTAAGGCAGGAAGTTCAGATTTAGGCACCCAGCATGGCTGAAGCCACTTCCAAGGAAAGAGGGTATATGTTGAGCTAGGATCACCATGCACGAGTGTGTAACAGAACTTTGCACCTCATCTCCAAATGCTTCTTACAAAAATCCTTCCTAGCCCCAAAAGATTCAGATGGCTATTTGCCTTATCATTCTTTACTTGCAAACTGGATTTGAAGAATCCTGGGTCTCTTAGCTACTTCTTTTCTCTTTCTGCCATCATTCATTCTGTTTTTCTTCTTAAGTCATTCCTGCTAATCATGTGTTTCTAATTTAATTCTAAATTTCCTACATGGGGTCTATATTGTTGACCTTTTTATACAGCTCGTGCAATGAACAGGGAGCTTGTTAATGAGAATCGCTATATCCATTAAAAAAATGTGTTTTGGCTTGCACAATTAGTGTTTGAAAACTGATCATTTATTTGTTTAACGGGGTTTGAGGAGGGGAAACTTGTACTGGGCAAGATTTGAGAACAGGGAATTTCTAAGGTTAATTCAAGTTGGGTGGTAAAATTGATAATTAGAGATAAAAATTATCTAGATAAAATTACTTACAGCAATTTAGATAAAACCTTAGATAAAATTAAGGTTTGTTTGCTAAGTTATAATTTAAAGAAGGGAATATTTTAATTCAAATGAATTAAATTTATTTTAATACCAATGAATGACAAGCTAAAGCAATATGTATGTTGTAGTAACATACATATTAAAAGGACTGGCACTCTGGAAAGTAATATCATCACTACCCAATGATAATATGGACAGAAGTGCGTCATATATTTTAAAATTCTCTCTTTTTCAAGCTTTTCGTATATAGTAAAACCTTGGATTGCGAGTAACTTGTTCTGCGAGTGTCCCACAAGATGAGCGAACATTTCTAATACAGTTTAACTTGATAGACGAGCCACGTCTTGCAGTATGAGTAGTTTGTGATGCCGAACGTCACATGATCACAACTGAGCCAGTGGTTCTTGAACTTCACTTTGATATACAAGTGCTTTGGATTGCAGGCATGCTTCTAGAACGCATTATGCTCACAACTGAAGGTTTTACTATATTTGTACCTTCTCTTTTCTCTAGTCTTTAGTACTTAATCACTTCGCATTAGTCCAGTATGAAAAAAAATCCAAGTGTACATGATATTTCAGATTGAAATATTTTCCTTAAACCAACTTAACTATGACTCTGGACCTCTTCCTTCTCCTTGCCTAAGGAAAATTATATCTCGGTGATTATGGAGATGCCCCCTCTGTCTTTCCTGCTCTCTTCTTCCTTCTCCTGCCCCCATCACTCAATTCACTGGGGTTGCACGAAGATCCTAAGGTCACAGCATCCAGTTGACCTGGGGAAGCGAAGCGGACAGTTCTTTCCCACCATCAGTCAATACTGGTTAACCCCCAATATACCTCAGCCTTTTTGGTCCCCTCAGAGCTTGTCCTCTGCTACTTCTGTGCCACTTTGGGGGCACTGGCATCCTTGCCAAGGCTGGGAGATGCTGCCTTGCGTCTAATATTCCTAAAACATTCACACTCAGTCCCCCCGAGGTCCTGCCGTGTGACTAGCTGTGGCCAATTCCATCCACTTACTGGACTAAGAAAACTAGACTTTTGTTCAGTTTGGGTGAGTTTCCCTTCTCTGGGCTTAATCACACAGCCTTCTGTCTCTGTTCCCACCGGATGAAGGATTTCTAGCATAATCTCATCAAGGATTCCAGAAAAGGAAGAGCCAGGCAGGAAATACCTGCTGGTAAGAGGGACCCAAATGGCTCAAGCTGCCTTGCTGGGATGAACAAAGAGAAAATATGGGGCGAACTAATTTGAAGTTAGTGCATCTTGTGGCCCATGATACTTGTTCTGGTGCATTCTGGTTATTACGCTTTCTTCTTTTGCCCTGCTCCCTGGAAAACCCCTTCTGGCCTGTGTGTTTGACTCCTAACCCCGTATTTTAGTTCGTTAGAGCTGCTCTCACAATATACCACAGGCCAAGTGGCTTATAAACAACAGAAACTGATTGCTGACAGTTCTGGAGGCTGGGAGTCTGAGATGCCAGCATGGACGGGGCTGGTGAGAGCCCTCTTCCCAGTCACAGACTTCGTGCTGTGTCCTCACAGGGTGGAAGGGGCAGGGAAGCTCTCTGGGGTCTCTTTTATCAGGATGCCAATCCCATTCATAGGGGCTCCGCCTCATGACCTAACCACCTCCCAAAGGCCCCACCTCTTTAACACCATCACCTTGGGATTCCAACATGTGAATTTTATATATCTCCTTTCAGGCATTTTACATATCAATATAAAATATGCATTTGCAGATGTACATCATGTTTTATACAAATGAGATTATAGTACACGTACTCATATAATTTTTTCCCATAAATGCTTTTCAAATCAGCATTTATGGTGCATGAAAAATATGACTAACGCATATCTTTCTCTATGTGTATGAAATGTCTGAAATGATATACACAGGAACTACAATTTGTGATTATCTCTGGGGACTGAAAATGAGAGTCTGAGAGATGGAAGGGAAGATTACTTTTCACCATACACCTCTATATACCGCTTGAATTTTTAGCATAAATCTGTATTGTCTCTATAACAGAGGTGCTATATTTATAAGAAGGCAGGCAGATCAAGGCATGGGGGCTTTCTCATCTTTGTCACTCGCTGTATCTTTTCAAATAAGCATTTATAGATCCACTTTGTTTCCTAGATAACATCTTTTTGTAAGCATAAAAGCATTTGTTAATATGAATAGCTATCCCATAGCTAGTGTTTTCCAAATACAGGATGGCTTTCAAATATAGATTTCTGTTTGCTATCAATGAAAGTATCTGTGCCTCTTGGCAGGAGCACTCAGGCCCACGTCAGAAGAGTTAGCATGTAGGGGTGCTTTGGTGGCTCGGTCGGTTAAGCATCCGATTCTTGATTTTGGCTCAGGTCATGATCTCACAGTTTGGTTGGTGAGATCGAGCCCCATGGGATTCTCTTTCTCTCTGCTCCTCTCCCACTCACATTCTCGTCTCTCTCTCGTTCTGTGTCTCTTCCAAAATAAATAAATTAACACTAAAAAAAAGAAAAAAGAAAGAAGGGTTGGCAAGTAGAAGCTTATGCTACTGGGAACAAAGAGTAAAGGACACACTTTGCCATTGAAACATCTTTGTGGAAAAAGCCTATGCTCATTGCAAGATATATTCAACTAAAGAAAAAATGGACAAGATCTACTTACACAGTTTTATTTAAGGGTAAGAGGGGTGCCTGGGTGGCTCAGTCAGTTAAGTGTCTGACTTTGGCTCAGGTCATGATCTCCTGGTTCATGATCTCACGGTTTGTGAATCTCACGGTTTGTGAGTTTGAGCCCTGCATTGGGCTCTGCACTCTCAGCAAGGAGCCTGCTTCGAATCCTCTGTCCCCCCTGCTCCCCTCACTCACTCTCTCAAAAATAAACAAACATTAAAAAAAAAAGGATAAGAGAGAGGGATGAGGCCAAATAGAAAGTTGAATAGTAGGTAATATTTTGGAAATAGATTCATATTAAAAATTGTTTAGCAAGAAATAAAGGTCAATAGCTACTCTGGACTTGAGTCCATGCTGATTTTGAGCAAGAATAATCCAGTGATGTAATAGTGACAGAACGTTGAGAGAATATGGCTGTATTATTATCAGGTTCATAATAACAATGAAGGAGAAATCTGGCTTATAGATATAGGAGTTGTTGGTTTATTAAAATTTACATGTTCATGCATTTGAAATGCTATGTTTTGCAAACTCATGCTTTTATTCATTGAAGCTTCTGGTGTTCAGATAACCTGGCCTTTGGTGTGGGCACCTAGGTGTCATGGGCTGTGTTTATGGGTTTATTCTTTGGGGTGCCTGGGTGGCTCGGTTGAACATCTGACTCTTGATTTCGGCCTGGGTCATGATCTCATAGTTTGGGATTTTGAGCCCCGTGTCAGGCTCTGCACTGATAGCACTGAGCCTGCTTGGGTTACTCTCTCCCTTTCTCTCTGCCCCTCCCCCACTAGCTCGTGTGTGTGTGTGTGTGTGTGTGTGTGTGTGTGTGTGTGTGTGTACGCGCGCGTGCGCGTGCACGCTCTCTCTCTCTCTCTCAATAAATAAATAAATAAAGTTAAAACAATTAAAAATTATTCTTTAAAAAATTTTTTTTAAACATTTATTTATTATTGAGAGACAGAGAGAGACAGAGCATGAGCAGGGGAGGGGCAGAGAGAGAGGGAGACACAGAATCCGAAGCAGGCTCCAGGCTCCGAGCTGTGAGTACAGAGCCCGACGTGGGGCTCGAACTCACGAACTGCCAGATCATGGCCTGAGCCAAAGTCAGATGCTTAACTGACTGAGCCACCCAGGTGCCCCTAAAATTATTCTTTAACTTTTAATTAAAAAAATTGGCTTGTTTTAACCATTTTTATTATGGCAAAATGTATATGACAAAATTTACCATTTTAATCATTCCTAAGTATAAATTCAGCGGGGTTAAGTGCATTCACAATATCGGGTAACCCTCACTACTGTCCGTGTCCAGGATATTTTTGTCATCCCAGATAGAAACTCTGTACCCTTTAAACAGTAACTCCCCATTCCCTCCTCCCCCACACTCTGGTAACTTGTGTTCTGTTTTTTTGCCTCTGTGAATTTTCCTATTCTAGGTACCTCATGTAAGAGGCACAAATACAATATCTGTCCTTTTGTGTCTGGTATATTTCTCTTCGCATAATGTTTTCATGATTTATCCATGCTGTAGCGGGTGTCAGAACTTCCTTCTTTTTTTGGAGCAATGTTTCATTGAATATATATACCACATTTGTGAAATCTCATCATTTGTTGACACTTGGGTTGTTTCTACCATCGGTAGACAAGTATGTGGGAATCCCTGATTTCAGCTCTTTTGGGTCTACCTGTACCTAGGAGTGAAAAGTGCTGGATTATACTGTAACTCTGTGTTCACTTTTTGAGAAACTTCCTGTTTACAGCAGTGGTTGACTTTTTACATCCCAACCAGCAATGCATGAGGGCTAGCAATTTTTCCACACCCTCACCAACACTTGTTATTGTCTCCCACCATTTTTTTGGGGGGGGGGTGATAACCATCCTACTGGGCATGAAGTGGTATCTCGGTATCTCACCTTTGATTTGCATGTTCCAAATAACTTAAGATGTTGAGCATCTTTTTTTTTTTTTTTGAGTGTATTTATTTTTGCGAGAGAGAAAGAGAGAGAGAGAATCCCAAGCAGGCTCTTCACTGTCAGCAGACGTGGAGCCTGATGTGGGGTCGCCCTCACTCACCACGAGCTCATGTCCAAAAGTTGGTCACTTAACCGACGGAGCCACCCAGGCGCCCCAGATGTTGAGCATCTTTTCATGTGCTTATCTTCTTCAGAGAAAAGTCTGTTCAAATCCTATGCTTGTTCTGTTTGTTTTGTTTGTTTTTTGCTGTTGTGTGGTTCAGAGTTTACCTTTTTCGTGTTAGCTGCTTCTTGTTGGCCATGCATCCTGTCAGGGAAACATGCATCTGGTTATCTAGATTATTATTTATTTTAAAAAAAAATTTTTTTTTTCAACGTTTTTTATTTATTTTTGGGACAGAGAGAGACAGAGCATGAACGGGGGAGGGGCAGAGAGAGGGAGACACAGAATCGGAAACAGGCTCCAGGCTCCGAGCCATCAGCCCAGAGCCTGACGCGGGGCTCGAACTCATGGGCCGCGAGATCGTGACCTGGCTGAAGTCAGACGCTTAACCGACTGCGCCACCCAGGCGCCCCTGGTCATCTAGATTATTAAAGAGCTTGGGAACCTTGAGAAACCTTCAATAGGTTACGGTTCATCTATATCCCTCTAGGCCTCACCGTGTATTGTATTACAGTTTCCTTCCAAGGGTCTAGCAGCTTTCTCTGGTGCATTCTGGAAGTAGCTTGGGATATAATCTCCTGTCCCAGCAACGCTCATCCAGAGACTGGTGGGAGTTAGTGATACAACGAACTAACTGGGGTGACGTGGCTCTGAGGCACAAATGCAACACTGGACCCCAGAGTTCCCCAACAGGGACCAGGCTGTTCACACTCAGTGGTAACTAATTTAATAACCCTTTCTTTCTTTTCTTTCTCTGGCTCACGTCTCCATTTTCCTGCTGTTTCCTACCATCTCCCAAAGAAACAGCTTGCACTTGAGTCTTCATCTCATGATCTGCTTCTGGGGAATTCTAGCTAAGACAGAAGGATAGGCTGTGTCCAGGGCGCCAATAAGTTGGAGCTGTGGGGATGGGTGGAGTCGGGGAGTTTTAGAGCCTTTCTACGATTGCTCTTCTTCCTCAGGCTCATCTCCCCGTGGGCTCCTAAGATAACTCTTTTTCTTGGTGAGGGTAGACTGGAGGTGCGTTAGTGGTGACTTACTCCAGACTACCAGTAGGCAAGTATGTGGCACTTGCAACTCTCCATGATACATTGAAGTCCTTTTGCTTCTTGTTTTTTTTTTTTAATGGAAAAACTGATTTTAGTATCTTAATGTTGGTTTCTGTATACTTTCTCAACACAATGTCCCGTGGTTAGATCAGAGAGTGGCTTAATATCAAAGGGTGAACATCATCTTAAAATAAGATGCTCTTCCAAGATTTTGAGCAATAGAGAATTATGACCTCACAGCTAAGACTTTCACAGGCAATGTGTCCTTTACTCCTTGTTACTATTGTGATTTCCATCTTCCGGATGGGGAAACCAAGACTGGGAGTAATTTCCAAAGCAAGAAATCTTAGCTATTATTTGTACGATATTAAAACTTTTGATTCTGTAGTTTAGATGTCACTTCAGTCAGCGAACGGGACACAGACAAAAGGCTCACTTCTCAGACCTACATGTATGTGCAACAAAAGTGGAAGGAATAAACTGATGTGCTCGTTAAAAGACTCAGGTTTCAACTATCTCGACATTTTTTAATTTAGGCAAAAAAAAAAATTACAGCACAAGTATAGGATGTGG
The DNA here is from genome assembly GCF_022837055.1 of Prionailurus viverrinus. NCBI lineage: Eukaryota > Metazoa > Chordata > Mammalia > Carnivora > Felidae > Prionailurus > Prionailurus viverrinus. The sequence goes on from NC_062574.1 coordinate 42,398,748, forward strand.
GCGCCCTGGCTAGACAGTAGTTGACCACAGATTTTACACGAGCCAACAGTGTGATGTGGTTCACTCTAATGCAATGTCCAGCATCATTCAAAGAAGGGATCTGACCATAAGATGGGTGTACTCCTCCTCGGTCAGATCAAATGTGTTCATTGGAAGGACCAAAATTTAATGAGAAATCTTGCTGAAGTCGGAAGCTACCAGAGGACTTTCAGAATGGCAAAATGTTCTGGAAGTGAGGAACACTTGAGGGCACTAGTGTTTATTTATCTGGGGCTGGGAGGTAGAGTGTAATAATGAGCTTTGGAATGACACAGACCTGAATCGATGCTCAGTTCTTCTACTTTGTAACTCTGTGACCTTGAGTGAGGTGCTCTCTGTGCTCCGGTTTCCTTTTCTTTAAAGTTGGGACATGAATACATGTCCTGATACATCCTGTAATGTCCAAATAAGAAATTACACGCAAGTACTTGGCATAGACCAGACGTGTAGGGGATAGCGGTGTTTGTTCTTTCAAGTGTTTGGAAGGTTATCATGCAAGTAATTAGCTCTCCTTGAACCCCAACCTCAAGACAGAATAAAGACCAATAGGTAGTAGTTACAGAGGAGAACATTCTGTTTCGATATTAGGAGTAGCCGACTGATAATTCAGTTGTCTTACAAAATGCAGTTGCCTCAAAAATCTGACTTCTTCTGAGGACTCCGGAATTTTGACCTGAACGTGTGGTCCAGGCACACTTCTTGGGTTACCTATGCTGCCTGCAAACCTGGTCAGCTCTCAGTTGTTGTTGTTGTTTTTCCCCCTCACATATCAGTAAATGGTGCTACCACCTGCTCAGTTGTTCACATCAAATATCTTGGGGTTGTACGTGATTCTTCTTCTTTCTCTTACTCCCCCCAGCCCTGAGCCACACAATCCAGCTAGCTGTATTTACCCCAACCCCGCAATATACTCCAAATCGATACGCTTTTTACTACCTCCAGGATTACCAGCACAATCTGAGCTAGCAAAATCTTTCTGATTGACCACAATAGTCTTGCAATTGGTTGCCCTGCGTCTGCTTTTGCTGCTGTGGACTCCATTCTCTGTACATGAGAACAGTTTTTTTTTTTTTAATTTTTTAAGGCTTTTTAAAAAAAAAATTTAATGTTTATTTATTTTTGAGAGAGAGGGAGAGACAGAACGTGAGCAGGGGAGGGACAGAGAGAGAGGGAGACACGGAATCTGAAGCAGGCTCCAGGCTCTGAGCTGTCAGCACAGAGCCCGACGCGGGACTCGAACTCACGAACCGTGAGATCATGACCTGAGCCAAAGTCAGACGCTCAGCTGACTGAGCCACCTGGGCACCCCAGGCTTTTTTTTTTTTTTTCTTGTGCTGACAGCTCAGAGCCTGGAGTCTGCTTCAGATTCCGTGTCTCTCTCTCTCTCTCTGCCCTCCCCTGCTCATACTCTGTCTCTCTCTCTCAAAAATAAACAAAAACATCAGAAAAACTTAAAATAAAATTTATTTATTTATTTATTTATTTATTTATTTATTTATGCGAGAGATAGAGTGTGAGCAAGGAGGGACATGGGGGGGGGGGGGTGGGGAAGAGAATCCCAAGCAGGTCGTGCACTCACAGTGACACAGGGCTCAAATTCATGAACCCACGAGATCACAACCTGAGCCGAATTAAGAGTTGGCTCCTTAATGGACTGAACCACCCAGGTGCCCCTATACATGGGCAATGTTTTAAAGTCCCCTGTTTAAAATTGCTTAATTTAAAAATTTAAACACCAGCTTCACATTGCGCTTAGAATAGAACCCACAATCCTTGTCATGGCCTGCAAAGTCCAACATTGAATGGACTCTGCCCACCATTCCAATTATGTCTTCCAGCACCCTTGATCTGGCTCCCCTAATTTCCTGGTACATTATTTATTTCCCTTCTTCTTTTGCTAGGTCATGCCGATTACCCCCTTAGACCCTCATTTGATCTGGTCCTTCTGCTTAGAACACCCTTCCCTCTGAACCCCAATGTTATCTCCTAGGTGAGGTCATCCTTGATCATCCAATCTTTAGGAGCCAAGAAGTCATTCTTACATTATTCTAACTAAATGCCTCGAATTGCTGTTATTACTATCTTGGGATTTTCCTGTTCATTACTTTATTCCAAACTCTTGTTTGAAAACTATGTATTTAATGCCTGGATACATGAACAGTGGAACTGAGTGCTCCAGGAAACAGTGGTTCCCTTATCAATGGAAACACACACGCACACTTTTTTTGGTGAACATAAATATGTGAACAGGTATTAGGGAAAAGATTCCTGCCCTGAGTCAGAGGTCCGACTCAATGACCACTGGGATTTCTTGGGACCTGCGGATTCTGTGATCTCATTGACAGTTTCTGCCTTCAAGAAATCAGTGATTTGCTTTGAGATTTTTTGAAGGAAGAGTTAAAAAGAGTGGAAGGTTGGAAGAAGAGAGGTGCTTCTGACGCGAGTGTAAATTCAAGAACAGATCCTCGAACACACAGGAAGTCAGTTAACTATTTGATCTTTATGAGTTAATTTAGGAAGTAGATGTTCACTAAACATCACATAGACTGGCAAGCACTGACAGTTACGGGTATTCATCCACACGTAAGCTTCCTCCATGTGCCATTTTTTTTCACTGAGTCTGTCTCAGATGTTGGAATTTGTGCTTTTCTATAAAAATCAAAAAGCAGAGATTCATTCTCTTCCATGGACTTCATCTGTTCCTTGTTTCAATTGTATAAATATTATTTGCATGTCATGGGGTTTCTGACCCCTACTGGTGGAGACCAAATCGATTACCCATGAGCCGCTCAATTTGCAATCATTTAAAATTCCAGACTCTCTCTGGCACGGGAAAAGAACAATGGAAACTTGTCATAATGCTCTCCCTTGGTTTCTTTCTTCCTTTTTATTTTCCCTTTTCATCTCTACCAGTTTGCTCCTTTCCTTTCTGCATGTCGCATGGATCTCTTAGAGACACCCAAGCTTTCTTCTGCCAGCCATCTTAGTTCTGGTCACCAAATGAAAATGTCTGACCCTCCTAAGTACCCTTCCCACTCTCTAGGTCAGAAAACCTGGATCTGCTGAATGCAGGTGTTCGAATCTCATGGGAGGGGAGACAGGGACCAAGGGAAGTTATTGTCATAGGAGCTGTATGTGGTTTATCTACCAAGTGGCAACATCTCTCACTCTCACTAACCCAGCACAGCGAGGGCAACCTGATCTGTCTTTAATCTACTCTGACCACAGAGCAAATGTTTTAAATAAAATCTCTGCATGAGTGAGTCACTACTCTTCTGGCTTTTATATGACATACCGAGGAGTGATGGTTTACTTTGCCTGAGTAACAAAATTAATATAAGAGAAACATTTTTGTTATGTGGTATCTTAAAAAAAAATAGAAAAAAGAAGAAAGAAGAGACATATGGGCCCGAGCAGTGAAATTTGGATGAAAAAGTTCCACTTTACACAAGGAAAATAATGAAAAAAAATGGAGTAAACTTTCTTGGCAGCGAAGGATAAAAAGAAAAATCAACAGGAAGAAGTAGAAAAAAAAAACACTTTCACTAAACATCTGCAGTGGTTCTAATAATGTCACTTATGTAAGGTCGTCATCTCTAAGAAGCTTCATTTATATGATCATTTTTAAAAGAGACATTTTACATTAAAAAACTTTTCAGTTTATGGGGTGCTTGTGTATTGGTAGAGCCTGCATTTCGGTAGAAGAAGGTGTTGATGTTATGTGTCCTCTCCTTAGGGGCTGTTTAGGGGATAAATGCGGACAGTGATTGTTTCTCCCCTGGCTTGGGTGTATAGGTATCTGTGGCACACGAAAGTTTCTGTGCTATTTGGTCTGACCCAAAATGTCTGATGTCTGTAATAGCAGCTTGGTATTCATGGGTTCTGAAGCCCAAACCAAGTGTTCTATAGCCAAGGAAAGAGGTATAGCCTGAATATGCACAAAGGCGTATCTTCTGGGTGGCTCAGTGGTCACTTATGGGTGAACACTTTGTGGTGTGTGGAATAGTTTGTGTAGCGATTTAATTTTTCCATGAACTGATTCTGATTTAAAAAAAAATGTTTATTCATTGATTGATTGATTGATTTAGAATGAGCAGGGGAGAGGGGCAGAGAGAGTAGGAGAGAGAGAATCCCAAGCAGGCTCCATGCTATCAGCACAGAGTCCGATGCTAGGCTCGATCCCACAAACCACTAGATCATGACCTGAGCCAAAATCAAGAGTTGGACATTTAACCAGCTGAACCACCCAGGCGCCCCTAATTCTGATTTTTAAAATGAAAGCGAATTTCTTGTGGCCTAAGTTTTGCTTTCATCCAAGAGAGATACAACCAATACAAAGATAATCTTGCCCAGGTTGGCAAATCTTATAAGGAAAGACAATCCCAGGATGAAATGGCAGACATGGGGAAAGTTGAAGAGAACTCTGAAGCTTGATATTCAAGAGAGGGCAGGCTTAGAATGTGCCCCATCTCTGTAGCTGTGGGTTGGGTCTAGTTCTGCCAGTTGTCATCCTGGGCAAACTCCTTTTCCTCTTGGAGACTCATTTCCCACAACGGACAGACCAATCATACCTCCCTCCTTCTGTCCAGTAGAAAAAATTGAGATCATGTATGTAAGATACTGGCATATTTCTGGGATATAACCAACACCCATTTAATGATTCAATAAATGTTATTTTTATTAGGAACATTTATTATTATTTGTATGTGCTGAGAGCATCTTTCAAGGACCCTTTCTCTTTCTTCTGCCTGGTACGATATTTATGAGCAACTTTTGCTTCCTCCCCTCAGAGAGTGGGCATTGATATTCTTTAGGTAACAGCTTCATTATGCTCAGTTCCTGAAGTACATGTGATTTTCAAATTTTGAAGAAGTTTTTCCAGTTTCTAGCTTGGCTGGTTTAGCAGGAAATTGAATCTCAAGTAAAAGTGGGGTTCCTTGGAGGTTGAATGATCTGTACTGGCTTTAGGCAGTACAGATTATTGAGGGGCTAACCTGGACATGGGCCCTTGTGGGAGTGGAGGATAGGCAGGGGGATATGGCAGCTTCTTGTTAGATTGGGCATCCACATCTTTGCCAAGAGCTGGGTCTCTAGTGTTTTGGGTCCGGCCATTCATTTTGTCTGCTGAGGCCTGGCAATTTTCCAGGAAGCTAAGAGGAAACAGGTTTAGAGTCCCTAATATTCATAGGATGCTGAGGTCTCTGTATTCTTTTTTCTTCTTTCTTAGATAGCTGACATAGATCTGCTCAGATCATAATCCTGTGTTTAAATCCCCTTGATAAGTTTTTGGGAGCATTAGTTATCTTTTGTTGATCTTAGAGTGTCAGATGCCAGTCTTTTTTTTTTTCTTCTGTTATCTGTTAAATGTTGCATTGAACTTACTGTTAATATTTTTGTACAATATGATTTCATATACTTTGTGAAATGGGCATTGAGAAGGTCTCTGGCTTCTACCTGAATTTGGGGAACCATGCTTTTACCTGTTTCTACTCCTATACCCCATCTTCTCCAAAGACCCTTTCGCTTCTCTCCCCCTGTGAGGATTGCCTACTATAATATACCCAGACTCAGAATTTTGAAAACGTAAGCCAGGAAGTGATGTCATCTTCAGACATCTTCGCATTTTTCCCCTGCGACACAAATTCTATCCAGACGAGGGAACACTAAAGTTGGACTATTTTCTTGTAGAGAGAAATACAGAATAAACAAAACACATGTTTGTATCACAATCAATCAGCCTTCCATATGCCAATTTTATACTGATTAAAAGGGATGTTTTGGAAGTGTTGTTTTCAGTTTGCTCTTTAACTGTTCAAAATGGGTTGACACATTTCTTACTTTGGATGAGGAGTAGGTGGTTAGAGAAGAAGACTCAGCCTTGAATGTTTTTTTTTTTTTGAAGTAACTTTTTATTTTAGAATAGGGTTTGGGGGGAACCTGGGTGGTTCAGTCAGTGAAGCATCCAACTCTTGATTTCAGTTCAGGTCACGATGTCATGGTTCGTGAGTTCAAGCCCCGCGTCGGGCTCTGTGCTGACTGTGTGGAGCCTCCTTGGGATTCTCTCTCCCTCTCTCTCTGCCCCTCCCTTGCTCACACACTTACACATGCATGCTCTCTCTCTCAAAATAAATAAATTTTTAAAAATTAAAGAAAAAAATTATGAAGATAGTCCAGAGGGTTCCCACATCCCCCATATCCAGTTTCCCCTATTAGTAACAGCTTACATTAGTATGGTACATTTACCACAACTAGTGAGCCAGTACTCACACATTATTACTCACTAAAACCCATACGTTTTTCAGATTTCTCTCATTTTAATGTATAGTCCTTTTTAGAATCCCCCCAGGACATCGCATTACATTTAGTTGGCCTGTCCCCTTGGGCTCCTTTCGACTGTGACAGTTTTTAGGCTTTCTTTGTTTTTGATGTCATTGACAGTTTTGAGGATTATTGCGAGGGAGGCATATTGTAGCATCTACTATATTGCATTATTTTGGAGAGGAGGACCACAGAGGTAAAGGGTCATTCTCATCACATCATATTGAGGGTATATGCTCTCAACATGACTTATCACTATTTCTATCACTCTTTTTTTTAAAGAGTTATCTTTTTGAGAGAGACAGAGACAGCATGAGTGGGGGAAGGCAGAGAGAGAGAGAGAGAGAGACAGAGGGAGAATCTTAAGCAAGCTCTGCATTGTCAGTATGGAGACTGATGTGGGGCTTGAACTCATGAAATCGTGAGATCATGACCTGAGCTGAATTCAGATGCTTAACCAACTGAGCCACCCAGGCACTGAATTATCATTATTTCTGCTCAATTTGGTCACCTGGCTGAGGTGGTGTTTGTCATGTTTTTCCATTGTAAACTTACTCTTCCTTCCTCACCCCCCCCTACTTTTTATCCTATTCTTTTTGGAAATAAGAAGTCCCTATGTATATTTCATATTTATGGGGTGGAGGGTTATACTCCATCTCCTTGAGGGGAAAATATTCACATAAAATATTTGTAATTCTTCTGCATGGGAGATTGGTCTATTATCCCCTATTTACTTGTTAGTTACCTATTCAGCAACTTAATTTATATCAGTATGGACTCATGGTTATTTATTTTAAATGTTGTGTTATAATCCAATGTCATATGATTTATTTTGCTCAAATTATTCCACTTTTTACATTTAACAGAATTTCCTATGCTTTATACTCTGTGCCTAGTCCCTGATCCCTTTCTTTTATGAAAAATGATATGTAGGAATATCTTCAAAATGGAAGAATTCTCATTTCTGTGAACACATTTCATGCCAGGTGATCTTTAGGACTGAAGAAAGCAAATAAACAAGTGTTGCCAAGTTTAGAATGTACCCATGAACTTTTGCATTTGAAGTTATGAACTTGATATGACCCTTTTAAGATTTTCAAGTTAGTTTACATTTGGCAGATGACCACTTCCTGTTTTTACAGGGGGAAAAAAACCCTCCGCCAAGGTCTGAAATATCAAATGGCTCTAAAAAGCAAAATTGGGTTGACAGAAGTTTAACGGATTAGATGTAGATGGATTTGGTTTCCTTCAAAACACACACAAATTGTGAAATTCGGATACAAGAGAGGACTCAAGGCATAGTCCATTTTATGTTGTCCCCCACCCCAGAAACCTTATGAAAAATTGTTTGAGATGTTTGAGCATTACCAGAATCGTGCTGGAAATATCTTCTAGTAAGTTTTTGTATTGTCTTCCGAAACTTATATCTAATACCCATCACGTTAAAAGCATTTAAAAATATTGTGGTCCAGGGTCATCATTATTTAGCTCTAGAAATGCGTTGATTAAGGCAGATAATTACCTGGTACTTCATGCATGACTATGTTTACTAAGTTTTGTATATAGATTCTTCTGGCTTCTGGTTCTGTCCAAAATGGAATAATGTAAACCTGTCTCCCCTGCCGGTTACATTTGAAAATATTTGGGTTAAAATAACAACCAAGTACTTGAAGTCACTTCAAAGTAAGCAAAAACAAAGAGGTTGTGGAATCAAGTGAAACACCGGAGAGCTGATCCATAGGAATTGTGTTTTCTAGTTTTTATTCTTTCCTGTTATGGCCCCAAATTGCCCTGCAGTGGCGGGGGAGGTGAAAATTCCAGGAGCGACCCTGTGTATCTACTCAAAGGGACTAAAAGGAAGGTGCCCCTGTAATCTTAGTCATGTGGAGAGTCTTCATGTTCTTTCTTCTTCTCCCCTTTTGTCTTGCTTTGAGGTCAAGCCTCAGTCACACAGAAGCATGATACTCCTAGTGCAGCTAAAACTCAGAGGGAAGCCCTGTGTTTCTGGCCACAGCAACCTGGAAAAGAGGCCTGTGAGTGTGTGAGATTGTGGGGGCACCCCAGAGAGAAGACACTTGGAGCAGAGGGCCCCCCAGTTTGTGGTCTGAATGCACTGAAGTCCAAGGCTCACTTCTGAGCAGCACGTTTGTAACATAGACCCAAGGCCACATAGCAAAGGCTTTGAGAACCAAACTAAGATTTAAACTCTCTTCAGGGGTGCCTGGGTGGCACAGTCGGTTAAGCGTCCGACTTCAGCCAGGTCATGATCTCCCGGTCCGTGAGTTCGAGCCCCGCGTCAGGCTCTGGGCTGATGGCTCAGAGCCTGGAGCCTGTTTCCGATTCTGTGTCTCCCTCTCTCTCTGCCCCTCCCCCGTTCGTGCTCTGTCTCTCTCTGTCCCAAAAATAAATAAACGTTGAAAATAAATAAATAAATAAACTCTCTTCAAAAGTTGACCAGTGAAATTTTCCATATCGACAGACTAAAGAAGAAAAAAATGATCTTTTTTGGTAACATTTGGCAACTATTCAATGATAAAAACTCCCATAAATTAGGGAAAAAATGGGGGCTTCTTTAACCTAATAATGAGCATCTACAAAAAGACCTCCAGTCCACATCATACTGAATGAAGAGCGACAGCTTTCCCACTAAGACTGGGGACAAGGTCAGGAGGTCTACCATCACTGCTCCTACTACACATTCTACTAGAGATTGTGGCCAGTGTGATTATGCAAGCCCAAGAAATAAAAGGCGTGTATTTTATTCATTTGTTTTGAAGGAAGGAAGGAAGGAAGGAAGGAAGGAAGAAAATGTGTTAACATTTGAAGATCACATGATTGCCTATTTAGAAAACTCCAGTGACTCTCCAACAAGTTACTGAAAGTAATAAGCTTAGCAAGTTTGCAGAACACGAAGCTGTCTGCAAAAATCAATTATATTCCAATATACTAGCATTGAAAAATTATAAATTTAAAAACAGTATCATTAGGGAGGGGAAGGTGGGTGATGGGTATTGAGGAGGGCACCTTTTGAGATGAGCACGGGGTGTTGTATGGAAACCAATTTGACAATAAATTTCAAAAAAAACCCAACAAAACAGTATCATTGACCATAGTACTAAACCATGAAATACTTAGGTATTTTGGTGGAAGAAATGAAGAAAAATGAAAGGAAAGAATGAAATGAAAGGAAGAAATGAAAAAAGGGTGTTAATATTTGAAGATAACATGATTGACTATTTAGAAATCTCCAGTGACTCTCCAATAAGTTACTGAAAGTAATAAGCTTAGCAAGTTTGCAGAACCTGAAGCCAATATGCAAAAATCAATTATATTTCAATATACTAGCGTTGAAAAATTATAAATTTAAAAACAGTATCATTGACCATAGTACTAAAACGTGAAATACTTAGGTATTTTGGTGGCATCTAATGACTTCTAATGCTCATTTGTTAATTAATTTTTTCAGGGAACATAGAAACGCAAGCTTGATATGTCACGAGTAGACTGACGAAGAAACGTCTGGACAGGAATTTTAACCAAACCCGTAGATGAAGTTAGTGTTGGAGATGTTTAAAGGGGAGCTACTTGTAATAATTCTTTTTTATGAAGAGGCAATCTGGGACTCTTGAAGGTAGAGTTAAGGCTAGACATTGAAGCCTAGGAAGGCAGTCCCCAATGCTATAGCCAAAAAAATGGAACCCATGACCAAGGGCAGAGATTTTCAGAGTGTCTTACAATGAGCCACTTGGTTTTGTAGAGCTGCCTCACGGTCAAGAGTCTTGCCTGTCTGTGTGTGTATGTAAAATGTGGTGAATGGGACGTGTGCCTGTGGGTACATGTGTATGAAGGGGGGTCTGCATGTGAGTGTGTGTAAATGTGAATAATCAGAGGTGTACACAGGAGGGAGAGTGAATGGCTTTGTGTATTCAAATGAATGAACGTGTTGTATGAGTGAATGCACACGCGTGTGTGTGTGTGTGTGTGTGTGTGTGTTGGACAGTGGGAATGCTGGCTAGTTGGGTTCTGCCTTCCCTTTCTCCCCACCGTCTGTCACAGAAGCTTTGTTTTATTAGCATTTTGTTGGAGTTCTAAGATTTGTCCTGAAAGGAAGGGTTTCGTGGCTAAAAATTAATTATGAAAACTGCAGATCCGTTAGACAAAGAAAAGACCCCTGAAATTGACCGGGATCCCTGGGACAGGGGGCAGGTAGACAGCAAAGATCTGCTCCAGAAGCTGGCATTAGACAGAGCATGAAGAATTTTTCCATTACCTATCAGGGGTAATTTGGGCTTTGAGGACAGGAACCTTAACTGCCGAGGAATTAAAGTACTGGTAGGGAGTTCAATTGTTGATAGGAAAATTACAGGGAACTAGTTGGCAACGTCATTGAGGCAAGAACACATTTTGTGTTAAATTGGGCTGTAAAGGTCTGAACCGTAACCATCGGAAATGTGATCTGGTACAACGGCCTGGAAACAGCTTTGGTCCCAGGGCCCAGGATGGGGCCAGATCTGCAGTCGTGTAGTGTCCCCGTGCAGTGCCCTCACGGGGTGCGTCCTGGAACATTTTACTAGCATCACCTGGACGATTTGTTTAATATGAGGTCCTTTGCTCCTCCACCAATTCCCTGAATCAGGATCTTAGGCTAGGATCCAAAAACCTGCCCTTTTTAACCAAAGTGCATCCTGACGCTCTCTAAAGTGTCAGAATAGCTTGCCAAGTTTCTCAAGATTCCTTGTTGCTAAGAATCACACACGGTCCTTATTACACTTACAGCTTTGCAGGCCCATTCCCTAAAGATGCCTGGTTGAGGAGAAGGTGGGGTGTTTATAGGCTGGTTTATTCTTATCATAGATGATTGTAGTGGGAGATACTCGGGTAGGATCAACTTTACAGATTTTTCTGGCTTTTATTGAACAACTATTGCAAAGCTACAAATGGTTCCCAAAGCAGATTTTAAAAGTCATTTTTGTTTTAATATTTATGTATTTATTTATTTATGTATTATTTTTGAGAGAGAGAGAGAGGCAGAGAGAGAGAGACAATGCGGGCGAGAGAGGGGCAGAGAGAGAGGGGAGTCACAGAATCCGAAGCAGGCTCCAGGCTCTGAGATGTCGGGACAGAGCCCGACATGGGGCTCGAACCCATGAACCGTGAGATCATGACCTGAGCTGAAGTCAGATGGTTAACCGACTGAGCCACCCAGGTGCACCTGAAAGTCCATTTTGGATTTTTCTTTCTCTTGCTAGGAACGGTTTTACAAAAGGGCTGTTATGAGATTTTTCAGGAGATTGGGACAGAAATCATGTTATGACACGAAGTTAGTTGTGACGGAAAAGACAGGAAGCCTGTTTGTCATTATTTGCATAAATATGATGTGACTTGCAAGTTAAATCAGCTGACATCAAATGCCATTGCTTTCCATGTTTGCTTGGAAAGCTGTTTATTAATGCCAAGGGATACTTCATTTACGTGTAACTCAGGGATGTTAAAAATCCTTTATTGTGCATTTCTCTTGGGCAATTTACTAGATAAAAGCAAGGGCTATTTCCAAAGAGAGACATATACTCCTTTGTCTCACAGGTGAGCGAGTAGGGTACGTAGAAACAAAAATTCACTTGCTGAAGCACCTTGACCAGTGTTTCTTAAACTTTGTGTGCATACAAGTCACCTGAGGATCTTGATAAAATGCAGATATTCTGATTTGGCTGGGCTGGGGTTGAGAATGGGATTCTGCATTTCTAATTACTCTCCCCCCCCCCCCCCAACTGATGTCAGTGTGGCTGGTCCTCTGAGCACACTTCAAATAGCAAGGGGCTAGAATGCGGCGTTCATCCTGAGAGGCGGAAGGGATAAATATTTATTTCTCCAGATTTATTAAAAACGTTTTTTAACGTTTATTTTTGAGAGGAAGAGGGAGACAAAGCATGAGTGGGGGGGGGGCAGAGAGAGGAAGACACAGAATCGGAAGCAGGCTCCAGGCTCTGAGCCGTCAGCGCAGAGCCCGACACGGGGCTCGAACCCGTGAACCTCGAGATCATGACCTGAGCCGAAGGCAGACGCTCAACTGGTGAGCCACCCAGGCGCCCCACCCCAGATTTATTGATATGTGACTTGAATATAATATTGTGTAAGTTTAAGGTGTGTACTGTGATGGTCTGATGAATGTTTAGATTGTGAAATGATTACCACAGCAAGGTTAGTTGAAGTGGCCCTCACCTCATATAATCATCATTTTTTACTTGTCATGAAATCTTCTAAGATCTACTCTTCTGGCACCTTTCAGTATGCAACACAGTGTTGCTAACTACGGTCACAGGGCATACATTGCATCCCCAGGACGTCTTCCTCTCTAACTGCAAGTTCGTGCCCTTTGATGACTGTCACCCATTTCCCTCCCCTCCCACCCCTGGCAGCCACCAATCTCTTCTGTTTCTCTGAGTTCAGTTTTTTTAGACTGCACATGTAAGTGAGACCATACAGTATTTGACTTTCTATCTGGCCTTTTTTATGTAGCATGATGCCCTCAAGCTTCCTCCATGTTGTTGCAAAGGGCCGGATCTCCCTCTTTTTCGTGGCTGAGTACTATTCCAGCATGCATACGTGTGCATGTGCGGGTGTGTGTGCGTATGTGTGCACGCGGCATGATTTCTTTATCCGTTCACCCGCTGACAGTCACTAAGGTGGTTTCCATGCTGTGGCTATTGTAAATAATGCTGCGGTGAACAGCAGATACCTTTTCAAGTACTGTTTTCACTTCCTGCAGATAAATACCCAGAAGTGAAATTGCCTGATCATCTGGTGGCCCTATTTTTAATTTTTTGAGAAACCTCCATTCTGTTTTCCAAACTGGCTGCACCAACTTACGTTTCCACCAGCTGTGCACGAGGATTTCTTTTCTCAACATCCTCACTAACACTTTTTACCTCTTGTCAGTAATTTGATAATAGATAATGCCAACAGGTTTGGAGTGATATCTCATTTTGGTTTTGATTTTTCTATCCCTGATCGTTAGTGATGATGAGCAATTTTTCACACGCCTGTTGGCCATTTGTAGATCTTCTTTGGAAAAAAATGTCTATTCAGGTTGTTTGTCCATTTTTAAATTGTATCCTTTCTTATTTTTAGTTTTTGCTACTGAGTTGTATGCGTTCCTTCTATATTTTAGACACTAACCCCTTATCACATATATGCTTTGCAAATATCTTCTCACATTCCCGAGGTTGCCTGTCTCTTTTGTTGATTGTTTCTTTTGTGTGGAGAAATTTTCAGTTTGATATCGTCCCGTTTGTAAATTTTTGTTTTTGTTTCCTCGGCTTATGTTGTCAAATCCAAAAAATCAATGCCAAGAGCAGTGTTAGGAGCTTACCTCCCATTTTTTTTTTCTAGAAGTCTTAAGGTTAAGTCTTTAATCTATTTTGAGTTGATTTTATGTATGGTGTAAGCTAGGGATCTAGTTTCACTCTTTTGCAAGTGGCTGTCCAGTTTTCCCAACATCATTTTTTATATTTATTTATTTAAAACATTTTCTTTAATGTTTATTCATTTTTGAGATGTGGAGAGAGACAGAGCACGAGTGGGGGAGGGACAGAGAGAGAGGGACACACAGAATCGGAAGCAGGCTCCAGGCTCTGAGCCATCAGCACAGAGCCCGATGCGGGGCTCGAACCCATGAACCGTGAGATCATGACCTGAGCCAAAGTCAGATGCTTAATTGACCGAGCCACCCAGGCGCCCCTTCCCAACATCATTTATTGAAGAGCTTATTCATTTGCCGATGTATATTCTTGGCTCCTTCATCCCACATTAATTGACCACACATGCAGGGATTTATTTCTGGGCTGTCTGTTTGTTCCATTGGTCTACGTGTCTGTTTTGATGCCAATACCATACTGTTTTGATGTTTTTTTGTTTTTATGTAGTATAGCTTGAAATCAGGAAGTGGGATGCCTCCAGCTTTGTTCTTCTCTCACAGGATTGCTTTGGCTACTTGGGGTCTTTTGTGGTTCCATACGAATTTTAGGATCGTCTTTTCTGTTTATGTGAAAAATGCCTTCAGTATTTCAGTAGGGATTGTTGACTCTATAAATGGCTTGGGGTGGTATGAACACTTCCCACTCAAGTTAGTAGTAATTAAAAAACTTCTCAGGTACTGTTGCAAGCAGGAGGACAGTCTGCCAGGATCTGAGCCCTGGTTGCCGTGAGCCCCGTGCCCCCTTCTCTGTCTTTATCTGATCCTTAGTGGTCGGGCTCTGCAGATTCCCCCAGTGATCCCCATGAGGTTGGACCTGAGGGAGCCTCCTGGGTGGCATCCTGAAATCCTGGGGGAGCTGGGTATCCACCTTCCTTTCTCTTTTTCCCACTGGAGAAATGGCAGGCTCCGGGGAGTCCTTGCCAGGGCAATGCTCGGCTAGCCTAAGGGAGAGGTATGGAGTACAAGCGTACTCCTCTTACGCGTATAACATGGTCCTCTCCGTCTCTGTGGTCCGGGGGCAGGGCTTCAGCCTCATGCTCTGGCTCTGGGATTTTCACAGCGGTGTCACATCTGTGGACAGTTGCACGTCCGTCTTCTTGTGAGTGGGACTGAGTTGGCAACCACCTGTGCCGCCATATTGACGACGTCACTCCTGGTGACGACCCTCATGTTGCAGCTCTCTGTGAGGACCTCGTGAAGAAGTCTGATTGTTCAACAGGAGGGTCATGGAAATGTACTTTTACCTCAAGGAACAGTAAGTGCAGGTGGAAGGGCGATAGAATACCGTGGAATTTTCGCAGGGCTTTGAACAGGGCAGGGGCTTTGGAGTAAGCCCCTGCCAGTAGAAACCTCAGCAGGGAATTAGCAGGCACTGCTTCTAGAGACAGTTTGAGAAAGTCATGTGGCGTCATGCCCACTATTGACTGACCTAGGAACCCTGAATGGTGGGGAGCTGCCACCAAGGAAATGTGAGTGACATTCCTCCAGATGCAGGAGACCTCTGTCCTCAAACTGCCCACGCATGATCGTTTTCTGGGAGAGAGAAGGAAGCTAGGCTGCTGTGTGGGGCAGTGAGACAATAGGAGTTCAGAGTTTCTCACTTCTCTTGAATAACTGAGAGGCTGGGATGATACAGAATCTGGCTGGGTTGGAAGCCTAGAAACACTGCGTATTGGTGTGGGGTGGAGACAGGTACAGGGAAGAGTGTTGTGTCAGTATAAAGATCCCTAGACCGTGGGGTCTGTGGATTTCCATCCTGGACAAAGAAGACCAGACAAGCAATACTCTTCTAATACAACCAAAAGATTCCAAGAATTCCCTTAAAAATGATCGCTGTCATAAATTTGGCCTGACCTTGTTTCCTTGTGATTCCTATACCAAACTCCGGTTGTCCTTAATCTTTCTAGAGTAGGTGGGATTAGTTTCATGCAGCTGGTTTTTCACTGTGTTCCTCTAATGACTATTGTAAGAGCTTTATTTCTTTTCGCCGGAATGTAAGTGCTTGCCTTAATGTCCTTGCCTGCAAAAATTAGATGAGTTTTTATCTCAGTAGAATATTAACTTTTCCATAGAAATTATAAATTCAAATTACACACTGTGAAAGGGAGTACAAAAGCTGAGAAAATTTAATGAGAAAAGAGTCTATATTCAAGGTTCCTATTATCTAATAATTTAAAGCACACATTAATTGGAGAATCTGGGATTTTGGAATTGTTCTTTTTAATGAAATTTGAATATTTGGGATAAAGGGATTGAAGATTAGAAGCAGTCTGAAACGGGATGTCACCTCTCAGTTTCTTTAGGACATACAGAAGTTTTCGAAACTTGATTCACAATTTTCATTTGAGAATTGTTCGAGAAAATGTCTCCCTACTCTTCACCCTGCCCCCCCCCCCATTCTATTACTCCTTCATTTTAGCTTTTTGGCAGAAAAGAAACCCAAGAAGTCTGAAAATAGAAATTGCAGGCTCGGATTAATATAGGGCCAAGTCCTTAACTGTGGATGGTTTCCGAGGTTTATGTTTAATTCCAAGTGTTTACGTTTAATTCCAAGAGTGTTTCTGTGGCACGTACCGATTTCACTGTATTTGACTAAAATGGTCTTCAAATACTGAATGTGGGGACATCTCCACAGTAGGAACCTGGAGAGGTGACAGTACTGATAGTATGTGAACACTGCCGCAGGAAGATGCGTTCCTGACGAGTAAGGCATTGGGCATGTTCAAGATGAAGTCACGCACTGTCATTCTGCAGGTGAGTGTTTGCGTATGTCTGCGTTTCTCTGCCTAGAACGTCAGCTCCGCTGGTACCTTTCCACACTTACCATCGATATGTATGTTGACTTCGAGATGAGCTTTGTGCTACCTGCGGCAGAGGGTGCCAGGCTTGAGTAGATCTTTCCTGATCGCCAATCGCCCCTTCTTAAAAGGAGAGAAGCACTTTAATTTATTCTGCTACAAGAGTAGAAAAAAAATTTTTTAAGGTAAATACCAGACGAAAGCACGATTTTTGGTGTGTTTAGTGTGAATCAAGGTATAGCGAATCCTGAAGTAAAAGACACTTAAATTTTGTCGGTTTCGATAGTGTCTGGTCTGAAGGTAGGAGGAGGCTGTTAGGTGACTGAGAGACACATTATCACCCTGGACAGTGGGAAAACAAGCATAGGAAGGGGCGCGTTGGGAACCTAAAAGGGAAAGGAGACATTACGCCTCTGCATGGGTCTGACCTTGTTTATTTTTGGCTGAATTTGGACAAACGAAAGCTAGATCAAGAAGTGGTTACATCATTGAACAACAAATGATAGCATTTCTATTTCTTATGGTGTGATTAAAAAAAAATGTTTTTTAAAATGTTTATTTATTTTTGAGAGAGAGACAGACAGACAGAGCCCGAGCTGGGGAGGGACAGAGAGAGAGAGAGACAAAGACACAGGATCTGAAGTAGGCTTCAGAGTCTGAGCTGTCAGTACAAAGCCTGACTCGGGGCTTGAATTCACAAGCTGTGAGATCATGACCTGAGTTGAAGTCAGATGCTTAACCGACTGAGCCACCTAGGTGCCCTGACTTGTGAATTTTAAATATATGGAGTTAGGGGTGCCTGGGGTGGCTCAGTAGGTTGACCATCTGACTCTTGATCTGGGGTCATGTCATGATCTCAAGGTTAATGAGATGGTGCCCCGTGTTGAGCTCTGCTCTGACAACACGGGGCCTGCTTGGGATTCTCTTTCTCTTTCTCTCTCTTCCCTGACCCCGCTCATGCTCTTGCTCTCTCTCTCAAAATAAATAAGCATTAAAAGAAATATAGAGTTAGTTTACTCTAAAGAAATAATGAAATTGGTCCGTCACTTTTCATTGTAGTATTTCTAAAAATATGGAATGTTTCGGTACATAAATTCTAAAATGTATTTTCACAAAGGGAAGCCTTTTTTTCAGTGAGCAAGCCTCTGACTCTTGATTTCAGCTCAGGTCATGATCTCACAGTTTGTGGGACTGAGCCCTGCATTGGGCTCTGTGCTGACAGCGTGGAGCCTGCTTGGGATTCTCTTTCTCTCCCTCTCTCTCTGCCCCACCCTTGCTCGTGTGTGCACTTTCTCTCTCAAAATAAATAAACAACCTTAAAAAAATAATAGTAATGATATATATCCACGTATATGTATATATTACTTAAAAAGAAAATAAACATCTCTGAGAAAACTAGCCTTGTGAAGTCTAAGCTATAAAGTAACAAGATAATTCTAGCAGCTAATTACTCACGACTAATTGAATGCTTCCTATGTGTCGGACGCTGTCCAATTGTTTTATATGCAAACGTCCTCCCTCCCCATTTCTAATTATGGGTCATTCTAAACGTATGTAAAAGGAACAGACCAGTGTAGGGATCTGCCCAGGATTCATTTCCCAGCTTCAACAGTAAACGATGATGACCACACTTGTTTTATCTATATTCCCACAGATTCCCCTCCCTCATGCTGTTTTTTTTTTTTTTTCAATGTTTATTTTATTTTTGGGACAGAGAGACACAGAGCATGAACGGGGGAGGGGCAGAGAGAGAGGGAGACACAGAATCGGAAACAGGCTCCAGGCTCCGAGCCATCAGCCCAGAGCCCGACGCGGGACTCGAACTCACGGACCGCGAGATCGTGACCTGGCTGAAGTCGGACGCTTAACCGACTGCGCCACCCAGGCGCCCCCCTCATGCTGTTTTGAAAGTAATCCTAGATGTCATATTATTTTATCAATAATATTTCCGTATGCATCTGTAAACAATAAGAACTCTTAAGGAAATAAAATCACAATGCCATTAGGGTGCTTGCAAATAATACAACAGTTTCTTACTATCATAAATACCTTCGTATTATAAAATATTCATAAAAATGTGTTCAACTTTCCAAGTGTCTCATAAAAGTTATGTGTGTGTTTATGTGCATGTTTTTTAGAAGATGTGTTTTTAGAATCACAGAATTTTAACACAGGAACAATTTTTTTCCTTTTTTCTTTCAGAGAGAGAGCGAGTGAGCAAGGGAGAGGGGCACAGGGAGAGAGAGAGAGACACACAGAGAGAGAGAGAGAAAGGGAGAGAATCCCAAGCAGGCTCCACGCTGTCAGCACAGAGCCTGACGTGGGGCTCAATCCCACAATCCTGGGATCATGACCTGAGCCAAAATCAAGAGTCGGATGCTCAACCGACTGGGCCATGCAGGTACCCTTGTTTGTGCATATTTTTAATTTTTAAAAAATATTATTTATTTGAATGGTGATCCAAATAATTTCACATATTACATATAACTTTTATAGATCATCTCTCTTTCTCATTTTCACTTGCTGTCTCTCACCTGTTGCAATCTATTCACTGAATAAACTGGGCTATTTGTCCAGAGTCTGGATTTTGCTAACTACATCCCATGTGGCTCTGCCCTCTGAGTGTCCTAGAAACTGGCAGGTATAGGGGCGCCTGGGTGGCTCAGTTGGTTTAGCATCCGACTTCGGCTCAGGTCATGATCTCACAGTTCATGGGTTCGAGCCCTACACCGGGCTCTGTGCTGACAACTCAGAGCCTGGAGCCTGCTCCTGATTCTGTCTTCCTCTCTGTGCCCCTCCCCCACTCACACTTTGTCTCTCTCTCTCAAAAATAAACATTAAAAATTAAAAAAAAAAAGAAACTGGCAGGTATACTTGGAGGCTTGAGAAGATAAATCTGACAGGTAATTGTGGGAGGGGCAAAGAAGGTTTGCGGATGGTTGAGTTTCTTCCATAAGGAGGCCTGTCTTCTCTCTTTTTGTGATGTCTGCAGAAGCTTTCTTTAGCAACCTAGATCCATTAATTAAGCTTTCTCAAACTGTTACGGTCTCATTTTAACAACTTTTTTCATGTATTAGCTAGTAACTTCAATAACGAGAAACGCCTCCTTATTTATGACTTTTCTCCCAAATGGTACAGTTTGTATAAGAAAATCAAGACACATGCTTTCCCCTATGTATCTACTAGTTTTTAAAAATAATGAGCTGGTAAGCATCCTCCAACAGCGATCCTTTTGTGTGATTCTTTTGGGGGAGGTCATTTTGGTATCATAGACTATGCATGCCTACATATAAACATACATGCATATATACGTGAAACATACTCCTTTAGTCCAGTAATGTCCAAATTATCCCACGTTAACCAATGGGAGCGTATTCCGATTGGCTCCTCACTTCTTTTCTAAGACTTTTCTAGTCTTTTGTAGGGTCTGTGTCAGATGGTAGGACCCCAGCCTCGTCTCTCCATTTCTTATTTCATCTGTAAACAGCCGTTTCTATGAGAAACGCTGATTCTTACTAGTGGGAAAAAACATTTGGACACCACAGTCTAGTCTGTAAGGGTCATCACTGCTACTGGGATGATACTGACAAGTCTATTGACAAGTTTATAAAGGTAAAAAAATGCTGTATTTTCTTGATAGTTTTCATTCAAATGCAGGACCACTTAAGGTTCTTACTTAACCTACTTTGATATCACATCTCTATCTTCTTTCTCCTATTCCAGGAATTCCAAGTCTCAATAACAGTAGGAATTACAGAATTAGAGTATCACGTAAATACTCAACTCTTTATGCCTTAATGTACTCCCAACAGTCTGAGAGTAACAATACCAAAACTGCTGACCATATGATTATAGAAAAGAGTATATGACTTTTGGGAGGTAGTTTTCTTTGTTCTTAGCATATTTGAGTATCTGTTTTTTTCTGCACCGTTCAGGAATGTGCAGACATATTATTGTGTTTGAAAATTGCAAAGGATTATTTAGTTCCACTCTGTATGGCTGTGTCACCAATTATAAATGCATATTTAGGACCATTCACTTAATTTTAATTTTTGACACTGAATTAAAAACACACAATGGTGAGGTTTTATGATTATGTAAAACATCTACATAGTTTCAAATATCCAGGATGAAGTGGTCTCAGGCAAGGCTAATTTCTCTCCTCGGTCCATCCCCCTAATTCCTTCCTCTTCCTTGTCTGTCACTATGTATAGGTTTTAAAAAATATTGAAGCTTATTATGTTACTTTTTGCTTTAAAATATAAGCAGATTCTACCTATTCTACCTCTCTTTGATGAATGGTGGTACCATAAAAATACCATAATAGTGAATCTTCATCTCACTTTTTTTTATTTCATAGTGTATGTATTATATATTCTCAGGGTCATGCCATAGTATAATAGAGAGAGATTCATCCTCCCTTTTTGGAAAGAATAGTTCTCCATTGTGTGGATGTCTAATAGGTTAGTCAGCCAGACTTCTAATGGACCTATGGACTGTTACTTGTGTTTTGATGCTCCCACTGCTACAAAGTATTGGAGTATACAGCTTGGTGCATATACCGTTTGGACTGTTTAAATGTAGCTTTGTGATAGAATCCAAGAGGTGGGATCCATGGGTGACATGATACATGTATATAAAATTTTGTTATATGTTGCCAAATTGCCACCCCCCCCCATTTTCCATCCTCTCGAGCAACATAGAGACCGTGTTTATCCTCGTAACTTGTCCCTAGAGTGTGTTCTCAAACTTTTAGCTTTTGAAAAAAAAAACGTGAGAAAAGATGGCTCCGTTTAGCTTGGGTTTGTGTTTCTCTCATGATGGTTAAGAGATCTTTGCATTTCTCTTTCTGTGAACTTTCTTTTCATTAGTCTTACCCGTTTTTCTATTGGGCAGTTAGCGGTTTACTTCTCTGTATCTAGAAATTCTTCACATGTTAGAGATTTTTAAACTTTATGATAAAAATGAGGCTGTTTTTCTAATTGGTCATTTTTCTTTTTGTTTACTTTGGTAATCTTTTGTCACGTAAAAGTTTTATCTAAATTTTTATGTTATCATGTTTATGTATCTAATTCTTTACTGCTTTTAAACTTGAGTCATAGTTAGGAATCCCCCACTTTCAGGTTGTAGAGGAATTCAGTCCTCGGATTACAGATCTAAATTTTTACATGTAAGTATCTTTCATCTGGAATTGATTCTAGAGTATGATGTGAGGGAGGAATCCACTTTATTTTTTCCATATGCTAACTAGTTAGACCAATATAACTTATTAAAAAGTCTGTCTTTTACCCAGTGATGTGATATGCTGCTTTTATTGTGTATTAATTCTGCATCTGTGATTGGGTCCATTTTTGGATTTTTTAATATGTTCCATTGTTCTCTGACAATTTATGTACCATAACTATACTGTTTCAATTCTAGAGCCTTCGTGATATGTTTTAATATTGGTGGGGCTAACTTTCTGCCCTCACTACCTCATCGCTTTCCTTTTTCATGGCATTCTTTATTATTCTTGCATATTTGCGTTTCTCAATAACCTTAATAATCAGCTTATAAAGTCTGGTTCTAAAGAAAAATCTGAGAGTATTTATTTTGGGTTTGCATAACTTTATAAATTAGATCGAATGAACATCTGCACTGATGTATAGGAAAAATTATACCAATATGATTTTTCATAATCAGAAATGATATATAAGCATAGAAAATATATATACATATTTTGAGAGAGAGAGAGAGAGAGAGGGAGAGAGAGAGAGAGAGAAATCAGGGGAGAGGGGCAGAGGGAGAGAGAGAATCCTAAGTACAGTGACCATGGAGCCAGACATGGGGCTCAATCCTACTACACACTGGGATCATGACCTGAACCAAAATCAAGAGTCGGATGCTCAGCCAACTGAGCCATCCAGGTGCCCCCATAAGATGCTTGTTTTAACTCTAGTGTTAATGGTCAAGTTTAACATCGATGCTAAGACTTCCTTTTATATAAGACATTGTATCCATACAAGAGATATGGCTTGACTTGAAGCGTAATTGCGTTTGTTTAATAATGAGTGATTTATAATCACATTTTTTGATACCTGTGGTTGCATTCATAACTGGTCTCGTCAAAGAAGCTACTCAATGAGAACAACAGTTGTGGGTTCTTTTCTTTCCATTTATTTTCTGGATCATGTTTCATGGTTTTATGATTAAGAATGGATGTTCAGGCACAACTTTCCAAAACAAAATCTGCTCTTCTGGCTGTTTCTGCATCTTCAGTAAGACAATTAATTAGCTATGATGGAAAGTACAACACAATGGGTCTGGGTTTTTGTTGTTGCTTGTGAACATTATTCCATCAATATCAAAGACTCCTATTTATTTATTAAGGTTTATTTATTTGTTTTTGAGAGAGAGAGAGACAGAGAGAGAGCATGTGCACATGAGCAGGGGAGGGGCAGAGAGAGGGGGAGAGAGAATTCCAAACATGATCTGCGCTGTCAGTGCAGGTTCAAACTCATGAACCGAACCGTGAGATCATGACCTGAGTCTAAATCAAGAGTTGGAAGCTTGGGGTGCCTGGGTGGTTCAGTTGGTTGAGCGTCTGACTTTAGCGTAGGTCATGATCTCGCTGTTCCCAAGTTCGAGCCCACTGGGTTCTCTGCTGACAGCTTAGAGCCTGGAGCCTGTTTCGGATTCTGTGTCTCCCTCTCTTTCTCTGCCCCTCCCTCACTCATGCTATGTCTCTCTCTCTCAAAAATAAATAAACATTAAAAAAAAAAAGAGTTGGAAACTTAACTGACTAAGCCATCCGGGCACCCCACAGATTCCTATTTAGAACTTGCTTTTCACATTGGAGTTGTGTGGACTGGCTACAATAGATTGGATTTACTCTTTCAGCCATCCCTAAATCTACTGCCGTGGATTGACCTAGAACATCTTTCTTTCTTTCTTTCTTTCTTTCTTTCTTTCTTTCTTTCTCTTTCTTTCTTTCTTTCTTTCTTTCTTTCTTTCTTTCTTTCTTTCTTTCTTTCTTTCAACATTAAAGAAGCTACTTAATGTGTCAGAATAAAATTCCTGCTCTTAAAGTTTAAAGTAAGATAGGTAAATCAAGGCTGAAACTCAGTGCAATAAATAATATGTATCCACTGGAGCTACTGGAGAATGTACTCCAACAAAACGAAAGAGTAAAACAATATAGAAGAGGACAGGTCACATGCAATACGGGGGTGGGGGGGGGTCAAAGGAATCCCCAGGAAGATGATGAAGGAAGATCCAAAGGTGAGAACAAAGCATTGAGCCTAAGAGGGCAACTAGTCTCAGTTGCAACCGGAAAACAAAGGATCCTGGGGGGAGCGTCTCTAAGCAGCTGAACATGATAGAACACCCCAAATGTCATGGGGTAAGAATTACTTATGATTGAGAACTTGGGTATGAAATGGTGATGGATAGAAAGAGAAATAGGCACCAGCAATAAAAACAAAAACAAGTCAAACGAAATAAGTATCAGCTCCATGATAAGCAAAAGTTGCACAGGAAAGAGGATGTGTCCAAACTATATGGCATGGCTCAGTTTCTAATAATATTTGCATTGTAACAATGACAGTAGTAAGAACTACTCTAACACATTTGCTGTAATTACACTTGGAGACTGCAGAGAGGGTAAGAGTGTGTGGAGAGAAGGTTTAGGGGGGTGGTGTAAGAGTTAGATCCTCAAGTTCCATGACAGGAAGTCTACAGGTGCTATTCTAAACCTGAACAATGAAGAAACGGTAGTATTTGTTACTTAGAGATTGGAATGGAAATGCCAAAAGAATCCTCTAAGAGAGTGGAGGGTAGTCACTTCTGGGGAAGGGGAGTAGGGTGTGTAGGAGATGAAGACTGTTAATTTTTAAAATAAATTCTATAGCATTATTGGCTTGTTAAGCTACATGAATGTATGGCACTGATAAATTACATTTCTGAAAGAGAAGGCAGGACCAGGATCAGATGTGGGAAGGGCGAAAAGATGAGATGACCATAATTTATTATCCATATCAACAACATTAACAAGCGTTCAAAAAAATGGCTAGGACAGATTATACTGGAATCAGATGGTGTCTCAGTTGAGCAAATATTGATGGGTTGATAAAACCAAGAAAATTTGCTATTTCCAAATGGAATTCCTATTTAAATGAAATGAGCTCTTGATGTGTCAACTGCTAATTAAATTAGAACTCCAGGGAGAGCATGAAAAGCTGTTAATTGTAAATACATCTTAAAAGTGAAAATACGGTGCTCTGGGTTAATACATTAACACCTCCAATTTGCCAAAGAATCAGTATTAATGGCCAACTTACTACTCACTGAGAAATCATATGACTGCTGAAGCGTGTAAAACGAACATCTGGAATTACAAAACCCATTATTTCCTTTGGAGAGGGGGAAATCTTTGGCTGAAGTCATCAACTACCTTCAAATGCTATCCCCTCGGAATGCACAATGTCATTATTATCTTTGGGATTTGGGGGCAGGGTGTGTGGGGGGAATACTGGGAAAGAAAAAAAATACAAACCAATATAAACCTCCTTTAAACCACTAATTTGTTAAGCATTTTGTATCTAAAATTTTACAGCTTGGGTAAATCCATTTTTTCCCCTCATTGCTCCTTTTCCCATTTCTTGAAAGTCATGATGAAACTGAGAATAAATTAGGCATGGAAAATCTACACACACATACAAGAGTTTCTGGGTTTTTAAATATATATATATATATATATATATATATATATATACACATATAATTTCTATCTACAAATAAGGGCAGTATGGATTGGATTGGTTCTGTTAGAAGATAAACTGAGGCATATGAAAAATTTTTAAGAGTTAATCTGAGGAAAAATTGATTCAAATTAGACAGCATCCGATCTAGCAGATAGAAGCTCTGAGGCGTTGTACAGAATGAGACTTTTATAGGCAGAAGGGAGCGGGAACAAGGAAATTATACTAGGCAAAGGAAAATGTTGTTGCAAAATTACTTTCCTTTAGGGTGATGGCAGGGGTCGCCCAGACAGATGACCTAACTACTGGTGATTGGGTGTTTCCTGATGGGCTGGTCTAAGATCCCATCTGGGTGAACCGAAACAGCAATGGAGTCTCTGTTTGGTGATATGGGACTTAGCATAAGCATCTCCATTTGGGGGCTGTGGTCTTAATTTTCAGTGTATCCCAAGAGCTGGCTTTCTCACTGGCCTTTCCTGATATTTGAACATAGAAGATTGAGTTCCGTGCTAGCCAGGATGCCCCATTTTTCTGGCTCTTCCTTCCATGTCCTTTGGCCTTCATTTCCATATCATTAGGCATATTACAATCAACACTCTGGAAATGGATGTTTAATTTTAGGGCCACTGCTAGGTTTGAAATTTTCCCTTCTGGGCTAGCCTCTGCAATCCTTGAAAAACACACATGTAGGCATTGAGGCAGTTTGATATCATGCAGCTTTGGGATCTTAGCAAGGAATTATGGCCGAGAGATAAATATGGCCTTTGCTTTAAGTTTGTTTTGAATTTGGAGGTTGTTCCCTAACAAACGAGTTCACAAAGGTGGCATAGCAAAAAAAAAATATATATATATATATATACACACACACATATATATATACATATATATATATATATACACACATATATATATATATATATACATATATATACACATACACATACACACACACATACTGGCAGTTTGGGCAGAATTTGAGATTATGAGTAAAATTTCAAATTAGCAAACATAAAGTGGGTGATACCACACATGGCCTCAGCCCCAGGTGGCACATTTCTGAGTTCAAGGCGACATTCTGTGACCAAGGCGCAAAGTTCAGAGGTCCTGGTTTGTAAAATGTTGTCAGAGCTCTCAAGCAGAGGCTCATCCTCAAAGATTGGTTGTTTTGAAACAGAGAACTTTCTGTTTGTTTTGAAGTTTCTGAATCCATGAAACCAAGGTAGGGGACTATGGGCTTTTTCCCTCCCCATCTTCACCCCATCTGAATTCAGTGTTTCTCTAGGACTGTTTCCACAAGGAGGTAAACTCTAGGGCAGAGGGGCTGCTTCAAAGCAAATGAGGCCCTTAATTTATCATAAAAAAGAAGACTGGTTGTTAAGGTTTTATTGGATTACAATAAAGGCTCCTAGCGCTAGGAGTCTGTGGTTTGATTCCCGGCATCACTGGGGGAGCTGAAAATCATAACCACAGATTATAGCAATGAGCTTCCAAATTTCCATATCCTAAGCAAAGATGCTGCTTTCCTGGAGCTAATGTGGAGTTACATGCTCTGTGATTTTAGGATATGTATTGGAAAACTTTCTGTTTGGATATTGCTTCAGGAGGGTGGTGGATTGTCTAGTCACCTCTGTGGTTACAGAGGAAAAGGAAAGGAAAGGAAAAAAAAATAATAAAACAAAACAAAAGATGATTGTTGTGACTCCCTCCATTCTGTTCTCTTGTACAGTTTGAAGGTTTTCATTAATTTTTTTTCTTTCACTGAGTTCAGTAAAAGTTCTTACAAGGTCATCCTAGGTTGTAGCAGAGGCTTATGGGACTCGTTTAGGTCTGCGTCTGTTCCTAAACTCCCTATTATAGGTTATATTTTATCAATGAAATAGACCCTAAAGCTTATCATCTTTGATGTGTATATATATGTACAAATATGTATAGTACTATATATATATATTTTTTTAATTATTAATTTTTTTGGTCTGGCAGACCGACCATATTGGAGCACATTGGAACTGAAATAAAAGAATAAGCTTAGGATGTGAATACACAACATTTTCTTTTTCTTCTTGTACGATCTATCTGATTGTACTGGTAAAGAAAAATAGTATCGGTTTGAGTTCCTTTCTTTTTCAGACTCGTTGGCTTGCATACATGTATATAACAAAAATGAGAACAAAACCTATAGAAACTCAGGCAAACCTTTGTCACACTGTTTGCAACTCTTGGTAGTATTTGTCCTTGACCATCTAGGCTCAGAGCTATTCTGATATTATAGGAAGCTGTGTCCTACTTTCCACAGTTGGAGAGAAGAGTGTTAATCTGTTTAGGAAGGACAGTCAGTGCCTACAGGGATGGCCTTGTGAATTGGAGAAAATCATTGGGAATTGTCTCTATACTGGTCAAGATGCCCTTTCCTAAAATGGAGAAGTCCTAGAAAATTCAGACTCAAGCCATAATGGAGTATATTATCTCACAGTAGTGGAAATCCAGAAAATAGGGTCCTGGGAGCCTTTTCATTAGTGACTCAGTAATGTCACCAAGGATTTTGGCTGATTTGGGTTTTTGTTCCCAAACATCCATTCCCTGCCCATGTTCACGTGACTCGCCCTCTACTCCTGTGGGTAGAAGATGCTCCACACCCCCTTCACCCCCCCCCCCCCCCCCCCAACCACACCGCTTCTTCCTGACTTTGGGCTCAGCCCATAACGTGCTCTGGCCAGTGGTGAGAGAACAGGCGTGGCACACCCACGCAGAAACCGTCAAGAAGTAGCCCGACTACCATTTCCTTTGCAGGTTCCTGCTTCGTGCCGGGAGAACAGCAGGTCTCAAGAGCAGCTACTCCTTAGCCTGGGTCTGGAACAAGAAGACACTTGGGGGTGACCAGAAGTCCCACAGCCCTCATATGGCAAAGGGAGATAAATATGTGTTGCTTTTAAGCCGCTAACACATTGGAGTTGTTTATCGCCACAGGAAAAGATGACTAATTTTAGAACCCAGTGTCCTTCCATCTCTCCATTCCTGTCCCTGCCGGGGGTGGGGGTGGGGGGCTGCTTTCTAAAGTGAGTTTCCCTTGTGGTTGGAGAATGGCGGTGGCAGCTGCGAGCATCAGCTCCAGATGTGATGATAGCCAGAGGCAGAAAAGGGGCCATCTCATGTCCAGACACATTTTGCAGGAGCTCCGTGGCAGAGACCTCTTCTGGTGCCTCCCTGAGCGGAAATGGGTCACAGGCTCACCTTGAAATTTTGTCATCGACAAGGAAAATGGTACCACTACGACTGACTCCTCAGCTGGGATAGCTGACCCTCTTTCGAATCACGGAGGAGATGGGGATGAGAATAGTTAGATCCCTGGACAACCAGGGAAAGGGGAGACATGAACACTGGCAGGCAACCCTCCATGCTTCCTACACCTTCCTTGTCTTCGATAGCACTTCACATCTCTCCCCTTTCTCCCCCATCTGTTTTCCTAGTTGTTTTCACTTCCGTCTTCATTTCATTCTCCGTCCTCTTCTTACTTCTGTCTCCTTTTCTATAAAGAATGGGATGTTCAGAGGAGAGAGACTGTCATGGATCATGGAGAAAAAAATTATTTCGATTTTCTTTCCCAGCAGGGCATCAGCTTGCCTGGACACTACTGAAACATGTAATCTTGGTTCCTAAGAAACACTAAATTCACATATATCCAGTGGGGCTTCTCTCTTCAGCCCCAGAGACTTCCCAGGGGACAAGTTTTGAGGATTAGAGAGAAGAGGGAACCATTTCTCTGTTTTCAATTTATGATGCCTCCAATTGAGACCTTGGACTTGGTGGGAGGTGGCTGTTCTCAGGGAGAATGTTGCAAACCTCAGGATGGTGCTGATGTTCTGAGCAGTGCAGCTTCTAGGTTTTCCTGAGTTGTCTTGTTGGTTTTCCAGCTTGAACTTCCCAGTCCAAGTTCAAAGCCCAGAGAAAGAGCCCTATTGGTGTCTTCTCAGCAGGCTCTAAGGGAAGGTGAGAAGCTTGAATAGGCATCAGGTATTCGATTTACAGCACATGGATTTTCCGGAACATTGTTCGTAAGACTATGTTCCATTGAAGATCAGTATTCCTGAAAAAACTTGTATGTCCTGAGAGTGTTTGGCAAAATACGCCTTAAGTGTTTTTTCTTTTACTTTTTTCTTTATTATTATTATTAATATTTATTTTTGAGAGAGAGAGAGAGACAGAACATGACCAGGGGAGGGACAGAGAGAGATGGAGACACAGGATCTGAAACAGGCTCCAGGCTCTGAGCTGTCAGCACAGAGCCTGACGTGGGGCTCAAACTCACGAACCTTGAGATGTCCTGAGCCCAAGTGGGCCGTCCAAATGACCGAGCCACCTAGGCTCACTCTATGTCTTCATCTCTCTCTGTCCCTCCCCTGCTCGCTCTCTCTCTCAAAAGTAAATAAACATTTAAAAAACTGATAGGAAAATGAAAAATCTTTTGTTTGTTTTCACTATTTTCATATAACATGTATTTAAATTCTGATATTTGTATTCTTTATTTGGCCTAAAAGAAATCTAAGAATCCTTTTTAGAGATCTTTTACTGGATCCTGAAACAAAGTAATGATATTACTGATAAATTAGAAGGGTCTGTGAAAAAGTTAAAATCAGGGACTGTGTTATGGGGCAGAAAGCAGCTTGCTGTGATTGGCAATGGCACCAACAATGTGGTTATTGTGCGGCATGTGGCCAAAATAAATTGAGCTTTTTTTTTTTTCCCTCTTTTTTTTTCCTGTGACACCACTTTTAGCCAGTCTTCTCTGATAGTAATGGCCAAACTCGGACAACCTTAAAAGGCATTTGAGTACTTCTAAGTATAGGGCTGTGTGAGAATTTGAAATCATTCTCCTTTTCTTGGATGGAAGGAAACAGCCATGAACTGAGTTCTTGGAATCTCAATTTTGTCGCCTGATACCCTTTGACATTTTGAAGTATACTGTAAATGTCTTTCTCCTGCTATCAACAGGGCTGTCTCACACACACACAAACACGCGCGCGCGCACACACACACACACACATTTTAGTATATATTTATTTATTTTCAGAGAGAGAGAGAATGCAAGTGGGGGTGGGCCAGAGAGAGAGCACACGAGGGAGACTCCCAAGCAGGCTGCATGTTAAGTGCAGAGCCTGATGCAGGTCTCGATCTCACAACCATGAGATTATGACCTGAGCCGATATCAAGAGTTGGACGCCTAACCAACTGAGCCACCCAGGTGCCCCTGTCATATGGTATATTTTTGCCACCCGTAGAGAAGGTATGGTTGTCTCCGTTGAAGAGGAGAGAGCTTACATCCCAAGGTTACTCAGCTGATAATTGTGGCCAGCAGTGGACCCAAATGTGACCCCAGTCTAGTGTTTTGTGATTATGGTTCTGAAAACCCTTCTCTTACATCTTTCCACTGTGGAATCACTGCCATGGAATCTTTTCTCCTTCTTTTTACTTGTTTCATTTTAGTAGAGAAGCAGTTTTCAAACTGTGGTCTGTGAACCCTTAGAGGTCCCCTAAGACCCTTTCAGGGGTTCATGAGGTCAAAGCTATTTTCATAATAATCCTAAGACATTGTTTGTCTTTTTTTTTTTACTGTGTTGACATTTGTGCTGATGGGACAAAAGCAGGGGTGGAAAACTACTGGTGCCTGGGCATAAACCAAGGCAGCCAGAACATGTCTTTTTGATGTACTATGTGATGAAGTGAAAAGTTCCCACAAAGCATTCTGCTGCCCACCGAAGCCTGATGACCATCTTGAGGAAAAACCCTTCCACGACTGAGTTGCAAAATGAACTAGTTGCTTTTTTCATGAGGTGCAGACAAACTATAGGTATTTATGTTTGGGTTTTGGACGGGTACTTTTTCTTTTTTTTTTTGGTTCCATATCTTGGCTATTTTTTTTAATATGAAATTTATTGTCACATTGGTTTCCATACAACACCCAGCGCTCATCCCAACAGTGCCCTCCTCAATGCCCGTCACCCACTTTCCCCTCCCTCCCACCCCCCATCAACCCTCAGTTTATTCTCAGTTTTTAAGAGTCTCTTATGGTTTGCCTCCTTTCCTCTCTGTAACTTTTTTGTTTGTTTGTTTCCTTCCCCTCCTCCATGGTCTTCTGCTAAGTTTCTCAGGATCCACACAAGAGTGAAAACTATGGTATCTGTCTTTCTCTGTATGACTTATTTCACTTAGCATGACCCTCTCCAGTTCCATCTCCATTGCTACAAAAGGCCATATTTCATTCTTTCTCATTGCCAAATAGTGTTCCATTGTGTATATAAACCACAATTTCTTTATCCATTCATCAGTTGATGGACATTGAGGCTTTTTCCATAATTTGGCTATTGTTGAAAGTGCCGCTATAAACATTGAGGTACAAGTGCCCCTATGCATCAGCAGTCCTGTATCCCTTGGGTAAATTCCTAGCAGTGCTATTGCTGGGTCATAGGGTAGATCTATTTTTAATTTTTTGAGGAACCTCCACACTGTTTCCCAGAGCGGCTGCACCAGTTTGCATTCCCACCAACAGTGCAAGAGGGTTCCCATTTCTCCACATCCTCACCAGCATCTATGGTCTCCTGATTTGTTCATTTTGGCCACTGTGACTGGTGTGAGGTGATATCTCAGTGGGGTTTTGATTTGTAGTTCCCTGATGAGGAGCGACGTTGAGCATCTTTTCACGTGCCTGTTGGCCAACTGGATGTCTTCTGTAGAGAAGTGTCTATTCATGTTTTCTGCCCATTTCTTCACTGGATTATTTGTTTTTTGCTTGTGGAGTTTGGTGAGTTCTTTATAGATTTTGGATGCTAGCCCTTTGTCTGATATGTCATTTGCAAATATCTTTTCCCATTCTGTCACTTGCCTTTTAGTTTTGTTGGTTGTTTCCTTTGCAGTGCAGAAGCTTTTTATCTTCATGAGGTCCCAATAGTTCATTTTTGCTTTTAATTCCTTTGCCTTTGGGAATGTGTCAAGTAAGAAACTTCTGCAGCTGAGGTGAGAGAGGTTTTCTCCTGCTTTCTCCTCTAGGGTTTTGATGGTTTCCTGTCTCACATTCAGGTCCTTCATCCATTTTGAGTTTATTTTTGTGAATGGTGTAAGAAAGAGGTCTAGTTTCAATCTTCTGCGTGTTGCTGTCCAGTTCTCCCGGCACCATTTGTTAAAGAGACTGTCTTTTTTCCATTGGATATTCTTTCCTGCTTTGTCAAAGATTAGACGGGTACTTTTTTGATGATAAATGAAGCCAGCCTGTCAATGATAAGGTAACCAACTGACAGTACTTTCTGGCTGGTAAAAACTTGAGCCTCATGCAAAGCTTTGAATCTCTGGAAGACAAGTATGTGTTACCATGACCCTAATTGTTTTTCAATAAATAAAGACTTTTCTGATGAGATTGGAAGTGATATTAACAAATGTGATTTTTGATGTTGCATAATGAAAATATGTGAGTATTTGGGAGATCTGCAGTATTTAGTGAACTAATGTTTTCCAAATGACCAATGCTTGGTGGTGGCAAATTATACATTGGGTGAAACGTCCATTCATTGTGAAAGGTAGACTGATGAATTTTAATGAAGCGAAGTACAAAGAGTTCGTTGATATGGTTTCAGATATCACATTGCAACTAATTTTAAGAAACTGCTACTTACTGAGCTTTGGTGTAGTGTTGAAGACGTATTTGCACAATGATGTGAAAAGGCCACTAAAATACTCCTATTTCGGGGTACCTGGGGGGCTCAGTTGGTTAAGCTACTGACTTCAGCTCAGGTCATGATTTCAAGGTTTATGAGTTCGAGCCCCAGGTGGAGGTCTGTGCTGACAGCTCAGAGCCTGGAGCCTCTTTCGGATTCTGTGTCTCCCTCTCCCTCTCTCTCTCTGCCCCTCCCTCGCTCATGCTGTTTCTCTCTCTCTCTCTCAAAAATAAATTAAAAAAAAAACATTAAAAAATACTCCTTTTCCAACTACACATCTGTGTGAGGCTCCGTT
Organism: Prionailurus viverrinus; assembly: GCF_022837055.1. NCBI lineage: Eukaryota > Metazoa > Chordata > Mammalia > Carnivora > Felidae > Prionailurus > Prionailurus viverrinus. Next base: position 42,432,110 of record NC_062574.1, read on the forward strand.
TTTAAAACTACTTCAACCAAAACAACATGTCATAACAGAGATATAAAAGCAGAAGTAGCTATGAGAACCCAGAGGTCTTTAATAATGCAAGACACCAAAAGAATTTATAAAATGTAAAATACTTCCACTCTTTTCACTAAAATTTCTTTGGGGAAATACAGTTATTATTGATAAAATACATTGTTTACGCTAACATAGAATGGGTTTAATTTTTTTTAAATTTACTTATTTATTTTAGAGAGAGAGAGAGAGAGAGAGAGAGAGTAGCGCGTGCGCAGGGGAAAGAGAATGCAAGCAGCACAGAGCCTGAACTCAAACTTGTGAACCACGATTTCATGACCTGAGCCGAAATCAAGAGTCGGACGCTTAACGGATTGAACCACCCAGGAGTCGCAGGATGGGTTTAGTTTTAACGAATCAAGAAATATTTTATACATTTCTCAGTTTTAATTTCCTAATATTGTAAGCAAAAGCTTTGGTTCCACTTCAGTCTTCCAGCTACCAGGGACATAACACCATTTACTAATATATATTATATAATAATATTAGTGTATATACCACATTTTGAAGGCTAATGCCCCAACACTCAGGGTGTCAGGTTTAAGCTGATGCTAAAACCAGGCCTTTGGAGCTCTTTCTTGGTACTTTGCCAAGACAGGTTGGCATATCCACCTGATTTACTATAGGCATTCATCTTTTTTAAGCTTCAAAGGGACATTCCAGCAATGTATTAGGACATGTTCCAAGTATCCATCAAGATGTTAAATCTTAAGATGTGGGAGAGTGTCCCTTTAGTGGTAAATTCTTTCTTAGCCACGCTTGTAGTTTGGCTATATACTTCCACCCCCTGAGTCCTAGGTCGTCAACATCTATTTCCAGACAGTTATTTCTGGTTACTGCAAGAGAAGCCATATTCTTCAACTATTTTGGTGATAATCCATTTCCTCCCATTACTTCTCCTGCTTGGGCTATGCTGAGAAGTGACCCTAGTTATTGGTCTAGAAACAATTAGGGGCCTGGGAAGCATCTTGAGTGGCCAAATATCATCTTGCATGACATCTTTCTTAGATGACAGTTTTTGGGACACAGCATGCTGTTCTTTACTAGCCAGAGAAAGAGGCTGACAGTTCATAGGACCTAGGAAATTCAACATTTCTAAAGGTATCAACCACCCCAAATTCCCTGTCCCATGTCTCAGGATCTTTCTGCTACCTTTTTTGGGCTCTAGATTTTACATAGGAGACATTTGAACTGTGAATTCAGGCTCCTTTGTAACTCTGCCACTATTAAGATCAAAGCTCGGACCTGATTTTCAGCACAGTTTGCTTGTTGGCTGCAGGGTATGTAGGCCTCTCCAAAGCCCATAGGCTCTCTGGCTCCAACAGCTTGCCCTGAATTGATGGCTGGCTGTCCCAGCATGTAATTGTCTTTTTTTTTGAGGCTTCCAGAGCGTTTAACAGAAGCTACCCAACTCTTTATAATTATTACTGCCCTCACATCTTTCCAGTATTAGAGAAAACGTGTAAGCCAGTGCTTTCCCTATGGCCTGGCCCCAATCCACACAGATGAACATTTTAATAATTGTGAGGCAGCAGCTGGCCAACATGATCACTACCCACTTACCATCAGCAATAAGATCTTCTCGCCCTTGACTGGCAAATGATCCCGTTCCAGAATCTCATCCTACAGATCACCATCTAGGGCCAATTCTTATAGCACTTGTCTAAAACGCAGACTCTATGGCAAGGGCTCCAGTGCCAGTAACTTATGTGGGAGGTGAACCCAGCAGGCACTTGTGGAGAGTGGTTGGGTGAGGTCGCAAGGGAGGAGAGCCAATAAAGGGTAGGTTAGTGAATGGGTCACTGTGGACCACTGGGGCACCGTTCTGCCATATGCAGGACATATCTCTGAATCACTTCCTGTTGGGTAAGAAAGACAGGTGTTTACCCACTAGCTTCTGTCCCTCCTATTGCCCTGGAGTAGTAACAGCTCCCTGGCACTTCTGGCCAGACCTTCTATGTTCTGAGCTTGTACCTGTGGCCAGAGCCTTCTGGGAAAAAGGGTTGCAGACAGGTGAGGCAGGAAACCATCTGTGTGTGTGAGAACTGCCCACAGTGGTCTGAAGGATATGGCCGTTTTAAAAGTTAGACAAGGGAGCTTGGACCTGATGTGGTAGAGAACAGGGATCCCCTGAAGAGTAGCATCTGGATGCTTCAAGGTGCGTGTCTGGTGGGATAATGAACACTTTTTGGTGTTGGGAGTTATCAGAAGCAGGAAGGCCAGGGGAAGACTGTGATAATGATCCAAGCACAAAGTGCAGAGAGGCTAAAATAAGGCAGTGAGGATGAGCCTGCAGAGGAATAACAAATGTACGAATCGTTTATACTTATTTGTCTTTCGCTATTATGTATTATTCCATGGCAAGAAGATACCAGGATAGAGCTTACCATACAGCATAGAGCATCCGAAGACAAGGAGGAGAAAAACCTATGGCACACTGCCGCATGAAGGTAAAGACAGGCCACATACATGTAGTTTGGTTTTTGTTCTGTTTCTTTAATTGGTTCATTTAAATTCAAGTTAGTTAACATACAGTGTAGTATTGGTTTCGGGAGTAGAACCCAGTGATTCATCACTTCGGTATAACAGCCAGTGCTCATCCCCACCAGTGCCCTCCTTAGAACCCATCACCCATCTAGCCCATCCCCACCTGCCTCCCTTCAGGCACCCCTCACTTTGTTCTCTGTATTTAAGAGCCTCTACGGGTTGCCTCCCTCTCTCTTTTTATCTTGTTTTTTTCCTTCCCTTCTCCTATGCTCGTCTGTTTTGTTTCTTAAATTCCACATATGAGTGAAATCACAATGATGCTTGTCTTTCTCGGACTCAGCATGATACACTCTAGTTTCGCACATGCATGTAGTTCAGAGACACGCCTGAGTAACATGGATATGAAAAGTGAAAGAAATACATTGGAATAATAAATACCAAATTTAGGATGGTGGTTAACTTCTGGGCACATGTATTCATGGAAAATAATAACAAGGAGAGAATTCTAATATGTTGCGTAGATGTTCACTCACTATCTGTGTCTGTGCTTCGCAAGAGGATCCTTGGGGCTTCAACTCTGCTGACACTGCCTTATTTCTCAGGCTGGGTGGTGGATACTTTTGTGCTCATCATATAATTTTTGATACTTTTTTGGTATTTCTAACTTGACGTGAGATATATTTTAAAACGTCTTATTTGTTTATTTAAAAATGTTTATTTGTTTTGAGAGAGAGAGAGAGATTGAGAGAGAGAGAGAAAGTGAGCATAAGCAGGGGACAGGCAGAGAGAGAAGGAGACAGAAAATCCCAAGCAGGCTGTGTGCTGTCAGTGCAGAGCCCGACGTGGGGCTCGATCCCATGACTGTGAGACCATGACCTGAGCTGAAATCAAGAGTTGGACGCTTAACCAGCTGAGCCACCCATGTGCAGGAAATAGACATATTTTAAATCATTTTAAAACATAGGACTTGATGGCTTAGGGTATACATAGGAAAATGAGAAATTGATTCCATGTCTTCTTTTTTGTGGCTTTTTACAATATGATAAAAAACAAAGAGAAATGAAAAATTTCTCTTCCACACACAGGTGTACACATCTATTCATGGAAAACAATAACAAGGAGCCAATTCTAATGTGTTAACATAGACATTTACTCACTGTCTATGCTAAAGCTCTGGTAGGTCACATTTTAATTAGCTGGTGAACCGTAATTTCCATGTGCAATGGATGATTGAGAGAAGTCTCCCAGTTATAAGACAAAATTGCCAAATTTAGAGGGATAAATGATTAAATGAAGTAATTTTTACAAAAGTGTTTTCAAGGATAGCACTAAACTTTAAGATGGATTTTTTTTTTCCTCAAAGGGTCGAGTCCTAGGGCTTCCATTAAGTATGAATGGGTTTGTATCATGGACCAGCTCCAAGAGGGAGCTGTGATACTTCTTTCTGGAGCAAGTTTCTCAGGGAGAGTAGCATAATCTGCCTTCTGTTCTTGTGCCCTAGGGCTTTACTCTTTAGATGGCTGCTTACCCAAGAGTGCAGGATAAATGACACCAGAATGAATGACACCTACAAGAGAAACAATACGGGGGTCCATACTTCTGGTCGTGGTTTCATTTGACTACAGTCTCTCTTTGCACTCATGGACTGTTAGTGACATCCAGGCAAAATGCCTATGCTAAGGGACAGATGGGAAGTCACTTGGAGAACATACTGGGTTTCTTTATTTGCAACGAAATTGTGCATCTTAACGATCGTACCGAGACCCTCCAACGGGGGAAAAAAAAAAAAGATAATTCAAATCATCTTGAAAGCCCTAATGTTTTCTCTGACTATTTGTCAAGTAATACTGAAGACAGCAATGCAGTTTCACAAGGGGAAAGCCCTGACCATTGCTTTTTATAAAATCAAAGTCAAACCTTTTTTTTTCCCCCTTCAAAACTTTATGTTCTGGTTCCCATGGGCAATATTATTTGCTATATCGTTGGGCTTTGAACTTTATTATAATTTTTATGGGAGGAGGGACTGCATTTAATAAAACTTGAATAAAATGATATTTTTCTTCAGCCACCTAATAAAATCGAACCTCAGGACATTTGCAAGAAAAGGTGTGTTGTCCTGGGATTCTGGTTAGCTTGTCTCAAGGAAAGTGAGAAAGACCCAGGATTTTTAAGAACAACCTGACATTTCTTCTCCCTTAGTTTTGACTTTGCCTTGTTCTTTAAGAATGGGAAAATAATGTCACCGGTCTGCCTTCGGTTTTCTCATGACACAGGAGGGACAAGATTGCTATGGTTTTTTATTTTTCTTTGTCAGAGAGTCCTCAGAGGTTTCCAGTGTACCTGTGCGGGGTCCTCAATCTCTTGTAAATGGAGTCTTGAGTTCATGACTACTGTGTATGAGGGACGGTGTGGGGAGAGACAACGGGTGGGGATATTTTTCCTTCTTTGAGTACAATTACCCCTAAAAAGATTAAGTCTATTAGTCACCGAGACTTTGGATCATTAAATTGCTCTTACCTTTACCAATGGCCAGGATGAGAACAGTTATTAATCCTTAATTCAACAAAGGCTATATTGAACTATTTTCCCTGAGGCATCTTACTGGTATTTAGGTATTTTTTGAGGTGAAGGGGCATGGACGAGAGAGGAAAACTCTGGGAGAATGGAATACTTCCAGTGGGTACTGTGGACAAGCTTCAAGACAGCAGAAAGCCCAGGGTATTTAGGAGTTTGGAGATGGGCGGGTGTGTGCGCACATGTGTGGGGTCGGGGCATCCTGTCGTTTGACGTCTGGAGCAATAGATACCGAGCGTCCTGCAGTTGTAGGGTCTGTACAAAGAGCTGTCATGCCTCGAATATTTATGTGCTTCTGCTGGGAGACTGGTTGAAGAAACAAACTGAAATCAGAAACCCAAACTTGTACTGATGCAGTTTTGTTCAGAGTCCTGGTGGCCGCCATAGAGAGTCATCGACTAATTTATCTAACGCTACCAACCTTGGTATTTTCCTAGCGTGTTGCTGCCTGCACTTGAGTCCAGAAATCAATGAGTCAATTGAGAGGTGCATCAAAGCAAAAGCCGACAACACAAGCAGGCTGTTAACTTGTCCAAAGTATCATCAATTACACCCAAAGCAACAGATCTGTGTATTGTAAAACTGAAAAAAGGAAAAAGCCCTCATGTGTTTGTAAGCAATCCATCAATACGTAATAATCTTCTATTTTCTTTTCTTACCCACTAACCAGTTACCTGCTGTTTCCTTTTCAGCATCATTGAAAAAGAATGTTTAACCTTTTGTTTGAATGTTAGCAGTGCTTAAGTATCTAGGGATATGATACATCATTAGTATCCCAGGTCTAGGCACCTGTTCAGTGGAATCAAGACATTTAATTAAGCCATACAGAAGTGATAATATACCTATAAATATCATCTCTAGTACCTATAGTTGATGAAGTGGTTTGCATCATTCATTTCAAAGTATGATCTGGTTGGGACCAGCAGATGTTTTCAATTCTGAACCCCCCCCCCCCACGCCCTTTTTTTCTTTTTGCTGTGGCAGATGTACCTTGGCTGAGTCTGGCTGTTGAATGCATGACCTTTGCTGGGCTTGTTAGCCTTAACACTGGTTAGTGATTTGTGTTGGGCTATTAAGCATGAAAGGAAAGCAATGTGATCTTGTTTCAGGGAAAGAATAGATGAAATGTCCCTGAGTAAATACTGGAAGGGTGTTATGACTTTTAAAAGTTGGCTCAGGCAAGTTTCACTTAACAATGCCTGGGAGGCCCCTTTGAGTGAAATAAATCATGGGTAATGATATAATAATTTCTTTAAAATATAGTGTGGAAAACCGATGTCTATTGGCAAATGTCAGATCTGGTGGCCAGGAAACTAGCATCACTGCTTTTTGAGAAGGGTCCTTGTATGCAAACTAAAAAGAATTTCTGATAGCCCTTGGGAAAAACAACAGATAATTTGTCAGACTGAGAGACAAGCAAGACAAAGGAATACGAGACTTTTTGCTTTTGATTTTAAGGACTGGTCCTGGTAAAAAGGGCTGATACCCCCAAATTTCCTTCCTAATATCAGTTCAAATTGTTTGACGAAGAAATGTATTATGGTGGGGTTGGTGTAACAGCTGAAAGGTATAAACATGCACATCTCCTTCCAGTACCACCGAAATAGTCAAACAAAAATGCATCGCTAAACAGGAGAGAGGTTTCTAATTGTTTGAGCTCATGTTGAGACCATTTGATAAAGACCTGGAATATGGTCAGTTCTTCCCTCTGATCTACCAGGAAGGTGAGAGGCAAGTGAAGAATACCCTTGTCTCTGTTACCAGTTCTGGACCCGCGTCTATTCCTTTTTCTCACAACAGAGCCCTCAACTGGCATGTTTCTTTTACCACGGTATGGATGATGTGTTTGTGGCTTTTAACAGAACCCACAAGAAAAAACCATGTGTTTATACCCAAAGGCATTCTTTCACAACATTGGAGATACCAAGTAGGTGGGTATCATTTGAAGGTAAAGTTTGAGCTCTCTCAGTGAAGGGAAGTAATTGTAGAGATTCTGCGTCTATACCGACTGAGATTCTTTTGGGGCCAAAGTCAAGGGAAGAGACTCTAAAGGTGTGAAAAGAATTTCCCCTGGGCAAGTAGAACCTGAAGAGTATCTTGAAAGGCTGCCAGCAGCTCAGGCTTTTCTTTGCACAGCAGGGTGAGGACTAAGCTGATGAAGCTGAGCTTTATATTTCTGGGGAATTAATCAAACTGGTAGATTGTAATGATCTCTCAAGGGAATTATGATAGGAACCCCTTTGATAGGGGTCCAATTATTTCAGATTACAATAAAGTTTATGAGTTTCTCAGGAAATGAGGTATGAACCTTATTTTGCCGAAGTTAATTGCCCTTGCAATCTTGGTATTGCAAAGCCTATATCTCGTAAGAAGTTGATCGAAATTTCAAGGCCCAGGGCTGTCTTGCGGATTGTGATTTGGGGTTAAGAGATAGGAATGATGGAAAGGTTAAAGAGGAAAAGAATTAGAAATGTGATATGCGGCTTACAGGTTTAAGTTTGAGTTAGGGAACCAAGATGCCAACTGCGGACTCCAGCTCGTTTTCAGTTTAAAGGGATTTGGAATTATCTCAAATTCCTTCCAACCCTCAGGGTTTACCATTCTCCGATAACAACAACTAGGAGGAAAGGAAGGGCAGTGGGGAAGGAAGGTCAAGTGGGTGAGGTTGGCTTGGGTCAATGAGTGGAGTAGCCAGGCTGGGCTTGAATATACCAAATCCTGCCTTCTAAATATGTCTCCCAGTTGATCAATCTAGCGATTTTTCCAAGTGGGTCTCTGCAGCACGTTTTCCGGGTGGCAGGGTCCCACTGGGACCCGTCTAGCTGGGGCCATTTTTTTGCGGGGCAAAATCGAGCTTAGAGGAGGCATCATAACAGAAGAGTAAGGACTTTGGGCTCTCGAGAGAGGCTGCTTGGATTCAGAGTCCAGCTTTCCCACTTGCTAGAATATTAAGGGAATGACTGAGCGTCCCTGTGCCTCAGTTTCTTCATCTGTAAATAGGAGTTATAAAGTACCCATCTCGTATTATTCCTCTTGACAAGGAAACTCATTTTGTTCACTGCCTGCTTCATGAGGGCAGAAGTTTCTGTACATGCTGTATCCTGTGGCATGCCCAGCGCCCAAACACTGCCTGACTCATAGTGCACGCTTGACGTTTGCTGAGTGAGTGGGCAGGTAGTGTTTTGAACAATAGCTGGAACGCACTTAACCCTTAGTGAATGTGGGTTATCGGTGTAACTTTTCTTCCAAGTGAGTATTCTGTTTGTTTGCCTTCATACTTCTAATCACACACTCAATCCTTAGGGAGTGTTGGCTGGTAGTGTAATTTTTCTTCCCAGTGAGTATTCCGGTTGCTTGCCCTGAAAAACTTTCGATACTCAGCACAGTGCCAACACATAGAGAGGAGATGCTTGTGCTAGGCAAAATAACATCTCCTCCCCTAAAGATGTCAAATTCCTGATCCCCAAATCTGCGAATATGTTAGGTAGTATTGGCAAAGGGGGACTAAAGTTGCAGACAGAATTAAGATTGCTACTCGGTCGACCTTAAAGTAGGAAGATTATATTAGATTATCTGGTTGGGCTCAGTGTCATCATAAAGATCCTTAAAAGTAGAAAAGGGAGACAGAAGAGAGTCAGAGAAACATATGTGTCATATGTCAGGGTCAGAGACGTGCTCCATTCCTGGCCTTGAGGATGGGGTAGGGGACCATGGGGCAAGCAATGTGAAAGCAACAGAAATATGATAGCATGTTCAGCGAGTATACGTTGAATTGAGCCTGAATGAATCATTTTTGTCCCCATGATCAATTAGGCTTTCTTTTTCCTTCATTATATAAATGCTATAATGCTTCACATACAGAAATCTAACAATATATAGAAAATAAAGAAAGCAAAGGTCACGTGGAATCCTGCTACCTTGTGATAACCACTATGAGTACGTAGGCGTTCATTTTCTCACGAATCTCTTTATGTATGCACAATACACGTGCACACACACACACACACACACGCACACATGCGTGCATGCCAAGTTTCATTTAAATGGGATTATACCATGCATGGCACTTTGCTTTTTTATCATGGACACTTCGTCTTTCTTCCCAGAATCAATACCTCTCATTCCAATTCTATCCACACCCCAACTGGGTAGCCATGATAACACCCTAATGTTTGTCCTTTAATATTTTTTTTTGGACTCAGGTGATCTTAGGCGTATTCCAATCTAGGAATCTGAGGCATTCCCAATATAGGATATCTTTTGTCATTCTGTGTTTTATAAAAATGGGGTCATATGACACACTCTTTTGCAATTTTGCTTTTCTTACTCTGTGAAATCCTGACTCAGGAAAATCCATCAGACCATTTTCTGTTTTTTCTTAAAATTTTTTTTCAATGTTTATTTTTGAGAAACAGAGCATGAGTGGGAGAAGGGCAGAGAGAGAGAGGGAGACAGAGGATCTGAAGTGGGCTTTGGGCTGACAGAAGACAGCCCGAGGCGGGTCTCAAACCCACCAACTGTGAGATCATGACCTGAGGCCAAGTCGGATGCTTAACAGACTGAGCCACCCAGGTGCACCGGCTCCGAGTCATTTTCTATGACTGCCCCATATTCCATGATATGAATATAACGCAGTTTATCCAACGGTTGTTGATAGACCTTCTCTTTGTTTTCAATTATTGGCCACTGTAGACTGTGCTGCCATTCCTAAATTTCGTATTTCTTGCACAAAAGAAAACATTCTTGATTTGTAAAGGCTATTTTCAAAGGATGTCTGTGATGAGAAGGATTCCCAAACAGAGGCTGTCTTCTCCCAGAAGTTAGTCTCTGGGGCTGGAGTGAATGTCCACAGAAACAGTAGAAAGTGGGGGAGACAGTGAAGTTATATGAAAAAACCCAGCAAATACCTTTTCTCTATAACTTAAATTGAGAAAGTCTCCCATTTACAATCCTTTCTATCAACTCTTTTGGAAGAGTGTGGTATTTACTTACACTGGTCTACCTCTCCTAAGGAAGTTTGGCATTGTAGAGGGTCCACCAGGTAAATACTATCAGGTTCTGGTTCTCTTTTGTTTACACCATTAACAGGATGATCCAGCTCCATGTTGGATGAAAAAGGCGTATTGATTAAAAAATGTTCAGAAGGCCAGTACTATTAGAATATTCGCTGATTCCCTCTGGAGCCTTGTCTGTTTCATTAGTTCTTTCTAAGCAGCTGCAATTTCCAACCACTTTGGTAAGAGAGCCCTGGTTGAGGCTGTCTCTTAAGTGCAACCATTCGGTGATGTATTTTCAGGAACTGAATCAAAGGAACATTTTTTCTGCAGTCTCACAAACCTGCTTGGCACGCGTTCTTGTTTATGGAAAATCCAAATGTATATTTGTGTTCTTTCGAAAGGGGTGGGAGTTGGCAGGGAGGTCACGTGGGAGATTAAGACTCTCGCTTCCCACTCAGCAAGCTGAATTCTTAAAGCCCTATCTGATTTCATAAAGTAAGCAGAAGTTGGGGTCTGTCTAGACTCTGGCTGACATGCAGACAAAAGAAAGGAATCCACTCGGTGGCGGGCCAGTAGCGGATTCTGCTTCAAAGATGCCCTGAGGTGGAAGAAGCAGTTGGGCCGCAATGAATGAACCCCTTTCCTTCATATCTACCGTATACTGGTCACTTTCTCTGCCCCGGCTCATCCATTTCTCACAACTCCGAGGGCACGGGTAATACTATGAAACCTTTACATACGAGACAGGCTCAGAGAGCACTTTGCCTAACGTTACACAGCCAAGAAATGGTAGAGTCAGTACCAAAATAAATACATAGTACATAAAAATACATTAAAAAAAAGAAAAAAAGTCTTTATTACAGAAGATGTCATACACGTAGAGGAGTTGAAAGCATATTACCATGTACCGTTCTGAACCCACCAAGTTTCAAAAATGGTCAGTTCAAAGCCAATCCTGTTCATCCATATATACCAACTTGTGTCCCCCTCCCCACCTGGGATATTTCGGAAAAAAAATCCAGTTACCACTTTTCAAGGTGTATTTCTCAAAGAGAAATACTTACGAAAAATATAATCACAACACAACCCAATTAAAATAATAACTCCTTAATACCATCAAATGTCCAGGCAGTTTCTGGATTTCCCTGATGGTGGGGGTAGCATTTTAACACAAGTCTGCACCGGAAGTTTGAGATACAGATGTGTGATAAGGCTGGTGTGTGTATTTGGTCCACTCTGGAAAATTTGCCCTGTACCATTTCTTCTGTCAAAAATTCTTTAAGTGGAAATCTACTCAAATATATAAGCTATTGCTCTGTGGAATCCTCCAAGAGCAAGCAACTGTTATAGTTCTCTTCGGCATTTAACATGCTTTATAGGTATAAAAAGTAAAGGAAAGGGGGTGCCTGGGTGGCTCAGTCGGTTAAGCGTCTTGACTTCAGCTCAGGTCATGATCTCACAGTTCGTGAGTTAGAGCCCCATGTCCGGGGTTAGCACTGACAATGTGGAGACTGCTTGGGATTCTCTCTCTCTTTCTCTCTCTGTCTCTGTCTCTGTCTCAAAGTGAATAAATAAACTTAAAGAAAATATTTAAATCTTAAAAAGTAAAGGACATGGGGAAAGGTGTATATTTCAGCTCCTTATCTCAAATTATGGGTATCTGAGAAAAGGGAAGGGGAGAGAGAGAGACACACACACACACACAGAGGAAAGGGGGAAGGGGGTGCAAATCTTTTCCCAGCAGAAATAAGGAGGTATTTTTATTCTGAGCCAGGAAATAATACTATTCACGATGTTCTTGTCAACATGAAGCTAAGAAATGATTATGTAAAGGAATAAAACACGTCCTGTGTTCTAGTTGATGAACCAGGTTTTCTTGCCATTTCCAATAAAGGATTTCAGTTCAAGCATTAGATCAGTAGCCTTTGATTTCTAAACTTAGGTAGAAATCCAATTTTGCTCTCTGGTTCTTTTTCCTCACATTCCTGGAATTCATGAGTTTTGCCCTGAACTCTTCTGGGAGCAAGGGCCGAGATCCGGACACGACTTTTCAATTAATGCAAATCACGGTCTCTGGTTCTCCTCCATGTTAGCATGTGACAGGGCTGGAGGCCTTTATTTTGCTTAGAGCGGTGACCAAGCAAATGAATGCACGCTCTTGAATATTTGACAAATGTGACAAGCGTGTGCGGTCGCAGCTGGCTGCGCTTAGTTTTTTAATTTTGGTGCTTTCTCAACCAGCAGTGTGTGATCTGCCCCATTAGACTGAGGTTTGGTCAGGTCAGGTCAGGAATGCAATTGAGATTTTCCTTTTCAGGCGGGGAAAGGTCGTCAAGAATGGGACCGGCTACGTAATTCACAGGACCTGGCACAAACAAAATGTGGGGCTCCTCGCTCAAAAACAGTGAAGAATTCCAGTACGGTAACAGCAGAGCCCCTTTAAGAGAGGGGACGTGTGGGACAGTGTGGGTAGCCCGCACAGGAAGCTGACCTTCGGCCTGGGGCACAGAGCATGCACTTGGAAACTGGCAGGTTAATCTTTGAGAAGTAAGAGAGAGCTAGGAGCTAGCTCAGCCTGGGGCAGAACTTGGAGGAAGCAAGCAAAGAGCCCACGGGCCAGAAACGGGTAAGGGGTGAGTGGTGAGAGCAGGTCTCAGGTGTCCTGGTGCTATTTCGGCTAAGTTGGTATGCAGATTCCCTGATCCACGCAAGTTAGACCAAGGTCAGAGGTTACCTAGTGGGAAATTAAAGCCCAGGGCAAAGGTGAGTACAGATGCAAGAGCATTAGAGAGACCAATGTTCACAGCCAAACAACAAAAGACCCAAAGGAGATTTTTCACAGTCTGTGAGCTGGTCTTGAACTTTCTAGGGGCTTGGGCTTTGTAGAAAAAACGTTCAGACACTTCCTCCATGTTTTTGCATCTGGAAAGGGAGGCCCCTCTCTCCAAGTGTTGAGTGACATCTTAGAGCTTATTTCTTTCCAGTAAAAGTGGAAAATATCAACTAAGGTTTCAAAGGAAAGGAAATGTAATGTATTTTCTCATCAAATTTGGCATTATCTATTTAGCAGGCGGGCCTTTAATCTTCCATGCAGTATTTTTCCATTGTACGGTTCTGAGTTTGCCTCAGATCTGTCTTACTCTTTTAACTTGGGCTTTCTAAAATACGATTGTGATTTGTATGACTTATCTCCTGTTTTCATTTGTTTCCTCGATACTTGTGATGATCTCTTGCCAGGGTGTCTCTAGAGAAGCTCACAATTTTGCCTCTGCAAATATTGAATGTAACACAGATAAAGCTCCTTTGTTAGTGTGAATTCGTTAATGACTTTGATAAAAAGAACTTTCTGTGTCCCGCATCCTGGGAGGACTAAAGTGATTCGGGGCCTGTTGATAGGAACATAGAAATGAGAAAGTGCAATGATTGACTTTTTAAAAAATCCCATTAAATTTTTAAATGAGAAGGAAAGCCACTCACTCGTGCTTCAGTATCGGAGGACGATAATGAAGTAACTTGTCCTCTTTCTCCCTAAGAACTGGAAAATGGAGCCGTGAGACCGAGGTCTAGGAGTTGAGCCTTGAAATCAGTATATTAGTACGTAGATCACAACAGAGTAAGGACAAGTTGAGAAGGAAAGATTCTTTAGCCTCAAAGCAGAAGTGCAGCCTGATGAAATGTATTAGGAAAACATAGGTCAGTCGCATATGTAAGCAACGCAAACAGAAGAATCACAGAGGCAAGCACTGGAAGAATCAAATGCTATCCAGGGGAGACAAAGCTTTAGTGGACGGACTTTAAGTATTCTTGACCCACCTGTGTTTGAGAAGGCTGTGTTGTGTTTTCTTAGACCGAATTCATGAAGCATTCAGACTTATTAACTGTCCCTGTTAATATTCTATGCTTGCCAGTCAGTCAGCCGGATGAATCTGATTCTTGGCTAAATTTGCTGATCATCTTTGAATGTGGATAGTTCATACAATCCCTTCACAAGTAGATAATTCAGTTTCAGAGAGACCATTTCTTTTTCTAACGTAAGTTAATAAACTGAAATTTGGGTCTTATGCATAGGCAGGTGGCTAGATGAAGTGCATCGGCTCTAAGACAAGGACCTGGGCCGGGGGTCGTGGCCTCAGGGGGTCGTGGCCTCAGGCCCTGGTACAATTGGAGATGACCTACCATGCTCTGAGTGTCGTCTTGACCTGACTTGGGACCCTGAGCATTCCAGGATCAGCCTGGACGTTTGGTTTGTCCTCTCCCATCTTTGAGTCCTTGTATCATGCGTTTTGTTTCATTCCTGACCCCTAAGTTAGATCTTATCACAACACAGGACTCTGAAGGCTACAACTGGAAGAGTGAACACACACGCCCAGGCTTTTTCCTGTTGGATGCAGTTAACTCACTGTTCATGGACATTTGTCTAGAAAGACCATATACCCATCATGACTTTCGAGCTCATTCTTTTAACACATTTTACCTTTCTCTGTGCTTTCTTGATGCTTCCTTTGCTTGTCCCTGGGGAGGGGTGTGTGTGTGGGGGGGTATCTCCTGGTTGGTCACATGCTCAAATCTGCTTTTGCTTTACAAATTAGATTTTGACATATGTCCTTTGCTCATGTCTTCTGACCTTGGTTCTGTGTCTATATTTTCAGCTTTTCTTTACCTGCCTCAGCACTGACTCCTGATGACCGTATGCACTGAGTCTAAGACTCCTGTCCTTGGTACTTCCTCCGTGCTCTCCACCTCTCCCTTGCTATCTGTCACTCTGGTCTATCTAACTTCAAAAAATGCCTTTCAAAGCTGGATAAATCTTCTCTGTCCCATCACCCCCTTACAATGTGGAGTCCAACCAAGGAGCAGCAAGAGGAATTTTGAGAAACCAATGAAATGAAGGAATTTAAGCAGAAACCCGATAAAATAACCCAATAAATCCAGACAAGGCAATTTTCAGTTTCAGGTGAGTGGTGGGCAGAACTGGGAAAGGTCATGAGGCTGTGCAGGTGGCAGAGACTTTCAGAAGAAATGGAAGGAACACGAAGGTGTCATGCATGGCTTCAGGGAGGGAAAGTGTTATGTGATAATCCTACACTTCAATAGTCACCACGAAAGCCCTGGGGTTCCCAGTGGAAAATCACTGTGCACCAAGTTGTGAGTGACCTATGTCTGGAGCAGGGTATAGATAAGCCACCTGGGGATTGAGTGTGTGTTGCCACAGTCAGGAAGCCTCACTCACACACCTGTTTTCCATCCTCAGCATGTGGTGACTATGTGGTAACATAACTCCCTGCTTTGGAAAATATAGGTTGATTTGCAGCATATTTTCTTGGCATCGGATTAGGGGCTGGGAGTTAATTTCAACTCATGTGAATTCTCTGGGGTTACATGGATAACAGTGACTCTTTCTAGTCTTAGGAAATTTCATATTTTCTGAAACTGGGAAATGGACCCATGAACATGCAGGGCTTTGATTTTCCTAAAAAAAAAAATCTTAAATTTTTCATGCACGTTCTAAGTTCCACCACCCCCACCTCTGCTCCTCATTTATATATTTTGCTTTGGCTTTACTTGAAGTTAATCTTGCAATTATTAGCTTTCAGCCAGTCAGGATCCCATGGTGACAATACTGTCTTTGTATTTTGTTAAAAGACAAAAATATTTTTACAAATGACACATATTTAGAGAAAAAAATGTCACCTTTAAGAAGGTAAAACAAGTTGACAAATGCTTCTTTAAGTGAAGCTAATTGCATGGAATATTTTATGACATTTCCATGGAAAATGTTACAGGACATCTCTAGAGGATTTCAGGGGAACTTTTATAGCTATTTCCTGCTCCATCAGCATTTTACAGAATCCCGTGGAAAGCAGGGGTGCTTGCTGCTGCGTCTGGTTAGTCGTGGGCGTCCGTTTCTGTTGGATAACGGAGGAGCCTGAAGAACAAACACATTTGCGAAGACGGCTCCGAGACGATGCCGATGACTCCTGTGGTTCATGAGTAACCATGGGGCTCTAGAACTGACTTGAAAGAGATCCTGTTGTTCGATCAGGGTTAGATGTGGCAGGGAAGGCCTGTCCTTCTTAGTCTCCATGGAGCGCAGCTCACTAAAGTGCCACCTGCCTTGCATCATTGTCCTCAGATGAAGGACCTTTTTGAAAATGCTCATATAAGCACTGGGTGTTGTATGTAAGTGATGAATCGTGGGAATCTACTCCCAAAGCCAAGACTACACTGTATACAATGTATGTTAGCTAACTTGACAATGAATTATATTTAAACAATTTTTTTAAAAAAGAAAATGCTGATATAGAGACTGGCTGTGTTAACCCCATCCCTTTTCTTTAATTGAGAGATTTTAAATGTCACTAAGCGACAAAAAAATTCAGTACCTACTATACCAAAGACATGCTACATGTAAGGGATATAAACAAGTGTAAGCGCACAGTAAATGCTTCATAAACTGATCATATGTGGCTGATCTTGTAGAGCATACTCTATTCATGCTTGCCTGCAATATTCTTCATTTATTTATTTAAAAAATTTTTAATGTTTATTTATTTTGAGAGAGAGAGAGAGAGAGAGAGAGCGCGAGCTAGCGGGGGAGGGGCAGAGAGAGAGGGAGAAAGAATCCCAAGCCGGCTCCCAGCTGACAGTGCAGAGCCCAGTGTGGGGCTCGAACTCACGAACCATGTGATTATGACCTGAGCTGAAATCAAGAGTCAGACACTTAACCGATTGAGCCACCCAGGCGCCCCTGAAATATTCTTCATTTAACAAGTAAGGTGTACCATACAGCTGCAGTACTCAATTCCACCACCATTTCTCTGTGAAACAAATGTTAACATATAATTACAAAGGCTCTCACGTTATCCTCTCATGAAGATTTGAAACAACATGTTCATTTACTCAATTGAGTGCATGTGATTATGTCATAACTAGCTAATTATCTTATGTTACCCTATTCATATGTGATGTCAATTCTTTAAGCTGACTCGGTAATAGAAAGTAATTTGTATCAAAGGTTAATTGACATGCAGTTAATATCTATGCTATTGGCAGAGAATTTGTCCAGTGGAGTAGGGAGATGCAGTTTCGAGGCTCTCGGATGCTCTAGGTCCTTGGATGTTGCTTTAAGCTCTGACACTAACTAGATCATAGTATCACTAAAACTCAGATTATTCTGATTCTTGAACACTGGTTGAATTCTGATTCTTGTACACCGTCTCCACTCTTTACCTTCTCTTGAAGTGACATGGAGATACTAATAATACCGCTTTTCACTAATTTAGAAAATGCAATTCTGTAAACATTTTCCTACCTACAATAAATAACGCTGAGTATGAATAGGACCGAAATTATTATGCAAATGCTTATCGGAAGAGCGTTTGAATGACCTGCTTGAGTTCTCAGATCTATTTGTTGAAAGGGGAACAGAACCCAGGGATTCAGATTGAGTCTCAGATATTTTCCATTGACTGGAGCATATTGGCTCTCTGGAGAGATTTTTAAAAGCTGTTACTTTCTGAAGTCGCGGATGCACCAGTGAGCTGTGCCTTGGTCCCCTTAAGTCACTGAACATCATTCCACATGGCCCGTCCCCCCCCCCCCCCCCCCCGGCCACTTGCTCATATGTTGTCCGTGTTCACATGGTGGTATGTCTGCATGATGCCAAAATAACTAATCAGTTCAAGATATTTTTTGAAAAAGTAACACCGGTAGTGTTTCGTGTCATGGAGACAAAACAATGGGTTGATTTGACTTTCATCCATTTTCAATCAGTGGTTTAGAGCCATGGAGAAATAACTGGTCTTTTAACATTTTATGAGGTGGCTTTCCTCCCTCCCCCTTTTCTCTTTTTCTCTCCCCAACTCTTCTCCATCTCTCCTCCTTTCCTCTCTGCTTTACTTATTTATTTTTTAAAACTTCACTCTTTTCCCATCCTAGGTAACAAATGGTCATTGTAGAAAACTTGAAATACAAAATGTTGAGAGAGGAAACATTTCATGTGACCATGGCATACACAACCATTTTTCCAGCATGTTTAAAACAAATAATATTCCTTTCTCTTTCCTACAGTCAGCTTGCTGAATTTCAGCCACATGTTGGAAATTTCCCCTTTGTTTCTAGCTTATTTATTATATACTGCCGGATCTTTTTATCTTTAATTGTTTTTTTAAGTTTACTTATTTATTTTGAGAGAGATAGAATGTGTGAGCAGGGCAGGGGTAGAGAGAGAGGGAGAGACGAAGACTCCCAAGCAGGCTCTGTGCTGTCAGCGCAGAGCCCGATGCAGGGTTCAGTGTGGGGCTTGCACTCACCAACTGCGAGATCACGACCTGAGATGAGACCAAGAGTTGGCTGCTTAACCAGCTGAGCTACCCAGGTGTCCCTGTGCCTAATGTTTAACCTTAGAGATACTTGGTTAATTTTCTGTAAGGAAGTTATGATGTTCTTAGATCTGACATGACTTAGCAATAAATAGTGGTGTTAACTTAGTTTTACTCACTGATTTTACTGGTTTTTTTTTTTCTAATTTTACTAATTTTTACTCACTGACCATGGGATGAATTGGGAAAACACAGTCTAGATTTTGAGACCCCCCCGCCCCAGGCATGTGTAGGAGTAGTTGAATGATTTTGCTATGCAGTGTTCTATCATGCCATTTATTCATTCATTCAAAATGTATTAACTACCTCCTGTGTCCCAGACACTGTTCTAGGTAATGGGATATGGCTATTGAAACGTCAGGTGGGTAGGTTCCTGTCCTCATGGTACCAATCAAACACTAAGGAACATAGACATCCAGTCATCAAGTACATTGTTACCTGGGAGGACAGGTGGGAAAGTAAAATGCATACACTGGGCTACAAGTCAGAGGTAAAGCTGTCACTGTTATGTAGGAGTTTCTGTCCAGATCCCAGGGATCTGCACATCTCTTATGGTCAGCTGCAGAAACCTCTTCAGCTGTCTGGATGCCATTGGGCTATGAACTTACAGACCATAGTCCTGCTCATATAATATAGAAAAGAGGGTAAGAAAAGATTAACTTTAGGAGTTATCTGATATAGAGACAGGAGGGCTTAATGTACACACACACACACACACACACACACACACACACACAGGCATTTTCCCTGCAGAGGTCATGGACTGAGTGGGGAACAGCGAATACCAAGAATCATGTAGTCCCCACTCTGTCATCTTTTACCTTGGAATTTGTGAAATATGGGTTGCAGGTATCACTCCATAGAGTTGCTATTTTATGGACCTCAGCAACATTCACATAAAGTAGGCACGGGATTTCTTTAAAGTTGGAGATTCCTATGACTAATCTCTTGATAATTTTAGAGGCTGAGGTTTGGTGGGGAGCAGCTCTGTGGCCAGACCCTTGAAGGGACTAACAGAATTTGTAGCAATTTTAGGTGGTTCCAGCTGCCACAGATATATCTACAAACAGAGTCATGTAGTTTAACATCAAGAAATTCAGGAGTATATGTTTCAGGAGGTCTAAGCTAGTTTCATGCTGGGCCTTGGATAAGAACTTGGAGTACGAATTTACATGGCCAATATTAAGTTTTGATATATATTTTAAATGAATATGATCATTTTTTTGGAAAACACTACTGCAACAGAAAAATACTGAAGAGCTGGGTTCTATATACTCTTGGCTCCGTTGGTGATCATGTGACTTTGGGCATGCACTTTGGGTCTCTGCTTCCTCATCTGAAACATGAGGCTATTAACTAGATGACCTCTAACATCCCTCTTAGCTCCGAAATTTTGTGATGTGGGAAGAATCTTAAACATATTCACAGAGCTGGGGATTTGAGCAAGATAGTTCTCTGCACCCTTCTTTTAATACTTGATGCTAAACCACAAGTCCAGAACTTAGGTTTTTTATGTTTGTTTGTTTGTTTGTTTATTTATTATTTTTTTAAAATTAAAAAAAAATTTTTTAATGTTTTATTTATTTTTGAGACAGAGACAGAGCATGAATAGGGGAGGGGCAGAGAGAGAGGGAGACACAGAATCCGAAACAGGCCCCAGGCTCCGAGATTCAGCACAGAGCCCGACGCGGGGCTCGAACCCACGGACCGTGAGATCACGACCTGAGCCGAAGTCGGATGCTCAACCGACTGAGCCACCCAGGCACCCGTGTTTATTTATTTTTGAGAGAGAGAGAGAGAGAGAGAGAGAGAGAATGAGTGGGGGAGGGGCAGAGAAGAGGATGCCAGAGGAACCAAAGCCGGCTCCGAGCTGTCAGCACAGACACCAATATGGGGCTTGAACTCACGAACCATGAGATCGTGACCTGAGCCAGAGTCACGCACTCAACCGGTTGAGCCACTCAGGTGCCCCCACAAGACCAGAACTTTTGAGACATGATGTAAAGGACAGTGCCATGAAAAAGGAAGAGCTCTGTATTCGGACTCCGTTGATTCTGCTGAGTAAACGTGTGATGCTGGGAGAATTCAGTTTTTTGATTCTCAGTCTCCTCATCTATAAAGTAGGGCAATGCCACTCACCCTCACAGGTCTCTCATGAAGGTCGCTTGCTATGATCTGTGTACAAATCCATGGCACAATGCTTGACACATAGCGGGGGTCAACCGGCCGTTCTCTCCTTCCCCTTCCCTCGCATCTTCCTGGACGTGGCAGGCTCAGTGTACCAGTATGATCTCAATCACAGTTGCCCCTTACGGCCCAGTTGTCCACAACTTCCAGTAGATGTTTGACTGTCACCCAATAATTACTTACTTTGGAATGCTGCTTTTGATGGAAGTGGACTGTTTTAGACCGGATTCTTGTCCCGGCGTCTTTGCTGTTGGGAAGTTCTGCTTGCCAGGGCCACCGGCAGCATAATCCTGTGGGTCAGCAGTTTGAGGAATTTCCAGATTTCAGCTGAGTTCACCTGAGGGGCTGACCCCTTGGGAAATGCAAGAGCGCCCACTGCTAGCCATTTCAGTGCCCCACTGTAGCTTTCCGGGGCCGTGAATCTCTGAGCTTCTGGGAATGTACTTCCTGGTGAGAAGGTAGGCAGCAGTCAGTGACTCTTCGAGTAACTATTTCAGAAAAGCCCACACGGTCCCATGGCTGAAATGTGGATAATAGATTAGAAATCATTTTTTAAAAAAGAAGAAATAAGGGGAAGAATAAGAAGAATATAAGTAGAGAGAAAGGGAATGTGAAGGAAAAGAGAAAAGAGAAAGGCTAATAGGGAAGAGGCATGCATAGATGTCAAGTTTTTCCAGGAGCCTTAGTAGAACAGGGACATGATTAACAGGGGGTCTCTCCCAAACCACCCACTTCCAGAAGTCCAGAATATTCTATTTCTGTAATAAGCCAGGGGTTTGGGAGTGGTTCGAAATTGCTCATTCCGTGACGTGAAGCCATGGATTGTATATTTTGGAATCACCTGAGGGCATTCGATTACATACAGATTTCTGGGCTTCAGCTCCTGATCGAATCAGAATCCTGAGATGGGGCCAGGAATCGGCATTTTTTAAAAAGTACCCCAAACGATTCTGATCTGGTGCTAAAGTCACTGTTCCAGGAATATTAATAAGAGGATGTCTCAACATTGTATGTCAGTTATACTTCAATTGAAAAAATTAGTTAAACCTGTAAGAAAACAAAGTAAAATGGTGGTTAACCGGGGGGTGCTGGGGGCGGGGAGTGATGTGAGTGATAGTGTTGAGGGTGCAAACTTGTAATGAGTGGTAATTAAGCTGTAGAGATTCCATGCATATTGTAATGAATAAAGACAATAATATTGTACTTTGATTAGGTAATTCTGTAATGTGATAAGCATTCTGAAATGTGGTAAGTATCAGCAATCACATTACAACATATAAATGCGTCAAAGTAATGAATTAAATACTTTAAACTTATACAGTGTTATGCATCAGATTTATTCCATAAAAAATATTAAGTTATGGGGACAAAAAAGATGGGATTTCATCTTTCCTCAGACAGAGCCGGTGTTTCCATGTTATGTCCATTTTGATGTTATATCAGTTCTTTAGGAGGAGAAAGCAAAACCCGGGGACTTAGCTGAATGTTACGGATACATAGAGATCTAACCAGGAAGCTCCAGGTTGTAGGCATGGTGTGTGAATTCACTGCATTATATGTAAATTTCCGGCAATGGGATCCTAGGTGGCACCCTTCCAATTTGAGATTCTCTGTAATCTCAGACTGTAAGACATTGCCCCTCCTGTCACCCTAGGCAGACTGAGTGAGGATGCTGGTATAGCCAGGGCAGCTGGGCAAGCCAAGCCACTGGGACACAAGAGGTGGGGACAGTGGTGACTGTCATACTGACTACGACATACGTCGTATGGATTTTCACCTGAATTCCGTGTTCCAGCCGGCCCTATCCTCCCATACCTTACTCCAGAGCCTGCCTTGATGGCGCCACATCTAAATAGTTGGAATCAGACATAGCGTATTCGCAGAGAAGTTTTGAACCGTGATCTGTCAAAGGTTTTCCACCTGTTTCCCTATTTCGGTGAGCTGGAACGACCTCTAGCAGCTGCATTTGTGTGTATTTGACAGCAAGTGCCAATGCCCTTTGGATTAATGGCACACGCAAATGTGACTGTTTCTTTCCATTGGCTACATTGCACTAGATGTGCACAAAAGACGGAACCGTGGCCAACCCACAGCTGCGTATAGGGCGTGTACTGTCATTTTGGTCAAATTCCTGGACTGTCATCCACCATCTATCACAAGTGTCTTTCTTCAAAGGGAGAACAGGAAAATAAACTTTGACTTTTGCAAGCAAAAAGAGCAAAGAATTGGTTCAATGATATGAATTTCATTAATTATGCAACTTTTTTGGAGAAGAGGTAGAAGTCTGCTCTGTGTTTGGAAATGCCAGAGAATTTAACAATTTCCTTCCTGGTTTAAGCAAAACACACCCATATGCTAATGTATGGCTCCTGGTTCTTAGCTTAAAAGCATTTCCTTAAGCCAAGCCTAAGGTCCCAAGCATTTCAATTCTGCCTCTCCGTTGGTTATACCTCCAAAATGTCTCCCTCAGTTTTGGGGATTGCCAAACAAACAGGCCTTTGGAGAAAGAGGAGCCCTTTTGTCCTTTTATTTTATAAATACAGCCTTGTTGCAAAAAAGTATTTTAGGCAGTTAGCCAAAATACATAGAAAAGAAGAATTTAGTGATAACAGGGTTCCGGGGATGGTATTTTAGTATATATGCCTAAGAAAATAAGGTGTTGGGTAAATGTTACAAAGTCATTCTAATTAAAGCTGAACTGACCATACTGAGACTATTTCACCATTTGGTAATCTTTTTTTTTTTTTTTTTAAACAAGAAAACTTACTCTGGACGCTTATTTATTTATTTATTTGAGTATAGTTGACACACAATATTACATTAGTTTTAGGTGTCGGACAAAGTGATTCAGCAAGTTTGTATGTTATGCTGTGTTCACCAATGTAGCTACCTTCTGTCCTGCTACGTTGCCATTACCATTGACGGTATTCCTTACGCTGTGCCTTTTCTTCCCGTGACTTACTTATTTCGTAACTGGTAGCTTGCAATTCCCACTACCTTTCACCTATTCTGCCCAGCCCCTCACCCTCTCCCCCCCGGCAACCATATTTGCTCTCTGTTTTCATTTGTAGGTCTGATTCTGCCTTTTGTTTGTTTATTTACTTGTTGTTATTGGTTTTTTTTTTTTTTAGATTTCACTTATGAGTGAAATCATATGGTATTTGTCTTTCTTGGTCTAACTTACTTCACTCAGCATGTACCTGCTGGGTCTGTTTTGGGTGCTAATTTAATCCTGGGCACCTGTGAGTTCCACCTTAAGATGTAAACATCAGAAATGTTGGGTTTTAATTACAAGATTAGATAATGTAGATCTTGTTTACCTGGTTTATTTATTTTGTTGCAAAGCTCAGATAATGTGAACATTATTATTTTGTATGCTATTTCTTCCATCCGTATGGAATTCTGGAATTTCAGGACAACTTCAATAATAATGTGACCTTCAACATCATTTCAAAAGAAAGAAAGGAGAAAACAGGGAGAGGACAGGTATAATGTACTGAAGACACTGGTCATGGCCTTTTGGCCAAACTCCCTTTTAAAAAAGTCTGTCTTGGGGCTCCTGGGTGACTCAGTTGGTCAAGCGTCCGACTCTTGATTTCAGCTCAGGTCGGGATCTCACGGTTCGTGAGTTCGAGCCCCACATTGGGCTCTGCACTGGCAGCGTGGAGCCTGCTTGGGATTCTCTCTCTCCCTCTCTCTCTGCCCCTCCCTGTGCTCTCTCACTCTCTGAAAAAATAAATAAACATTAAACAACAAAATAAAAAGTCTGTCTTCAACTACAGTCCTGATAACTGGTGAAGGTATAGACCTGTTAGCAGAAGGTGCCCATTTGCCACAGTGAATGGATTCGATCCTAGCTGGGCTAGTCAGATGCTCTTAGCAACTAGGAACCAAGACCCAGAGACCAGTTAGGGGCAATATTGGAGCTTCTCACAAACAACCTAGTATTAGAGCTCTCATAGGCAAATCACATTTAGGTCTGCATCAAAGTTAAAATCCTTGTAGAGGAGGCTGGTCTAGAGAAGAGGACAGAAGTATATGTTAGCTATGTATTTGCTCTTAACCGATTATTATAAACTTAGTGGCTTAAAACAGTGCACCCACATTATCTGACCTTGTCTGTGGATCAGGTATCTGGGCATGGTTTAATTGTGTTCTTTGATTCTTAGTCAGGGTCTCTCACAAGACCATATTCAAGGTGTAACCTGGCACTGAGGTCTCATCTGACAAGTCCTCTGGAAAGGCTCCACCTCCAAGCTCACTTACATAGTTGATGGCAGAATTCATTTCTTAGCTCGCCACTGCCTCTGGGCCTCCCTTCCTTGCCATGTGGGTCTCTCCATGGGCCGGCTTACAACACGGCAGCTCGCTACATCCAAGCCAGTGAGGGAGTCTGCTAGCAAGACACAAATCATAATATAATGTAATCGCAAAAGAACACACCATTTTGCAGTATTCTGTTGGTTAGGAGTAAATGATGGGTCCTGCCCACTCGCAAGGGCAGGGACTTAGTCAAGGGCATGAGTGAGAAGATGGATCATTGAGCGCCATTTTAGAGTTGTCTGCCATGGAGCAGAAACAAAATCCAAGAAGAGAATGGTGAGAGATTGCAAGAGAGAAAGGAAGGAGGAGGAGAAGGAGCCACCTGATAACTTCTTTGGTTCTCACCAGGGGTCTGGCTCTACTTAGTAATGGGGTCATATCAAGATTCTCCCATTAGTATTACAATAATGACCTCTTCTAAAACTTAAAGTTTGAATTATGATAAAATACACTTAAAACTCATCATTTTAATCATTTCTACATGTACTATTCAGCAGTGTTAAATGCATGGCATTCATATTGTTACATAACCATCACTACCATCCATCTCCAGAACTCTTTTTATCTTACAGAAGTGAAACTCTGTATGCAGTAAACAATATCTTCCCGTTCTCCCCTTCCCTTAGCCGTTGGCACCTGCCCTGCTACTTCCTGTCTCTAAGAATTTGGTTTTTCTAGATGCCTCATATAAGTGGAATCATACAATGTTTAGCTTCTTGTGATGGGCTTATTTCATTTAGTATAATGTCCTCCAGGTGTGTCTGTGTTGTAGCATTCAAGATTGTGTTCTTTTTTAAGGTTGGATACTATTCCACTGTATGCATATACCACATTTTCTTTATCCATTCATTCCCCAGTGAACACTAGGGCTGCTATGAACATGGATGTACAGCCATCTCTTTGAGATCTTGCTTTCAGTTCTTTTGGTAATATATCCAGAAGTGGGATTACCAGATGATATGGTAATTCTATTTTTGTTTTTCTTGAGGAAATACTGTACTGTTTCCTATAATAGCTGTACCGTTTTACATTCTAACTGACGATGCACGTGGATTCTGATTTCTCCATGTCCTTGCCAACACTTGTTATTTCCTGTTTTTTGATACTAGCCATTTTAATGAGAGTGAAATGGTGCTTTCGATTTGCATCTCCCAAATGATTAGTGATGTTGAGCGTCTTTTCATGTACTTCTTGGCCATTTGTATATCTTCGTTGGAGAAATATATATTCAAGCCTTTTTGCCCATTTTTTTCCTCAAAGGTTTTATTTTAGAAACTTTATAATTTTTGATTTTACATTTAGGTCTGTGGTCTATTTCGAGTAATTATTTTATATCATTCACAGGATAGATCCTGTTATTTTCCCACCTATGGATAAGCAATTTTTCAAGCATCATTTATTGAAAGGACAATCTCTTCTCTTCTGAAATGCCTTTACATTTTTGCTTTGTAGCAAATCGGTTCTCCTTGTATTCTGTTATAGTGATCTATTTTTCTATATATCAGTAACACACTGTCATTATAACTAGCCTTTTAAAATTTTATTTGAAAGAGAGACAGAGACAGAGACAGAGAGAGAGAGAGAGAGAGAGAGAGAGAGAGTGTGTTGGGGAGAGGGGCAGTGGGAGAGAGAGAGAATTTTAAGCAGGCTCCACACTCAGCAGCTCAGCATGGGGCCCAATGAGGGGCTTGATTCCAGGACCCTGGGATCATGACCTGAGCTGAAATCAAGAGTCGGATGCTCAAATGACTGAGCCACCCAGGTGCCCCATTGGCATCTTTTTGGTTTCAAATTCAGGTTGTTTGTTGTATTGTTGTTGAGTTGTAGGAGTTCTTTATATATTCTGGATGTTAATCCCTTACCATATAAATGTTTTCAATGACTTCCTTTACTTGAGCTTGTTTAAATGGGTTTCTATTCCTTGTAAACAAAATATCTTTGATTAAGACATGAAAGCATCAGGCAATTCTTGTTCTTTACTTCACCTCTTAGTCTTTTGTGTTTTCATCTATTGATTAAAACAAATGCTCATTCCATAAGATTGATCTTTAAAGCTTTTATTATAGGTTGGGTTGGTTTTTTGGGGTGACCCTATTAGCCAGCTTGGAATTTTAAGATTAAGTCCAAGTTCACACTCAATTTTAGATCAATAACTTTAACCTAAGAGTGCTTTGAAATATCTAGATAATGCTAAAAGAATTTTTTTTCCTGCACACTACAAAAAATGGGCCAAATTCTTCACCTCATGTACACAAACAGACCTCTTCCAAGAACTAAACATAAACCCGAGGGTGACCAGATATGCCTAGGCATAGACCTGTCTCTAGAGGGGATTAGAGGGGACTCAAGAGACTGTAAGGACTTGTATATTCCATGCTTCTAGACTCTCACTCTTCAACATTGGTTTTTGCTTCTTATAAATGAGAAGTTAGAGATGTTTTTTTTTCTTTTTCTTTTCGCAGACATGATTAAGTATGTGCTAAGTTAGCTAGCAGCTCCAAAGTATATACAGCTTAAAATTATACGAGGGACAAAACCTTTGTTCTCAGGTCACTGAAGCTCATTGTGGAAGAGCTTGTGAAGCAAGTTGCTTGCTGGAATAGCATATTTGTTTATATATATGTTACCTATATAGCGTATATATTATATGTATATACATATAAATGTTATATATTTGTATATTACATATAATTATACAATATATGTATTGTATATATATTTAAATATATGCTTATATATGTAGCAGCTGAATTACAAACCCATAAGTTTCTTTCCAAAACTAGGGGTGCATGACAGGGAGTGGAGGGAGTTATTTCAGTTCTGCCCCTCCCTGCACCCCCCCACCCCCTCCTAAGCAACACCAAGCCCATTATTAAATGATTGGATCTATACTTTTCAATGCAAGAGTCAGAAGGCTTTTCTTTTTTCCTTTTTCTTCTCCCCCACTTTTTCCCGCCATTCTAATGAAATTTGCAGACATGGAAAAGAAACTGAGTTATTTATAGGAGTGAGAGGAATGTGAGTGCTAATTGTGCTTAGTCTATTCCTAAGTGTGTAATCTGTTTGCTATTAAATTTTACAATCTTTCAGCAGTATACACATTTTTTAAGGGGAGAACTTCATAAACCTGACAAAGGAAAACCAAAGTGAATTATTCTAAGGGTTCAAATCCTCTAATCAAAGTCAGATTTAAAATAAAAATTTATTTGTAGGATTAACCTTTCTTGTAGTACAGATCTCTCCCATCTCCCCTTGACAAGTTCATTTGTTTCTTTTCTATTTTTTTTAAAGCTTATTTATTTATTTTGAGAAAGAGAGATGGGGGAGGAGGGGCACAGAGAGGGAGAGAGAGAATCCCATGCCCCCCCTTGTCATCATGGGGCTCGGTCTCATGAACCATGAGGTCATGACTGAGCCTAAATCAAGAGTCAGATGCCTAACTGACTGAGCCACCCAGGTGCCCCCATTTCCTTTCTAGACTTACAAGGTTTGATACAACTACTCATGGGAGATGAAAATTTCTGGTAATGAGTTTTAGTGCATGCATGCGCAAAGAAAATTGGGTCAAATGGAAAGTTATTGGATGCAAGAGTGTAAAGAAAGCACTGGGCTCATAAACTCTAAACCCAGTATTTTGACAACCTAATAATGAAGATAACTCACATTACTTGGTCCAGCATAAAGTCATCCTGGGTAGAATATTGTCACGGGAAACAAAAATTTCCCAGGCTTTCCTCCCTTTATTGCTTCCACCCAGTAAGCCTGGGAAGCTGCTTATTGGAAATTAAACACTTGCTAAGAGGAACTAGAAAGATCATAATCATTCTTAGGTGAATTTTCCACAGTGGGAATGATTTCCTGTTTGAAATTTGTCTTGATGTGACTGTCCAGGCTGCAGGGATTAGAAAATTACTCAAATTACTTTAAGAGAAGATTTGTTTCTGAAAAGACCCTAGCCTCTTAAATCCACAACTGGGAAACCATCAGGAAGCCAGGCAGCTATAAGGGGCGTCTGGAGGCTCCACAACAGAGCATGTTACCCTCTTTCTGCTTCTTTGTATTGCTTTCTCTGCTCCCTCCTGCTTCTGAAAATCAGCAACATGTTATTTACCTGAACTCATTCTGTTACTTTTTCTGCCTTACAACTTCTGCTTGTTCATGCCATCACATTTGATGCGTTCTCATAGCTTTGTGGGCTGTGATCTATCTTAACCCATGACTACCTCATGATATCACGTTGCTTTCAGTTTCTGCTGCTAAGCTGCCATGGTCATGTAGTAATCTTAATTAAAATTCTTGAGAAGGGAATCTGATGGATTTATTCTGACTTTTTAATGCCATCCCAAGCAATGCTGTTCGTTGCAGGTCAGTTAATGATTTGGTTATTTTTGAGTCAGTAGCCAATCACTTTCAATCATTTGTGGTTTTGGAGTGGAGGGAACAGAGTCATGTGATCCACACAGACCCTCCTCTTCTTCTTTTTTTTAAGTTTATTTATTTAATTTGTGAGAGAGAGAGAGAGAGAGAGAGAGAGCGAGCGAGCAAGCATGAGTTGGGGAGGGGCAGAGAGAGAAGATCCCAAGCAGGGTCTGCAGTCTTCCTGGAGACCAGTGCTGGGCTCAAACGCACAGACCATGAGATCATGACCTGAGCCAAAATCAAGAGCCAGGCACGTAACTGACTGAGCCATCCAGGTGCCCTGAACCTCCTTTTCAGTTGGTTGTAGACACATTAGCTGTTTATTTTGAAGGCTAATGCACTATTCTCCAAGGAAGGCAGTGAGTATAAGTCAGAATTACAACAGTGATGTGAGTCTGGTCATTTGCCATCTCTGAGCTTGTTTTTCCTATGCACAAATAAGATTATACTTACTACTCAGAGCATTATTGTTATTTGTTGCTGAGTAACAAACCATGGAATTGTTTGGTGGCTTACAACAACCATAAATCCATTTTTTCTCGTGATTCTATCAGTGGACTGGGTCGTTCTGCTTCATGGGGTGTCGCTATGGAATGTATGGAAGGTCCAAAATTCTTCACTCATGTGGCTGGCAGTTGTCATTCACTACTTCTTGGGAGCTCGGCTGGACCAGGGCCTTAGATTGTCCTCATACAGGCCTCTTTATGTGACTACTTGAGTTTTCTTGAAGCTTGGTGGCCGGGCTCCATGGAGGAGGAGTCCAAGAGGACAAGTCCCGATGTGCAAGCGTATATCAAGCTTCCACTGCTTTACTCTTTCTAATGTCCTGTTGGTCAAAGATGATCACAAGGATGTGAATGAACATTAGGAGACATGGTTCACTGGGATCCCTAAAATCAGTCTTTTATGCAGCCTTCATCACATGAATTATCCATCTGTTAGGGATATAATAGATAATGACTTTTAAGGTACATAATTGACATTCAGTAACCACCCGGATACTATTTTTATTGAAGGAAGTGTTGACCGTTCTGTATACACAGCATAGCTATATTGCATTGCACCTTTCCATGTTGAAAACATGAATGTTCAATATAGGCATAATATCATATTTTTGTCAACATTTTTGGGAATTTCTTCATTCTTATAAAATACTTCAGGATTCTCAAAAATTCCATGTGATCCAGGCTTATCTCCTTCTCTGAGAGCCACTGGTTCCCTACAATACCCAAGAAAAAGACTGTAAAAGTAATATTTCAGCATTGGCATTCAGTGATCCAGAGTGAGACAGGTTAGTTAGGGAAAGCATCTCAGAAAGGGAGCCTTGAGCCATTAATAAGTGAATAGGAATAATCACTGTACCAGACCTGGAGTCTTCTGATTTTGCAGAAGAGGAAACTGAAGTTTAGAAAGGAGAAGCACTCTGTCCAAGATCACTGTCCGTGACCAAGCCAGAACTGGAGTCATTATCATCTGATACATTCATCCATCAACAAGTATTTATTCAGTGCCAGGCACTATGTTAGGCTCCATTCATATATGGGAGAGAACACAGAAGATATGTTCCTGACATTGTGGAGGTTATATCCTTACCTGGGATAAAGAAGTCAATAGCTAAATAAACCATGTAATTAATAACCTAAAACTGATAAAAACCCTGAACAAACCCAACAGAGTGGAGTGATTGAGGATATTGTTGGAAAGGGGGATTGGTCAGGAAAGGCTTCTCTGACAGGGTAAACTTTGAGCTGCATCCTGAAGCACGAGTGAGGAGGAAACAGCAAGGAGAAGGACAAGAGAACACTACAGACAGAGGGAGCTGTATTTGTTGAGGTCCTAAGCCTGGAAAGATTTTGATGTGTTAGAGGAAATGAAAGAAAAAAGAATCTGTGTGGCTGGGCACCAAGAAAGAAGAGGTGAAGGAATTGAGAGGCATCTGGTTAATTTGGAGAGGTAGGAAGGGGCCAGTTCCACTAGACCTATTAGATCATGAAAAAAATTTAGATTTTATTTTAGTTACGATGGAAAGCCACTGAAGTATTTAAGCAAGGGAGTGACATAATCCAATTTGTATTTTTAAAAAGCTTTCTCAACATTGATTGAAAGTCTATTTGCCAAAGACTATGCCTAGTGATAACATAAGGAACATTACATAGGGACCCAGGGGGGCATGAATAGCTTAATGGATCAGAGTGTGTTTGGGGGAGACAGACACATCCATTAGTGACCACAGAAGTGTGTTAAGTTACATAACAGACTGCTTTGTTGTGTTGCTCACAAACCTTCCGTGAACCTGTACATCAGTGACTACACTCTCTGTGTTCCTTAAATACTCAAGAAAGGATCTAATATATTTCTAGTCTAGAGTATACTGGCTCTCCTTAGGTCAGGTGACCCACCCTGGATGAATCAGCCATATCTGGGAAACAGTATACCATGGCATTAGCGACCACGCCTGTCATTTCAGTAGGACTCATGACCCTTTACATGTGAGATTGTCTGCTGTATCCTTACGGGATTCTTGTCTCTCTCCCTGTCTCCCATACTTTGGTTGTATGCTTTTCAAAATCAGAAGCAGGAGAAAAAGGTTTCAGGCAGAAACAGTAGTTTCTTCAAAAGCACCAGAGCATAAACTTTCTGAGGGTGAACTGTTCAGAAGATGCTCTCAGCAAACACCATAGGAAGCCTTGGTACGACCACAAATCTTGGTGATGGGGACATAATGAAGAGAAGTTGAGAGGATATTTGAAACTAAGCTCCACTGACAGGTCGCACAGTTGATAGTGATGGCAAAAAGTCTATTTTATACTACTTCTATGAATTCCTTGAATGGTATAAAACTCCCACGTACAATGGTTAACATTCAACACACCACCTGGCATTCAATAGGTACTCAATAAATATTTGAGATATGATATCGTCTTCCCCTTTTTACTCCTCCACCACTAGTCCACAGCCAGTAATAGACATGGGATTGTTACAGATTGAGGTCCAAGTTGTGTACTTAAAAGGTAAGCACTGAAGCATGCAGGGGTATTTGCAATAAGAAGTTCAAGTTGTATTCCACCATGAATAATAAACTGGCTTCCAGTTGGCCAGTCGCCATTCTTTTCCAGAAGCCAACTGGCAAGTAGCTCACCCCTATCCCTCTTGGAATTTACAGATGCGTGCTGGACAGTGTGGGAAAGGGTGTTTTACAGCAGCAATTAGTTTATTCCTTGGGTAAACAGTAGAAATTTAAGGATAATTGCAGCAAGAAATTTGTTTCCTATTGCAGTGTGAATAACCTGCCGGCAGCCAATTGGCTTGTTGCCCTACAAATCCTAAAAAGGGCAACTGGCAACTCTTTTGCATGTATGCCTAGTCGGGATTTGCAGATGCACATTGGAGAGGGCAGGAAAGATGGGGGTGGGCGCTGTGTTTGTACATATGTTTGCAAAGCCAAGGATGATTTTCCAGGAAGGGTTAAACCAGAAGGGGAAATTTGGATCTGTGTAAAGGCAGAGTTTGTTTCTCTTTAAGATAGGAGTTGCAGCTGGAGTGCCAGTTGGCATCTTCTAGACTCTGCTATAGGGCCAACACCCATGCAGACAGCAGAGTCACTGAGTCCTTCTGCCTTTGCTGTTTGCTGCCTGTGACTGTACTGAGCTTGCCGGAGTCTGAAGCAACACATACAACTTTGAGGCTGTGATCGTCCAGGAGCCCATCTTCCAGAGCCTTGGGTGAACTGACTGTACACCCTCTCCACTTGGCTTCCTGGCCAATTTGGCTATTTCCCCACATTTCTTTTTCAGGTGTGGCATTCAGAGACCTTTAGGACTGTTGTTGTGTTTGCGTTTTCTGAGAACACAGGCACAATAGTTTCCAGCCTGCTTTTGTACACAGTTTCCCTAAATATGCCACTCCCTGCCCCCACCCACCACCCCCACCGGTAGAGGCTGCATTTTGAAATGCCAACTCAGGCAGCAGCCATGTCATACATTTGGGCAGCCTTTTCTTTTATGGTTATTGCGTAATTACGTTTCGGTATTTAGGTATGAATCTTAAGGAAGAAGTTCTTTCTGCTCTACAGATGGGAAAATCTACAAGATGGGAAAATACGCAAGAGAGCTAAAGTTGGAGGTCTTGATTCCCATCATTAGAAGTCCTTTCATCTTTCCCTGTGAGGGGAAGGAGGTACAAAGTCTTGCTTGACTAATTTGTAATAATTTCTCCCACTCCCTCTGAGCGCCTTAAAACTAGCCATTGTGCTTGATGCATCTGTCGCCTCCTAACTGATTTCTCTGCGCCTCCCCCCAGCCTCCAATTTGTTCTGCGTACATGGCAACTCTGGTCACGTCGACATTAAAGTAATTTAATAATATCCTGTTCTTTCGGGGGTAGAGGTCGATATTCGCAACTTGGTCTATAAGACCCCTTATTTGGTTCCAGTCTCACCTCCTGGGATCTGCTAAATCCGTCGTCTGCAACCCAGTCATGATGGCCTGTTCTTCAGATCCTCAAACGCATGATGGTTCCTCTTGTCACAGGACCTTGACCTGTTCCATGTTTGCCTCCTGCAACACTCTTCCCACTGGCTTCCATAATAGTTAACTTCTTCTCATCTTTCCATTGTCGACTTACAAATACTCTCTTCCCTGAATCTCCACACGTGATCAGATTACCCTTTTACTCCCTCACATAGCATCCTTCATAATCCCAATCACAGTCTGTAATTCTACATAAACTTGTGAATTCTTGACCTTGCCCCTTCCATGAGAACAAAGGCTGGTTCAGATGCCTTTTGCCCCTGGGGGATGACTGAATGAAAGTGGTCAACTGTGTGGGAAGAGGGCATGAGTACTGCCAAGTCAAAGGGGAGGTGCCATATTTGAAGTTAAGAAGAAGTAGAAGGAAAAAGGACTGAGGCCAGAAATTTGGAAGAGGCTTGGATGGAAACAGAGCAAGATCAGCATCAATCTTAGCTGTGGGAACTAGAGGATAGGAAGTAAATTTCAAGTGAACCAGGCTCTGAACTTCATTTTAAAGCCAAACAGTGATTTTTAGGTATGAAGAGGCAGCATTATAGAGGTACAATCACTGACTGCAAACAAAGGCATTTTCTCTTTCTCAAGGTTTGCCCTGTCCTAAGTGTGGGAAGGCCAGGATTGGTGGTCTTGGTGGCCAATGTGGAGAGGGCTCTACCACTGCCGAGAGCTGTGGATGGCTGAGGAGGAAAGTTCCCCTAGGGAGTTCTAAGTGGTCTTGCAGCAGAAGTGATGCTGAGGGTGTGAAAGTACAGAAAAGAAGAAGGAGAAGGAGGAGGAGGAGGAGTTGAAGGAGAAGAGAGAGGGGAAGGGGGAGAAGGAATAAGAGGAAGATGAGGAAGAGGGAGTTAACACTCAGGGGGACAACCACAGCACAGAAATATCAGAGAAAAAGGAAGGAATAAAGACAAACATGTTGGCAGAAAGGTGTCAAGTCAAGAGAATAGAGCTCATAATCTGAAAGGGAAGACAAGAGAGACTTAAGAACAAGGGTGTGGTGAAGGAGGATGAGAACAGAGGAATCGCCCTGAGATTTCTTCAGAGAGGTTGTTGACGACCTTGGAAAGAGCAGTGTTGTTGGAGTGTTGGGGGATGGAAACCAGAGATGAGGCTGCTGAGATCAGGGGTTCCAAGAAAGTGGGAAAGTCAGAGCGGTACACTTGGGTTGAAAAATCTTTAAATCTTTCAACCATCCAAGAAAGTCGCCAAAGGCAAAAATCTTTGCCTGCCATGGAACTATTGGACGACGTGTTCCCTTCTTCTGATCGCTGTTCTCAGAAAGCCCAGGGCAGTCGGACCACAGCCAGATGTGTTGAGGGTCAGGACTGAGATAGACATCTTGGGAAATGAGGTAGAGGGGTCAAGGGTGTTGTGTGCTAACGCTGTTGGCAGGGCCAGTGGGCAGGAGTCCATCCTCAGGGATGGTTCTCCTTGGCCTGACCTGCTGTTATTGTTGTTAGCTTCTCATTTCCAGGAGTACTAAATCTATCACAAAGTATTAAAACTGTTGTTTGGAATATGATCTAATTAATGCCTTTTGCTTTATCTGAATTCAATGGCAGAAGAAATCTTGGCTTTGAACCTTTATCTCTTGGGCTGTGAGGTGGTACCAGGACAGCAAACTGAGATTCAGGAGGGATGAGCCTACTGCCGGACTCAGACAAAGGCCTGGAGGGGACGTTAGGAGTCAGTGTGAGTTAGGTCTCCTGGCAGTCCTTGAGCCACTGATGCCATCACTTGTAGGTATGGGTTAGAGCTGGGACAGGTGGGACCAGGGACTTTAGGGTCAGGGAGGCCGCGGATGAAAATCTTCCTGAAAATCTCCATCAGAAGCCAGTCACACAGAGACTGTGTTGTCTGGACACTGGGTGGGAGCAAGTTAGCATCTTTAACCTGGATGTAGCCCGGGTTTCCATGGCTCATTTAGTCCTAGGTGCAAAGACCACCCTGTTTCACTCCACGATGTTGCCATCATCCTCCACCCAGGAGCACTGACTGTGCCCGTTCTCTTGGTAGAGTTCCTGTACCTCCAGTCTCTCGAGTGGCCTGCCAGAGACGTGAGGCTCATTTTCCCAGAGTCCCAGGCTTCTGTTTATTAGAAGCTAACTTCTTTGGGGAGAACACACCAATTTGGAAGAATCATGACAGGTGAACAGAGACTACCATCTTGGGTTTTGATAGTATCTTGCTTTTAGCCTTGTTAGGGGGAAAGTGAGAGAATTCTCCTGAATGTCCTGTGGGGATGTCCAGGCCTGATGCTTTGCAACCCATGCCTTCTCATTTGTCATTACTGTTTCTGTCATACTCTGTCATTCTCTGACCCTCTTCTGGTTTGCTGATGTGACCCAGGTCTCATTCTCGAGTGT
The DNA here is from genome assembly GCF_022837055.1 of Prionailurus viverrinus. Classification (NCBI taxonomy): domain Eukaryota; kingdom Metazoa; phylum Chordata; class Mammalia; order Carnivora; family Felidae; genus Prionailurus; species Prionailurus viverrinus. The sequence goes on from NC_062574.1 coordinate 42,468,430, forward strand.
TCTGCTGCACTTAGTTCAGGATAAGAATTAAATGTCGAGGTTGACCATGACTTGTGATATTAGGATACAGGAAGCAAGGAGTTGACCCACATTTTCTCAGAAGGGGAAGACAGGCAGCCCTTTTCAACGTCCTTCTCCAAGGTCTGTCCCTGTTTTGTAAATGCCCTTGTTCACCCTTGAAGGACAATTGGCAAGTTGGTCTGGACCACCAGCAGTGCTGAGAATGACAGATGCTGGAAGAAGTGTGAATGGAATTTAAGGTCACGCTAGAGGGGCCATTCTGAATGAAGTTCCCTGCTGGTGAGCCGGGTAATTAAAGGTAATGGCTCCGGGGTGTTGGTTGTATACTCCAGGTACCTGTCGGCTTGTGATTAATAGGTAGAGGTCAGCTTCATTTCTCCTTTAAGTCCACAGAGGTAGGACCTCTTGAAATTGGAATCAAAGTGATAATCTAATTTGTATTAGATTTTTTACGTATTAAAGACATGGCAGAAGAAAACTAGGACTTACTGTAGCAGGAGGGTATTCTTAGATGGTTTGCTCACAGCACTAATTATAATTAACTGTATTTATTTAGTGCTTCTTGTGTGTCTCCTCCTACACTACGGATGGTGTATGCCATGTGTCCTTTGTTTTCTACAACAATGTTTTTATCCCGTGCTCTAGACAAAGCAAATGAAGCTAGGAACTTAGCAAATAGCAGACACCTAGGAAGAGGAGAGTAGGAGTCAAACTTAGATCTTTCTGCTCCCAGACCTTCTGTTCTTTCCAGTGCACAGCACATCCGGAAAGGGGGTTCACTTTGAGTAAAAGAGAAAATTCAGCGTAACTGCACACGGGGTTGGAGCCCAGGTATCGGTCAAGTTTTAGAAGTAGAGGAAACCTCAAATGTGATATGATGTTATGCGCTTGTGTTTTGAGGATGCTGAGGCCTAGAGACAGGATGCAGGTGGTCTCCAGCCATCCCCCAGGATGCCTCTTGTGGCCCATCTGCAACTGGCCTCACCAGTCTTCCCCAGTGTCTTCAGATCCCGGGCAGCCTGTCCCCTGGAGGACTTGCCAACTTTTTGCATGAAGTTTAGAAGATTTCAAGCCACTTAAAGGGGCATGAGGACAAGAATTCAAGGCCCAGCTTCTTGGCAGTTAAATAAGAATGTTGAACTAGATGGTAACTACATAGTTTTTCCAACCTACCATCCGGGGTCTGAAGTGTTGCCCAAGCGTGCGCACTCTCAGGAAGAGTCCAAAGTTGAGATCACAACAATGGAAGTCCATAAGATGGAACCGTGGTGCAAGGGGCTGTCATTCAAATATCATATCTGCTCCTCTGAGAAGTTTTTCTGAGAGGCCTAAACAACAAGAAAATGTTGATCCAAGAATGTGTGGCTGAAGCCTTTATGAAAGTATCTGAGGTTGCATATAGACTACAAGTACCTAATTAACCTCTAGATCTAGAGCCTGGGTGGCTCAGTCGGTTAAGTGCCCGACTCTTGGTTTGGGCTCAGGTCATGATCTCACAGTTTCTGGGCTCCAGCCCCACATCGGGTTGAACTGACAGCACAGAGCCTGCTTGGGATTCTCTCTCTCCCTCTTGCTCTGCCCCTCCCTCACTCATGCTCTCTCTCATTCTCTCTCTCTCTCTTTCTCAAAATAAAGAAATAGGCTTAAAAAAAATAGACCTGTACTAACACAAGTGGCTATTTAAATGTAAGTTAATCAAATTAAATTAAGTTAAAATTCTGATTTAGTCACACCGGTTGCATTTCAAGTGCTTAATAGCCACATGGGGTTAGTGGCTATTGTTTTAGATAGGGTAGGTATAGAACACTTTCATCATAGCAGAAAATTCTGTTGGACAGTGCTGTTGTAGTCTTCACAAATGAACATGGTTTAGCGGTGGCCTTTTTTTCTTTATTCAAAGAAGGGACTTTGAACTCAATCTGGAGTGGTTACAAAAGGCTCCGCAGGGGACATGGCAACTGAGATGACTTGGGGGAAAAAAGCATTCAGAATTAGCCAGGTAGATGACAGAGGGGGTTGGGGAGGAGGCAAAAGGCAGGAAAGGCATTGCAGACTGAGAAAACAAATTAGCTTTGGGGACTCTTAGTACAAGTTTTGTAGTTCTAAAGGGTCCGTGGTGTGAGGGAGCATGGTGGAGAGTCTGATGGAAGGCTGAACTGTTGAGATAGTAAAGGACCTTCCAGGTCACTACAGGGGGTTTGGATTTTTATCTTGGGCATGAAGAGGAACCATTGAAGAATGCTCTGTAGGGATAAATTAGGGATGGACTGATTAACTTTGGATTTTACAAATATTACTTTTGCCAGTGTGTGAGGAGGAAGAAAGAGAATATTTTGAGAGAGAATAGAGAGGAAGGTGCATTTAATTTTTTTTAATGTTTATTTATTTTCGAGAGAGAGAGAGAACAGACAAGTGGGGGAGGGGCAGAGACATAAAGGGAGACACAGAATCCGAAGCAGGCTCTAGGCTCTGACCTGTCAGCACAGAGCCCAATGTGGGGTTCACGCCCATGAGATGTGAGATCATGACCTGAGCTGAAGTCCGATATTTAACTGACTGAGTCACCCAGGCACTCCATAGAAGAAGGTGCACTTAAAAAGTAATTGCATTTCGGGGCGCCTGGGTGGCGCAGTCGGTTAAGCGTCCGACTTCAGCCAGGTCACGATCTCGCGGTCCGTGGTTTCGAGCCCCACATCGGGCTCTGGGCTGATGGCTCAGAGCCTGGAGCCTGTTTCCGATTCTGTGTCTCCCTCTCTCTCTGCCCCTCCCCCGTTCATGCTTTGTCTTTCTCTGTCCCAAAAATAAATAAACGTTGAAAAAAAAAATATTTATAAAAAAAAAAAAAGTAATTGCATTTTAAGAGAAGCAACAAGTTCCTGAAAGAAAGCATTGGCAATGACTCTGGAGAGGAACACATTGATGGCAACAATTGATAGGAAGTAATAGGATGTGCTGGCTGTTAGTTATGGAGGGTACAGAGGAGGGAGAAATCTTCAGTGACTCTGAAGATTCTGGTTTATATGACTGTGTGGAAGATGAAGTCAATAATCAAGACCCTAAAACGGGAAGATAGGCTTGGGGAAAAATGATGAATGATTCATTCTGTCACGGACAAGTTGAGTTTAGATACCTTGTGACTTCAGTTGGAGATGTCAACTGGACAAAAAGACAGGATCTGGAGTGTGGGTGAGAGAATCAGGTCAGTAATGTAAGGGTGGGGTCACCAGCATTGATGTTGGTTGAAAGATTCTCTCCCTGAAAGAGCATGTAGATTGAGAAGAGATCGTTGTCAAGTATGGGACTGTGAGGAACACCAGCATTAAGGGAATAAGCAGAGAAAGACGAACCAGATATTAAGACGAGATCTCCAGCAAAGTGTGGCAGTTAAGTGTGTATGAATGGTATTACAGAATTCATAGAGTGGAGAATTTGTAGAGGAAGGAAGGGGTCAGCAGTGTAAGATGCCATGGATAAATTTAGAATGGAGAATTTCACTGACATAGCTTCAATGTCCCATGTTTCAGAGACTGAGTTCTAATGCCAGGCAGAGAGATTTTGGCCCAAGTCTTTAATCAAATCCTTTAACCAGGGATATTGAAAGTGTCCCTAAATCCAATGTAAGTAGAACATCATTTTTTTTTATTCCACTTTTCTCAATCATTAATATCTTGTGTCCATAATCCTCAGTTTTGGGTCTTTTAATATATATGTTCCTAAGTATTTTGCATTTGTATTGATTCTTTCTCCTTCAATAGATGGTGTTCTCCAGGGGCTATAGCCATATATTTTATGTGTTTTATCTTTTTGTTGTTGTTGTTGTTAAGATCTCTATCTCAATATTCAGTAGAAAGATTTCATATAGTAGGAGCTCTACATAAGAAGACTTGAGACTGTATTGTTTTTAAAGAAATTCCGGCAAAGATCTCCATAAATACTTTTTGGGGCTCCTTATGATGGGCAGCCAATTTAGGAACATTTATCCCAAACATCCCCATCCTCAGTGACACAGAAAGAGGAGTTGTAGAGAGTTTGAAAGATGTGCTTCTTCAAACCTGCATCTGGGCAATATGAAAGTTTGGCCATTTGGCTATTCCAAATTGTAGTGAGAATGAAATGAGTAACCTGATTTTGTCCTCAAGATGATCACCCAGGACTGTCAGAACCTGCTTGTGTAATATTGTAGTCACCAGAAATAACAAAACATTATAATTTACTGAGTATCTGTTACATTACTTATCTTTTCTTCACCATATCGGGAGCCTCTGCATTGTGCTAAACTGAGAAGTGCTTTACAGCCTTTAATTTTTAGGTGCTTTTAACTCCATTATATATGGAAGAAGCAGAGACATAAAGGGTAAAAGCATCCTGACCTTATTTATGTAATCAGTTTGAAGGGAACAGGCTCTGAGTCCCAGTTCCTTGACCCTGAGGCACCTGTGGGTGTGATCTCAAATTCTAAATCATTTTGTTTATTCTTCATGGCAATCCAGGAAGGTAAGAGTCATCAGCATCTTTGCAGATGATGAATCAAGGCTCTGATAAGTTAAATAAATTGTTCAAGATCACACAGCCCATAAATAGTTGAGCTGGCTTTCCAATTTGGGTTGTTGATGCAAGGCCCTTTCTCTTTGCACTGTGTTTTCTTGGTTTTTGGTGCTTTGTCTTCATGAAATGTCATACATTTCACTGATAGTAAGGAAAATTAGAGAACTCCAAGGCTGGCCAGGACCCAGGTGGTGATGTCATCCTTCTTGCTGGTGCCTCGCAAGACTGGAGCTCTCCCTGCATGGTGTCAAGCTGAAGGGGAAGGATGTTTTTAGAAATAACATTGATATCATTATAATGGTATTACATGTTCATTGAAGCAGAGCTGTAAAATACACAAAAAATGAAAAATACCCCCGATTTTATTTATTGGTATTCTTTATAGAAAAGGAAATACATACTTACTTGTAGCCTTTCTCCTATAAAATGACATTTCCCATACCTTTAAATATTTCTCTATAAGAAGATTTCCCCTGTATTTTGATTAGCGCTCTAATAGCATTGAGTACTAGTAGATGAC